>NC_140593.1:966426688-967026688 GCF_964204655.1 Triturus cristatus | reverse complement strand
GCAAGTGCGAGTTTGGGGTGACGGAAGTGGAATTTTTGGGAGTGATACTCCGTCCGGATGGTATGAGTATGTCAGAGCGAAAGGTGCAGGCGGTACAAGATTGGCCGGTTCCCCAAAATGTGAGGGACGTCCAGTGTTTCCTGGGGTTTTCTAATTACTACCGGAGATTTATACAAGGTTTCTTTACAGGTTCTACTCCCCGCTGTTCCCATCCTTCCCTTCCCTCGCTCGATTGCTCCAGTCTTCCGTGCCTTTAGTGCAGGAAGTTGGTGACGTCGAGAGGTGGACCCCATATAGCGTCGCCCGAATCCTGAGGAGTATCGGACCTGGGACTGATTCTTGACAGGGGTTCTACGAGGCTCTTTCCCCCAACTAGCCTGTGACTTCTGGCCCTTCATGCAACTCAGAAGTGGGAGCTAGAAGGATCCTTGGACGCTGCGGGGACAAGCGGTTGCCCCTCGACCATTCACGGCAGATCACCCTGCTCCTCAAAGCAGCGGCAGCTTCTAACTCTCTACTGGGGGATGTGCTCGGCCTTCTGCTTAATTCCCCTAATCTGGCTCTCCTTTCGGTGTGCTGGTGCTTGAGGGGTCATGCCACGCTCTAAGGCTGGGAAAGACATTGCTGCACCCCCGAAGGACAATCCTGTGACGGCTCTGTGGAACAAACCTGGTCCTACATCCTCTGTGGCTATGGCTTCTTCGACGGAGGGCTCCTCCGAACCGCTTACTCAATCCTTCATGGCCAACTTTCTGCAAGAACTTAAGTCCCAAATTGGATCACTTAGAACCGAGGTTCAAACCTGCATCAAGGACCTCAGGAGAGACATCACAAAAATCGGAGGGAGAGTGGACGATCTCGAGAAGACGGTTGATGCTCGCACGGAAGAACAGCTTTGGCAACGATTGGCCCTCCTGGAGGAACAACATATTGAGCTCCAAATTAAACAGGAGGACTTAGAAAACCAGAGCCGCCGTAATAACTTGCCCCTGAGGGGTGTTCCGACGGGGGCAGAAGGCTCTAACATTGTGACTTTTGTTGCGGAGTTGCTTCATGAGATCAGAGGGAATGATAATGCTTCTCCACCGGCACCTGACAGGGCCCACCATGTGGCTGAACCCTCTGGACGTTTTGGTCTGCTTCCCGACATATTAACCAGGGTCCACTTTTTCACAGAGAAGGAAGCCATCTTAAAGGTGGCACGTTCCAAATCGGAGTTAACCTACAAGGGTTCCACCATTCAGCTCTTCCAGGACCTTGTTCCCTCCACGCTTAGTTGCCGCAGGGACTTCAGACCCGTCACTGACAAGCTTCGTGAGCTGGGCATCCAGTATCAGTGGGGCCATCCCTTTGCACTTATCTTTCAATGGGAATCCAAACGCCGTGTGCTGCTATCCCTCCAGGAGGCCACTCACCTGCTTCGCCTCCCGACTTCCTCTCCGCCGCCTAGCCCTTCACGTTTGCCTCCTTTGGATTGAAAGCCTGCAAAGCCACAATGGGTTAGAGCGCTCAGACCGCGGTGGCTGTCTAAGCGTAAGGAGCGGTCCTCTTCTCAAGCCAAACAGGACATTATTCAACATCTTTGCTCCCTGGACGGAGGGCGGTCTCCCTCCCGTTCCCAGCCAAAGGAGACTGAACGGCCAACCATATTTTAGAGGGTCATTGTCTTTGCCACCAGCTGTCCCCCGCGGAAACGGGGTTGGGTTCCCATGCTCTCTGTTTATTCTTTTCTCGCCCTGAATTACCGTGGCAGCGGTGCCGGCATGCGCCTCCTAACAGCGGAGCTGATTGCCCGAGACTCACCCCCTTTCTATTCCTAAGAGAGTGACATCTCTGGGATGGCTTGTGCCACTGAGCCTAACCTGCTCCTAGACTAGAATAGGACTTGTTGGCCGTTGTTCAATCTCAACGCTTTGCTTTCCCTTTTCCTTTTTTTCTCTTCTCTTCTCCTTTTCCTTTTCTCCCTGTCTGGAGGGAGGGAGGGCCTCGCTACTGGGAGTGTGACATTTCTCGGCCGATGGCTGTTAATTTGTGTATTGACTTCCTCCTATATCATGCTGGGTATTGGGCTGCATTTTGGCTGTGTTCGCTGTTCATGGTGGTCTGATGGGGAGGACAGGGGGCTCTGCACTACTTCTCGGTTTCACCACATTTGATGGCGGTTGTTTGAAATCAGCTTTTACCATGACTTCTGTACCCTGTTTGAAACTCCTTTCTCTTAATATAAAGGGTCTTAACTCTCCTAAAAAGAGTTGTCAAGTTTGGCACTATTTACTGCAACAGAACCCAGACATTATCTTCTTACAGGAGACTCATCTGTTAAAGGCAGATACTTCCCGTATGGCACACTGTAAATATCCCTTTCAATGCTGGGCATCAGCGCCTACAAAAACGGTTGGGGTGGCTATTCTCTGCAGGACCGGCATCCAACAAGGGGCTGCCAGAGTGATCCGTGGCAAAGATGGCAAATTTCTTAAACTAGAGGTCCAGGTTGGGATACAGACATTCACTCTCTGCAATATTTATGCTTCCAATCAAGCACAGGATCTCCTCATTAGGGAACTCCCCCTGGAACAGATAACATATGATGACCATCAGCTCATTCTGGGGTGGGACTTCAATCTAGAGTGGGATGTGGGATTGGACTGTAGGACTGGTATGTTTCATGGGGCTGGGGCCATGTCTGCTTTCTTTAAGAAACAGCTTACTGAATTGGGATTGCTAGATATTTGCCGTTATCACTCCCCAGCTACACAAGATTATTCGTACTATTCCCATGTCCACCGCTCCTACTCCTGCATTGACAATCTATTTGTTCCCCAATCCCAGGTACGTGATGTTCTCTCGGCTTCTATGTCCGATATTTCCATTTCGGACCATGTACATGTGGAACTTCTGATACATGATCGGACATCTCACTCATGTCACTCACCTCTCTGGAGACTACCCCCCATGTCCTCCGTGACCCTGTGGATGTTGCCGAGCTCCGTGGTGCTATTCTTTCCTATTTTTCGTCCAATGATCTACCAGAATGCCTTTCCCCGTGGTTTGGAACGCATTTAAAGCCACAATTTGGGGGTCACATTACCTCCATTGTGATAGCTCGGGAGGCTCGTTTGTTCGAGGACATCAAAGCGCTGGAAAAACTATACCAGGAGCACCCTCTGGCCTTTACTCAGCGACGCCTGGCAAGCTTTGCGGCCAGTTATGGACTCACAGGACTAATAAGGCGGAACACAACCTATTGGCATTAAAGCAACGATACTATGAAGGGGGGACAAGGTGGGAACTGTCCTAGCATGACGCCTTCTGTAGCGGGCAGCAAAGGCTCACATTACAAAAATTAAACTGGACGATGGCACATGGGTCACCACTGAAATCGATTATTACACTTCTCTGGGGGAATGGAGATGGACTCCGATCAATGGGCATCACACGCAACTTCTGTCAGGCGCGGATCTAGGGCGCCTACCGCATGTACAGTCAAAGGAGGACTTCATCCACCAGAATCCCCGGCTGTAAGGAGGCGTGGCCAAGAAAGGGTAAATACGAGCGAAGCGAGCCAATCGAGGCGCGTAATACTGGAAGGTGGTTTTGATGCTGATCAAGAGGATCATTGGAGAGAAGGAAGACGCGGGTGTTCGCGTCTAATACCATTGGGGAAGCAAGTACCTGGCCGTGGCAGGGGTTAGCCGCGAGGTACGCGGCTTCGGGAAAACAGGCCCGACTTCACGCGGGACGCTGACGTAAGCGTCGCCGCGCTTCTCAGTCGCTGGAGAGCAACGAGGTTAGGAGCAGGAGTGTTCCTTCGAACGGCAAAGGAGACGCATTGGAAACCAAGAAGGAATCAGGTATCTCTGGAACCCGGGAAGGGAGTCTCCTAGCAGGACAGTATTGTTTGGCCAGAGGAGCCAGGAAGAAATATGGAATAGGATTAGGATTGCGAGACATTTGTTTCTCTGTTACTTACGATCAGTCGAGAGCAGGGGAAGCCCATCTACGACTCTACAGGAACTCAGTAGTGGAGTAGTGACATTGGGATAGAGCTCAGGTGTATATCACATTGGCGCTTAGTAGCGTTACGGGGAAGCTGATAAGGGAACGAAGGGGAGAGAGAACGGTCCGACTGGGCTTGTTGGTATGTGAGAGGGCTGGTCCTCTCGAGTCTGAGGTTAAGGCTCCTGAAATACAGAGTGCGTGGTGTGCATGAAGAGACACTTGGTTCAAACACTTAGTGAGACTTAACTGAGAGTAGGTTACCTTGTGATGGTTGTATTTTCTCTCATGTATTACTTTGCAGGACTCCCACCAAATCAGCTGTACCCCTTATAGTCCTAGTCCCTCGCCTGATTGCCCTGGAACTCTGTGTGTGTTTCGAACCAGAGCCGGGGACGTCGGGGGGTGGAACCCTTGTGCTTCATTCGAGTCTGCCGGAGCCACAGTGGAACGTGACAGAATTACGCGCCCAAGAAAACACTCCGGTGGGTTCGAATAAGGCACAAGCATGGCGTCGTTAGACGACGTGTTGCAGGCTCTCTTGTTAGTGCAACAGGAATTGGCCGCCTCAAAAGCAGAAACGGCCGCCCTAAGAGACAGGGTGGATCGTCAGGGTAGAAATCCGTTTGACGCCACTCTGTCTTCATCACCTATACAGGTGAACGTGTCTCCTCCTATACCCCTGGCTAGCCCGGAGAGGTTCTCGGGGGATCCCCTCAAGATCCAAACCTTTCTGACGCAAATAGCCTTGCATTTCTCTTGCAAACCCGCTTCCTTTCCTTCTAACCATTCACGAGTGGCTTTTGCGATTTCGTATATGACGGGGGACGCCGCCAATTGGGCGGTGCCCTTGGTCAAATACGATGACCCTCTGTTATCGGATTGGAACGCATTCCGTAGCGAGTTCGAGCGGGTGTTTGATCGAAGGGCTACCACTTTCTCGGCGGACCGAGAATTGTTAACTCTCCGCCAGGGTAAACTAGAGTTGGTATCTTATCTGACCCAGTTTAATCGGCTCATAGCTGAAACCGCATGGCCCGAGGAAAAAAGGATGTCCCTCTATTACCAAGGCTTGTGCGATGACATGAAGGACGTGGTGGCTCAGATAGATCCGCAGCCCTCCACGTTCACGGATTTGATGAATCTCACGTTGCGTCTAGATCATAGACTGGCGGAACGAAGGGGAGAGAGAGTATATGCTCACGTAGAGAGACCAGAGAAGGGCAACAGACACGCTGGAACCCCTTCTGAGGTCCAGCCGGAACCCATGGAGGTGGGGGCTATCCGGGCCCCATTATCTAGGGCAGAAAGAGAATCACGCAGACTAGCAGGGTTATGCATGTACTGCGGCAAGAAGGGACACTATGTCAGGGACTGCCCCATAAAACCCAAGAAGAGCGGGTTCGCGGGTATGAAGAAAGTGGCGGTGACCACGATGCATACCTCCCTCTCAGACGCTCTGGCTCCAGAACAGAGCGTACAGGTATCCGAACCCAGGACGTTACAGTTGCCTTCTTTGGCGGTCATAGAATCAGTCGCTTCTGAATCCCACGTTCTGTTAGCCATGCGATTGTCGGTGGGAACGCAAGACCATGAGGTCAGAGTGATGGTTGACTCAGGGGCCACCGGGAATTTCGTGGATAGCGGGTTGGTGAAGAGGCTGGGGTTGAGGCGCATCCCGAGAATTAGTCCCGAAACGGTATGGGCGGTTGATGGGAAGCCTCTCATTTCTGGGCCTATCACGGAGGTTACAGAAGCACTGACACTGACCAAACCGGGACCTCTTTGGGATCATGTGGAAGAAGTAGCCCTGAATATCATCGAGGCTCCCCAGTATGAGGTGATTTTAGGGATGCCTTGGTTAACAACTCATAATCCCAAGATAGATTGGAAGAGAAAAACAGTGGACTTCGAAACAGAGTTTTGTAAAGGGGAATGCGCTAACGCGCACCGAACCCATCTCCTTGCCCTCACCCAGGGGTATCACGTTCTCACGGCAGCTGAGAAGGAGACAGAACTTCCCGCCGTATATTCCCAGTTTAGAGACGTATTCAGCGAGAGTAAGGCGGAAGACTTGCCACCACACCGCATTTACGACTGCCAAATAGAGCTAATCCCTGGGGCGCTCATGCCCTCGTGTAGAGTGTATGCTTTATCAGAGCCAGAAACAGAACATCTGCGCAAGTACTTAGAACACTTTGTAGAAATAGGGTTTATTAGACCTTCCCGCTCCCCTGCAGCGTCGCCTCTTTTCTTTATCAAGAAGGCTAATGGCGACTTGAGGACGTGCATCGATTATCGCGTCTTGAATAAAAACACGGTTCGCAACCGTTACCCTCTTCCACTCATCCCGGTCTTGCTGGACCAGGTGAAGGAGGCAACCATTTATACAAGATTGGACTTGAGGGGGGCCTATCACCTGGTCCGGATACGGGAGGGGGATGAGTGGAAGACGGCGTTCAAGACGCGATACGGTCTCTTTGAGTATAGAGTAATGCCGTTTGGGCTGTGTAACGCCCCGGCGGCATTCCAATTCTTTCTCGATGACGTTCTCAAGGAGTATATCGACAAAACCGCAGTGGTATACATAGACGATATACTGATATATTCCACAGAACGAAGAACCCATAGCACACATGTTTCACAGATACTACAGAAGTTGAGAGAGAACAATCTGTTTTGCAAGTTGAGCAAATGCGAATTTCATGTTGAGAAAGTGGAGTTCCTGGGAGTGATCCTGAGTCCTGCAGGATTGAGTATGGCTGAGAGGAAGGTGTCCGCTGTACAGGAGTGGCCTATACCAAAGACAGTGAGAGATGTACAGTGTTTCCTGGGCTTTTCTAACTATTACCGGCGATTTATCTCTCACTTCTCACAGCTCGTCTCTCCTCTTACCCGGTTGCTCCGAAAAGGTCACCAGTTTTCATGGACTCAAGAGGCTATGCAGGCGTTCTGTGAGCTAAAACACGCATTCACCACCGCACCGATTCTACAGCATCCCAGATCCGATTCACCGTTCATAGTAGAAGCGGACGCTTCTGACATAGCAGTGGGGGCGGTTCTTTCGCAACGGGAAGTGCTGTCCGGCCAGCTGCACCCCATAGCATTTCTGTCTCGGAAGCTGTCCCCGGCTGAAACACACTACACGATCGCCGAGAAGGAGTTGCTAGCGGTGAGAAAGGCGTTTCAGGAATGGAGGCACTACCTGTGGGGAGCTAGGCACCCAGTAACGGTGTATACGGACCATCGCAATTTGCAATATCTGAAAACAGCCCGGCACCTCACGCAAAGGCAGATGCGGTGGATGCTGTTTTTTTCAGGGTTTGACTTTGTCATCACTTTCAGACCGGGTTCGGAGAACCGAAAAGCTGATTCGTTATCTCGACAAAATGGGGACCATCCGGCTTGTAGAGAAGTCCTAGAGGCCATCATTCCCCCAGAAAAGGTGATATGTGGGATCAGAGCGGACACGTTCTTGAACACCGTAAGAAAACAACGTACCCTGGTGCAATGGCTACATTGGGAGGAACAAGGTTCGGATCGGCGAATGAAGGGGGGATTGCCTTTTGTTCGAGACCGATTATTTATTCCGTCTGTGGCGCTACAGCACCAGGCTTTCGAATGGTGCCATGAGTCGCTGATAGCAGGTCATCCAGGGTGTACGAAGACTCTTCATCTCCTACAACGTTACTTCTGGTGGGAACACATGAACGAGGACGTCCGACGGTGGATACAACAGTGCGACGTGTGCGCCCGAGCCAAGGGCGACCGCTCGAAAGCCAAGGGCAAGTTGGTTCCCATGCCAACTCCAGCAGGGCCCTGGCAGCACATCAGTATCGACTTCGTCGTGGGGCTACCGATGGACCAGGGATGCAATGCGATTATGGTGGTGGTGGACAGCCTCACCAAGCTGGGTCATTTCGTGCCGTGCAAAAACCTACCCTCGGCCAGTCAAACAGCGCAGTTATTGCTGTCACAAGTGGTGAGACTGCATGGAGTCCCGGGGGTCATAGTTTCGGACAGAGGCCCGCAGTTCATTGCACGCTTCTGGAAAACATGGTGTACGGCCCTGCAGGTGGAGGTAGCCACGTCGACCAGCTTCCACCCACAGACGGATGGCCAGACCGAGCGTCTTAATCAAACACTCAAGACGTATCTCCGTTGCTTCTCCAAGGAAGCAAGCGCTTCATGGGTATCGCTCCTCTGGTTGGCTGAACTCTCCTACAATAATGCGTGGCATAGCTCCATCAAGGAATCGCCCTTTAGGGCTACCTACGGTTATCACGCCAGGGTTCTTCCGTTGTCTTTCCCAGCGGAGGTGCGGGACCGGCCCGCTCTGGCTGCCCAGCTGCGGGTTCTGGGGAACTTGCATAGACACCTCAAGAAGAATCTGGTGAGAGCGAAGGGCCTTTATAAGGCCTGGGCTGACCGCCGTCGACAGGACGGCCCGTCCTATCTACCGGGCGACAAAGTGTGGTTATCCACGAAATACCTCCGCTTCAAAATGCGCAGCGTCTTTCATCCTCGCTTCATAGGCCCATACCCTGTGGTTCGTCGTGTGGGTTTAGTGGCGTATCGATTGGCTTTACCTGTCTCTTTGCGCATCCACCCGGTGTTCCACTGCAGCTTGCTGAAGCCGGCGGTGGGGGCCAGGAGGGTGGCAGCCCCGCCGATATTTCGGGATGGCCAGTTGGAGTACGAGGTCCGGAAGGTGTTGGATTCCAAATTGAGGAGGGGTCGTTTGTGGTATCTTCTGTCCTGGAAGGGGTACTCGGCGGAGGAGGATTCCTGGGTCCCGGCCTCGGACATACACGCTCCGGAGGCGGTCCGTTCCTTTCACGCCCGCTGCCCGGGCAAGCCTGGTCATAGGAGGCGCCCGGCGAGGGGGGCATACTGTCAGGCGCGGATCTAGGGCGCCTACCGCATGTACAGTCAAAGGAGGACTTCATCCACCAGAATCCCCGGCTGTAAGGAGGCGTGGCCAAGAAAGGGTAAATACGAGCGAAGCGAGCCAATCGAGGCGCGTAATACTGGAAGGTGGTTTTGATGCTGATCAAGAGGATCATTGGAGAGAAGGAAGACGCGGGTGTTCGCGTCTAATACCATTGGGGAAGCAAGTACCTGGCCGTGGCAGGGGTTAGCCGCGAGGTACGCGGCTTCGGGAAAACAGGCCCGACTTCACGCGGGACGCTGACGTAAGCGTCGCCGCGCTTCTCAGTCGCTGGAGAGCAACGAGGTTAGGAGCAGGAGTGTTCCTTCGAACGGCAAAGGAGACGCATTGGAAACCAAGAAGGAATCAGGTATCTCTGGAACCCGGGAAGGGAGCCTCCTAGCAGGACAGTATTGTTTGGCCAGAGGAGCCAGGAAGAAATATGGAATAGGATTAGGATTGCGAGACATTTGTTTCTCTGTTACTTACGATCAGTCGAGAGCAGGGGAAGCCCATCTACGACTCTACAGGAACTCAGTAGTGGAGTAGTGACATTGGGATAGAGCTCAGGTGTATATCACATTGGCGCTTAGTAGCGTTACGGGGAAGCTGATAAGGGAACGAAGGGGAGAGAGAACGGTCCGACTGGGCTTGTTGGTATGTGAGAGGGCTGGTCCTCTCGAGTCTGAGGTTAAGGCTCCTGAAATACAGAGTGCGTGGTGTGCATGAAGGGACACTTGGTTCAAACACTTAGTGAGACTTAACTGAGAGTAGGTTACCTTGTGATGGTTGTATTTTCTCTCATGTATTACTTTGCAGGACTCCCACCAAATCAGCTGTACCCCTTATAGTCCTAGTCCCTCGCCTGATTGCCCTGGAACTCTGTGTGTGTTTCGAACCAGAGCCGGGGACGTCGGGGGGTGGAACCCTTGTGCTTCATTCGAGTCTGCCGGAGCCACAGTGGAACGTGACAACTTCTTGAAGATCCACTTACGAAAGCTGAACTTACTGGTGCGCTAAAGGTCCTAAAACTCGGTAAATCCCCGGGCCCGGGTGGCCTTCTGGTCTCTTTCTATCGCACTTTTGTATTGCAGATACAAGAATATCTGCTTTGCCTTTTTAATTCCTTTTCTGATGCGGGAGGACCCTTCACTTCTATGGTATTGGCCGAGATCGCACTGCTCTCTAAACCAGGAAAGGATCCCACGTTGTGCTCCTCTTTTCGCCCCATCGTGCTTTTTAACACAGATCTCAAACTCTACACTAAAATTCTGGCCAAGCGTCTTGATCAACATCTGCCCGGGCTTATAGAGCCTGATCAGGTTGGCTTCATTCGTCACCGGCTGGTCGCGGATAATGTGCGGTGCATCGCTTACTTAGTCTAGAAGGCCCACTACTGGAACATACCCGCATGCTTACTGTCACTCCATGCTGAGAAACCATTTGACCAAGTGGGCTGGGCCTTCCTACAGGCCGTCTTACATAAGATAGGGCTGGGACCCCAGATGATCGCCAGGATTATGGCGCCTTACCTTTCACCTCAAGCCCAGGTCAATGGCCAACTTACGGGCCCTATCCATGTTTACAGGGGCAACCGGCAGGGGTGCCCTTTATCTCCCCTGTTATTTGCACTTGTCGTAGAGTCTCTTGCCATCCTGATCCGCCAGACCCCTGACATTACAGGCATTGTTCTCGGAGGAATAGACCACAAAATTGCCTTGTTTGTGGACGATCTCCTTCTTACATTGTCACAACCACGATCCTCTTAGCCCGCCCTTCATACATTGCTTCAGTCTTTTGAAATTGCCTCAGGTCTTAAATTCAATCATTCAAAATCGTGGGCCCTGAATCTTACTATTCCTGTATCCGAGATCCCCGTACTTCAGTCTCTTGTCCCATATCAATGGGCCTCACACTCCATTCGGTACCTTGGTCTCAACCTGACTCCCAACCTTAACACGTGGTCACAAGCCAATCGGCAGTAATGTAAAATGGCCGTTTTGGAGGATCTACGAACATAGAAATCTTTTCCTATCTCCTGGCTGGGCCATCTGAACGCAGTTAAAATGTCGGTGCTGTCGAAAATATTATATTTATTCCAAACACTGCCCACACCTTTTCCCCAGCACCAAATCCAGAACCTCCAGGACAAGCTTACTAACTTTATTTGGGGAGGGCAACGGCCACGCTTTTCTAATAAAATACTTCTGCTACCTCGGGAAAGGGGGGGGGGTTGGCTTGTCCCAACTTACTGGAGTATTACTGGGCCTCACATCCCCGTTTTATTTCTGAATGGGGTGCACGGTAGAGGGAGAAGGTTTAGTTCCATATGGTTAGGGCGGTGGCTTAGTGACCCATATGGGATCCTGCCTGGCTTGGACGGGAGACACGACCGTGCAGCCACTATATGGCCATACCAACAAAAACTGTGCTGGACATTTGGGACAAGCTGGCACTATCCAGGGGCCTCACTTATTTCCCGTCACCTCACACTCCCATTGCTCGCAACTCACACTTTCCACCTCCTCTACATCCACACTCTTTCCTGGCCTCGTCAGAAGGGGGGTGTCGGAGCCTCCGGGACCTTTTCGAGAGAGACACCTTTAAATCCTTCGAACAATGCAAACTGGACTTCCAACTCTCTGAGGGGGCTAGATTACAATACCTCCAACTTCGGCACTAGGTACAGGCGTTGTCTTCCACTCAGGGAGCCACTCATCCTTTCACCCCCTTCGAACGGCTGGTGCGTTCGTATGACAAAACCAGGGGTCTGATATCTCGCACATATCAAATCCTTCAACATGCTCCCGACCTACTCCTCATACATGTCAGTCACGATGGCAGTCCAGCACCTCTGAGGACATCACGCCTAAACAATGGGAACAATTATGGCGCGACGTCCAGAGAGTTTTCCGCAGCATTTCTCAGAGGGAATCCGCATATAAAGTCATGACACAATGGTATTACATGCCCCATAACTTGCACAAAATGTTCCCCAATTCGTCTCCGGTTTGCTGGCGCTGTACGAGTGCTACTGGGGATCTTTTCGACATTTGGTGGTATTGCCCGCTATTGACCGCCTACTGAAAAGAGGTTCTTAGTCACACTAAACAGGTGATTTACTACCCTCTGCCCGAAACCCCAACCACACTCATCTTAGGCATCAAACCTGAGAACCTACTCGCCATGACGCACAAGGACTGGCACCTAACTCTACACATGCTTGGCACAGCTAAAGAAACAATAGCATTATACTGGAAGAAGGGTGTCTGGTTCACCCGTTTGTGGCATACCATGGCAATGGAGCTGCTCATGGCGCGGCTACAGTTCTGCGACATAAAATTCACAAAAACGTGGCAACCATTGATAGATTACTTTTGCAATCTCGACCACGCCCATCTCCAGCCCTCGAGGCATCAGGCTTTACACCTCTTTGCTGACAACATACTCCCCACTGACGCGGACAGACTCTGGGGGCCCAATCGTGATACTGCTTAATCTCCCCTCTGCATGGTACCGTCCCTGTGCGTTGCCATGATTTCCCTTAGGTTCTTCTCCGCCCTGGGTTTCTCCACTCACAGAGGCTCTGTTCCTTGCTGTGGGACATCTCGTTCACCTCGCCTACATTTCATGTAGCCTCTTTCTCCTAACGGGGCCCATCACCACCTAGTCCCCCCTCACATGTCTGATGCCTTTTCTCTCTCCCAGGGTACTGTCCTTTATAAAGGACAGCTTTGTAACGCGCCATTGCTTTGCCTTCTGTGTTTTCATTTGGTGATATTTCGGATTGTTAATGGTGCGTCCTTCCCTTTCTTCTCCTTCTCTGGTCTTCTCTTCTTTTCTTTTTTCTCCTTTCTTCCTCTTCATGATATCTTGATTGTTGTATTGTTTTGACTTGTATTTTCAATAAAACAGATTTGAAGCAAAAAAAATGGATGCATTTATAAATATCTATACTGTCGCTGTTATTATTTGGTGTGATACAAACTCTCAACGCACCGTTTTCCTTCTATTGATTAATGTACCGAACAAATTTCTGCCACAAAAATGTAGGCCAATAATAATGGAAGATCCTGTGTGTAATGCAGGATATATAAACCAAAAAAGATCCGCCCTCAGATTGATGTAAATAGCCGTGTCCTTCCAGATTACGTATGTTTCCTACACTGGTGGAGAAACACACAGTTTTTGTTTAAATACCCCTCACCCACCAAAAGGGCCCTTGGTGTCATGCTTCATCATAGGGGTCTTCCCGCCCCGCTGCGGGACGGGGCATGCTACAACCTACGACTACGCGGGAGCACTGTTTTTGTAAAAAGACTATGTGTCGTGTAGGAATGTGAGTGGACGGGTCAGAGTGCATGAAAAGGTAAAATTAAAAAATACCTGGCTCGTTGGAATAACAAAACTTTAACATTCCTTTGAGCTGGTACTATTAAAAGTGGGGAAAAAGGAGGTGTATTGCCTCAATGAGCAGTCCCTCCTATGTCTGTCAACATGTTTCGAAGTCCTCCCCTGGCTTCTTCTTCAGGACCAATGCAGGATGTCACAAGAAGTTTTGAACATGAGGCGGTTATGGACAGGCAGCCAATGGAGTTGATGTATATGGTCTTAGAAAGGATCATATTTTTTAGGTTGACCAAAGTCGTAGCTACTGCATTTGAAATACTCTGAAGCACACCGAATCCTTTTTAGGAACGTATAAATAGATTGCACTACCAAAATCAAAGCATGATTGAATGAGAAAAATCACCGGCAAGAATTCCGTGAGTGAAAGATAAAAATGGAAATTGCCATGCAAGAAAACTGAGATAAAAGAATGCAGGGTTGCCTTTAATTCTGCTATACGCTCCAATTCCATAGTCCTTTATATCTGGAACTCATCAAGTTAATATCAGTTTTGGCGTTTTGTGTCAAATGTGGATATCTGGGATACACTGAAGGTAGTAAGCCAGGCGCCTTGAGTGCAGTTTCCTAAGAGATCAGTCCTATTATTATATTTTTAATTAGTATTCTGAAATGACCTCTTTGTGCTATGATCGCTTTGAAAAAAAGACAATTAAAACATTGCATATTATTACAGACACCAAGATGTAAAGAATTTTTCAATAGTTCACCTACTGAAAATCCACACAAATCGTTTCAAGACAATCAAGAACATCCGAGCTTCTATGTGACAAGTTTGTTAAGTAAAGGGGCGGTAAGCCTGGTTGGTTTATTTATAAATGTTTGATTTCAATGAGTAAAAAAATGCTTGTGTGTATTTGTTTAAAGTAGGAATGAATGAATGAAGGTTTATAAACCTCAACCAAATTGGTATCTCGGCCTCGAGAGAGCACGACTGAAGCAGAACAAATGCAAAAGAAACGAGGAGGTGAACAGCCAGGACTTCAGGTATTTATGGAACAAGAAGTGATCTCACTAACTGCGCATGGGCATTTAAAAAGTCTTTAGAGGTCTGACAGCAGAAAGTCCTGCCATCCTGCATAAAGTAGGAACAAGCATTTACAATGCAACGGTCTCGGCATTGTTAAAGTTAGAGCTATTGGCATTGCTCATGACATTATTTTTGTTTATGTTTTTGTTTTTAAAACATTTAAAGAAACGGCATTGTTATTTACAATGTCAATAGCTTAATCACTCAAATGCGAGACCTATTGCATTTGCACCCACACAGAGCCACCCGCCCACACACAGAGCCACCCACCCACACACACACAGAGCCACCCACAGAGCCACCCATCCACACACACACAGAGCCACCCACAGAGCCACCCACCCCCACACACAGAGCCACCCCACACACACAGAGCAACCCACCCCCCACACACACACAGAGCCACCCACACAGATCCACCCACACCCACACACCCCCACCCCCACGCGCACACACACAGAGCCACCCGAGTCGTTGGTATAGGCTTAACACTACTGCTTTTTTCAGCTTTCCTTCGAACAGCGCTCTGGCAACTGCATGATGGTGGTTGATCATTGGGTAGAGTCCACATTGGATGTTCTCCTTTAGACGGCCGTGGCTTTCAAAAGCAAGACTCACCTACCCACACAATGAAGCAGGAAGCACAAACCCATCTACCGACAGCCCGGCGCTTTACACAGTACATATAGTGCAAATGTTACAAAAGCCGTCTTTTTTGAAATGTAATTTAATGAAGAGAATTGCACATAATGCAATTTTCGCAGGCCCACACATTGGCCACAGCCGGTCTAAAACAGCGTCTGGACTTGAACTCCCCATTGACTTCTGCTCTTTACCTACACTTTACCGTGGAACGCGAAGCAGCACTTATAGCGTCAGACGTGCATTGGGTAAACCAGCGCTCACTGAACCCCCCGGGTATACGATTCATTTACCGTGGTGTTGAACAATGGCCCCTAGGCAGAGGCCCAACTAGAGCCAAAGTTCGGGGGGGGGGGGGGGGCTAAGAAAAAATTTCGGGGGGGGGGGGCTGAATCTTTCAAGCCATAGGCAGAGTGGAGCTGCAGGGGCTCTTAGAAGGGGCGAAACAACAGCGAGGCCTCATTAACATGCAAATGGTCTTTTAAAGACCTGTGAAGTGCTCGGGTGCGGCTGTGTGTGCGCCGCGAGGCTGTCTCATCCCGGGCTGCCACACGCGACGGGGGGGGGCTGAAGCCCTGTGAGTCCAATGGGTGTTGCGCGCCTGCCCCTAGGCAACACGTTAATCTCTCGCTACGTCGTGTTCATGCTGCACGTTTGAGGGCTCGACAGAGTAACGCGCAAGTCAGCTGCTAATAAAACAAACATGTTGCCTCTGCTGTGGGTGGTGGAGCTATGTACGATCCCCACCTCGTGGTTTAGCAGCTCATATGTGGCTACAGGTCTCTCGAGGAACGCGCAGACACCATAGACAGCAGCGGTACAAAAGGGGGTGGTGATGGACAGAGCATCAGACCCAATCAAACACTCACACCCAGTCAACAGATCTGGGTTTGATCCATCACCGTTCTTTAGCCCACTCTGCCACCCCAGTTCAGACATGACCATATGCAAATCAGTCCGACCCTGTGCCTCATGGGAACAGTACAGCCCGAACTGCCAAGCCATGCCTTCCCTGGACCGGAAACAAGCTTCCTAGGACCGGTTTCTGGCATTTCAGCCGTCTTCAGCCAGGCTTGCTTAAATCCAGTGGCAAAGTGAGCAAGGGACTCACGTCTGAGCAAACCCTGCCAACTTATGGCGAACAAAGCGGTACAAAAGGGGGTGGTGATGGACAGAGCATCAGACCCAATCAAACACTCACACCCAGTCAACAGATCTGGGTTTGATCCATCACTGTTCTTTAGCCCACTCTGCCACCCCAGTTCAGACATGACCATATGCAAATCAGTCTGACCCTGTGCCTCATGGGAACAGTACAGCCCGAACTGCCAAGCCATGCCTTCCCTGGACCGGAAACAAGCTTCCTAGGACCGGTTTCTGGCATTTCAGCCGTCTTCAGCCAGGCTTGCTTAAATCCAGTGGCAAAGTGAGCAAGGGACTCACGTCTGAGCATACCCTGCCAACTTATGGCGAACAAAGCGGTACAAAAGGGGGTGGTGATGGGCAGAGCATCAGACCCAATCAAACACTCACACCCAGTCAACAGATCTGGGTTTGATCCATCAAAGGGCTGAGAGAGGCGAGAATGTTAGAGAGAAGCAACAAGGACCCCTCACCTTGCCGACTCCCATGCAATGTAGAGGAGCACGCAGACCTGGATTCGGTACAGAGGCGACTTCGCCTTCATAGCTGCTGGCACTCAGGCAAACACCTGGAAACGAGAATGCAAACACATTGAATACACACAATACGCCTGAGATGGAGATACCAAACAGCTGAGTGACGCACATAAACGCATTGGGATTCCACACCACCAGCCACCAAGGTACAAACCCACAGCATTGGCTAATACTTTTATGGCTCTATGGTGGAATGCGGGTACAATAATGCCAATAAAGCCATTTGTGCATTAACAGAAAGTATGGTGACAAAAAGAAACTCCTTCAATGCCCAACAGTAACATTACGTAACCCAAGACACCACCGTCCAGCCTGGGCAGCGGTCCGTGAGGGCAGTTGAAAACTGCAAGCGGATCGAAGTCATGCGGAGTGCAGCAAAACATGGGCATTAAATACACTCACCCAATTTGGAGGGACCGGGAGCGCAGCGGCGCCGGGGCCAGGCTGCTGTTGCCGCCCTGGCAGGGGGATTGAACCCGCAGGTGTGGGCGCCGCTCAATGGAAATAGGAGGACTCCCCGGCACCGAAGCAGCCGGTGTCTGCAGTGACGAGCGGGCGGCGATGTGCTGGACCCTTCCCTGGCGACGAGAGCTGCAGACTGCAACAGACGCGCGGCACATCCACAGCTCTTCCTGCGAGAGGCGAGCACGCGCTCCGCAGCCGTGCTCGCCTCTCCGTGCTCTCCGTGGCCAAAGCAAACAAGAATGCGCTGCCTTCTCTTTCATTTTTACCTTGGAAGATTCTAGGCGGCAGCGGCCGCTCACACGGCGTGGCGTTCTCACGTTCACGTCTGGCTGGTTCCCAATGGCAGGGGTGTCCGGGGGGTGCCGACTCATGTAGAAAAGGATGGGCTGGAATGCTTATGGGAGGCGATCCCCAAATGGCTGTGGCGTGGCTGCGAAGGGGACCCCGTGTGCAGGGTCTGCTGATCAGTGCTGCACCACACTCCCTAAGTAACACGTTTCAACCTACATTGCAGATGCCTTTGATATCTGCCTCATTGTGCGCTGTTCTGTTCCACTGCTCCCTACATATGTCATCACACCGTGCCCCAGCATAATGAGGTGCTCATCTGACGCTCCCAGCGACAAGCTACCAGGAGAATTCAATGCAGACACCACAGACATCAAACAAGGCAGGCTGCAAGAAGCAGGGCGTGTGGGTGCCCAAGACACCACCGTCCAGCCTGGGCAGCGGTCCGTGAGGGCAGTTGAAAACTGCAAGCGGATCGAAGTCATGCGGAGTGCAGCAAAACATGGGCATTAAATACACTCACCCAATTTGGAGGTACCGGGAGCGCAGCGGCGCCCCCGCCATTGGGAACCAGCCAGACGTGAACGTGAGAACGCCACGCCGTGTGAGCGGCCGCTGCCGCCTAGAATCTTCCAAGGTAAAAATGAAAGAGAAGGCACCCAACACGCCCTGCTTCTTGCAGCCTGCCTTGTTTGATGTCTGTGGTGTCTGCATTGAATTCTCCTGGTAGCTTGTCGCTGGGAGCGTCAGATGAGCACCTCATTATGCTGGGGCATGGTGTGATGACATATGTAGGGAGCAGTGGAACAGAACAGCGCACAATGAGGCAGATATCAAAGGCATCTGCAATGTAGGTTGAAACGTGTTACTTAGGGATTATGTAGTGAGTGGGGAGAAAACGCCGCCGCCTTTCTCCGAGGTGAAGCAGAAATGCCTCGGAGAAACGCAGCGGCAGTTTCGGATTCGGGGGCGTGTTTTCCTTTCTCTCCTCTTGCCATTGGCTGGAGGAGAGAAAAACACGCCCAGCTAAAAGTAACGAAAAAACACGCCCCCGAATCCGAAAAGGACGGGGCTTGTTTTGCGAGACAAGCCTCTTCTCCAATGGCTGGCCAGCATTTAAGAGGCCAGCCAATGGAGAAGAGGAGAGAAGAGGGGCGGGTTCAAGCCCCTCTTCTCCAAGTCATTAAATCTCGCAAGCGAGACTGCGCAAGCGCAGCCTTCGCTAGCCGAGACCTAAGTATGGGCGATCTCAACAAGTGCCCAGAGGAAAAGCCGGCTTAAAAGGATTGGCGATTGTTTTCAGTTGCAGTCATGTGCGTCTCCCCTTTACACCTGCTATTACACCTAATGATAAGCGCTTTCGGAAGGCAGGTGACACTGAGCAATCGTAAGAAGATCTGGGGGTGAAAGGATTTGCTTTGGAGCTCCTCAGCTGTCTGGTCCCTGTCACCTCCTCTTGGGGTCACATCAGAGAGAGGTGCCTTCAGCTTTCTCCTCTTTCTGGCAGTGTCGGCCATATTTAATGAGCCCCACACATGACATATTACTGGGTCCTGCCCTTGGGGCAACTGAATTTTGGTATCTAAGCTTTGACTCACCCTAAACATCTAAAGGAGTATCCGCACAGAAAACAGAGATGAAAACTACAAGACCGGACCCTGATTGACGCCCTGCTATGTCCCACAGCATGCAACATTTAAAAGAATAGGGGAATTTATTGGGGACTGTAGTTGTTGAGGGGGGGGCTAAAGCGAGGACGCGGCAGGAGAGGCAGCCCAGTAAAGGTAGTGTGACACGAAGATACTTCACTTTTGTTAATGTAAAGTATGTTTGCTCTGCACAGTACATATGTGGGACAAGATGGTTGTCCCAAAGAAGCTATTTCTTTAAACAATGATGAAGTCAGTCACTGCAACCAAATGCAGGAGAATCTTTGTCACCCCCCTCCCTCTCTGAAGTACAGGCCGGTACCACCTGTAAAGGGGATTATGTAGACATTAACCAGTCAGGCCCCCGCCCCATAGGGAAGGTTAAGGATAGAGGAAGATGAGAAAGGCTGGAGAGAAAAGAATGACTTCTTTGCCTCCTACAACCTCCTACAAGAGATAGTGAGAGTATTGGGAAGCCATGAGATACTGGTGCCGACAAAGCAGGGTAAGATCCTTTTCATGGTAGCTATTAAGAATTTACAAACTACCACTAGTCATGTGGAGAAGAAGGTGGATAGCAGAATGGAAGCCTGATGGGAGGCAACTGTTCAAAAGACCTTGGAGTGGACCAGGAGGTAAGAGATGTATTAGTGCAACTGTGTGACCTGAATAGAGAATGTGGGCACCTGATGGACTATATGGTCATCTCCTTTGTTCGATTGGAATTGAAGCTGGAGGAATTGGAGAATTCTGTATGGGCCTCAACTCACAGTGTTTTGGGTTTCACTACAATCTCAGTGCATGGCAGTCCGAGGGCAGTGGTGGAGGTGTTCATGCCCTCAGAGGTGCTTGATAGAGCTCCCAGTATGCTGTGGATGCTCTTAAAGCGGTGACCCTGCCCACTAGGGGCCAGTGTGAAACTGCCCTGATGGTGAGGAATCCTGGTGTAGTTGTGGATTCCAACTAAGCATTCCCTAGTATGAGATATGTGGTTTAGTATATCACACTAGAGGAGAGCATGGTTGAGTGGGGATGAAATCAAGAAGGCAGGAGCTGCAGCTGGTTTGTCAGGTCCTCTTCAAGATGGGTCTTGAGGCTTCGGTTTGGCATCCAGCAGGCTGAAAGAATCTTAGTGCGGAAGGTTTTGATATTTCTAGATGGTGAAGCTCTGATGTTTCACGCAAACTTAAAGGAGTACTTGATCCCAGTGAAAGCATTGGAGGAATTTGACTTCTGGTGATCCTCTGCCTGTTCACCCACTGCAAGTATACCCTCCTCAACATGGGCAGGTGGTAGATGTGGCACATGGTGTTTGCAAGATGACAATTTTTCCCTTCGTGTGCTTCATGATTTCAGTTTTGTTGTCCTTCATGTCGTTCTTCCTTTGCAAGCTTTATTTTTACCATGCTGGGTCTCGGGCGGACCACTGGCTTTCTCTGTAACCACTGGACTTTCTGTGTTGCATGATATTGTGCTGTGTTATACTTGAATTAGTCAACTTGATTTGAACGTGCGTCCTTGTGTTGCTGTTTGGATGAGTGCTTTCTGGTTTCTTTTCTTCTGTAGATGAAACTATGTTAGTACTGTGTGCTTTTGACTTACTAATAAAACTATGTTTAAAAAAACGAAAGGACTCTCCTCTTCAAATAACACTACCTGCCCCCACATTGTCTTTCTGTTTTTCCTCTCACGCCACACTTACTGCTCATCCCCTTCAATAAGGTACACCTCCCTTTAACCTCAGAATCTTCTACTTCTATCCGTTGAAATTGTTGATCCCTATCGAACAGAGAGTGTCTTGTGTGTCTTATCCTAGTCAGTGAGAGATAGCCTAGCGGTCAAAGTTTTAGCATGAGACATGATGAAGACAATCCCAATGGCAGGAATGTGAAGGAAAGATCTCCATTTCTTTTTGGGTCTGGTAAGGGGGCAGATATGGGCAATGGAAGTTATGGAGTAATCTCCCCCTTCCCATCAAGTAAGTACAGTTACAGGAAGTGGCTTCTTAGCTGCAGAGAAATTGTTGAACATGTAAACTGGCCCAGCTTGATGATGCATTTGAAAGATGTACAAATTAATTGATGACATTGTAAATTTGACCTGAAAATTCAAGTTTCTGACAATTCAAAAAGCATTCTTTATCTGAGTGGGGAATTGTCCTCTTTGAAGAGTCACAATAAAGAAGCATATATATAATATGTCTAGCTCTAACATGAAATTCCATGCTCTGTCAAAGTGATGGTGTATGTAAAATCACTGGTCAACATTAGAGTGATGAGTAACTGAAAGATGAGATGTCACCTCAAGAGCTGAGCATAGGCTACAGATCATTTTGCATACATTTAATAGGTCATTAATAGGACATCTTCAGTTTTCAACTGCTAAAAAAAGAGAACAAAGGGCCATATGTAGGAAGCCAATTTGTGATCGCAAACGCTGAAATTCGCAGAATTTCAGCGTTTGTGATCGCAAATTAGCAGTGTGCAATGTAGCACACAAAAACCTCCTCGCAAAATAAGGAATCTCAAAATTTGAGATTCCCTATTTTGCGATTGCATTTAAGGAATCGCAAATTGCGATTCCTTAAATGCAATGTAAGAAGCACTAAAGAAAGTGCGATTTGGCCTTAAGTAATCGCAAATTACCACCAACTTCAAGATGGTGGTAATTTGCAATTTCCTTTAAAAAAACACTTTTTTGCTTTTTTAAAAGTGCCATGTGGCACACATTCATGCCCGTAGGGCATGTATGTGCGCCACATGTGCACACATGCACATTTCAGGGGTGAAACAGGGTGTCCCTCTGGAACCCTTGCACCTTTTGAATATGTGCACGCAATTGCAAATTGCATGCACAATTCCCATTCATTCCAATGGACCTCTTGGCCAATAGGAATGAATGGGAAGGTATCCCTTGTTTGCGAATCGCAATTTGCAATTCGCAATTAAGGAATATTAAGGAATCGCAAAAAATATTGCGATTCCTACCCACATGGCATTTTGCGAGTCCTTAATAGCAATTCCCTAAAATTCGCTATTAAGGACTCGCAAAAGTGCTTTTACCTTCATCTGGCCCAAAGACTCTCATTCAGGAGCCTATGTAGTCTGCCACCTTACCCACCTTACTTAAAAACAATGTTGGTGAATAAGTGACTGGTTCCTGCATTTCGGCGTAACCCTAACAGAGTAGTTGCATAAACAGAGTGCTTCTAATGTACTATCTCAATGATTGTAAACGAAGTTTTATAAGCTGTTTCATGGATGTCACCAAAGTTATATTTGTCGTGTTCAAATCTATTACAAATGTTGTTTTTTGAGACTTATAAAGGCTGAGACACCTAAACCTCATAATTTACACACTGGATGACATTTGGTGGGTTGGACCTTACAATGTTTGTAGTCAGACTCTTACAATTGGAATGTTGGATTATAAAAGAGATGTGTGTCGTCATGTCTCTGTCTTCCCCTACCCTTTTCTGAGGTTGATCTAGACCTCGTGACTTTGATTTTAAGGCTGTCTTGTATGTGATGCTGATGCAGGAAATATGATCGAATGAAAAACAGCACCTGCGATGGAACTGGCAGTAAACGGATAGGTGTGAAGGTTGCCTCAGCCTGCTGAAATCTTTGTTTTTCAGAATCCAGTGAAAATCTGACTGGTTTAAGTTACAGTTTGAGGGAAACAGGTGTGAAAGAGAAACAACAGAACTACGTAACCTGACCCAGTACCAGCAGAACCACGCACAGAAGGTGGGGTGGGGGGGCAAACACAAGAGGATTGACATAAAGGAAGAGGAAACAGGAATTCGAGCTTCGTCATGTATTTCATACTCAGAGGAAGGCAAATCCAGTGACTTTTCCCAGACTTGTTGCAATACTGTTCTGTGCTTTTGCTATAACTTTAAAAGCAAAACAATCTGGACACGGGAGGGGGCGGCATTTTTCAATTCTCGCCTAGGGCGGCAAATCACCTAGAAACGGCCCTGCTCGGATGAACCCACAACAACATAAATGGACCTTTGACTCTGTACCCTACACAGCTGCCTCATTATCTCAGTAAGCCATGTGTCTACTTAAGAGTCACATCTATGAATGCTTCATGATTGCAGCTCCTGTCATTAAGACATATACTACTCACAGAAGCTCACCGTGTTAAGCATTTCGTTTAAATTAGCATTATCCAAAAATGTTATTAATTTCACTCCAAATCTAGTCCTTAACTCGTTTGTGATTAGTAGATACAATAGCCTACTGACTTTCCTTTCTCAGTGTGTACAAAGAAAATTTAATATTGATAATTAGCGCCCAACAAGTGGAATTTCCTTAAACAATTTCAATTGAAATAAAGAAACCTCAAAATTGCTATCCATTTTTCAATTCACAGGTAACACGCGCTGATACGTTCTATGCAAGGGCAGCTTATAGCATTTCATTACCTAAAACAAAACAAGCATTTGCAATGCAATTGGTCTCGCCTTTGGGACCTTATATGTATTTAGCTATGAAGCACATTAGCCTGGGTGCTGAAACATCTACTGTTCTCTTACATGGAGGGAAAGTTAGCACCAAACGGCGTAACACACCAGGTATGGGAACACATGGAGAGAAATATTGCCTTTCAGCAGCAAATGGTATAGTTCAAAGCTCTGTTTTTAATATAAAATCAGGGCCTTCGGTGGTCATATCACTGAAAATACAAGATTTGAAAAAAATATTATTGTCTACGGGTGCTCGTGGAAGACAATTTCTATGGACTGGAGTCTAGAGAATGCTAAAGTTATTCTGGTATTTTACTGACCTCTGCTGTTCGTTTTCTATCAAGACAGTTAAATAGAGGCAGTTAAACAGAAAACAAAGTGCCTTAGCGGAAGCAGACAAGTCCTAGGGCTGATCTCCAGAGCCCACAAAGTACATACACATATAAGTATATACTAAAGTATATACAAGAGGTCTCGAATGTTCGACCTAAAAAGGGTAAGTATTTAACAAAAATGCCCACACACTCATGTTAATTATTAGTTACAAACACATCACTTTTTAATTCTTGACTGTCTGTTAGCAAGACCTGTTGCTTCCAATATATATCATGTACATATAGCGGTCTTTGAGTCAGCCCCTCAGCCCCTTGCGCATGACTGGACAGCCTTGTAGTCTGCCTCACTTCCCTGTCCTGAGTCAATGGTTTTCCACCATATTCTTGTGATTGCCCTTTCTAGGAGAATTTCGGTCTCACAGGGTTTTGATTGGATAGATGTGAGGAAAAAATCATAGAATTCGCTCTGCCTTCCTGCCTCACCGCCAAAGTGCCTGTGAAAAGAGAGAGAAACATAGGGTTAGACCGGGCGTGACCTGGGATGGGCCACCAACATTAATGAAGGACAAATCTATTTTGATACAGGTGTGCTTGGTTCCCCTGGCCAGGAACCAATCAAGAAGAAACGAAGGAGTGGGTCAAAGAGGCCGAGGACCGCAGAACAAGAGAGGAGAGAAATGGTGAGGCAGTCCACAGGGAGACGGAATCCGGTCATGGGACAGCAGAAGACTTGGAGAAAGAAAACAGAGCCGAAGGAGACAACGTCACCAGCCTTGGCTAGTGCCCGGAGACGTAGACCAAAGAGTGGTGGACGCCACCTCCCATCACTGCCACGGAAGAGGAAATGCTTGAAAATATTTACTTAGAACAATACCTTGCCTCCCTTCATTCCCTGGTCCTGAAATGGGTCCGTCAACATACGTAGCTGACATTGCAAAGAGCGGTTGAAATCGTGAGTGACTTTAACTGAGCCCACAAGATTAATAAAGGACGTGAGGAAAACAGCTGGAGGGGTACGGGCCCTGGAACGGTGAGACCACCTAGAGCTGGGTTGCCAGAAAACACAACACAGTAACAATTGTATCTGGTCCTGCACCTAGATCCCCACTTTCTGCACCACAATGACTTCATTGTGGAGGATTTGGACCTATTGTTTGACACTGTCCCTAGGAAGAAGTACCTATGGATATCGGCCTGGTTAGGTCTCTTTATTGCACAACAACAGAGGCTCGACCAACCTATCACTGTCAGATGAGGGTGAATGGAGAACCCGTTTCAGCTTTGGGTGAATGGTGAGCCGTGTCAGCTTTGGTGGACACCGGGGGCCTCATTTGACGCATCGCTGCGTGAAAGCAGCGATGCGTCACTTCTCAGTGCGCCCTCCTTGCGACACCAATGATGCGTCATATTTATAATATGACGCATCATGTCGCAAGGAAGGACAGATATGTCAGTATAACTGAAGTATCTGTCGGCGCAAAAAGTGGCGCATTGCTGGAGTTGTGTTGGAAGCCTGACGTAACTCCAGCAATGTTCCTTTCATATGGGTCAAGCCCCATGTGAAAGGGCCTGCGTCACCCTTACGCCTGCCATGAGGCAGGCGTAAGGATTTGACGCATTGGCGTCCAAGTAGTGGCGCAGCGAAATCTCATAGATTTCGCTGCGCCACTCCTACGACCCTTTCTTGCGGGGGTACGCCCACCCTGCATACATTATACCTGGCGCAGGTGTAATGTAGCGCAGGGGTTTACGAAGTGACGCATCTACCTAGATGCGTCACTTCGTAAATATGGCGCAACATGGCGCATGTTTTACGCCACTGGTGCGTCACAAAAAGTGACGCACCGGTGGCGCAAAAGTGACGCTGGGGCTCATAAATGAGCCCCTAAATGTCTTCAGAGTGTCATGCACCCTTAGGTACTCCCAGGAGGAATACAAAGCAAAACAGAATGGTAAATATACAATGTGTCCACAGGCCTTCTTTTGACCCATCACAGGCATCTTCTCTGTTTCAGAGTCCTCGATACTTAACGCTTGAAATCTATTGCTGATAACGATCTCTCCACTTCTAGAGGTGAGGTTATCTTTTTGCGAGGTTATATCTGAACCACTCCTAATTTCCTTTTTCATTTTTAATTCTCCTAAAGATGTATTCAGAGGTGAATATTTCTCCTGTATTTTAAAGTAGGAGCGCAGAGAAGGCGTGATTTTTATTTTCGCTCCTTGCTTGCCCTGGCCTGGTTTCATGGTTGAGGAGGTGAAGCTCCCTCCCCGGGTTTGGGTTAACCCCTGCTTGTCCTCCGTTATGTTGCTTTTGGGGGTACTTTTTCTAATAATAGGGGTTTTGCCAAGTTTTTTCTTGTCGCCTCGGGCCGGGGGTTTCTACCTAAATTCTTTACTCCTAAGGCAGTAACTCCCATAAGCTCTTTTGTTATGCCCCCAAACCTTTTTTGTCCACATCTCCCCTTATGTGCCGTATTTACAGGTAGAAGTCGATCTGTGGGACCTGTGTGGGCTTTTATGCTTTTTTCACCCCTCCCCTTCCCTCTTACCGGCATCATGCACAATCTTCCAGCTACCGTTACCGCTTCGCTTCAGATGCTGGAATTACTGCCTCTTGCGTCTTTGGAGACATTCTCTGTGCAGCTCGATGATCCCAGCTGACCCCTAAACACTGTCCCCGCATCCGCCCCCTGGACATACGAAGCACCCCGGTCGCCTCCGCCCACACGCTGAATCCGCGAGCTCCCCCGCGGACAGCCCCCGGGACCTAGGGCACCACCCGCTGTCCACCCACAGATCACCGGCCCGACCGCAGGCCCCACACGAGCGGGGCACCCCCCCCCCCCCACCGGCGCACGCGCACCCAACGTCGGGACCACCACAAGGCAAGACCCCAAGGTACGAGGTTCCGTTCAAAATTGCTATAACATTTTAGGGGAAAACCACTCTGTTGAAGTTTATTTTTGCATTACTTCGATCCGGGCGGGTGAATGCTCCCAACCGGAACTATCAGCCAGCCGCCATGTTCTCCCCTCTAGTTTTCAGGATATAATTTGGTTTGCAGCACATCACTGAAGTGAACCAAGCCCAAAGCATACCTCAAAAAGAGAGCATAGAGGCCGACCCCTACCCATTATATCAAACCACACCGGCGGACATGGGGAAACTCATGGGAACCCTTATAGCTGAAATGAGAGCCAACTTTGCCAGATCGGGAAAAAAACAGGAAAGGATTCAAGCAACATGTGAGGCCTTAGAAGTAAAAGTTAACTCCCTAATGGACCGTGTGCAAACAATTGAGACAACAGTAGATACGCTATAAAGAGATACCTTAGCAAATCCAGGGGACATTTTTACTCTAAAAGCAAATGAGAGAGAACTTAAAGACAAACTTGAGACACTGGAAAACAATGCAAGAAGGAACAACCTCCGAATTCTAAATATACCTGAAGGGTCGGAAGGGCAAGATCTCAAGAATTTCGTAATTAACTTGCTGAAAGACTTTATCCCAGGGGTAGAGGTTAAGACCTTAGAAGACGACATCCAAAGAATTCACAGAGACCCGTTTAAAATCGGGAAGACAAGGAAAAACCCAAGGAGAATCCTAATTAATTTTAAAACCTACAGACTTAAAGAGAGGATTCTGAGCGAGGCCCTGAAAGTAGGAGTTTTTACAAAAGGAGACTACAAATTTAGAATTTGATCTGACATATCAAGAGCGACGCAGGACTGACAGTGGGAACTTGGAAACCACATACAAGATCTTAGATCCCTGGGAGCAACCATTCAAATGAGATTTCCAGCCACACTCAAGATCATGTGGAGGAATCAAGGGGCAGATTTACAAGCCCATGCGCCACCCGTACATCACTTTTCCAATGTTAAAAATGAAGCAAAAGTGGCGCAAGAGGCTTGTAAATAAGCTCCCAAAAGTATAACATTCACTAGCCAAACAAGGTGATGAAGCTTAAAGAACAGATTAAATCAACACAAAAGTAAATGTGATTTAGGGGAGAATCAGGAAATAAGGATAATTTCGGTCCGGAGCGGGGGGATCCTCGAAGAGGGCAAAATCCGTTCTGCCCAACAGAAGGAGGGAGGGTTCTCCAGGGGTGGGGGGGCACACGTATAAATATAATCACGAGGTGTGGGAGCATTTGGGGAAAAAACAGAGAGAAAGAAATCTGTCCAACATATAATATATATGGAGGAACAAGATCCTATTTTTAGAAACTGGGTAATTACCTGAACCTTATAGTAATGGAAAAAGTACGAAATGACAAATAAAATGCTGAAGATCATGTCTTGGAATGTAAATGGTCTTAGAGTTAAAAAACAGAAGTCAGGACATTTTTGAATACCAGAAAATTGTGAAGAGAATGAGGTTGTAATTTTACAGGAGATCCACTTATTCAAAACAGAATGGGACAACATAATGAAACATCAAAAGTGGGTTGACTGTTATGTTTGTATGAATCAAACATGTTGTATCAAAGGGATGGCGATTATATTTAAAAAAGCGGCAAAGGTAATAATTGTGGAAAAGATAATTGACTCCAAAGGAAGATGGGCAATAGCCAAAATAAGAATTGGGAGGGAGTTGTATAATATTGTGGGATATTATGGTCCAAACCTAGATGACCCTGCTCCCCTCCAGGCACTTTACTCTCATCTTATAGAAGCATCTGCTCCAATCATTCCAGTTGGGGGACTTTAACATATTAATAGACCCCACACTCGATAGATCCCCTCCAAGTAAAAGTTTAAATTTAGCAAAGATTAGGGCTTGGTTAAAAAGATATACAGAAGACCTGGGGATGGTGGATGTGTGGAGGAATAAAGGTATTTGATCTAATAGGTTTACCTATAAAAACAAGAAATATGGCCACGCAACTAGAATCGATTTTCTTCTTGGTAGAAACAATCCTGATAAACAAAGTAGTCAGTAT
This sequence comes from Triturus cristatus, assembly GCF_964204655.1. Lineage (NCBI taxonomy): Eukaryota > Metazoa > Chordata > Amphibia > Caudata > Salamandridae > Triturus > Triturus cristatus. Next base: position 966,997,838 of record NC_140593.1, on the reverse strand, counting down.
AGACCATAACCCTGCCCATCTGTCAGATCACGCTTCCATATCATTGATAATAAACATTGGGAAACATCAAGCAACAACTAGATGGACGCTAGATCGTACCTTGCTTCAAGACCAACAAATTGTAAATTAATTACAAACGACTACAGAGGAATACTTTAAGTGTAATTAGAACAATGAAGTATCAATACAGACAGTTTGGGATGCCTACAAGGCAATAATTAGGGGGACTCTACTCCATCTCTCCGCATTTAGGAATAAAGCCACAAGATTAAGGATTAATCAACAAGAATTTGAAATTTTAGAACAGAACAGGAAGCTAGATACCGCCGACTCCGAAAGATAATCGTGAAAAAATCAAAAGAGAAAAAAAAGAACTACAGATTAAACAAACCGAGCTAATTGATACACTAGACAGTAGGATAAGGGTAAAATGGGAGGCTAGTGAGTTAGCAAATTATGAATATGGAGAAGGTAGTGGCAAGTTGCTGGCATGAAGACTTAAGATCAAACATAATAAAAACAGAATAACAGCTCCACAATCAGGAGAACAGGCTGTACAGGAAGTAGAGGTTGAAGAAATTGAGAAAGCTTTCACTGACATCTTTCAGTCCGTATATGTCGAAGATCTAAAGTCTACTGGTAATCAAATAGATTTCTATCTTAACAATTTACTTATTCCTAGCCTGGATGACGAGGATAGAGTGACTCTCAATGCAGAAATAACGCTTGAAGAAGTAACTAATGCTCTCTCAAAATTAAAGAAAGGAAAAGCGGCTGGTCCGGACGCTTTACCAAACGAGTTGTACATCAACTTGAAAGAGCTTCTAGCCCCCTACTTAGTAAAGTTACTAAATTAAATCTTTATTAATGGAGCATGGTTACCAGAATCCTGGACTGACATCACCATTAGTATAATTTTAAAACCAGGGAAAGATCCCCTGAAATGCAAGTCGTATAGACCAATATCCCTTCTGAACAATGTCTATAAAATCTATTCACAGATTTTAGCAACAAGATTGGGGCGGGTGATAAACCAACCAGTCCATGAAGACCAGAAAGGATTTATAAAGGGAAGACAGTTACATGATCTAACTCATGAACCTATCGAATCAATTGACATTGCCACGCAAGAAAAAATCCCCATCTCCATTCTAACATTTGAAGCCGCGAAGGCCTTTAACCTAGTGAACTGGGTTTTTCTCTTTAAAGGTATTAGACAGATATGGGCTAGGGAAGGCATTCTTGAAAGCAGTTATGAATATCTATGAATCTCCGGTGGCAAAAATACTGGTAAATGGGAACTTGATCAAGGAGATTAGAAATGAAAGAGGTACTCGGCAAGGATGCCCCCTCTCGCCATCATTATTTAACTTGTATATAGAAACATTAGCCAACTCCATAAGATCATCTTTGGAAGTATTCCCGTTTAAATTTCAAGGGTGGGAAAAAAAAGTCGCACTATATGCAGACGGTTTAATGGTTTTTACGGGTAATCTCAGAGCGTCATTACCAAACATCACTACGTTTTTGGATGATTTTGGATGGATTTCTGGCTATCAAGTGAACCATCAAAAAACTGAAATTATGGAATGGAATCCTCCATTGCCACATCCAACAGCAACAAGCATTGGCATGGCCAATAGGTCTCGCCTTTGGGACCTTAATGGTGTTTAGCCATGCAACAGTTGATGTTGTTGCACCAAGGATATTGTGCTGAATAACTAAACACTTATAAGGTCCCAAAGGCAAGACCTATTGGCTCACTGTCTCTATACGCTACCCCATCTACACAGCAAAATATTAGCAATCTTGGACATTGGCTAAGTATAAAAGGGAAAATATAAGAGAGGCTGCAGATTATAACACTTTCATTGTTTCATCCCAAACAATCACAGTTCTTTGGGACTGTAAAAAATTTGCGTAATTTCCTTTTGCGTAATTACGCGAAATTTCAGAAAAAATATGCGATATTACCAAAATACAAGCTCGAAACTTCAAAGTATATGTTAATGAGAAATGCATCCATGCATCCATTTTGGGCGTAAGGAAGCTTTTTGCTAAAAAAAATAGAGCAACAAGAAGCATAATTCTGCAATGCCAGGAGTCAAGCAGCTCAGAATGCAGGACCAGCAGAAAGTTGTGGTGCGACCACATTTCTCTGGGATGCGCCAGTGATTTAATGTAAATTGAGCCCTGCCTGTGAAGGAGCCGCCTCTGGGGGGAAAGGAAGAAAGCCAAACAGATATGATGGCTCTGAAATGTTTGCCACCCACCAGAGAGGGAGGGCCTATGCTCGGTGCAAGAAAAGGGCACAAGCAGATCGGGGGAGAAAAAACATACACAATGCGTGTGGAAAAGGCACAGGGTGGGAGAATATATGGGAATTGGAGAGGGGCGGGAGGAGAGTGAAGGCAGCTTCACGGATATGGTGATCGATGGAAAACAAAGCTTTTTAAAAACACGTTGCAAACACAACGCTCACATTACAACATAACAAAAAAACAAGCAAGTCTTGCAAAACAAATAATGTTTATATTTTTACAAAACGCTTTTGAAAATATCACCGACAACATATAAACAAACTCATTAAATGCTTTATGAACAACACAACATAAGAAGACAACGGAACATGCCAGGTCAGAATAAATCACACATAATGGATGTAGCACCTCGATGAGCGCCAATAAAGCTGTGCATACTCAAACAATTATGAAAGGATTTATGCCTTTAATGAGGCGAGAAGTAAAAAAAAAAAGACGGCAAAAGTGAAAGCAGGAGTGCCCGCGCGCGCCGGCAAACACGCGAGTGTGAAAGTAATCACGCTCCAGATGGCGCCTCGGGCGCTGAAAGCTGGCAGCTGTGCACATTGTTGCTCGCGTGAACGCAAGCTTTAGGCCAGCAAAAGCCGGTGGGTAGCACTTTGAAAACCCACTCACTAAATGTCTCGCCTGAGTCAGCGCATGTGCTGGCTCAGGCGAGACCTAAAAATCAAAATAAAATATCTAGGCATAGAGATATTACAAAATATCGACGAAATTGCACAAACAAACTTTGAGATAAAGGTGAAAGAGACAAGGCAACTCCTAAAAACCTGGAATGGTTTACCACTGTCCTTCTTGGGAAGATCCAATGCTATCAAAATGTTGATGTTGCCTAAATTCACATTCCTGTTTAATACCATCCCATTGGAATTCAAGATACAATGGCTTAAGAAAATACAAGGGGAACAGCTTCATCTGGGCATCAAAAGGGGTACGGATAGCAGGGAAGAAATTGCGCAGAAAAATAGAACAAGGGGGCATATGCTAGTCCAGATCTATTACACTATTTTAGAGCCTTTCAATTTAAAAATATCAGCGCATTACTCAAGGAACACTCTTTCTATCCTTCCTACTATAAAGCCAAAGTGTTAGAAGACTTTTTTTTTATAAAAGGTTGGCCACCCAAAATATTTGAACATTTTTTAACTAAAAGTCCTACGCTTGAACCCAATGGTATCAAATCAGAAGAATACTGCAAGTTCCGTAAAATTGTTCCTCTGCTCCAATCTGGAACTCTCCAGGCAGTCCAGAATGCTTGAAAGACACACTGGCAACCCAACTAGACAAGCAGGTATAAGAAAATGGGGTCAAATGATACAATCAGGGTCAATGGTTAGTTGGGACTCCTTGCAACAAAGCACGGATCGCAAACTATCAATGTTTAAGTTTTATCAACTGACAATCTGGTCAAAAAGCGTGGAGAAGAGTGTGGCAGAGAAAGCGACAGCAGAGGAAGAACTACAAAGTGATCCACAAAAAAAAGAAGTATCAAAATGGTACTGGTTAATGATCCAAGCAGGAAAGGAAGACTTCAAACTACCAGTTGATCCCTGGGAGGAGGACATGCCAGCGAGGGATCTCCAACATCTATGGCAAGTATCTATGATTACATCATAGCGAGTTGTACAATCTGCACCTCTCAGAAAAAAACATCTTTTTACATTACATAGGGCATATTGGACCCTGGAGAAGCTATCAAGGATAAATAAACAGGATGTGAAAAGATGTCCTAAGTGCGGAGAGACAAAAACTAATGACCTCCATTTGTTCTGTAAATGCCTGCAAATACAACAATTCTGGGCAGAAGTGGGTAAGGTTGTAAATGAAGTATTAAGACAAGACATAGAGGTAAGCATAGATTTAACTATTTTTGGAATCATGAATGATAATGGTGGCTCACTTAATTTAAGTAATAAACAGAGGGATTTACTGTTTGTATTAATATTACTTGCCAGACGGGTAGTATGTATAAAATGGATAAGTGTAAATCCTCCAACTGTAAATGAATGGCTGACTTCAGTGAAGAAGATCAAAAGACTAGCAGTGAATAAGGAGGGAAGAAAGCGAATGAAGTTCTGGGAGATTTGGTGTAGATATTAACCGTAGAGTAGAGAGAAGGGATAAGGTAGGGAGGGCAGTCCGATGATTACTTTTGTGAAATAAACTAATTTACGGGCATGGTTCAGTGGGAGAACCTCGAGGGACCTGCCTAAAGAATTCGAGATCAGAAGGCTAAACCCCCACCTCAGATCATGCAAGGTTCCGATGTCCGAAACGAGGTGAAAAAGATTCTGTTCGGTAAAGTTAGGCCTAAAGGATCCTTGTCTTCCAATATCTTATTTTTGCACAATATGAGGACAAAAAGAAATGTGTCCACGGGGACAAAAACGTTTATCCCATGATGAATTTTCACCTAGAACATCAAGCAGACCCTATTGTACCTCTGTGGGTGCGACTAATTCCTTACCTACCCAAACCATTAAACGTGTGTAATATTTTCCCAATCTTGAATCCTTGGTCCAGGAAACCTGGAAGGAAAGAGACATCTTCTAGGGAAACACACCGTCCTCTCAGGCTGAGGACAGTGAGTGGCCTACCTCAAAAGCACAAAAAAAGTAATAAATGAAGAAGAGAAGAAAAAAAACATCTTGGGTTTTATTACCCGAGCAGGTTGATGACTTTACACGTAACTCTGATAGGAACTTCCCAGCCGCCAAACGAGAAGAACCCCTGTTCAGAGGAGCCTGGAATGTTGCTTCTGAATAGGAAGACCCTGAGGAAGTAGGCCCCAATTCTTTTTGAAGGAGGGGTTGTTGTACTGAAAGGGAGGGAAAACCCAACCTCAGCAGTTATTAATACCCTCTTCCTTTTGAAAGAAAGTGTAATTCCTGGCTCATAGCAATTTGCTGGGCGGGAGGGGGCACTTTAGCAGAAAAACAGAAAAATCCATCTTAGACAGATTCTGTTGTCCAGGCATATACCAGAAGGTGAAAAAGTATTGTAGGGAATGCCCTGTGTGCCAAAAGAGTAGTCATATTTGGCCCTCTCAGGGTGCCCTTTCTCCCTCTTCCGGTGATTGAGGAGCCATTCACCAGATTAGGAATAGATATCATTGGTCCCCTTCTCCCGTCACGTAGTGGCTGCCGATATGTCATTGTAATGGGGGACTACGCCACCAGATACCCCGGAGTAATGGCTCTGAGACAGCCCAACACAACCCACATAGCCAACGCCATGATCAACATATTTTCAAGGGTAGGATTCCTGAAATAGGTTTTACCGGACTAAGAGATCCCCTTTGTTTCGCGGCTAATGAGGCAAGTGTATCAGCAATTAGGCATCAAACAAATACACACCGCTGCCTATCACCCCCAAACAGATGGCCTTTTTGAGAGGTATAATGCACCTCTTAGGAGCACCCTAAAGAAACTACTGGACCTAGAAACCAGAAAATGGGAGGATATGCTTTATGCAATCCGATGTAAAGTCCAGAAGAGCACTGGGTGTTCTCACTTCGAATTCCTCTTTACTTTGGCTGGCAGCCCCATTCATTGTTGGACATGGCGAGAGAAGAATGGGCACAAGAGAAGGATTGGACAAAGACCATATTGGGGTATGTTACTCATTAAAACCCACTTTGGGCAGATCTGAAACAGTGAGAACTAATCTGGAGAACGCCCAACTATCCCAAAAAAAACCACTTTGATAAAAATGCGACAGTCCAGAATTTAGCCACTGCAGACACGGTCCTCCTAATGACGCCTTCATCAGAACACAACATTTTGGGTCAGTGGGAAGGTCCGTATGAGGTGTTAGAATAAGTGACTCCTGTCATTTACTGTACTAAGGCGAACCCTGAAAAAAGGTAACCAAAATCTATTATATAATCCTTCTAAAAAAGTGGGAGGGACCCTTACCCCTCCTGTTTGGAAACCCTCATGTGGAAACCTCCATGTATTTTCAATGTATTGATTCAGACCTCCCAGAAAGCTTGAAGCAGGACCTTTAAACCCACATACAACCCCTACAGGAGGTATCTTCCTTATCACAGTCAAGACTGCTGCCCTATATCATGTGATAAATACACCTCCCAGGAAGACAGTGCGTTTGAGACCCTACTGCATCCCAGAAGCCAGCCGAGAAGTCATAGAGAAAGAGGTAAAGCAAATGTTACAGATGGGGGTTATTGAACTCTCCCTTAGCGAATGGAATTCACCAACTGTTTTAGTGCCAAAAACCGATTAGTGGGTTTGCTTTTGTATTGATTTTAGAGAAGTAAATGAAATCTTAAAATTCGATGCATTTGCCCTCCCCTGAGTGGATGAAATTATAGAAAGACTGGGGAGGCGAAATACATAAGTACTTTGAACTTATAGAAGGGCTTCTGGCAAGTCCCATTGTGAGAACAAGATAAAGAGAAAACTGCTTTCTCTAATCCAGAGGGTTTATTTCATTTCAAGGTATTGTTGTTTGGGCTTCATGGAGCCCCTGCAACCTACCAACGCATGATGAATTCCATCCTGAAACCCCATGGACAGTATGCTGCTGCTTATATAGATGAAATTGTCATATATAGCTCTTCATGGGATCTGCACCTAAGGCACTTACAATCAGTAATCTGGGACTTGGGTAACAGCGGGCTGAAAATCAACCCAGCAGAGAGTTATCTAGCTGCTAGGAAAGTGAAGTATTTAGGGTTCCTTTTGGGGGAAGGCCACTTCTGACCTCAGTCAGAGAAAGTTTCAGACATATGAAGAATCCTCATGCCAAAAACCAAACAAATCTGTGTGCTTTTCTTAGCCTCCTCGATTATTACAGACGGTTTATCCCCTCTTTTTCTCAGTTAGCAGCTCCTTTAACTGATCTTCTAAAGAAATCCCCAAAAAAGAGCAAGAACTAAAGCAACCTTAGCAAGTAGTACCCAAGGCCTTTGAAACCCTGAAACATTCCATCACCTCAGAACCGGTGCCTGCAAGCCCTGACTATAACCAACCATTCATTTTCAAACAGATGCCTCGGGTGGATCTTGGGGCCATCTTGTAACAGATTAATTACACTGGAGAGGAAGGACCAGTGGTATACGTGAACATTAAGTTATTTCACAGGGAACAAAACTATGCAGTGGTCAAAGAAGAAGCTCTTGCAATTAAATGGGCCATAGAAACCCTAAGATACTACGTGGAAGGACATAAATTCTCCTTATATACAGACCATGCTTTCCTTGAATAGATGGCCCACAACCAAGGGAACAATGATCATGTTTTAAGATGGTTTTTAGCGTTACAGCCCTTTCATGTCCAAACTTTCCATTAAAAATGGATAGAGCATATGTTATAATGTGTCTTAGTCTGTTTTCTCCTTTTTCCCTATTGGGGAATATTCACAAGGAACTATCGCCGAGTTAACGGCACTTTATCACAGCCAAATATGCGATAAATTTATCTCCCCATTCACAAGCTGGTGTTAACAGCCCACAGCACCAGTTTACCTGCGATAGCAGCCGCAAAAAACATCGCCACAGAGGACCCCCGCAACTATCGCTAATGAGATGCAGAATAGGTGTTCCCATGCCAAAAGCTGCGACAACACCACTCCACAACGTTCACAACGACCAGACAGAACTGCGATAAGAACACGAAACAGGCGATAAGGCGCGTTAGCAGCAGGAAAATAACACCTGCTCTGCCCTGGTGGTAAGTCGGACCACAGCCTGCACCACAAAAGGGAGACCAGCCCAAAGCCACGCCTGAAGAACAACAGATGCACCCAGGCAAATGAACATGCAGCCCGGAGGGCCGAAAGGGAAACAAAACCCGCCGCAACCACCCCAGGGCCACCCCTCCCTGGTCCCCCCAACCAAAGACATGCCACATCAGTTACACCCAATCAAGGACAAAATTATCCGCATGATGACGCAGAATCACAACTGGTGACATGCATGTGTCATCACAAAAATGAGCATCACACATTCATTTCCGAAGCAACAAATCAAACATTATTAAAATGAACACAGAAATGAAATGAAGACACACTTCGGGCCAATCCGTAGGTCACAGCCTGCAAGACAAAAATCATGATGAGAAGGTGTGTCCTGCGCACATCAAAGGACAGAGAGAGAGCGAAGGAGAGAGAGAGGAAGAGAGGGAGAGAGAGAGAGAAGAAGAAGAGAGTGGGAGAGAGAGTGAGAGAGAGGAAGAGAGTGGGAGAGAGAGAAGAAGAGAGTGGGAGAGAGAGAGAGGAAGAGGGGGCAGAGAGAGAGAATAAGAGAGTGGGAGAGAGAGGAAGAGGGGGAGAGAGAGAGAAGAAGAAGAGAGAGAAAGAGAAAGAGAGAGAGAGAGAGGAAGAGGGGGAGAGAGAGAGAGAGAGAGAGAGAGAGAGAAGAAGAAGAAGAGAGGGGGAGAGAGAGAGAGAGAGAGAGCGCCGCCCCTGCACACCCAGGCCACACAGCTCACCTGCTGCCACTAGTGTGTTTCCAACCACTTGCTGGCATGTAGTGCAGTCCATTGGGTCACACATCTGAGACAGACCTGTCATCTGAAACAGAGTCCAGACACATGTTTGGCACAGTGCACACAATCACACAAGACAACATCGCCTGCCCGCCCATGCACACCCAGACAGAGGCACCCTAGCCCCTGCCGCCGCCCATCGGAGCATGCCCGCCCATGCACACCCAGGCCGCACTGCTCACCTTCTGCCACCGGCATGCAAACAGGAGGTCCCACCACGTGTCGCTGCAGGCCACAAGGCCCGTGGACATGACACACTCCACACCATGCCGCCCCACTTCGCAGGCCACCAGGTCTCACGTTTGGTGCAGGGTCTTGATTACTCCATGGCAGAGGACATACCAGGGCACCCAGCCTCATCACAGGCTGCACACCCGCTCAGCCCAATAAGTGCCATCAACTCTGTGATCCCGGAAGCAACGCCACGTGGCAGTAGGCCCGCACTGCCCGCTGGCTCTGGCCTACACTGGGGTCCAGCAGGGCACACAAAACCTGAGCTGTCCGGACCACCTGGATGAGGCATCATCGCAGGCTGCACACCCGCTCAGCAGCTTAAGGTGCCACTGACTCAGTGCACCCAAAGTCACCGTCCCATGGCGGGGTGCCTGTGCCGGCCGCAATGCTCCAGGTGCCACTAACCCTGTGCATGCCCAGTCAGCGCCATGTGGTGGCAGGCCCGTGACGGACGCAAGGCCTCGGGTGCCACTAACCCTGTGCAAGCCCAGTCAGCGCCACGTAGTGGCAGGCCCGTGACGGACACAAGGCCTTGGGTGCCACTAACCCTGTGCGCAACAACTCATGGGCCCTTTGTGATTGAGAACCGTGGAGCGTCCGTCATCCAGTCACGACCGGCAGAGGGGAATGTGACGTCGTCAGCCCCTTATGTTGGTGGAGTCACATGGCCTGTGACGCCTGAACCGGATGGGAGTGGTGTGCGTGCAAACCTGCCCTCAGGGAGTGGCTGTGACATGCTGACAACTAGACCAGTGACCTGCACACCACCAGCGAGTATGCCTGCGATGGGTAGCAATGAGGGCTCCCCCTCGGAGCGTGAGAGGAGTGGTCTGGCCTGCCGTACGCCGGACCAGTGCAGGGCTTACAACAATGACACGTGGGATCTGGGCGTGGTTCAGTCCATGTCCGGACATGGAAGTGACTGATGCATGTGTCCCTGTTGTAGTGTTCACGGGACCTGGTACACAATATGCTATGTAGCACCCTCTGAATGGCATTCCACAGGATGAGCATCATTGACTCAAGGAACATCACTGTCACTACATTCACCCACACATTCATATATGGATGATGAACGACATAACACAGCAGTGCGTCACTGGATGTTTATTGCACATCCAGTGCAGTCCTGCAGCTGGAGTGGCACAGGGCAATGCCGAGCACACTACACAATATGGGCACGTGGAGGACTAGCCAGAGTCCATCCGGGGATGACAAGTCCTGCGGAAGAGGTAGGGTATAGTCCGCAGTGTGGTCGCCCTGTCATTGGTCATCAAATAGGATATGGCAGTCCATGTCGCTGTCCAAGGTGAGTGCATCGGAGTGTATCGGGGGTCAGTGGTAGGTCATGGGGCCATGTGCGGCACCAAGCAGGGAAAGGTCAGGTGGCGGAAATGAATGCTAGTGCCTCCTGATCACAAACCCAGCCACGTCCTCATCCCCGGTGTGCTCTGCCCCACCTGTGGGTGTTGCAGTACCGGCTGGGGCACTGTGTGCCACTGACACATCAGGGGCCGGAGGAGGGTTGTCAGCCGCACTGTGTGGCAGTGACACATCAGGCGCCGGAGTGGATACGCCTGCCGCACTGTGGGGCATTGACACACCAGGGGGCGGAGATGTGGATGGTGTGGGGTCAGCAGCATTCATCAGCGCCACGCCTTGTGGCAGCAATGCTATGATGATGGTCTGCAGGGCATCGTAGATTCCAGCTACATTTCGCTGATGTACAGCGGTGGCTGTTATCCTTTCCGCCTCTGTCCTCCATGAGTCTCCATATGAGTGAAAGCTCACGGCTGCTATTGCTGGAACCCCTCTGAACGGACAGGTGTTCTTGTCTCCGCATCAGGACTCCAGCGATGTCAGTCAGGGCTCGCTGGAGGCCATGGAGCGGGCCTAGACACCCATGGATGGCATCCAGTTTGGTAGCCATGAGGTCGAACCCCACCCACACCTGCTTAGCCGTCTGCCTCTGGGCCTCCAGCACACGGCGTTGGAAGGCCATGTGTTGTTCCTGGGGGTCTTGGGAGACTGGCGGGCCGTGGGTGCCTCCTGCTTGGTGGTTTGGGTAGTGGGTGGGGTCTCCTCGATGCAGCTGGTCAGCCCTGATCCTGGAGGTGAGTCGCGGATGATGTCAATGATGTCTAGGAGGGCTTGGGTGTCGATGCTGAGGTTGTCCTCCTCGTCATCAGTGAAGAGTGGCTGAGACTGCTCTGCAGGGGGTGTTGACGGTGGCTCTGCAATGTGAAGGGGAGATGGTGTATTGCAATGTGTCCACATGTATGTAGCCGCATGGTACATGTTGACATTTTCAAGAATTCCTGTCATGCGAGGGGAGGAAAACGGTAACCAGCGAAAACGGACTACATCTCCCAGGATGCTTAGCGGTTGAGAGGTTATGTAAACAGGAGAGCTGTTACATAACTCAAGGAAAACACGCCCTTATGTAAACAGGAGAGCTGTTACATAACTCAAGGAAAACACGCTCTTATGTAAACAGGAGAGCTGTTACATAACTCAAGGAAAACACGCCCTATAAAGGGAGGAACCGGGAGGTACAACGCTGTCGGATATTGTGTTTACACCGACGTACCTGCTTGGTGAAGAGCAGTGTTCCGGAGTGGTGCTCCAGTAAGGCAAGAACGGAGGTAGGTCGAGTCGTTACTCCCTGGGCCGTGTCTTGCCCCATCGTCACCTGTGAAGGACCCGGAAGCTCTACCGGATAACCATTGAGCTTCGCTTTTTGACTCGGCTGAGTCAAAGCGCAGTGGCGCTTTTGCTGGTTGGAGTCGTAACTCCCAGCCCGACCAGAGATACAGGGACTGCCAGCTGTAACGCACACCAGGAGGTGTTTGCCGCGTTACAGACTCGGAAGTCCACAGGATCGATCGAGCGGCTGCTCTCGGTTCAGTCTTCTTTGCTTGTGATTGGGGTATCGGTGACGCATCACCAGGAGGTGACTCCGCGTCCCGGTGCAGTCTGAGGAAGAGGTTGAGCGGCTGCTCCCTTCAGGTAGAGACCCCGGCTGGGTGTTTCCCTGACTCCTCGATTCTCCCCAACACTCTTCGTGCCCCTCACAGCCTACCGATTGGCATTGTCAGCCATTTCATTTCTGCCCTCTGTTGGCATACGCCGGGATGGGCGTATATGCAGAGGACGGCTAGGACCATCCGTGCTGTGGGCTGGTAACGTACTTAGCCTGGAGGATTCCAGTGACTATAACCTTTGTTTATTCCTTGTATTATTTTTGCCTTCATTAAAATAACTAAACCTTCACAAGTGGTTGCGTTCTCATTATCGTGTCTGTTAAACGATCCTGAGACGTTCAGGGCGTTACAGACATTCAGACAGCATGGCATTGTACATAGTGATAGTCTGTGGATCTGGGCGATGACCCAGAGTCATTTAGGCTGTGCACTGTGCTGTGTTTGATTGTGCATGTGTGCCATCGTGGCCATCTCTACCCGCCCCCTCAGTACCTGGTGGTCACTCACCCTGTTGCGGTTGTATTGTGTCCTGTCGAGCAGTGTCCGGTCCCCCAACTCCGCCCACAGTATCCACACTGATGACTGTCGGCACCAGCTCCTCCATGTCATCCAGCTCGAGACTTGGTGCTTGGCCCCCACCTCCAGTCTGCATTGCTGCCTTCTGGTTGGCTGCGAGTTTCTCATTGGTCTTCCGCTTGATGTCACTCCATCGCCTCTTGACCTCGTCCATTGTACTCTTGTGCTCACCGTTGGCATTCACCTTGTCCACGATGTCCCGCCATATTCCAGTTTTGGTGCCCAATGACACGTTGGAGGTGACAAACAGTTGTTGATGGTGTTCCATCACCTCCGTGACTATGATCTTGTTCGCCTGTGGACTGTACTTCGTCTTCCACTTCTTCTTGTCCTTGCCCTTCCCTGTCCCCGAGGTTCCGGGCTGGTCGTCCGGGGTGCTTGTGGGATTGCGCTCATCCTCTGCGCCTGCTCCGGCTGCCTCCATGGTGCTTGGGTGTTGGCCAGTTTGTGTTTGGGTGTTTTCTTCTACTTTTATGGAAATTTTTCGCGCCGGCCAGGTGTGTGTTGCAGGCCTGGTGCTGCTTATCGCTGATTTCCTCATCGCGCTTTGGCCCATCGCAGTTTTTTTGGTGTTGTGGTTTGTGTTTTTATCTCCATCGAGGTGGTTGTGTCGCGGACATTGTCTGTGGTTTCGGCAGACTATCGCATGGTACCGCCTTGTTGTGAATTCCACGTTGACACAGGGTTATTTTCTCGCGATGTTCAGAGTTGCGTTGAGCTACTCTTGCGGTAGTTATCACACGTTTTGTGAATATCCCCCTAGGTGTCATGTTGCTCCTTGGAATGTGGGGTTTATGACATACTGTGGTTCTGTGTCAGTTATGTAGCTGCAGCCCCTGCTGTGTGCATGGGGTTCCTTTGCTCCAATAAACTTCTCTTCAAGTGTTCCTGATGTTCCTGACTCTTCATTGCGAGCTAATTACTTCATTTTGGCGACAGATGGGATGTACCCTGCTTCACCAGTGAACTTTCTGCTATTCCTGGACCCTGGAGCTGATTACGGGACCCTGTGTACTACTGTTTCACCTTTGATGTCGGTGCGGTAGGATTGTTTCATTTCCTACACTTCCTGCTACCTTACTCTTCTGCTACAGTTTCCTGCTACATTCCCACCTTGCCTGAGCCTTGTTTTGTTCTTGCCAGCTGCCATTGTGACTGATTTTGCTTACGCTACTCTTGAACCACTTTCAAATTTGCCTGCTCCGCCTATTCTCTCCTTTCGACTTGTATTCGCTTTCAAATACCTGCCGTTTATATTTGAACTGACCCCCAGTCTTGCGGTGTACTTTTTACTTGTTTATTTGTCCTAAATTGGATCGGCATTGTCTCTTCGCGCACTTGCCTTCAACTGCCGTCAAGGCTTGCGCTTACTGTGGCCATGATCTTCTTCACGAGCTCTCTTCTCCTCTGCCACGCCCCACCCAGCTATTGCTTGTGCCCTGCATTGTTACGTGGAGTGCGCGATCTCTCATGCTCACAGACTTCGTGCCTTGTGACGAGCGCATCTCCTTCACATCGCTCTGCCTTTGTAGCGAGCGCAAAGTTTAACAACTGTGCTAATTTTCAGACTTATACACCACGCATGCAGCTTCCTTACCTGCTGCTTAGTGACCACACCGTCATCCGCTTCAGTCAACACGCATACACAGACATCACCCAAGGATTACACTGACACTTTATTTGTGGGTGAAGAACTGCTGCAGGTTTATTTCATACAACACAGTATGATAATAAAATTGGGTTATCTTACGGGCGATCCAGGGCAGGCAGCCCCTTGCTGCCCGCCCGCCTGGTGAGCCAGCACACACGGTGGGTCGATGCCCGGCAGTGTGGCACATAAATATCTGCAGATCATCCACTGGGTCACGTGATCTGCCTCCTACTCCCGCCCCTTCCGACAGGGGCGGAGCGTGTTGTGGCCACCCCCGGTTGGTCAGGCCCCCCAACCGCCCGAAGGACTAACGGGGCGCCGTCGCGGTCTTCCCAGAACCCCCTTCGGCTCCTGGACCTTGGCTCGGGCACCCTTACTGTGCCGGACAGGGGTACCCTTACTGTACCGCCTGTCGCAGAGGTACCCTTACTGTACCAGTCTGCATCCAGATCGCCCTGTAACTCCGCCTGCAACGCAAAAAAGAAAAATTAAACATTCCAATAACGCGCTGAGCCTGACACGCGGGGTAAGAGGAAAGGGTGGGAGAACGCGTGTCCAGGCTGGGTGCGGCGCGCAGGAGACAGAGGAGGAACTGGGCGAGAGAGCCCACTAAGTAGGGAGTAAGCCGCGCCCCCCGCCCGCCCCCAGCTCCACGCGATAGGGGTTCTTCCCAGGTGGGCGTAGGCCTCGCGCGCGAGGCAGCAAGGGGGGAAGGCTCCGACGGGCGGCCACTAGAATGCTGCCCTGCTGATGTCCCACTGCGTGGGACGCGGGCAGCGGCACTCCTTCGTGTCTCCTAATCACTCTGCTGTACCTTCGACAACATCATTCATCAGTATAGACACTCTTCGGTTTCATCACTGCCATCTGGTGGCCATTATTGGTAATTCACCCTCAAGCAGGAAAACAACTTATTTTTGTTTCTTTCTCTTTGTGCATTTTATTTTACGCCTGGAATTACTTCTCATTACATTTTTTTTATTTGTACTGTTTTACAAGATTATTAGTGACTGTTGCCTACCATACACCTTTTTATACAGTTTTGTTTGTTCTTTCTTCCACCATAATTAGTATTAACCAGGCTGTTGTTCCACCTCCATCTTTTCTCATGTTGCAAGGTGATCCAATGGGAAGATTGGATTGCAACCTTTGAAAATCACATTATTGCTTTAGGTGCTTCTAATTTTTCTCCTATAAGGAAGACAGCTATCTTGATCAGATGTCTAGGCACTGAAGGACAACATGTGTTCCAATATTTAACAGAAGTATGTGAAGACAATGGTGACGCTATGGAGGATGTTTATAAAGAGGCTAGCACAACGTGTGCTGGACTGGGAAGGGGTAATAACGCAGGCCACGCCACAATGGGAAACCAAAAGGTTAGGTAAACTACGCAATACCAAAGGCTTTCAACAGTGGGATTTGATAGGAATCTCAAAGGTGGGAGACATGTGGAAGAAAGGTGAAGTAGTCACATTTGCCCAGCTGCAGGACACTTACGGACTAGCGCAGACGGAAACTTTCTGTTGTATGCAGATTAGACACGCACTCATGGGAATAATTCCATCAGGCACACAACTCTCAGAGGCATCACTGCTGGAGGATAGACTTCTTACGGATCACCTGAGCAAAAAAGCCATCTCCCAAACCTACCGGAAAATAATAAATAATCAACCGGACCCCAAGACAACCCTTAAGGAAAGATGGGAAACGGAGGTGTGAGAATTAGATGACGCAGATTGGCAGGAGGCACTCGCGTCCCCAAAAGAAGTAGCGATATCTTCTAAACTCAAACTGATACAATTGAAAATTCTACATCGCACTTACTATACACGAACACTTTTACACAAAATAGGTAAGACGGACACACCGCTCTGCCTGAGACTGTGTGGCGCATCAGGCACATTCCTTCACATGCTCTGGCAATGTCCGGAGATCACACCTTATTGGGAGGCGGTTATGCGTACAATTTCGCAGGTTACTGAAGTTAAGGTTCTGCCGGAACCAAAGAGAGGCCTTCTTAACATTTCGGAGCCCACGTATCTCAACCACATGACTCAGGACTGGGTGACACTGGGTATGGCATTGGCAAAGCGGAATATAGCTCAACACTGGGGATCACGACAGACTCCTAGCCATTACCAATGGTGTCTAGACATGGACAATGCAATGATAATAGAGAAATCAGTATATGTCCATAGGGGATGCCCCAAAAAATGGACTCGGTGTGGGGCAGGTGGAATGCTTTCTGCGGAAATATCTGTGAGCATCCCATGAGGAATCATTGTCGAATATCAGTGAATAACAGGACCAAGACAGGAATATTATGCTGTGTAACGTAACTCTCCGTCGCTATTTAGTTAGAAAATATGAGGCACACTTACTGGTGAAGATGTCAGATATACAACTCATGTATAATATCTTGGAACATCATATATACACCATTGAATACTACTGTACTGTACCAATTATCGTTAATTGCAAAATGCCAATAAAAATGTTTCAACAAAAAAAAAAGAAAAAGAGGCAAAATTACGTTTGCATAAACGTTTTTCAAAAACTTTGAACATTGGTATGCAACGTCAAAAATGTTATACTCAACCTCAAAGACCAAACAAGACTATAGATGAATTTGTGGCACGGCTGAGAGAACTGGCAATTAAACGCCAGGGAATTAGGGAAGAAGTGTGGCGCCGCGGCCAGGGCGACTGACTCCGGAATCTGGGGATCACGGCTCGATCCCCGGCGCCGGCGGCAGATTAGCCCAGCACCATGTGACTCTGGACAATAGCTTGCTTAATCTTCCCGACGGCCCCCAACACCTAGAGACCCTTACGGGTGATTGTTCGCGCTTTACAAATGTGGATTATTAATGCAAATTTGGTCCTATGACAGAAGAACTCATACGTGACCAATTGATTGTTCAATGTAGTAACAAAACAATTCAAGAGCGGCTATGGGCAGCGGCAGATCCTAACTTAAAGGAAGCCATCAAATTGGCTAAAGTGGTGGAAGAATCTCAGAAGTGCATGAAAGAGATACAAAAAATGAACATTAAGGAGCCTAGTGAATTTCAGAGATTGACGCTGATACAGATTCGGTGAATTTCGTTAAGTGGAAGCCTACCACTTCTGTGCCAAATCGAAATCCTTTGCCTAGACCGTAAGTATCCTCTCAGATCAGTTGCAACACTCATGTGTGTTTTCGATGTGGCAGCAATCTTCACCTGTCTATCTCAAAGTTGTGTTAAGCACTGGCACAAATTTGAGTTTTTGTGGCAGAAAAGGACACTATGCCCGCATGTGCAATGCCAACAAAGCAAAAGTGGCTTTCGTTGAGGAATCCGAGGAGTTTGTCAACATAAAGTGATGATGGTTAATTCAGAAACTGCAACTCTAGTGGAACAGGAGGATTCAGATGGCTTCAAGAGACGTTCTTGTTCCAAAGCAGACTTTCTAATTGATGGAAATTCAGTTACATTGATGGTTGATCCTGGATCGTTATGCTCTATCATTTCTAAACAACTTTTTGATATTGTTTGGCCTAGCAGAGTATTGTATGATACAAACGTTGTACTTAAAGGTTATCAGGGCACCAATATTGGTGTTTTTGGATATTTTGAAGCTAAAATTTCCTTTCATGAACGTCATACAAAAGGGAACATTTACTTTCTGCTGCGGGTCCACCCATTTTAGGGTGGTCTCATCAGTATGATTTACATATTGTTGTAAACCCCAGGTCTGCTGAATAGGTAATGGTTGTAAGTGAAGTCGATGTTAACCAAGTACTTCAACAATTTGCTTCAGTTTTCAATAGCAAGTTAGGTGTTGCCAAAGATTATACACATTAGATTATTTTAAAGAAAGATGCCATTCCCATGAGACATTCTTCCAGGAAGGTTCCTATTGCCATGAGGGAATAGGTTAAGAAGATTATTGATCAAATGGTCTTAGATAAGGTCATTGAACCTGTAGAAGCCACTCAGTGGTTATCTCCAGTGGTAATCCCTAAAAAGGCTGATGGTTCCTCAAGATTTTGTGTGGACCTTCGCAGCCTGAATCAGAATTTAGTAATGGATTGTTTTCCCCTCCCTAACATCACAGAGTTAGTGTTCCTTTCGGCGGGAGGGAAGTTCTTTTCTAAACTAGACCTCAAAATGCTTATCATCAGGTCATGCTACACCCTGACTCTAAACACCTCACTGCCCTCGTTACTGCCGAAGGTGTTTTCCAGTTTAACAGATTACCCTTCGGTTTTGTTATCAGCGGCCAGCGTTTTTCAGAGACTCATCTCTAAAGTTCTGGCTGGTGTCAACAATGTTATCTTCTTTCAAGACGACATTTTAATTTTTGGTGACACCATTGAATCCCATAATGACACCCTACGTACTGTCTTTGCAAATTGCTAGAAGCTGGTCTCACTTTGCGCAAAGAAAAGTGCTAATTCTTGGTTACTGAAGTTGAATATTTGGGTTACCGCATTTCAAGTGAAGGTGTTAGACCAAAATTCAATTTTGTCAGTGCCATAGTTAATGCCCAAACACCTAGGGGCATATGTATCAAAAACCGTATTTGCGATTCTCAAATAGCGATTTTTTGAGAATCGCTATTTGAGAATTGCAAAACGGGATGTATTTAAAAATTCGCACATATTTTGCGAATTCTTAATATTCCTTAATTGCGATTAGCAAATTGCAAAATCGCAATTATGGAATACCTTCCCATTCATTCCTATGGGCCAGGAGGCCCATAGGAATGAATGGGAAGTCATTCTCAAATTGCAATTCGCAATTTGCTAATCGCAAATTCAGAATAATTTCAAAGGTGCAAGGGTGTCATGATGACACCCTGATGCACCCCTGAAATGAGCATGTGTGCGCATATGGCACACATACATGCCATAAGGGCATGAATGTGCGCCACATGGCACCTAGAAAAATGCCAAAAAGTGCATTTTTGAAAGAATTCGCAAAATACCACCAACTTGAAGTTGGTGGTAATTTGCGATTTCTTAAGGAGAAATCGCACAACTTGTGTGCTTGTTACATAGCATTTAAGGAATCGCTATTTGCGATTCCTTAAATGCTTACGCAAAATTAAGGAATCGCAAAATGAGTGATTCCTTAATAATGCGATGTGAAAATGGCTCATACATCGTGTTTTGCAATTTTCTATTTGCAAACGCTGTTTTTTTGCGAATCGCAGCGTTTGCGAATACAAAATCGTTTGATACATATGCCCCCTACTGACAAGGATATGTTACGTTCCTTCATGGGGATGGTCGAATATTATTCAACATTTGTGAAAGATTTTGCCACAATTTCTGAATAATTACGGGTTTTGCTTAGGAAGGGGCAAAAATGTGTTTGGGGTGTGTCTCAGGAAAATGCATAGTGTGCTATTAAGAATGAAATTTCTAATGCAAATATTTTGTCCCCTTTTCAATGCAATTTGGAAACTATCCTCACTGTAGATGCCAGTGCTGTTGGTTTCGGTGCCGTTCTTTCTCAAGTACATTCTGGCACTGAAAAAACAGTGGCTTTTGCGTCCCGCTCTCTTTCTGGCACAGAGAGGAAGTACTCTGTTATAGAACGCGGAGCTTTGGCAGCTGTTTGGGCTACCTCTCATTTGCGCTAGTTTATTTGGGGCTCTAGAGTCATCCTGAGAACTGACCACAAACCCTTATTAAGAGTCCTTGCACCCAATGGTTTCAAGAATTGCTCTGCTCATCTTGCTAGACTTGCCGTTAAATTGCAAGAGTGTGGCTTTTCTATTGAATATCTGCCTGTTTGGAAAAACAAGGTAGCTGATTGTCTTTCTAGACTTCCTGACAAAATGTATGAAGGGGGTGAGGTGTCCACAGAAGAGGTTGTTGCAAGTATAGATGAAATTTTTCTTGGTACACATGCTGCCATCTCTAAACATCAATGGTTGGATGCTTCTGACAAAGATTGTGAACTCAATGCTGTACATAAGATGATTGTTCAAGGTGTTATGAGCGAGACTGTGTATCCTGATGAGGTCAGATCTTACTCCAAATTGTTGAAGAATTGTCTGTGAATCCTGATAACATTATTGTCAGGGGTGATCATTTTATTCCCCCTGTCTCATTAAGATCTCAATTAATCGCCTTGGCTCATGAGGGTCACTTGAGCCCAACTTTCACGTTAAAAAGGCTCAAGGAAAATCTTTGGGGCCCAGGATGGACGCTGATAGCAAAATGTGGGTTGAGAATTGTACTGCCTGCAAGAACTCAGAGAAAAGGTTGAAGCTGGGTGGTGGTTCTATCAAACACTTGTCCTTTCACATAATTGAAGATGACTCTGTTTGGGAGAAAGTTAGTCTTGATTTTATTGGTCCTTTCATGTTTTTGCCAGAACAAGAACGCTTTGCAGCTGTCCTAGTAGATGCACAGCCTTGGTGGTTTGAATTGGTCTTTGTAAGGAACATTTCCACTAAGTCCACCATTGCCTTTTTGGAGGAAATTTTTAGAAGAGAAGGCATTCCTGTTAAGTTGCTCACTGATAATGGTACACAGTTAGTGTCCTCTGTGATGGAATTATTTTTGACTCAATTGGGGGTGAAGCACATTTGCACATCTCTTTACAACCCACAAGGAAATGGGTACGTTGAAAGAATAAATAGATTAATCAAAGGAACCGTGGAATTGGACAACAGAATTAGGCAGAATGTAGTCTGCTGTTAAAGACATGCTCTGGGCATACCGCACCACACCCAACACTGCTATGGGGAAAACTCCTTTTGAGATGATGAGAGGTAGGAAGCCTTCCACCAAGTTATGTCCTTCTTGGTTGTGGAAAGTCCCTCCTTCCTCAAAGGACAGTGATTGTTCTCCCAAGGTTTCTTTCATTAAAGTGGATGACTTAGTAAAAGTGAAACCTGGTGATGTCAAATCTGGCCTTTCAAAATATCGAGGTCCTTACAAAGTCATTCTGGTCGGTCACAATTGGGTAAAATTGGACAATATGCAGGCTTGGAATATGAGAAGAGTTGCTTTGTTTCAAAGGGGCGGTTACATTTCTTCATCTTCTTTTTCGGATTTGTCTTTGTCAGCTGATGTGCTAAACTTTTCACCTAATGAAATGCTTACTGAAAAGAAATGTTGTAACAAAAATACTGTCATGTCTTATGGAAATTTGGAGAGAAACAAAAGATGTGTTTCTTCTCCAAAATGGCTAAATGATTTTGTAACTCGTTGATTCATTCTCTTTTGCTTGTCGTTTTTTGTTCCTGTTTGTGAGAGGGTGGGTGGTGTCTTGTCTTGGAGTTTCCTTTAGTATCTGTTTTCCTTTTATGTCGTTCACCATGTTGTTGTGTTTTGATAGAAGGGAAATGTGTTATAATTAAGACTCCCTGTTTTCCATTTTTACTGGTTTGTACAGATAAATACAGACAGAAAACTTTTATTTTCTTGTCTGTTTTTAATTATAAATGTGGATAGAAACGAAAATTGGGTTACTTTTTGAGTAATTCTAAATACTGTTTGCCATGACTGCCAGACCAATAGCTGTGTGGATTGATAGGTAAGGGGGCTAAAAAAAGAATGGAATTTTAGTAAAAAGGCGTTAACAGCAGTAGATATGCACAAGGTTGCCACTGAAATTTGCATAGTTTCTTAAAAGTCCATTAATTTATCTTCTGTAGGTGATTACAGCATTAAAACCTAGCAGGCATTCAAGCATGAGTGCATATTTATGGGTTGAATTAATGTGGAAATATACTAATTTCAGCTTCATTTTTTCACAAAACCCAAAATAAATATGGATAAATACAGTTAAAATTAACAAAAAATAAATATTGATAAATACAGACGAAAATGTCAAAAAAATAAATACCATAAAACCGGGAGCCCTAGTTATAATGTGTCTTAGTCTGTTTTCTCCTTCTACCTTATGTGTCATGTCGCTCCTTGGAATGTGGGGTCTATGACATACTGTGGTTCTGTGTCAGTTACGTAGCTGCAACCCCTGCAGTGTACATGGGGTTCCTTTGCTCCAATAAACTTCTCTTCAAGTGTTCTTGATGTTCCTGACTCTTCATTTAGAGCTGATTACTTCAGTATACTAATGCCGACTTCCTCTCAAGATATCCCAAAGATATCCATAAGAAAGTAAGGGAAGAGAGATGTGAGGAAGAGTCCACTGAACCCCTTTACTTATATGGAAAGAATCACGGAATCCCCTGTGCCGTCCTGCCTCACCGCCGACATGCCTGTGAAAAGAGAGAGTCTCATATGGTTAGACCAGGCGTGACCTGGGAAGAGTCACCAACATTAATGAAGGATAACTCTATTTCAAGATAGGTAGGCGGGGTTACCCTGGCAGCGAAGCAATCAAGAAGGAACAAAAGAGGGGCCAAAGAGTACGAGGACCTCAGAACGAGAAAGGAGAGAAATGGCAAGGAAGTCCACCGGGAGACGTAATCCGGTCGTGGAAAAGCAGAAGATGTGGAGAAAAGGACCAGAGCCAAAGGAGACAAAGTCCTCAGCTTCGACGAGTCCCTGGAGACGTGTACCGAAGAGTGGTGGATGCTGCCGAAGGGCGCTGGATGGCCCGCCGCAACTCAGGAGAGTTGCGGCATAGCGAGTGAGTGATTCAAGGGAGGGATCTGAAGATATTACGGGGTAGAGACATTTATGCTGCATGCTCGTTCTTCCCTGCCTGTCCGCTTGCACCATTTTTAATTTGGCCATATGACTGGAAATGCACCAAGATGCTCTGTATTAGCAATATACCAGGCACTTAGGTTTATTTAAAAAGAAAACAATCACAAGGAGATGATGGACAGAGCGCTGAAACTTTTCAGACACTCAGCCCCTGTGATGGTCCCGCACCAGCAACCAAACCCGACACTTCCAACATGGCCGTCGCGATCCGCCAGACCGGAAGTGAGGGAGACGTTCTAGTGGACGCGCGGCGACGGGCTGGTGGAAAGGTACAACCGCACGATAAAGACTATCCTAAGAAAAAGCCTTGACAGAGCAGGGAGGGACTGGGACCGACAACTGCCCCTAGTCATGTTCGCTATCAGAACACTTGAACAAAAATCAACAGGCTTCTCGCCTTTTGAGTTATTGTTCGGAAGGAGACCCCGGACATGGCCTTAGAACAGTGGACAGAGTAAGACGAGGGCAAACCTGTGTTACAATATACCACTTCCCTAAAGAATACCTTATCTTTCTTGTGGGAAGACGTACACGCTCACATGGAAAACGCCCAAAATCGACAGAAACGTCTGTATGACCATCATGCTAAACTGAGAGAATTTAAGATAGGGGATCAGGTTCTCATCCTTTTGCCTAGTTCTGAAAAAAACTTCTAGCCACTTGGCAAGGGCCCTAAAAGATACTGGGCAAAGTCACACTGGTAACTATCGCGTTAATGTTCCCCACAAGCAAGCAGGTGGACAAATCTACCATGTAAATCTGCTCAAAGCATGGGAGGGCCCTGTACCCACAAACCCAAAGACAGGAAAACCCATATACCATATCACACTAAACAAACCCATTGAGGTCACTTTCACCCCTTCTCCTCCTAGCAACCTAGAGAACTGTATTCAAGTAGGACCCCAAGTCACTAAAGAACAGAGACAACAAATGTTGTCCCTCTGTGACAAGTACTCCACTGTCTTGTCAGGAACACCAGGGCGGACTAGGTTGGTAGAACATGAGATAATCACAAAAACAGCACAGCCTATCAAGCTAAGACCATATCGTATTCCAGGAGCCCGAAGACAGGCAGTAGAACAGGAGATACAAGCCATGTTGGAGTCCGATATAATTGAGCCATCCCACAGTGCATGGTCATCCCTAATAGTTCTTGTACCGAAACCTGACGGTAGCATCAGGTTTTGTATTGACTTTCGCCAGCTCAATGCGGTGTCAGAATTCGATGCTTACCCTATGCCAAGGGTAGACGAATTAATAGAACGTCTGGGGGAGGCAAGAGTCATGTCCACCATAGATTTAACAAAAGGCTATTGGCAGATTCCCTTATCCCAGGCAGCCAAAGAGAAAACCGCCTTCTCAACCCCCTCTGGCCTCTATCAATTTAAAGTTCTACCCTTTGGCCTCCATGGGGCTCCTGCCACCTTCCAGAGGCTCATGGATGTCCTCTTAGCCACACATCAACGGTTCGCAGTGGCGTATCTTGACGACATCGTTGTATACAGTCCTAACTGGAACACCCACCTAGCTCACCTAGAAGCAGTCCTAAAAACCTTAAAATAAGCAGGCCTTACTCTGAACCCCCCAAAAAACACCTTTGGAACTGAGCGTATTGAGTACCTAGGGTATGATATCAAGGGAGGGTGTATAAGACCCCAAGTCAACAATAGAGGCCATTGCAAACATACCACAACCCATCTCTAGAAGGGACATTCGTTCCTTCCTCGGCTTAGTAGGATATTACAAGAGGTTCATACCTCATTTTTCTGAGATCGCCAGTCCCCTCACTGATTTACTGTCAAAAAGACACACAGCGAATTCCCTTCAGTGGTTTGACCCTCAAGAGAAAAGCTTCCAGCAACTGAAACAAGCATTGGCATAGCCAATAGGTCTCGCCTTTGGGACCTTAAAAGTGTTTAGCCATGCAACAGTTACATAACTAAATACTTATAAGGTCCCAAAAGCGAGACCTATTGGCTATGCAAAGCGGCCGTGCAGCCGCAAAAGTTTAAGTGATCGCGATCGGTATCACGATCAAACATCAAAGCGGCCCTGCGGCCGCGAAAGTGAAAGTAATTGCGGTAAAGTGCGGCGCGCGCGCCCGCGCACATGCACTGTAGCTCTAGGCTGGCCTGGTAGCACTTTTTGGAGCCATCTCAATAAGTCTCGCCAGACCAGCGCATGCGCTGGGTCAGGCGAGACCTAAAAAGCCCTGTGCGCTTACCCTGTTCTGGCTTGTCCAGACTTTAAGAAAACGTTCGTCCTAGAAACGGACGCCTCAGGCAGAGGCCTTGGGGCCATCCTGTCCCAGCCTGACGCGTCCGGAGATCTACGTCCCATACTGTACTTAAGTCGAAAGCTGTACCCCCAAGAAACAAGATACGCCACTATCGAGAAAGATTGCCTGGCCCTTAAATGGGCTATGGAAGCATTGCAATATTATCTTCTGGGGCCTTCT
Organism: Triturus cristatus; assembly: GCF_964204655.1. Lineage (NCBI taxonomy): Eukaryota > Metazoa > Chordata > Amphibia > Caudata > Salamandridae > Triturus > Triturus cristatus. The sequence continues at coordinate 966,972,420 of NC_140593.1, read as the reverse complement.
TTCCTTCTGTTGACAGATCACGCCCCCCTTACATGGCTATCTCGAAACAAAGACTCTAACCCAAAAGTCTTACGGTGGTTTCTTACTTTACAGCCCTTCATCTTTGAGACTGTTCATGTCCCGGGGAAGATACAAACAAACGTGGACTTCCTTTCCCGCTTCCCTGTCATCGAATGGCCCGATCGTCCATTCCCGGGGGGAAGGCAGTGTGATGGTCCCGCACCAGCAACCAAACCCGACACTTCCAACATGGCCGCCGCGATCCGCCAGACCGGAAGTGAGGGAGACGGTCTAGCAGACGCGCGGCGACCGAAGACGGGCCCAGTGGAAAAGGAGGGAGAGGAGGCAAATGTGCGTCTGGAGGAGTCGGAGTGGCGGACCGGAGGAGAGAACGGGACAACGGACCCCAACGAAGCGAGGAGAGATCTCCAGGACGAGGAGCGGAGCGAGGAGAGAGACGGCAAAGGCAGAACCAGGGGCGCGAGGTCCCAGGAAGACAGAGGGTGCCGAGACCGCTCCAGGAGCACCGCGCACAAGACCACTGTCTCCCAAGAAGACTTAGGAGCAGGGTTTTCCATCACCATGGCCCCGGAGGGTCGTGGAAGCAGGCAAGTGCCCGAGGCATGCGCGGTGGTTGTACGAGGGCTGTGGGCAAGATTGAGAGGCACCAGGGGGGGGAGCACAAGGATCCCCACACTAGGCACCATCACAAGAACAGGGCTCTGGTGGCGGTGCACTTTTCCCCCCCTCTTATTGGCGTCCTTCGTGATACAGTAGCCTGAGTTCTTTTCTTTTGTTTTGTTTTATTCCTTTTTGGGTCCCACCCAGAGTCTGGAAAGAAGACCGGAAGTAGAGACAGTCCGGAAGAGGACAGAACCAGCCAGGCGAACCTTTGGACTTTGCATATGGACCCTTACTGATTTCAGACCTGTGAAAACCTTTGTGACAGTTGTTTATTTTTGTGACATTAATAAGCCTCCCCGTAATAAATAGAAAGAACAACCAGTCGTCACTTGTCTACCCTATCTGAAAAGAAGGAAGGGAGGATCGGGTTAAGGGACACGACCACACCCCCAGTCACAGATCTGGGTTTAATCCATCATCGTTCTTTAGCTCACTTTGCCACCCCAGTTCAGACCCAGCCATATGCAAATCAGTCTTGACCCTATTCCTCATGGGAAAAGTCCAGCCCGAACTGCCAAGGCAGGTCTTCCCTGGACCGGAAACAAGCATCCTGGGACCGGTTTTGGGGTAACATCCCTCATCACCAGGCTAGCTTGAATCCAGTGGCAAAGTGAGTAAGGGACCCAAGTCTGGGTATATTCTGCCAACTTAGGGCAAACAAAGCAAACACAAGGAGATGATGGACGGAGCGCTGAAACCTTTCAGACAATCACTCCCTGTCACAAATCTGGGTTAAATCGATCATCGTTCTTTAGCTCACTTTGTCAACCCAGTTCAGACCCAGCCATATGCAAATTAGTCTTGACCCTATTCCTCATGGGAATAGATCAGCCCAAACTGCCAAGCAAGGGCTTCCCTGAACCAGAATCAAGCATCCTGGGACCCGTTCGGGGTAAAACCCCTCATCAGCCAGGCCAGCTTGAATCCAGGGGCAAAGTGAGCAAGGGACCCACGTCTGGGCATACCCTGCCAATTTAGGACGAACAAAGCAAACACAAGGAAATGATGGACAGAGGGCTGAAACTTTTCAGACACTCACCCCGTCACAGATCTGGGTTGTGTGAGAGGTTGGCCTGATATATGCTGTCCACTAGCTATAGTGGGCAACCTGTATCAGTCCAAACAACCCCTTATGGTGATAGGTTAAAGACAACATTTATTGAAAGCTATCCTAGTGGTAGCTATGGAGAGCAGCCTTCAGGCTAAGTCTTGAAGGAATGTAAAGCAGCTTGTTTTACCAGTCTATAATCTCCTGAATGGCCAAATGAAAGGACAACCACACCAGGTATATATTTAAAATATATTTATTTAAGATAAAACACACCCCTCTTGTCTCTTTATGAGACTGGAGTTCGAAGTACGTAAGTTACAAGTTAGCAACCAACAGTAATAGTACAAATACACGTTACCAATAAAGTGGTATAAGAACCACGACTGAACTAGACACAAGGCCTAGAGCCTGTAGAATCGCTGTGTCATGATTCCGAGGCTTGCCGCGAGACGGCGGAGAACAGAACTCCATTTCCCAGAAGGCGCTGCGGCACAAAGTCACGTGCCAGCGCATGAGCCCTGGAAATGGATAAAGGTCCCGCCTTACGTGGGGGCGTTGCCAATGATTCCTGACCCGCACCTGCAGATCACCGGCCCAGCCAAGAATCGTCCTGCCGAGTCCCTCCACTCCAGTTCGCCGAGATTTGAGACGCCGGATCCCGTTGGTGAACGTCAGCCGTTACAGCAACTAGCGCGCTGCTGAGTCCCGGCCGGTCTCGGTCGAGGTGAGTGATAGAGGAGCAGCCTTTCGTAACCTCGTCCTGAGTTCGCCCTGACCACGACCTTGCCTCCTATTCCGCTAACTATCCTCGAACGCCTACGAAGGTTACGACAGCGGATTCAGCGCTCCTCCGCCCCAGGATTTCCGGGCGTAGAGTGGTAGCGCGTACCGCTCCAGCCCCTGGTTCCTCCCGATCTTGCCATCCACTCCTCACGTACCCGTGAAGCAACGGGACAGTGCGGAGGTGGGCACCAGCACCGCCGCGCCGCTCCTCCGCCCCAGGATTCCGGGCGTAGAGTAGAAGCGCCGGCCACTTGACTTGCCTTCTCTTCAGGCATACGTAGGGCTCTCCTCACGCCTTCCCCGGACACAAACGGGAAGCCCTACACTACTCCGGACCACTTGAGCTTCCGCCCAGTGAGGATAACTGGGTCGAGGCTACGATCCGACTTTGTTCAGAGAGACCACACAGGGGAGGAAGGAGCTACAGGTACGGGGAAGAGTCCGACAAGGGATGGGAGCGGGGGGACGTAGGTGCAGTGTCTAAAACCTCTCCTTATCTCTTTCCAGGTCTCTCTCCCTGCAGTCCCTATCCTTCCCTTCCCTCGCCCACCTGTCCTCTGAGTCCGAGGGTATTATACGTATTCCGGACTGGGGACGGATGGGAGGTGGACCCTAACATAGCATTGGCGTTATCCCGAGGAGAAGATCAACAGAGCCCTTGACAGAATCATTGGCCCACGAATTCTCTCCTCCTGATCACGCCATTGCCGAGGCATGGCCACATTAGACGACGTACTGGCCGCGTTGGCTCAAGTGCAACTAGAAGTAGCGGCGTCTAGAGCAGAATCTGCCGCCCTACATGCCCGCCTGGATCGCATCCAATGCAATCCCTTTGATGCAGGGACCATCCCCCTTCCACAGACACCCCAGGTAGTAGTGGAGATGCCGACACACATACCCTTGGCCCCCCCAGAAAGATTTCACAGGGACATTCAAAAAGTGCAAGTCTTCTTGACCCAGGTGCAGTTGCATTTCCACTGCACTCCAGTATCCCTTACCGCTCATTCCCGTGTTGTTGGAGCAAGTCCGAGAGGCAAAAATATACACCAAATTAGACCTCCGGGGGGCGTACCATCTGGTAAGGGTACGTGCGGGCGATGAGTGGAAGACGGCGTTTAAAACCCGATTCGGCCTGTACGAATACCTGGTGATGCCGTTCGGGCTCTGCAACGCCCCGGCGGCCTTTCAATATTTTCTCAACGAGGTACTGAGGGAATTCCTGGACAAGTACGTTGTAGTGTATATCGACGATATTTTAATCTTTTCGTCCGATCCTGAAGAACATATCGGCCACGTCCAGACAGTATTGAAGGCCCTTGAAGAAAACCACTTGTTTTGCAAGCTTACGAAATGCGAATTCCACGTTACCACCGTGGAATTCCTGGGCGTCCTGTTAACCCCGGATGGACAAATCATGACGGACCGGAAGGTACAAGCGGTAGCCCTGTGGCCGCAACCCACATCTGTGAAAGAAGTGCAGAGCTTCCTTGGTTTTTCGAACTTTTACCGTCGGTTCATCAGTCACTTCTCACAGACGGTAACCCCGCTTACCAAGTTAACACGGAAAGGGATTCCCTTCCTATGGTCCTCCGAAGCCCAAAGGGCCTTTGACCAACTCAAGAGGGCCTTTACGTCCGCTCCCATCCTACGACATGCCAAACCGGATCTACCATACATTGTAGAAGCGGATGCTTCCAACGAGGCGGTGGGCGCTATACTTTCTCAGCGCCACCCAGACACCGGTCTACTACATCCGGTAGCGTTTATGTCCAAAAAATTAAACCCGGCAGAGCTCAACTACACCATCTCCGAAAAAGAGCTGCTGGCCATCCGCGAAGCGTTTTTGGAATGGCGGCATTGGCTGATGGGAGCACGACACCAGGTGACAGTATACACGGACCATCGGAACCTCCAATTCCTGAGGTCAGCTCGGCACCTATCTCCTCGTCAGAAGCGATGGATGCTCTTTTTCGCGGTGTATAACTTCGTAGTCACGTATCGGCCCGGGACACAGAACAAGAAAGCCGATGCGTTATCTCGACAGAGCATTTCGGACCTCCCGGCGGAGGCACCTGACCAGTCCATTTTATCACCAGAGCAAGTCATAGGCTGCCTCAAAACCGAATCCTTCCTACAAAGAGTAAAGAAAGGGATACGAACGTTCGCATGGACTTCATGGCTAAGAAGCCATAAAGAATGGCGCATACAACATGGTCTTCCCCTGTATGGTTCCAGAATTCTAGTCCCCACACTGCAACTCCAGAAACTCGTTTTTTCCTGGTGTCATAGCTCGCCATGTGCCGGGAACATGGGGGGAACCAAAACCCTGGAAAAGGTCCTAAGGCAGTTCTGGTGGCCGTCGGTGCGTCCAGATGTTTTACTATGGGTAAAACGGTGTGGTTTGTGCCCAAATGAAGTCCGACCATCAAAGAAAACAAGGTCTTCTTATGCCTCTTCCTACCCCTCGGAACCCTTGGGAAAGAATCTCGATTGACTTCGTGGTTGGATTACCGAAGGACCAGGGTTGTACGGCTATCGTGGTCGTCATAGACTACCTCACGAAGATGGGACACTTTATCGCCTGTAAACAGGTCCCCTCAGCAGGGGTGCTGGCGAAACTCCTGTTGCTACACGTCGTGCGCCTGCACGGCCTTCCGCTAGACATCGTGTCCGACAGAGGGACACAATTTACTGCGAGATTCTGGAAGGTCTGGTGTGAACAACTCGGCATCCAATCATCCCTCTCCACGAGTTTCCACCCACAGACCGACGGCCAGACCGAGAGGCTTAACCAAACCCTCAAGCAGTATCTTCGATGCTACACGGACCAAGCGTCCAACACCTGGGTCGACTTGCTGTGGGTGGCTGAGGTAGCATATAACAACTCCCAACACTCTTCCACTCGACACATACCCTTCTTCCTAGCCTCTGGGTTCCATCCTCGCTTTGTTCCCTTTTTTCTCCCTCGAGAGAATGTGCCTCTTCCCGATGTGCAGGAAAGAATCCGCAGCATACACTCGGCCTTAAGACGGGCCCGGACAAACCTACAGAGGGCGAAAGAAAGGTATAAAGCCCAGGCCGACAAGCACCGCCGTCCCACGCCGGTGTACCACAAGGGGGAGAGAGTGTGGCTGTCCACGCGGAACATTCGATTCCGGAAACCCAGCGCCTTCACTCCCAAGTTCATAGGGCCTTACCCTGTTGTCCGGCACGTGAACCCCGTGGCAGTACAGCTGCGTCTGCCCCCCGCAGATGCGCATACACCCGGTGTTTCACGTATCGCTGCTCAAGCCCTCGAGGTGTCCTGTTCGGAAGGCCCCGGCCCCGGTATGGGTGCACCACGACCAGGAGTTTGTCGTTCAACGCGTCCTGGATTCCAAGCTGGTTCGGGGCAAGCTATGGTACCTTCTAGCTTGGAAGGGATATGGGCCTGAGGAGAATTCCTGGGAACCCGCATCTGCGGTGCATGCTGCCCGCATGGTGGCGGCCTTCTATCGCCGCGCTCCCGCTAAGCCTGGAGGCTCCGCGGCTCCGGGGTAAAGCGGGATGTGCTGTCATGATTCCGAGGCTTGCCACGAGACGGCGGAGAACAGAACTCCATTTCCCAGAAGGCGCTGCGGCACAAAGTCACGTGCCAGCGCATGAGCCCAGGAAATGGATAAAGGTCCGCCTTACGTGGGGGCGTTGCCAATGATTCCTGACCCGCACCTGCAGATCAACGGCCCAGCCAAGAATCGTCCTGCCGAGTCCCTCCACTCCAGTTCGCCGAGATTTGAGACGCCGGATCCCGTTGGTGAACGTCAGCCGTTACAGCAACTAGCGCGCTGCTGAGTCCCGGCCGGTTTCGGTCGAGGTGAGTGATAGAGGAGCAGCCTTTCGTAACCTCGTCCCGAGTTCGCCCTGACCACGACCTTGCCTCCTATTCCGCTAACTATCCTCGAACACCTACGAAGGGTACGACAGCGGATTCAGCGCTCCTCCGCCCCAGGATTTCCGGGCGTAGAGTGGTAGCGCGTACCGCTCCAGCCCCTGGTTCCTCCCGATCTTGCCATCCACTCCTCACGTACCCGTGAAGCAACGGGACAGTGCGGAGGTGGGCACCAGCACCGCCGCGCCGCTCCTCCGCCCCAGGATTCCGGGCGTAGAGTAGAAGCGCCGGCCACTTGACTTGCCTTCTCTTCAGGCATACGTAGGGCTCTCCTCACGCCTTCCCCGGACACAAACGGGAAGCCCTACACTACTCCGGACCACTTGAGCTTCCGCCCAGTGAGGATAACTGGGTCGAGGCTACGATCCGACTTTGTTCAGAGAGACCACACAGGGGAGGAACGAGCTACAGGTACGGGGAAGAGTCCAACAAGGGATGGGAGCGGGGGGACGTAGGTGCAGTGTCTAAAACCTCTCCTTATCTCTTTCCAGGTCTCTCTCCCTGCAGTCCCTATCCTTCCCTTCCCTCGCCCACCTGTCCTCTGAGTCCGAGGGTATTATACGTATTCCGGACTGGGGACGGATGGGAGGTGGACCCTAACATAGCATCGGCGTTATCCCGAGGAGAAGATCAACAGAGCCCTTGACAGAATCATTGGCCCACGAATTCTCTCCTCCTGATCACGCCATTGCCGAGGCATGGCCACATTAGACGACGTACTGGCCGCGTTGGCTCAAGTGCAACTAGAAGTAGCGGCGTCTAGAGCAGAATCTGCCGCCCTACATGCCCGCCTGGATCGCATCCAATGCAATCCCTTTGATGCAGGGACCATCCCCCTTCCACAGACACCCCAGGTAGTAGTGGAGATGCCGACACACATACCCTTGGCCCCCCCAGAAAGATTTCACAGGGACATTCAAAAAGTGCAAGTCTTCTTGACCCAGGTGCAGTTGCATTTCCACTGCAAACCAAAACTGTTTCTCACTAACCAAACCAGGGTGGCTTTCCTGATCTCCTACTTAACTGGAGAAGCCGCACAATGTGCGGTCCCCATCGTGAGAAGAGACGAAGCCCTCTTGTACGATTGGGACTCATTCCGTCATGAATTTGAAAAGACCTTTGATCGACGGGCGGACACCTTCTCCGCCGATCGCGACCTCCTTGACCTTCGCCAAACCAACAGCGACTTCCTGGGGTATGTCAACAGCTTTCGCAGGTTGGTGGCTGAAACCGACTGGCCCGAGTCCAAGCAAGCCGCGATCTTTTATCGAGGACTAACCGAAGACTTAAAAGATGTCATAGCCCAAATAGACCCCCAACCAGGTACCTGTGCCGCCATGATAGAACTAGCTTCTCGCCTAGAATATCGACTCCGGGAAAGAAAAGGGGAACACAAAAGAAAAGACAAGGCTCCTCTTTTCTCCGAACATCCACGCACCGCGGAACTTACGTCCAGCCGCACGGACCCCATGGAGATAGGGACGGTAAGGGCCTCCCTAACCCTCACCGAGCGGGATCACCGTCGGAAACAGGGTCTCTGTTTATATTGTGGCAAGAAAGGCTATTTCTTACGAGAACGCCCGGTGCGCCCGAAAACCAGCCGCTTTCGGGCCAACCAGACAGCTGCCAGCGCTAGTGAAGGGCAGGCGGGAAACTCAAGTGCTTGAAGGTACCAGAAGGGACACCTTCCGGCTATCACTCTATCCCTTCTCTGGAAGCCGACACCTCCAAAGAACCAGACCACTTCTTTATCACCGTGTGAGTAATGCTCAACAATGGGCCCCGTGATGTCAGGGCCATGATCGACTCCGTAGCCACGGGCTGCTTTCTGGATCGCATGGAAGCGGAAAGGTTGGGGATCCCCCTCCTCCTCAAAGAAACACCCGAACTCGTGTTCGCCGTCGATGGTAAGGAGCTGGACTCCGGTCCCATCAGACACGCAACACCATCCCTGAGGGTTGCCATAGGGGAGGACCACAGAGAATGGTTCACTTTGAACATCATCCACGCTCCTCGCTGCAACCTCATCCTTGGGTTGCCATGGCTACGAAAGCATGAGCCCGTCATCCATTGGGCTACCAACACAATCCGGTTTTGCTCTCCCTTCTGCCGGACCCACTGCGGTCACCAAGAAACCGCTCCGGAACAGAACACCAATGTCCCCCAGCACGTGGCTATGGCCGCAGAGAAGGAGATAACCCTCCCGACGGGTATGCGCCCTATCAGGAAGTCTTTGATAAGCAGAAAGCGGAAGACCTACCGCCGCATCGCGACTATGATTGTCGGATCGACCTAATCCCTGGAGCCACCGTTCCGTGCAGTCGGGTTTATGCCCTCACGGAGCCTGAAACCCGTCATCTACGAGAATACCTGGACACCTACTTACAGCTAGGGTTTATCCGCCCCTCCAGTTCTCCTGCAGCGTCCCCTCTCTTCTTTATACCAAAGGCCAACGGCGAATTACGATGCTGCATCGACTACCGCGCCCTCAATGCAATGACGGTCAAGAACCAGTATCCCTTACCGCTCATTCCCGTGTTGTTGGAGCAAGTCCGAGAGGCAAAAATAGACACCAAATTAGACCTCCGGGGGGCGTACCATCTGGTAAGGGTACGTGCGGGCGATGAGTGGAAGACGGCGTTTAAAACCCGATTCGGCCTGTACGAATACCTGGTGATGCCGTTCGGGCTCTGCAACGCCCCGGCGGCCTTTCAATATTTTCTCAACGAGGTACTGAGGGAATTCCTGGACAAGTACGTTGTAGTGTATATCGACGATATTTTAATCTTTTCGTCCGATCCTGAAGAACATATCGGCCACGTCCAGACAGTATTGAAGGCCCTTGAAGAAAACCACTTGTTTTGCAAGCTTACGAAATGCGAATTCCACGTTACCACCGTGGAATTCCTGGGCGTCCTGTTATCCCCGGATGGACAAATCATGACGGACCGGAAGGTACAAGCGGTAGCCCTGTGGCCGCAACCCACATCTGTGAAAGAAGTGCAGAGCTTCCTTGGCTTTTCGAACTTTTACCGTCGGTTCATCAGTCACTTCTCACAGACGGTAACCCCGCTTACCAAGTTAACACGGAAAGGGATTCCCTTCCTATGGTCCTCCGAAGCCCAAAGGGCCTTTGACCAACTCAAGAGGGCCTTTACGTCCGCTCCCATCCTACGACATGCCAAACCGGATCTACCATACATTGTAGAAGCGGATGCTTCCGACGAGGCGGTGGGCGCTATACTTTCTCAGCGCCACCCAGACACCGGTCTACTACATCCGGTAGCGTTTATGTCCAAAAAATTAAACCCGGCAGAGCTCAACTACACCATCTCCGAAAAAGAGCTGCTGGCCATCCGCGAAGCGTTTTTGGAATGGCGGCATTGGCTGATGGGAGCACGACACCAGGTGACAGTATACACGGACCATCGGAACCTCCAATTCCTGCGGTCAGCTCGGCACCTATCTCCTCGTCAGAAGCGATGGATGCTCTTTTTCGCGGAGTATAACTTCGTAGTCACGTATCAGCCCGGGACACAGAACAAGAAAGCCGATGCGTTATCTCGACAGAGCATTTCGGACCTCCCGGCGGAGGCACCCGACCAGTCCATTTTATCACCAGAGCAAGTCATAGGCTGCCTCAAAACCGAATCCTTCCTACAAAGAGTAAACAAAGGGATACGAACGTTCGCATGGACTTCATGGCTAAGAAGCCATAAAGAATGGCGCATACAACATGGTCTTCCCCTGTATGGTTCCAGAATTCTAGTCCCCACACTGCAACTCCAGAAACTCGTTTTTTCCTGGTGTCATAGCTCGCCATGTGCCGGGCACATGGGGGGAACCAAAACCCTGGAAAAGGTCCTAAAGCAGTTCTGGTGGCCGTCGGTGCATCCAGATGTTTTACTATGGGTAAAACGGTGTGTGGTTTGTGCCCAAATGAAGTCCGACCATCAAAGAAAACAAGGTCTTCTTATGCCTCTTCCTACCCCTCGGAACCCTTGGGAAAGAATCTCGATTGACTTCGTGGTTGGATTACCAAAGGAGCAGGGTTGTACGGCTATCGTGGTCGTCATAGACTACCTCATGAAGATGGGACACTTTATCGCCTGTAAACAGGTCCCCTCAGCAGGGGTGTTGGCGAAACTCCTGTTGCTACACGTCGTGCGCCTGCATGGCCTTCCGCTAGACATCGTGTCCGACAGAGGGACACAATTTACTGCGAGATTCTGGAAGGTCTGGTGTGAACAACTCGGCATCCAATCATCCCTCTCCACGAGTTTCCACCCACAGACCGACGGCCAGACCGAGAGGCTTAACCAAACCCTCAAGCAGTATCTTCGATGCTACACGGACCAAGCGTCCAACACCTGGGTCGACTTGCTGTGGGTGGCTGAGGTAGCATATAACAACTCCCAACACTCTTCCACTCGCCACACACCCTTCTTCCTAGCCTCTGGGTTCCATCCTCGCTTTGTTCCCTTTTTTCTCCCTCGAGAGAATGTGCCTCTTCCCGATGTGCAGGAAAGAATCCGCAGCATACACTCGGCCTTAAGACGGGCCCGGACAAACCTACAGAGGGCGAAAGAAAGGTATAAAGCCCAGGCCGACAAGCACCGCCGTCCCACGCCGGTGTACCACAAGGGGGAGAGAGTGTGGCTGTCCACGCGGAACATTCGATTCCGGAAACCCAGCGCCTTCACTCCCAAGTTCATAGGGCCTTACCCTGTTGTCCGGCACGTGAACCCCGTGGCAGTACAGCTGCGTCTGCCCCCGCAGATGCGCATACACCCGGTGTTTCACGTATCGCTGCTCAAGCCCTCGAGGTGTCCTGTTCGGAAGGCCCCGGCCCCGGTATGGGTGCACCACGACCAGGAGTTTGTCGTTCAACGCGTCCTGGATTCCAAGCTGGTTCGGGGCAAGCTATGGTACCTTCTAGCTTGGAAGGGATATGGGCCTGAGGAGAATTCCTGGGAACCCGCATCTGCGGTGCATGCTGCCCGCCTGGTGGCGGCCTTCCATCGCTGCGCTCCCGCTAAGCCTGGAGGCTCCGCGGCTCCGGGAGTCGGGGTAAAGCGGGATGTGCTGTCATGATTCCGAGGCTTGCCGCGAGACGGCGGAGAACAGAACTCCATTTCCCAGAAGGCGCTGCGGCACAAAGTCACGTGCCAGCGCATGAGCCCAGGAAATGGATAAAGGTCCCGCCTTACGTGGGGGCGTTGCCAATGATTCCTGACCCGCACCTGCAGATCAACGGCCCAGCCAAGAATCGTCCTGCCGAGTCCCTCCACTCCAGTTCGCCGAGATTTGAGACGCCGGATCCCGTTGGTGAACGTCAGCCGTTACAGCAACTAGCGCGCTGCTGAGTCCCGGCCGGTCTCGGTCGAGGTGAGTGATAGAGGAGCAGCCTTTCGTAACCTCGTTCCGAGTTCGCCCTGACCACGACCTTGCCTCCTTTCCGCTAACTATCCTCGAACACCTACGAAGGGTACGACAGCGGATTCAGCGCTCCTCCGCCCCAGGATTTCCGGGCGTAGAGTGGTAGCGCGTACCGCTCCAGCCCCTGGTTCCTCCCGATCTTGCCATCCACTCCTCACGTACCCGTGAAGCAACGGGACAGTGCGGAGGTGGGCACCAGCACCGCCGCACCGCTCCTCCGCCCCAGGATTCCGGGCGTAGAGTAGAAGCGCCGGCCACTTGACTTGCCTTCTCTTCAGGCATACGTAGGGCTCTCCTCACGCCTTCCCCGGACACAAACGGGAAGCCCTACACTACTCCGGACCACTTGAGCTTCCGCCCAGTGAGGATAACTGGGTCGAGGCTACGATCCGACTTTGTTCAGAGAGACCACACAGGGGAGGAAGGAGCTACAGGTACGGGGAAGAGTCCGACAAGGGAAGGGAGCGGGGGGACGTAGGTGCAGTGTCTAAAACCTCTCCTTATCTCTTTCCAGGTCTCTCTCCCTGCAGTCCCTATCCTTCCCTTCCCTCGCCCACCTGTCCTCTGAGTCCGAGGGTATTATACGTATTCCGGACTGGGGACGGATGGGAGGTGGACCCTAACATAGCATCGGCGTTATCCCGAGGAGAAGATCAACAGAGCCCTTGACACGCTGGGACCCCAAAGAACCACCCAAGGTAGTGACACAGGGGACCCACGGGGGCCGTGTGCAGTGTGTGAACACAGCCGCAGGTTCCCGTTAGCTTCTATGGGCAATGTCGCAGTTGGAAATTTAAAGATTAGGGACACTTAGAAATGAGTCAGGACCAAACCCTTTTGGACTTAGGAAGTTCTAGGGCTAGCACCCACGGGAGCACCAGAGTACTCGTGTTACCTCACCCAGGGAAGCCGGGTGCATAGGTGTCTTTTGGTGTCGGGTCGCGTCGTCGATTTCAATGGAAGCTGTCGAAGAAGTGCTGCTGCTGTGAAGAGAAGTGTCCGAAGCGATCCAAGCCTGGATCTAGGATGGAAGGAACCTGAAAGCAGACAGAGTCTGGGTCACTTACCAGTGACCAAGGGCACGATAGTCCAATGCCCACAGATGTCGGGTGCTTCAGTAGAGTTGACGGGTGTCTTGACTCTTCAGCCACGAGGTCCAGGAGGCGCCGATGATGACCAGGAGCTGGATTCGAGCTGTCCCACGAAGTCTGTTGAGTGCTGCGGTGTCGGCGACCAGATTGGACCCAACAAGCCTTGGAATCAGAGAAAGGACGACGGTGCAGACCAGCAAGGTCTGGGGGACTCACCCAGTGAGGGTAAATCAGGGCACGTCTGGAGCAACCAGGAAAGCCCAATCAGAAGAGGAGTTGCCTTAGTGGGGACCTACTAGGCAACGGGCTAGCGATCGTGAAGGAGCCTCGAGAGTCGCACTGGAAACTGGCCCACAGGTCACTCGTGGAGGGAAGGCCAGAAATCTTCAGTGCAGGTGATGCTCAAGGCTGGGGCTACTCGGAGACCAAAGCACAACTTTGAGGAAGACCAGGAAGATGATGGATCAGCAAAATATCACGGTGTCCAGGGGTCATGGTTCCACGTCACCCACGATAGCCACGGGCCTCAGCTTTGGTGTGGACTCAGGGTAGCCTTGGGGAAGTCTGGAAATCCACCACTGGTGATGCAAAGACTTCGGCGTCCGGTGGGAGCTTCAGCGATGCAGACCGGTCAGTTGCTTCTTTGGTGCCTGCCAAGCAGGGGAGTCACTCCTTGACCCCAAGGGAGATTTCTTCAGTCTTCTAAGCAAAGTAGAACGTCGAAGGTCCAGGATATATATTGCAGAGTTTCGTCCAGGGTAATCTAAAGTCGCAAGGACAGGGTTCCCATACTTATACAAAGTTTGGTGGTTGGACATACTCTAGGGACCCGCCTATGGGAGGGTTTGGAAAGAGGGGTGGTTACACCCATTTCCTTTGTCCAGTTTTGTCCCAGAGCAGGGGCAGGTTGTCCCTGCAACCGGTTTGAACTGGACCATGCACAGGGACACCAAGTGTCCCCCCAGTGCAGGACTTCAAAGCACCAGAGAGTGCTCCCGCCTAGCCCAATACACATCTGCCTGTCTGGGGAGGTGGTTACACCTCCCTGGGACAAGAAACCTATTGTCCAGGCCTCCCCTGCCGGAGTTTCGGTCAGCAGCAGGAGGCCAGACCTGTGTCTGTGGCAGTGGCATCCATTTTGTGATGCCAGGGCTGTAGAAAGTCGTACCGGGTTAGACCAGTGTGAACATGTCTCTCCCTCTAGAAGGGTGGAATGCTACCCCCGCCGCCAGAATTGGCGGGGGGTAGTATTCCAAAGTGTTTGACACCAAACACGACATGTTTCCGTGCAGCCATCCCAAAGTAAGCATTTACCGCGAGGTTATAATGCACTTAAGAGTATATGGTCAGACTGCACCACAAACAGCATCAGAGGAGATACTCCGAATGCTGCAGAGGGGCTCTGCTCATGCAGGGGCACCCTCTCACATAAAAACCAAGCACTCTGCCTTCAGGATTGTTAAGGTCTGCCATAGGAGTGACTTATAGGTTTTATATGTGTGTGCAATGGTAGTGATATAGGTAGCCTATACCACTGTAAGGGGTGCAAACACCACCTTATCCAGGCTGCAGTAGCAGACCTGTGGTGTCATTTTGGAGTGCTTCCCAGGGGTGGCATAATACATGCTTCAGCCCCTGGTAGGCCTCTGAGGTACCTATGCCCTTGCTACATAGTATACCATATACTAGGGGCTTATAAGGCACTCCTGAATCCTATTAGAAATGTAAGTAATGAACATGGAAACCATTTTAGAGAGGAAGCAGCTAGGCTGGGGTCCTGATTAGCAGGGCCACAGCCAGACTAAGGCCAAAAAACAGTGAAACACCAGCAAAAAGTGGGGGTACCCATGCGAAGCAGATCCTACTCTCCTACAGGTTGAATCCATCATAGTTCTTTAGCTCATTTTGCAACCTCAGTTCAGACCTAGCTATATGCAAATCAGTCTTCACACTGCTTCATGGGAACAGGCCAGCCCACACTGCCAAGCCAGTTCTTCCCTGAACCGGAAACAAGCATCCTGGGACCAGTTTCAAGATAAAACCCCTCATCAGCCAGGCTAGCTTGAAACCAGTGGCAACATGAGTAAGGGACCCACATCTGGGCATAACCTGCCAACTTAGGGCGAACAAAGCAAACTCAAGGAGATGATAGACGGAGGCTGAAACTTTTCAGACACTCACCCCCAGTCACATATCTGGGTTGAATCCATCATAGTTCTTTAGCTCACTTTGCCACCTCAGTTCAGACCCAGCTATATGCAAATAAGTCTTGGCCCTCTGCCTCATGGGAACAGTCCAGCCCAAACCGCCAAGCCAGGTCTTCCCTGAACTGGAAACAAGCATCCTGGGACAATTTTTTTCCCTCCTTGTAAGGGAGCTGTTTCTGGTTCAGATACATTAATCGTTACCTTCCACAACACCCTTTTTATTTGTCAGTCATTGGTAACAAACTTGGCAACAAGTGCGCATGCTATCCCATTGACCTTTTACCTGTGAAGGGAAAAGCTCACATTAGTCAAATACATACAGTAAATAATTACATTTACTCCACCAGTCTTCATCCACCTTCTCTACTTCCCTATCGCCAACCGGTTCCTGGATTAAAGAAAAAAGGACAAAACAACTAAATGGCAGTCTTCATCCACCTTCTCTACTTCCCTATCGCCAACCGGTTCCTGGATTAAAGAAAAAAGGACAAAACAACTTAGTGGCCCTTCCAGGGTCTCCCCCCGTGCAAGGGTACAAGGGGAACCCTTGGGGTCCTCAGTCGTCATTTTCGTCTTCTTCATCTGATCCGTCCAGTGCTGCGTAGTTGCGCAGGAGGCTGTGGATCATCTTATGGCACGCAAGGGTCGGTGCCTCCTTTTTCCCTACTACCTGGCAGTTTCTAGAAAATAGAAGAACATCTTTAAAACAGCACAGGAGCCTCCAGCAGTTCTGGAGGTCGCTCAGCGCGTGTGTTCCTGGGAACAAACCATACATCACAGAGTACGTGGTGATGCAGGGCGTAGGTATCCAGGCCCTAAGCTCTGTGTCTTCAGTAGGTCATGTGCGTACGAGCAATCCCAGAAAATATGGTATGTCGTCTCGTCCGCGATGCATCCTCTTGGGTGGCACTTGTATCGGTTAAGTCCTCTTACATGCATGAAGGCTCTCATGGGAAGTTCTCCTTGGATGGCCATGCAGGTGATGTCTTGTGCTGGTAGGTCAGGCTCTTGGATGTGACGTTTCACCACACGTGGTCCGCTGTGGCAGAGGGTAGGGTGCCGATCGGTTTGCTGATGTCCTTTGCTCATATCTGGTGTTGGACAAGGTTTGGGGTCCATGTGGCCGGGGCGGCAGCCTCCAGCCCGAAATCCTTCACAAACTTCTCCACTTCCTTTTAGAATCACGGGGTCTCCCAGTTGTGCGGGACGGTGCTCACCCACTCTGCCCATCTGAGGTGCCTCCACACTGGCAACAGGAAGAATCGTGCCATCAGAAAGCCAACAGGGCTCTTGTCTTTGGTCCTCAGGGTGCTCCTCACGCAGTGGCACACAAACATTCCCCTCAGGATGGTGGCTATGTCTGACACTCCCTTGCCACCCTTGTCGTGGGTCTTTAACATCACTGCCCTCTTCACCCTGTCCATCTTTAAGCTCTAGATGAAGTAGAGGATCATTCTTGTGATGGCCACAGCCGTGCTGGGCTGCAAAGGGGCGAGTTTACTTCTATCTTCAGCTTCCGGAGGCTCCAGAGTTCCAGCTTCTGCCTTGTCATCGCCAGTCTCATTTCCCATGTCTTCTCCACTGCACGTTCTCTGCCTAACCAGACTCCAAGGATCTTCAGGAAGTCCTGCTTGATGCGGAGAGGCAGTGGGTCTCGGTGGGGGCCCAGTGTCCGAAGAGTAGGGTTTCCGACTTGCCGCTGTTGATCTTCGCTCCTGACGCCTTTCCAAACTTGATACAAGTCCTCTCCAGTTCTCTCACAGACGGTCCGTCCGCGCAGAAGACTGAGACGTCGTCCATGTAGAGGGAACACTTCACGTCACCCTTTCCGTTGCTTCCTGGGGCTATCACTCCGCTGATGTTCCTGTTCTGTCTGATGCGTTCTGCGAGGAGTTCAATCACACAGATGAACAGAAGAGGGAAGAGCGGACAGCCTTGCCTGTCGCCTGACAGGACGGGGAAGGGGTCAGTTTTCCATCCGTTAACCGACGCCATGCTAGAGATAACTCTATACATTGTGGTCACCATGTCACAGAAGAAGTCACCGCGCCCCAGTGCTCTGAGTGTCCGGTCCATGAACTCATGGGAAATGTGGTTGAACGCATTTTCCTGATCCAGGCTGACCAAGGCCATCGGAACCTTGCGGCTCTTGACGTACTCGATCGTGCCCTGGACCAGGGCCAGGCTGTCCACGATTTGCCGACCCGGTATCTCACAAGTCTGGTCTGGGTGGACTATCTTTGCTATTACTTTCTTTAGGTGGTTGGCCATCACCTTTGCAAGAATTGTGTAGCCTGAACTGAGGAGAGAGATGGCACTCCAATTCTTGAGATCTTCTCTCTCTCCCTTCTTCTTGTACAAAAGTGTTATCATACCCTCTCACTGGGATTGCTGCATACTGTCCTTGCCCACTATTTCCTTGAAGAGGACCATCAAGTCTGGCCTGATCAGGTCCCACAGTTCGACATAAAATACCACTGGGAGACCGTCATTTCCAGGCGTCTTGCCTCTTTTAGAGGTCGTAGCGGCCGAGTGCTATTATTCCAGGGTGAAGGGTGCGTTCAGGCCCTCTCTCTCTTCTGGACCGAGTGTCTTCAAGATGCCCTCCAGGAAACTATCCGCCTGGGCTCTCTCTGACGACTTCGGTGAGTAAAGCTCGCCATAAAAGTCGGATACGACTCTTATGACTTGCTCTTTCTCACCTTGGAGGTTGCCCTCCGAGTCCCGAAGCTCTACCAGTGGTGTGTGGGCTGAGTGAGGTTTCTTGAAGAAGAACGAGTTGTATTTCTCATCCTCCTCGAGGTTCTCGGTTTTGGTCCGGAAGATTATTTTCCTGGATTCCTCCCTGAAGTGCTCGGTGAGCCCATTTCGGGTTCCTCCAGTTCGTCATCCATGCCCCATCCCCCGAGCACGAGTTCGTACAGTTGCTGCAGTTTGCTCTGCAGCTTCCTGAACGACCTCTTCTTTTCTCGTGCAGCAGCTCTGCTTGCATCCTGGAAAAGGCTCCGGAACCTGTCCTTCACCCATTCCCACCACTCACTGGCAAAGTGAAAGATGTCCTTCGTGTCTCTCCACTCTACATATGGGACTCTGAGGTTCGCCACTAACTCCTCATTTTCCAGCTACAAGCAGTTCAGTTTCCATAATCCTGGGCCGGCGGGGAACTTCCCTGAAAGTTCTCCCAAGAAACTGACTGCTCTGTGGTCAGAGAAGTGGACGGCGACCATGGAGCTTCGCCCAGGCTTTACCGTTGGGGAGGTGAATAGGAAGTCGATTTGTGAATGCACGGATCCGTCCGGCCTACTTCAGGAAAAATTCCTGGAGTTCGGCCCCATGCTCCAGATGACATCCTGGAGGGACGCCTCACCTACCATCTCCATCAGCAGCCTGGATGTCATGTCCATCCCAACAGAGTCTGACCCAGTGCGTCCATCCAACTCTACTATGCAGTTGAAATCACCACCCATCAGGATGGTTCTGGAGGTCACGAGTTGCATCCTGAACACCCTGAGCATCTCAAGTCGCTCATTCTTCCCTAGGGGGGCATAGACATTGATGAGCCTAACGGGCTTACCGGTCCACGAGCCGTCAATGACCAGCACTCTGCCGTTGACCTGCTCGGTGACCTTGTCCACAGTGAAATGCCTCCCCTTGATCAGAATGGCCACTCCAGATGATTTGCACTTGTTTCCTCTAGAACAAAATGATGGCTTGTGTGTCCACTGCAGTTCAAGCTGGCTGTACGACTGGGCATACGGAAGTCCGAATTCCTGCAGAAAGTAGATATCTCGGTGCTGAGCTGCCAGGAAGCGCAATATGCAAACCCGCCTAACCTGATCCTTCACACTTCTGACGTTTAGGGTGAACAATGATACAGCCATTGTCTCCGCGCTAGCCGTCAGTGTCCGGTTCGAAACCTACTTGGGTTGTACGCCCTGGGTGCTCTACTTGGGGGTGCTGAGCCACCTGTTGGTATTGCTCTCCCTCTCCTGTGCCGATGAACACCTCTGATCCCACGTCTTTGATCCACTGTGCTGTCTCTTCTGTGGCTCCCATCATCTTGAGCTGCTGATGGAGTTCTTGGAGTACCGACTTGAGCTCCGCCTTATTATTATTAATTAATTAACACTTCTTAAGCGCATAGCTACCCTGAGGCATCCCAGCGCTCGCGGCAGAAAGAAACAGGCAAAGGAAAGTATCTACTATTTGGTGATCTGGAACAGCCAACTTTTGAGACACTTCCGAAAGGTGAGGTGGTGTATCTCTGAGTACAGGTGCAGGGGAAGGGTGTTCCAAAGCGTAGCTGTATTGTAAGAGAAGGAACGACCCCCACTTTGCGTCCTCTGGATTTTAGGGATGACGGCTAGATTTAGGTTTGCCGAGCGGAGGTGTTACCTCGGATGGTAGAGAGTGATAAGTGACCAGTTGATGAGAGGGCCTTTTCTCATGAGGGTCTTGTGGGCAATGCAGAGGGAGTTACATTTGATTCTCTCCTCTATGGGCAGCCAGTGTAGGGTCTTCAAACAAGGCTTGGCCGACTGCGTTCTAGGAGAGCCCAGTAGCAGTCGAGAGGCGCAGTTCTGGACCACCTGAAGTTTCCTTAAGGTGGATTTAGGTGCTCCTAGGTACAGGGAGTTGCCGTAGTCCGGGCGCTAAAGAATCAAGGCATGTACCATAGGTCTCCTAGCCCCCATAGGGAGTAGGGGGAGAACTTTCTGCAGCATTCTAAGAATGCCATAAAGACACCTGTCACTTCCACTGCTTGCTGGTCGAATTTAAGTGACTTATCAAGCCACACGCCTAAGCTTTTTATCTTGGACTTAGGGATCCAGGGAGGTCCTAAACAGGTTGGCCATGACAGATTGAGATCCGCAATGGGTGTATTGCCTAGATACGTTATTTCGGTTTTGTCTACATTGAGTCTAAGACATGAGTGTTGCATCCAGATTGCAACCTTCTCCAGGCAGGATTCCAGGTCAGATGGAGCCTTGTGCGGGTGATTTAGAGATAACACCAGCTGAGTGTCATCCGTATATGTGACAATTTTGATCCCATACTGCAGAACTATATCAGCCAGTGGTCTCATATACACATTGAACAGCATAGGACTCAGAGAAGATCCCTGAGGGACTCCATATCTGAGAGGTAGAGGCCTAGAAGTAGATTTCCCCGCAAAGACCTGAAATGTTCTGCCACTCAGGAAGGATTGGATCCAGGAGATGGCTCCCCCTGACACCCCGGCCCTCCTAAGCCTGTTGATGAGAATGTTAAAATTAACTGTGTCGAAAGCGGCACTGAGATCAAGGAGGATAATGGCTACTGATCCTCTCTGATCGATTATCTTTTTCGCTTCTTCAATTACGGCAATGAGTGTGGGTTCAGTTCCATAATGAGGATGAAAACCAGTCTGGGAGTGATGTAAAAGCTCATGTGTTTCTAAGAAATTGGAAAGAGTAAAGTTAATATGCTGTTCCAAGATCTTACAGATCATGGGCAGCAGGGATATGGGACAATAGTTACTCCGAACATCAGGATTTAGGCTTGGCTTTTTCAATAAAGCTTTCACCATGGCATGTTTCCAAGAAGGTGGTACAAGGCCATTGGTGACAGAAAGATTTATTACATCCAGTATTACCGGTAGTACCACCTCTTTAACCTTACACAAAAGGTGAGGAGGGGCAAGGTCAAGAGGTGAGCCCGACTTTATTTGCACAAACATATCTGATAGGGTTTCCAGGGCCAGGAGTGGAAATTCCTCCAGCGTGTGCTTAATGTGGTCCAGGGGCCTGTCTATAGTAAGGCAGTCCCTGGTCACCGGAACAAGGAGATCACTGGGACATGGGGAGTCTGGGCACGTGTTATATATAGTCCGAATTTTTCCCTGAAAATATTCTGCAAGTTCATTGCATCGATCGGAGGTTATTCCTGTAGAGGTATCGGGGGAAGGGAGCCCCAGGAGGGTCTTCGCGACACAAAAGATTTCTCTGGGGGCATTAGCCGCTGAATTAATTTTTTCTTCGAAATAAAGTGCCTGAGCTTTATTAATTTCAGCTTGATAGCATTTTATGGACTCTCTATATTTCATTTTGCTGGTCTTGCTATATTGCTTCCTCCATTTCCTCTCCAGCAGTTTACAGGTCTGTTTAAGAAGTCTAAGCTAGGGTGAGTACCACTGAGAGATTTTCTCTCTCATCCTACGGCAGGTAGTTTTAACAGGAATGACTGTGTCCAGTGAGGACTCTATCCAGTGTGTAAATGTCTCGGATGATAGGACAGTGCTAGAGTCTAGAGTGGGTTTTGAGTTATTAAGCACAGTAGACCAAGACTCTATGGAAAGTTTGGACCGAGGGCGGGTTTTACTGGTGCTGGGTTCCTTAGGATCACGTTGGGTGAAAGAATTTAAGGAAAAAGGGATCAGTGAATGATCCGACCAAGGTAGGGGAATGGGTGTCTCAACTGCCAGCGCCATGTTATTAGTAAACACGGGGTCTAAAGGATGGCCTTTAATATGTGTGGGCCCTATGACTTTTTGTATTAGTTGAATTGCTGCAAGGTCTTGGGCAAGTTTCAAGGCATCAGTATTACGTGGGGCATCAAAATGTAGGTTAAAATCCCCTAGGAGCATAAGGTTAGTGGATAAGCTTGCCAAAGAGGCTTCCACTTCCGGAAGAGAATTAAAGAATTGTCCACCCAACCCCGGAGGGCGGTAAATAAGAATTACTGAGAAGGTAAGAGTAGCAGTGAATGAGATAGAGAAAAATAAACTTTCACATTCGGAGACAGGGTTGAGCTCGACCCAGCATTTAAAGGAATCTTTGAAGCTAATAGCAATGTCGTCCCCTTTCTTCCTCTCGTGATCTTTGCGCTGGATGATATACCTTGGGGGAAGCGTTTGAACCACATCGGGTGCAGAGTCCTTGTGCATCCAGGTTTCTGTTAAGAATAGTACATCTGGTTGGGCATCTGCTAGAAATATGTTTCGCTCCCCCGAGTGTTTGCACAGAGAACTACAGTTCAGAGAGAACATTTTATACATGTGATGGACATGTCCATCTGTCTGTGTTTCCAAAGTCGTGCAGAGTTTAAATGGGCAGTGGGCACATGGTAGATTCCCCATTAGCTGGTGCATGGAATTGAGGCAGTTGTTTTACTCAGGTCCCTTAACCCTCTAATTTGAGATGGGGTATACATGATTTTACCTGACGTTAGAGGGGCAGGGGTTCTGGCCCCTGGACCCGGTCGGGCACGGACGGGCGCAGTTGGTCTTACCTTTGGAGCGCCTGCTGCATTTCTGCATTGCCATGCGGCTCTTGTAGTGAGTGCCCGGAAGATAATCCTCCAAGCCCCGCCTCCTTCTCCTGCGGCCCCTCCACGCAAAGGGAAACCGTGGTGGAACGGGGGCCGTAAGGAGCGTGCAAAGTGCAATAAGTGCAGAGCAAGATGAAAATCTTTAAAACAAATCGCCAGTTTAAAACTTCTTTTCCCGCTAGTACCTTTCAAAGCCTGATTTTAGCCGCTGCGCATCAACGCTGCCATGCGGCTCTTGTAGTGAGGGCCCGGAAGATAATCCTCCAAGCCCCGCCTCCTTCTCCCGTGGCCCCTCCACGCAAACAGAAACCGCGCTGGAACGGGAGCCGTAGGGAGCTTGCAAAGTGCAAGTAGGTGCCGTGCAAGATAAAAATCTTAAAAACAAATTGCCAGTTTAAAACTTCTTTTACCGCTAGTACCTTTCACAGCCTCCTGGTCTTCTTCCTCATCCTCCATCTCTTCGTTGTGGTAATCTTCCTCGCTTTCCACGGTGACGTCGTACTCTTCCTCTGTGCCTGCCTTGTTCAACTTCTTGCTGGCCAGGAAGTCCTCTTTCCTCGCCAGTGTCCTCTTCCTGCTTGCCCGCTGGAGGGTTGTGTCTGGTGTTGTTTCCTCCTCCAACTTCTCTGGCTTGGGACCGGGCTGTGGTATTTCAAGTGAAGTTGCCTGCTGGGCCTTGGCGTTGGACGGTCTCCGTTTCTCTGCCTCCTCCCTCTCTTTTGCGGTCTTCTGGTGCAGCGTCTGGGACCGGACCTGTTTCCATGTCTCTTGAAGCAAGTCGTCGTCCTCGCTGCTACTTTCCGCCTCCACTTTGGGTTGGTTCCCCTTCTTCTTATGCTTTTTCTTCTTCTTTCCCTTTGCCTTTGCAGTGTCTTCTGTTGTCTTCTCTTCCTCCTGTGCCTCTGGTTCCGGCACCGGGTCTATGTCCTTTGGGGCTTCCTTTGGCGGAGCTACTTGTGGTGCTCCTTCCTTGGGGGCTCCCTCGGGATGATAGACTTCCTTGGCCTGTGCTGACCTAGTGAGTGGCGTTGGTTCCTCCGCGGGGTCCTCTGTGATCTTTGGGCCTGGACTTGGGGGTGTTTGGCCCTTAGGGGCCTGGCCCTTCAGTTTTGCCTTCCTGGGTGCTTCCGGTGTTTTGGCAGCTTGTAGCTTGGCATCCTGCAGGAGGGCGTTCGGCTTGGCTTTGTCTGCTGGGGATACCGTCAGTCTGGTGTGTCTCCAGGCTGGGGTTCTTGCTGCGGCCGCTGCGTAGGTCTGTGGCAGGTCAGACTTGGGGCATCGGTAGTCGGTGTGACCCTCTCCTCCGCAGAAGTTGTACTTCTTTATCACGCTGCATGTGCCTGCTTCGTGTCCGGTCTGTGTGTAGATCCTGCAGAACTTCTTTGGGCATTCCTTTCCTCTGTGTCCCATGGCCTGGCACTTCCAGCATTTGAAGGGATGTCCTTGGTATTTAATCCTTCCCTCGTCGGCTCCGAGGTAGAAGCTCGCTGGTGGGTGTCTCTAGCCGTCCCTTGATGCCGGGTCCTTTTGGAGGCTGACAATCGCTTGCCAGGTCATGTTCCAGATTCCTTTGCTATGTCTGACCTTGGTGGGTCCTGTCTTGATGGTCCTGTACCATTGAAGGAGTGATGCAATGTCCTTGTCTGGAATGTGGGGGTTAGTCATCTCAACTGTGATCCTCTTCTCCGTCGATGCCGGTTCCCATCCTGCTGAGATGGCGAATTCAGCGTAGGGCTCCTCCTCCTTCTTCCCCTGGTAGAACTCCCAGTACTTCCTGTAGAGGACCTGTGTGACAAAACTGAGAAGGAATATCCATCCTGATGCTGAAGCCTGGTAGCTCAGCACATCTTGCCCAGGGATCCCAGCTGTCTTGACTACCTTGCTCAAGAACAGGTCTTGGTCTAGCTTGGGGCCCTTTTTGTTCTTTAATTCCCACCGCATAACCTGGGCGTGTCTATGGGTGAAATTGTACCCATTGAAGGGTTCAGGGGCTGTTCCTTGCCTGGTCCCCTCCTCACCTATCCCCTTGCTCCCTGGTTTGGCAGCAGTGGGGTTTTCAGGTGTCTTAGGCGCTGAGTCCTTTTGGGCACCAGCCTTCCCAGCTCTGGTGCCTGGTTTTGGAAGAACAGTCTTACTTACCTCTCTGCTGCCCTCCCCAGGGGGCCCAGGGTTGGGCTTTGGGGCGTCTGGTGTGGGGGTGCTGTCCGTCTTGGATGGTCATTGGGAGTCCACTGTCCATTTCGTCTGCCATTTGGTGGATTTGGGGCTTACTGGTAATTTCTGGGTTACTGCCGGTTTACCGTTGTCGCCTGGGATCCTCTGCCTGGGAACCTGGGGTGTCTCCCAGCAGACCTCGAAAGCTAGGCTAGCTTGAATCCAGTGGCAAAGTGAGCAAGAGACCCACTTCTGGGCATACCCTGCCAACTGAGGCCGAACAAAGCAAGCTCAAGGAGATGATGGACGGAGGTTGAAACTTTTCAGACACTCACCCCTAGTCACAGATCTGGCTTGAATCCATCATAGTTCTTTAGCTCATTTTGCCTTCTCAGTTCAGACCCAGCTATAGGCAAATCAGTCTTGACCCTGTGTCTCATGGGAACAGCCCAGCCCAAACTGCCAAGCCAGGTCTTCCCTGAACCGGAAAGAAGCATCCTGGGCCCGGTTTCGGGATAAAACCCCTCATCAGCCAGGCTAGCTTGAATCCAGTGGCAAAGTGAGCAAGGGACCCACATCTGGCCATACATTACCAACTTAGGGTGAACAAAGCAAACTCAAGGAGATGATGGACAGAGGCTAAAACTTTTCAGACACTCACCCCTAATCACAGATCTGGGATTTATCCTACATAGTTTTTTAGCTCACTTTGCCACCTCAGTTCAGACCCAGCTATATGCAAATCAGTCTTGTCCCTGTGCCTCATGGGAACAGTCCAGCCCGAACTACCAAGCCTGGTCTTCCCTGAACCGGAAACAAGCATCCTGGGAACGATTTCGGGGTAAAACCCCTCATCAGCCAGGTTAGCTTGAATCCAGCGGCAAAGTGAGCAAGGAACCCACGTCAGAGCATACCCTGCCAACTTAGGGCGAACAAAGCAAACTCAAGGAGATGATGGACGGAGGCTGAAACTTTTCATACACTCACCCCCAGTCACAGATCTGGGTTGAATCCATCATAGTTCTTTAGCTCACTTTGCCACCTCAGTTCAGACCCAGCTATATGCAAATCAGTCTTGACCCTGTGCCTCATGGGAACAGGCCAGCCCGAACTGCCAACCCAGGTCTTCCCTGAACCGGAAACAAGCATCCTGGGACCAGTTTCGGGCTGAAACCCCTCTTCAGCCAGGCTAGCTTGAATCCAGTGGCAAAGTGAGAAAGGGACCCACCTCTGGGCATACCCTGCCAACATAGTTGGATTTACGACCTTGCATCCTGCTTAAATGTCTTGTATTTGCTGAGATAATAACTTACTTTCTTCTTAATAAGAAAAGCAGTAGGCTGGACAATGCATTTGTTGTTTGACTATTGAGTTCTAAGGACTCACCTCCCACATTACCGCCCTGAGAAGCCTTTGAGTGCTCGTCCTCACCACCTTCAGAGTCAAGTACAGAAATGGTGATCTTGGTTCAATTTGCACAGCCGAATAAAAAGGACACTGTACAATAAAATAAAGTGTGAAGAGGTACATGGAACAGGTGGCCAACGGTGGGGGGAGAGGGCAGCACACTAGCAGAAAAAGCGCCCATCAGGCCTGGGAAGCAGGTGGGGGCCAATGAGTCCTGCGTTTTTCTTAAAGAATTCAGCCAGTATCCCGTTGGGTCTTGGGGTCTTTCCAGCCTTCAGTACACCTATTGCTCCCTGTACCTCCGCCAGGGTGAGATCTTCCAATATTAGCACCTTATCCTCTATCATCAGAGTTGGGATGTGTGTTTTATCCAAATATGCATGAATTTAGGCCACGTCTGCTAGGGGCGAGCTTTGTAAAATTGTGAATAGTATTGTGCAAATTCTTAAGCTGACTCTTGAGCGGTGTGGTAGGATTCACCCTGGTTCCCCATTAATTTGTGTACCCATCTCATCCCCAATTCCTTCCTGCCAAGCCAAGCCTGTAGTCGTCAAGCTTTGTTGCCCACATCATGCAGAGGGTGATGTGTGGCAAGAATCTGCTTTCCAACTGACACTCTCACAGGCACAGGAACTCACAACATTCCATTACATCACACACACACAAACACACACACTGGGTGAGCAGAAGGGAACTGGGAAACTATGGAGAGGATCCATTACAACATCCACAGTTTACAAAAAATGGTTTCCTCACCTTTTCCACTTTCTTGTAGAAGTACAGCTACTAGCCCTTTTGAACTGGTATCTGTTGTAATGATGATTTAATTTCCCTTGAACAAATGCTTTCTTGTGCAGTGGTCAGGGAATTATTAACATCTTTAAATTTCATTACAAGACAGGAGGCTATCATTATGCAAAGGCTTTTATTGCCGCTTCCAACTGAAACCCCTTTAAAGAACGTTAACACATCATAAAGATAAGAATGTTCATGAGAGAGTACAAGTATCTGGTGCACAATGTCATTTTCCTCTTTTATTAGCTGCCTCCAGCAAGATAAGTATACTCTCTCTTACTTGTACAACTATCGGTTATTACGAGCTTGTCTTTTTACAGATATTAGACTAGCACTGACCTTGTCCTCGGATAAGGCTTGACTGCTTCACATTTATGGTATTTATAATTGATAGGTTTTTTTTCTTTTTACATATGGTATGTATTTAATACTTCATGTTATTTATGGTGTATATATTTAGTGCTTCACTTCATGTTTAGTATGCCTTTTTCTGGTTTAGGTAGTCGTGACTAAGTATTAACCCTGCTTGAAAAATAAAAGAGAGAAAAGGGAGCGTACCGCTGTTATTCATTTTTTCCCTTCTCCACTATACTGACGACTATATTGTTGCAGGGATTCTGCACATACACAGAGCTATGTGCAGGATTATGGGACCTTGGTGTATAGGGGCTAAGCCTTCCCACCACCTCAGTGCCCATGAGCCCAGGACCGACTAGCTATAGTGTCTCACTCACTCTCCTACACACTCACGAAGAAGCAAATGATTAGACACCCCAGAACACAACACTCCCAGATCTCAGAAATCGTGGTAACAAAACACACCTTTTCGCTCACACTCTCGTACCTGTCCACAATAAGATCTGACCGAGACACGAATATAGTTTAAAACTTTTATATTAACTATCATGCTCTAACATGCAGTATACGGGCCACAACAAGCAGAAAATGCATAAAACGAATACAGTTAGCATTGCAGCTAGGCCATATATCATAAAGGGAGATGTCATCATACTAAGACAATGGAGAAAGGACTATAGTGCCTAACCTCCCTCCCCTTGGTAAGAATAGGTATTATTATATAATAGAAGATCTCTGGGCTTTGTCAGCACACCCCATACCTTAGTGCCTAGATTATATATCTATATCATAGGAACTGCATTGCTCTTCTCCCTGGAAAGCACCCTCTCCAAGTATGTGTTACCTAAACATGCCTCCCCATAATATCAAAGTACGAGTTTCCAGCAGCAGCTGCAATAGCATGTTTTGTCTATATGCTAGGGCCTAACCAGAACAGAATAACAAGGGGCATTGTTTATCGACCTTGCTCACAATGTTCAGACTAAACTCCGGGAAATGGCAGAGAAGGAACACAGCAGACAGTTCTGATGTGAAAGGCATAAACAGAATCTTGCAAAAATAAAGCCATGTAGTAACATGCGCAAAAGCTACATCATGGCTGCAGGGCTCATGCTAACTTAGTGATGTCGACAATGTCCCTATCGACCACGTGACACCCTCCCCTTGGGCAGGTTGTAGCATATGGAAAACAGAATGCAACGGTAAGCAGAGTAAAAAAATGCTTGTAAAAAGATGAATTCTAATAATGAAAAAAATTCTAGTTTAAGGTATTTTTAAGGCAAGTCTGGAGAATTCACCAGATTTTGTGTACCGTGGAATGCACGCTGTTCCAAAAGGTCATCCCTGTCATTCATAGCAAAGAGGGATGTCATCCAGATGAGCAGTTCAAATGAACACATGTGATCTTCATAATCAAATGCCTCTAGGAGCATATCCGGGCAACTTGCGTGATATTCGATGAAACTTGGTTGCAAGAGGCGCTGTGCAGCCTCACAGGTATTCCAGCCAGACAACACTCCAAGTGCAGCCGCACGCATCAAACGGCCTGGTCATGGGCCAGTAATGGACCAATTAACAAATCATAATCCAGGTCAGCACATGATGTATTGGAGAGGCAGATATCCAAGGCCCAACTGAAAGGGCACCGTCGGCAATAGAACACAGGTTGCAAGCAAGTGAAGAAGGCAAAGGGAAAGGTAAGTAAGTCCATAACTCACACCAAGCGTTGCCAATGGCAAGCATCCAAAAAGCTGTTGCATTCAGTCAAGGTACAGTCACAACTGGCCGGGTCTGTTGAGTAACACATGATGGGCAGCCATTGCATATCAGGAGCAGAAGTACCAGCAAGAGGATCAATGGAAACCCTCCGAAGGCGCTGGGAAAAATGGAATGAATAAAAGCCAGTATTACTCCAGCCCTCTCCACTGCAAAGCCCTTCAAATGCTCAAGATCCCCACCTTCACATGGGTCTCCATTATTCGGAGTACGTCAGTCTGTAGGAGGAGGCCAGGACAGATATGCCCTGGTGGTTGGAGCACATGGAGGCCTAGAACGGCTAAGCAAACTTTGGCTCGGCCCCGCAGAGAATTATTGAATCGGACGCCAGCCGGTGGGGCTGGAGTGCGAGATGCAGCTCGATCTCCACCGGGGGCCATTAGCCCAAGTTGTAACTGTCCATCCATATCGATTGACTGGAACACCTTGCGGGTTCTTTTGCAATACAGTCTTTCCTCAGAAAAGATGGACTGTTGCATCCTTCTTCGGATGGACAATATTTCTGCAGTTCAGTATTTGAACAAATTGGGCGGAATGAAATCTTGCAGAGATTGCCAAGGACTTTTGCCACTTTTGCTTTCAGCATCTAATATCCGAAGTGGCAAAGTATCTTCTGGGCGAACGCAATACGGTTGCAGATTGGCATTCCCGACAACTCCAGGATTCCAGTGATTGGAGACTTCACCTGAAGATCTTCAAAGTGATTCACCGCCAGTAGGGCCCATGCTCTGAAGATCTATTCACCACTCGCCTCAACCGGCAACTGGATGGCACCTAGATACGCAAGCGCAAGCTAAGGATATTTTCCTTTAGGACTGGTCTCCCTTCCTGAGCTATGCCTTTCCCCGTTTAAGATGATTCCCAGAGTTCTTTCCCAGGCAAGGAGTCATGGGGTGGAGATGATTCTAGTGACTACTGCCTGGAAAGCGCAAGCTAGGTTCCTGGTATTCCTCAAATTGGCTTGAGCTTGCCCGATATTGATTCGATTCCGCTGAAACCTGTTGATGGACCGAGTGGGGCAACCTCATCCTCTGATCCTCTCGGGACATCTCTTGCTTTAGGCATGAGTGCTTCCGTGAGAGATGGAGTCTTCCAGGCATTTCACAAAACGCTGCAGCCTTCATTGGACAGGCTTAGTCCGCTGGTACACATAAAAGCTACACTTCAACATGGCAGCGCTGGTGTGGTTGGTGCTGTGAACAGGATGCCGATCCCGTTGGGGCAGATTGCTGTTTAGTCATAAACTTTTTATCTTCTTGGTTTCTGCTGGTATGGTCTATTGTTCAGTTAATGATTTTAGATCTGTGATTTCTGTGGGCCACCTCCCAGTGGATTGTAAACCCATTGGTGAGCATCCAGTGGTGTGTAAGCTTTAAAAGGTAGTTAAATGTCCAAACCCCCTCAGTAGAGGTATTCAGTTTTATGGGACGTCAATATAGTCCTTACATTTTTTAAAGAATTGGCCTGATAATACATATTAAGCATGCA
Source organism: Triturus cristatus (assembly GCF_964204655.1). Classification (NCBI taxonomy): domain Eukaryota; kingdom Metazoa; phylum Chordata; class Amphibia; order Caudata; family Salamandridae; genus Triturus; species Triturus cristatus. The sequence goes on along the minus strand of NC_140593.1, from coordinate 966,941,952 downwards.
AACAGCTGTCAGCCAAACTGACTATGCTTTTAATTTAATATCCTGCAAGAGAGTCTCTGATGTACAAGCATTGCATCTCGCTGGCAGGGTTTTCTCTCACAAAAGAGTTTCCTTCACTATCACCAGGTGGACGAAATACAATTCCCAGTAGCTTTCTTATCCTGCTTTCCCAGATAATAGTAAGCTTTGTGTTGTACGATATTTAAAGACGTACGAGGTAAGTACCAGTGAGTTTCATTCTGACATGGGGGGGTTAGTTGTTGATGGCGATACAGTAGCCCATCAGGCCTGTGGTGGCTGCCACATTAGCCAGGTGGATACATTGGCTGCTGCCCGAGGCTGGAAATTATACATCCACTTTTGGCATACATTCAACTAGAGGGGCCATAGTCTCGAAGTCTTTTACGTTAGAGTCTTGGTTGGATGATATGCTGAAACCAGTGAACTGGCCATTCGAATCCACGTTTAAGTCATTTTATTATAAACCTATGGTCGATGTTGCTTCTGTGGTGGCGGCTCAGCTTTGAACAAGCATAATCGGAGCCTCTGGTCCTGACATAGAACAAAAACATTTCTAGCATTCACAATAAAACATTTCAATTCTATTAAGGACACAGAGGTGAGGATTATCCCACCCTAAGCTATATATGTATAGGCATTTATACTTTTTGAATAAGCTGATTGCTGTAGTTATAAATATCCACCTGTTATTTCTATTTGGTTATAGAATTTTTCATTATGATGGCCAGTGATTATTGCTTCGGTGTTCTTTTTCCTCACAGGAAACAATAAGAAGTAACCCCCTCTTAGGTTGAGGTCGTACAGTGTTGGATGTTCTCCGTCTATGGTTCTTGGCCGCAGTGGATGTTTTTTGTCTTCAGTAGAGGTCATTGCACCCTGGAGCAAGGGTCTTCGACTCAGATACCTGTGTCCTTAGTTCTTCCAGTATGAGGGTCCTCCGTTGTAGGATTCCGGAATGATGGACAGTTATTTCCCAAATATGGGCAAAGAAAGAGGACTTAAATTGGCATTTTGGGGTTATATAGGGCTGAGGGCTCTATGATTGGTACATGTGACTGTAGGTGTTCATGGAAAAGTTAGTGTTTTTCAATTTAAAGTTCTGATTGGCTGCTGTATAGAGTAAAGAAAGAGAAGCATGTTCCTCGCTTCTGTGTCCTTAATAGAATTGAAAAGTCTTATTACAAGTGCTCAATCAATCAATACATTTATATAGCGCTGCTTATCACCTGTGCAGGTATCCATGCACTGGAGGGTGTGCTGCTGTTGGGGGTTGTCAGTCAAACATCCAGGTTTTTAGGCAGATTCTGAAGTTCTGTATGGTGGGTGCTGCCTGGAGGTGGAGAGGGAGGCCGTTCCAGGTCTTTCCTGCCAGGTAGGAGAAGGCGCGGCTGCCGCCTCTGCTTTTGTGAAAGAAGGGGGTGTGGGCAAGGGAGAGGGAGGGGGAGTGTGACGGGACGAGCTGCGAAGACCGACAGCAGTACCCCGGGGGCACCGAGCCGACGCAACTGGTGCTGACTCTGGCGACGGCCAGGGGGCGGAGCTTGGGGGAACAGAAAAACCCGGAAGAAGGAGCAGCCGGTGTGGAACGCCGAGGAAGCGAGGAGCCACACGGAGACCCGCAACACGAGGAGGAAGCCGAGAGGATACCGGAGGAGGAGACCGAGGAGTCCGGGCCGACGGGAGCCCGAAGCGACGATGGGAGGATCCAGAAGAGAACCGGGACGTACCCCGAGGAAGGCACCACGGACGAGACGGCCGGGACCCTATCATCGGGTTTCGGTTTCAGGCAAGTGATAGGGAAGACAGGGCGCACGCTGGTAGGGTGGTGGCAAGCGCAGTCCTGCTTCTCCGGTCTGTAGGGGGGAGGTGGGGCCGCCTGAACAGCAGGGGAATAGTGTAAAGGGCAGGAGGCTTTCTTTTCTTTTTGTTTCTTCTTCAGGGGGGGCCAGGGAACACCCACGCTCACCTCCAACGGGAACATACCTGAAGAAAGGGCCCGGGATGGGAGAGAGGGGCTAAACCTGAAAGGCAACACGGGTTCCACTAGGTGATTGGGGAGAGAAACACTACAAATAGCGCTAAAGCCTACGCGCGTAAGAATATTAACAGAGAGAGATAAGACCCTGACCGTCTCCTCTTTTCTTTACCGAGGGGACGCCCGGTAGGACAGCCCACGGAAGCGGGAAAGCAGCGGAGACCGACATCGGTGCACGGAACTGACAGAGCCCAGGGGATACGGACCACGGCGGAGAGCCGACTACAGCACTGACAAGTTCCACCGTCCCTCATCTGTACACCCCAATAAAGTGTATACACCAAGCTCCTTTGCCTCGTCCGGTCTGTGGGGGCGTGACAGGGAGTAAAGCTGTCTGCTGGGTTGGTGGGAGTTCAGTCTGTGGTGGAGGCAGGCAGGCCCTTTGTTGTGTAGGGCCTTGAAGGTGTGGGTCAGCAGTTTGAACTGGCACTTTCTGTGGACAGGAAGTCAGTGGAGCCCTTTTAGGTGAGGAGCAATGGTGGGCTCGCCTTGGGAGGTCAAGGATGAGCCTGGCCTCTCAGTTTTGAATGGATTGAAGTCTGTTAAGCAGTTGTGAGGCGATTCCTATGTAGAGGGAGTTGCCATAGTCCAGATGGCTGGTATGAGGGTTTGAGTGACGGTGCATCTGGTGCTGATGGGGATTCATTTGAATATTTTCCGGAGCATGCGGAAAGTGAAGAAGCACTCTGAGGAGACTTTGTTTATCTGTTTCTTCATGGTGAGTGTCAAGAATTCCTGTCATACAAGGGAAACACGCCCTTATGTAAACAGGAGAGCTGTTACATAACTCAAGGGAAACACGCCCTTATGTAAACAGGAGAGCTGTTACATAACTCAAGGGAAACACGGCCTTATGTAAACAGGAGAGCTGTTACATAACTCAAGGGAAACACGCCCTTATGTAAACAGGAGAGCTGTTACATAACTCAAGGAAAACACGCCCTATAAAGGGAGGAACCGGGAGGTACAAGGCTGTCGGATATTGTGTTTACACCGACGTACCTGCTTCGTGAAGAGCAGTGTTCAGGAGTGGTGCTCCAGTAAGGCAAGAACGGAGGTAGGTCGAGTCGTTACTCCCTGGGCCGTGTCTTGCCCCATCGTCACCTGTGAAGGACCCGGAAGCTCTACCGGTCAACCATTGAGCTTCGCTTTTTGACTCGGCTGAGTCCAAGCGCAGTGGCGCTTTTGCTGGTTGGAGTCGTAACTCCCAGCCCGACCAGAGACACAGGGACTGCCAGCTGTAACGCACACCAGGAGGTGTTTGCCGCGTTACAGACTCGGAAGTCCACAGGATCGATCGAGCGGCTGCTCTCGGTTCAGTCTTCTTGCTTGTGATTGGGGTATCGGTGACGCATCACCAGGAGGTGACTCCGCGTCCCGGTGCAGTCTGAGGAAGAGGTTGAGCGGCTGCTCCCTTCAGGTAGAGACCCCGGCTGGGTGTTTCCCTGACTCCTCGATTCTCCCCAAAACTCTTCGTGCCCCTCACAGCCTACCGATTGGCATTGTCGGCCATTTCATTTCTGCCCTCTGTTGGCATACGCCGGGATCGGCGTATATGCAGAGGACGGTTAGGACCATCCGTGCTGTGGGCTGGTAACGTACTTAGCCTGGAGGATTCCAGTGACTATAACTTTTGTTTGTTCTTTGTATTTTATTTGCCTTCATTAAAAGAACTAACCCTTCACAAGTGGTTGCGTCCTCATTGTCGTGTCTGTTAAACGATCCTGAGACGTTCAGGGCGTTACAAAATATCCGACCTTAATAACACTAACTGTCTCCCGGTCGATAACAGACATGGCAACACTTGATGATGTGCTGGCTGCTTTAGCGGCCATGCAAGTTGAAGTGGCTGCCTCTAGGCAAGAAACAGCCGATGTAAAAGCCAGACTGGATGCTATCCAATTGGACCCGCTCACGCCCAGCACCTCCCTCACGAACCAGACCCCTGCGGTAGTAGTGGAAATGCCGGTAGCCATCCCCTTGGCAACACCAGAGAGGTACAGTGGGGATCCTAACACAGTGCAGGTATTCCTCACACAAGTGGCGCTACATTTATCGTGCAAACCAAAGGCGTTCCCCACGAGTCAGGCTCGTGTGGCTTTCCTTATATCCTATTTGGCTGGAAACGCGGCACAATGGGCCGTACCTCTGGTGAGCAGGGACGACCCCCTCTTATGTGATTGGGGTGCTTTTCGCGAGGAATTCCTGAAGGTATTCGACAGAAGGGCTGACTCGTACACGGCGGACCGTGAAATGCTTGAGTTGAGACAGGGATCCAACGACCTGGTGCAGTATCTCAACGCGTTCCGAAGGCTGGTTGCGGAAACCAAGTGGCCTGTTGCTAAACAGACGGCGCTCTTCCATCAAGGGCTGTGCGATGAGCTCAAGGACGCCGTGGCTCATATTGACCCTCAACCCAAGACATGTGAGGGCCTTATCAACCTGGTATTACGGCTGGAACATAGGCTAAGTGAAAGAAAGGGGGATCATGGGAGAAAAGGAAAATCCCTTCCATCCTATGTGACGGTGGGAAGTCCTGAAACTTCCACCGCATCCAAGGGAGAACCCATGGACATCAGCGCAATACGAGCGAGCCTCACAGCCACGGAGAAAGAGTCACGCCGTAAACAAGGATTGTGCCTATATTGTGGCAAAAAAGGCCACTACGTACGTGAATGCCCTGCCAAACCGAAGACGTCACGTTATCGGGCCAACCGGTCGGTAACAGCCGTGGTGGACATACCGGCGGAAAACTAGAGGACTCCAAGACCAGAGAAGGGGCATCTCGGAGTCACTCATCCATCCCTTCACTTTCCAACTCTGTCACTAAGGGACAACGACACCTGTTTATCACGGTGCACGTGGGAGTGCATGACCAGTGGATACCCGTTGTGGCCATGGTGGATTCAGGGGCCACTGGCATGTTTATGGACCACAACGAGGCATGCAGGCTAGGGCTAGTGCTTCTTCCCAAAGCAGTACCCGAAGACGTCTATGCGGTAGACGGAAGGCGATTGGTGACGGGGCCCATCGGACAGCACACGGGGGTCCTTCCGATGAGATATGGGAGGAACCATTTGGAACAAATCGATTTTAACATCATCCGAGCGCCCCAATATGGCGTCATATTGGGATTGCCGTGGCTACAGAAGCACAACCCCTTTGTGGATTGGCCAACACATCGCATCGAAATGACGTCACCGTATTGCATCCTGCATTGTGGAATAAGAACGGAATCCCTTGACGCAGGTGAGAGCGGGAGTCAGACGGTGGCTACAGCGGCAGAAAAAGATGTGGCTCTCCCCCAGGCTTATCACAGTTTTGAGGATGTATTTGATGAGGTGAAGGCGGAAGTGCTACCACCACATAGACAGTTTGACTGCCAGATCGACCTGGTGCCAGGGGCCAGCGTTCCCAGCGGCAGGCTGTATGCCCTGACGGAGCCTGAAAACGTGCATCTCCGGGGGTACCTGGATAAACTCCTCAGGCTAGGATTCATCCGCCCGTCCAAGTCTCCGGCCGCCTCGCCACTCTTCTTCATCCCGAAGGCTAATGGGGAGCTGAGAGCCTGTGTGGACTTTAGGGCATTGAATGCGATAACCATAAAAAATCGGTACCCCTTGCCTCTCATCAGTGTACTTCTGGAACAGGTCAAGAAAGCTCGTATCTACACCAAGTTGGATTTGAAAGGGGCATACCATCTGGTGCGCATGAGGGACGGAGACGAGTGGAAGACCGCCTTTAAGACCAGGTTCGGCCTTTTTGAGTACCTCGTCATGCCGTTCGGTCTGTGCAACGCCCCGGCAGCCTTTCAGTACTTTTTGAATGAGGTATTCAGAGAGGAGTTGGATATCTACGTGGTCGTATATATCGACGACATCCTCATCTATTCGTCCAGTGTGGAGGAGCACGTACACCACGTCAAAGCTGTGCTCCAAAAGCTGAGGGAAAACATGCTGTTTTGTAAACTCAGCAAGTGTGACTTCCACGTCACATCCGTGGAATTCCTCGGAGTGATGCTGAGTCCAGAGGGACAGGAGATGGCAGAACGAAAGATCAAGGCGGTGAAAGAATGGCCGGTGCCCCAAAGCGTGAAGGACGTCCAAAGTTTCATTGGCTTCGCCAACTTTTACAGGCGGTTTATAGATGGATTTTCAGGAGTGGTGGCCCCAATCACACAGCTACTGAGGAAGTCCAAGGAGTTTGTCTGGTCCCCTGAAGCGAACAAAGCCTTTGAGGCCCTGAAAAGCGCCTTTGGTAAGGCGCCGGTGTTGGCTCACCCCGATCCGGATCTCCCCTACGTGGTGGAAGCGGACGCGTCGGATGTGGCGCTGGGGGCTATCTTGTCCCAACGCAACCACGACACAGGGGTGCTTCATCCCGTTGCGTACATGTCCCGCAAACTCAACGACGCCGAACGCAACTACCATATTGCGGAGAAGGAGCTTCTCGCAATCAAGGACGCCTTCACCGAATGGAGGCATTGGTTGATGGGGGCGAGACATGTGGTATCGGTGTACACGGACCATCGGAACCTACAGTTCATGACGGCCACTAGACACCTTTCTCCCAGGCAGCTGCGGTGGATGATCTTCTTTGCGGGGTTCAACTTCCGCATCACATATCGGCCGGGGACGGAAAACCGGAAGGCGGACGCCCTGTCCCGTCAATCTGCAGTTAAGGAACCATTGCCTGCAACCGAGCGTTCCATCATTTCCCCGAGGATGGTATTGGGGGTTATCCAACCGGATACTTTCCTGAGGGGAATAAAGAGAGGGATCAGGTCATTCGCATGGCGGAGGTGGCTCCTCAGTCACAGAGAATGGCAGCTGAAGGACGGGATACCCCTGAAGGGCAGGTGCCTATTGATACCCACGCCTAGGCTAAGGAAACAAGCATTCATCTGGTGCCATGACTCTCCATGCGCAGGTCATTTGGGCTTTGAAAAAACGGTGGCTAGCATGGGACGGCATTTCTGGTGGCCAACCATGAGAGTGGATGTCAGGAGGTGGGGACAGGAGTGTCCTACGTGTGCTACCATGAAGGCCGACCATGGCCGAACCCAAGGGCTCTTACATCCACTTCCAACCCCGGATAGACCATGGGATAGCATATCACTGGACTTCGTGGTGGGCCTACCGGTAGACCAGGGGATGACGGCAATACTGGTGGTGGTGGATTACTTGACGAAAATGGGGCACTTCATCCCCTGCAAGAGAGTCCCTACGGCCGGGGAATTGGCGTCACTACTCCTAAAGAATGTGGTACGACTGCATGGATTACCTGGGGTGATCGTGTCGGACCGGGGGTCGCAGTTTACTGCGCAATTCTGGAAGACTTGGTGCACTGCGCTGCATGTTAAGACCGCCCTGTCCACCAGCTACCACCCTCAAACGGACGGCCAAACCGAGCGCCTGAACCAAACGCTCAAACAGTATCTGCGATGTTTTGTGGACAAGGGCAGGGAAGAATGGGTCGACTTGCTATGGGTTGCAGAGATAGCCTATAACAACGCCACTCACAGCTCCACACAGTCATCTCCGTTCTATAGCAACTATGGCCAACATCCCAGGTTCTTGCCATTTCTACATCCGTTCAGAGAGGACAGGATTCCCGCCACAGCGGACAGGGTGGCACACATAAAAGACACGTTGATGCGCTCAAGGGCTGTCCTAATAGAGGCCAAGAGAAGATACAAGGCTGCGGCAGATAGGAAGAGAAGGCCCGGGCCACTGTACCGCACTGGAGACTACGTCTGGATATCCACAAGAAACATGAGGTTTCGAAAGAACAGTGTGTTCCATCCCAAGTACATGGGCCCCTATCGAATTACCAAGTGTATGGGTCCCGTGAACGTGAAGGTGTGCTTGCCCCAGTCATTGCGGATACACCCTGTCTTTCATGTATCATTGCTCAAACCAGCACCCTCCAAGCCGTCTGGGACACCTAGGCCGGTATGCGTGGAGTCGGAGGTGGAGTATGAAGTGTCGGGCATACGGGCGTCCAAATGGCGCAGGGGGAAGCTGTGGTACCTGGTTGCGTGGAAAGGCTATGGCCCGGAGGAGCATTCATGGGAACCGGCTGAAGGGGTTCATGCTCCGCGCTTGGTCTCCTTGTTCCATCGGCGTTTTCCTGCCAGCGCTGGACCCGTGGGGAGCCGCTGAGAGGGAGGATGTACTGTCAAGAATTCCTGTCATACAAGGGAAACACGCCCTTATGTAAACAGGAGAGCTGTTACATAACTCAAGGGAAACACGCCCTTATGTAAACAGGAGAGCTGTTACATAACTCAAGGGAAACACGGCCTTATGTAAACAGGAGAGCTGTTACATAACTCAAGGGAAACACGCCCTTATGTAAACAGGAGAGCTGTTACATAACTCAAGGAAAACACGCCCTATAAAGGGAGGAACCGGGAGGTACAAGGCTGTCGGATATTGTGTTTACACCGACGTACCTGCTTCGTGAAGAGCAGTGTTCAGGAGTGGTGCTCCAGTAAGGCAAGAACGGAGGTAGGTCGAGTCGTTACTCCCTGGGCCGTGTCTTGCCCCATCGTCACCTGTGAAGGACCCGGAAGCTCTACCGGTCAACCATTGAGCTTCGCTTTTTGACTCGGCTGAGTCCAAGCGCAGTGGCGCTTTTGCTGGTTGGAGTCGTAACTCCCAGCCCGACCAGAGACACAGGGACTGCCAGCTGTAACGCACACCAGGAGGTGTTTGCCGCGTTACAGACTCGGAAGTCCACAGGATCGATCGAGCGGCTGCTCTCGGTTCAGTCTTCTTGCTTGTGATTGGGGTATCGGTGACGCATCACCAGGAGGTGACTCCGCGTCCCGGTGCAGTCTGAGGAAGAGGTTGAGCGGCTGCTCCCTTCAGGTAGAGACCCCGGCTGGGTGTTTCCCTGACTCCTCGATTCTCCCCAAAACTCTTCGTGCCCCTCACAGCCTACCGATTGGCATTGTCGGCCATTTCATTTCTGCCCTCTGTTGGCATACGCCGGGATCGGCGTATATGCAGAGGACGGTTAGGACCATCCGTGCTGTGGGCTGGTAACGTACTTAGCCTGGAGGATTCCAGTGACTATAACTTTTGTTTGTTCTTTGTATTTTATTTGCCTTCATTAAAAGAACTAACCCTTCACAAGTGGTTGCGTCCTCATTGTCGTGTCTGTTAAACGATCCTGAGACGTTCAGGGCGTTACAGTGAGCTTGTTGCAGAGGTTTCTGGCATGTTCCATGGGAGTGGTCATGGTGCCCAGTTACGCTGGCCACCAGGATTCGTCCCATAGGGATGTGTTGTTCCCAAAGATGAGTACCTCTTTTTTATCGGTATTAAGATTTAGGTATTTGTTTTGCAATGAGCTGGCTGCGCTGGTCATGCACCAGTGGAAACTGGCTTTAGTGTTAATGGGGTTTGCGGATATGGAGAGGATGAGGTGATTGTCGTCCGCGTATGATGTGATGTTTATCCCATAGTATTTAACCAGGGTGGACATGTAGGTGTTGAACTGGGCTGGACTCAGTGAATATCCTTGAGGAATGCCGCAGACAGTGTTCTTTGGGCCCGAGGTGTATGGCAGAAAGCGGATGCTTTGGGTTTTTCTGGAGAGGAAGGAAGCAATCCATCTGAGGGCATTTCCTTGGATCTCCATCTGGTGGAGTCCGAGAGAGAGGTTGTGGTGGGACATGGTGTTGAAGGTTGCGGAGAGCTTGAGGAGGATGAGGGCTGCGGTCTCTCCCTGATCTGTGGCTGCTATTAGGGCAGTTTCCATGCTATGATTAGCGCAGAATCTGGATTGGGATGGGTCCAGAAGGTTGTTGATCTCTAGGTGGTTGGAAAGTTGAAAGAACCCTGGCTGGGAAAGATGTATTTTCAGAAAGCAGGGCGTGGTCCTCGTGGTCTGTAAGCCAGGGTGCCCCTGATGGTGGACTTGCTGTCTGTGTTGAGTTTAAAGTTGAAGTGTCCCATGATGGGGTTTGATGTTATCAGTGGCTGCTGTGCCTTGGAGGGATTCTTTGTGGATGATGGCTCTCCCACCTCCTTGTTTGTTTACATGGTCTCGGTGTATTATGTTGTAGCTGTTTGGAGTGGCCGTAGCGATGAATGGTGCAGAGGCTGGGTTGAGCCATTTCTCAGTGATGAAGATGACGCCGGGGTGAGTGAGGTAGTCCCAGATTTCTGTGGCCTGTTTGTGGAGTGATTGGAAGTTGCTTAGAAGGCATTTAATTTAGTTTGACTTGCTGGATATATGCTGTGGTCCAAACACTGGTGAGTTGATGTTGCAGGAGAAGCGGCATTGTTGACAGGTGAAGGGTCCTGCTGTAGAGCATGGTGAGGTTATGCCACATTGGTCGCTGCAAGGTCCTGGGTTTAAAGCTGTTATTTCAGCGCTGGAGTAGCTGTGGATGGGCAGAGATCCTGAGGTCCTGGTGCTGGGTGCGGTCCACGCATGGACTGGCACAGACGGGCTTGAATTCTTCACCCCAGCGGCACAGGCATGCGGCGGGAAGGGGAAAGCGGTTAAGGTTATGGCGGGAAAGAAGAAACGTGAGGAAAAAACGATTATGGGGGAAAACAGAGGCTAAAAGTTTCAAGTTTTGGGGTTATGGGAAGAAAATGGTCAAAAAAGGGTTAGGGTTAAGAAAGTAAGGCAACGATTATGGAGAGAAAAAGGAGGAAATGGGTTAAAGTAAAGGAAGAAAGAGAGCGATTATGGGGGGAGGAGGAGAAAAAGGTTAAGGGTACTATGGAGAGAAAAGGGTAAAAGTTTAAAGTGAGGTGCAAATTATGCTGTGGAGAGAAGGAGGCAAGAGTCAAAGTAAGGAACAAATGAAACTGTAGAGAGAACTGAGGCAAAGGTTAATGTGAGTAACAAGGAGGACGGAGCTCAGTAGGCAGGATGTGGGCTGACAGTGGTTGAAGGCTTGAGCGGGAGCTCGGCCCGCAGCAGCGGGGCAGCTGGCCAGGAACCTGCTAGACAATGCTAGAATTTTTTTCATTGTAGTTTCCCCATCTGCTGGCATTGAGTAGACGAAGTTTTAAAAGTCATATTACTTAATTTTAACCTTAGAAAGCAAAGCAAAGAGACTCTGCTGTGTAGTCTGATGTAGTGTAGTTTGCATCACAAGCCTGGAGTTTGGCATTGTGATGAAAACGAGTTTCCCCATGGTAATTGGCCCTATGCATGGGTTGTTTTTTTTGGCAGAGTTATATAGCGCAAACTCGACCCGAAGGTATTGGAGCGCTTTACATGAGCACCGGTTACGTTCACAAGGACACATAGGGGGATATTCTCAAGAACGCGCGATAATCATTGCCAAAGTAGGTTAACGTAATTTTTCATATCGCCGTCTATCGCGGGAAAATAACTTTGTTTTAACGCGGTATTCTCAACATGGCGGTAGCATACGATAGTTTCCCGATAACGCGTCAAATGTCCACAATAAGATTTCCGGGACGGCGATAAAAATCTAAAGCTGAATGTGAAAAAAGTGGCGCTGGGCCCAACCGCAATAAAAAAAATCAGAGATAAGCTGCGCCAGGCCTGCAATTCACACTCCGCTGTGTTGGTACCGTCAGCCTGTGGGCAATGTGGGTCAGGATGAGGAGGATGGTTGTCCTTTTGAGCCTGTAGTGGGCAATGGCATCCTCTGACGTTGAGTCTCTGAGGCTTGTGTGTTTTAAGAACGTCCGCTGTCTTTTTTTTTTTTTTTTTTTTTAGTCCTCATAAGCCTCTATATTGGGAAGACAAAACAGACGTTCTTCCTCTTTTGCACATTTCGATGGGTACCTAACGCCTCTGCCCTTTTATGCTTTTTGCAATACGCAAAACGGGTATGTATGTGCAGGAGTACAAGAGAAAAAAAAAGGAGGAAACGTGTCGAATTTATCCACTCTCCTTCTTTCTCATTTTCAGCTAAGCAGAAACCAAGACACATATACCATAAACCCGAATGCTTAGCGAGGCTGGTAGGCATAATCATAGGACCATTAAGAGATTATCTATTATTATTTAAATTATTACACCATTCAGTAAAAGGGAGCCATAAATTTACATCTCTAGTGCCTTTTCCATCTAAAGTAACTATATAATTAATAGAATGTAGCAGGTTATCTATGTTTGGGGAGAGAGGGGACACCCATAATTTACAGATTTCTCTTCGTGCAAGCAATGCAATGTAAAAAATAAGTTTCGCCTGGTCTTTAGTAGGTTTTACTTCAGGCTCCAATTGCCCAAATATAACAAATAAGACGCTTACCTTAACTTGCAGCTTAAGCATTAGGGATAACATCACAGTCACTTCATTCCAATAAGTTTGCAACTCTACACATTGTATAAACATGTGGACGTCATCTGCCTTCGTTTTACCGCATTTTGGACAAGGAACTTCTCCTCTTCTCCCAAACTTTGACAACTTTAAAGGTGACCAAAAGAGAAAAGAGATGGTTTCTTCTCGCGGGCTTAACTGATTTAAGAAGCATAGCCATAGATACTTGCCAGTACTTTTCCAGCGATGATTCCGGCAAGTGTTTTCCCCACAACTCCATTGGAAGCGTAAAATCTCCTTCTTCAGCTTCCACCAATAGCCAGTAGATCATCGCCACCTCCTTTTTTCGACGCAGTTGCAGCTTAAGTTGAAACTCTAACTCGTTCTGTTCCCCTATTTTTGTTCGTGGATCAGCAAGCCAGCTCTGAATTTGCATGTATTTAAATCTGGAGAGACTATAATTTGTGATCTGACTACAGCTCTCCCAAGAGATAAGTCTCCCATCCGTTATTAGCTGGTCCCATTGTCTAAGACCTCCTTGTAATAGGGGTTTGGCCAAGCTATCTTTTGTCCACTATGGAGAGCCGGCGCTATCCCAGATAGGGGCTAGAAGACTATGGTAAGGAATTTTCAAGGTTCTTCTTACGTTATACCAAGTCTCTGCAAACCCTTTCAAGATCTTCAACCTAACCTTTTTAAAGAATTTGGGGTCGGCATATTTAAAAATGAAACCTTCCTTCCCACCCGGTTCTAAGTTCGCTATAGTACACCACAAGCCTCCTGCAATTGAGGGGTTAGGTGAGTTAAAAAGATACTTGCCATTCTTCAAGAGAAAAACCCATGAGTAAAAGAGGAGATCTGGTAATGCAATTCCTACTTTCTCCAGCCTTCTTCGTAGCTTCTTCCAAGCTATTCTTGGTCCTTTACTTGCCCAAATAAAAGAACCCAAGTCTCCTTGTAGATTCTTGAGCCAAAGCGTTTTAAAAGGTAGAGGTATTGCATCAAAGAGAAAAGTAAGCTTTGGAAGAATTACCATTTTGATCAAGTTACATCTTCCGAAAATTGTTAATTGGAGGTGGGACCAAGATTTTAAAAGTTTAACAATTTCCTTCCGAACTTTATCAAAATTAAGCTTTGCTATTTTATCGATGTCATGTGGTATCATTACTCCCAAATATCTTATCTCGTCCTTCCCAGGTGTCTCCTCTATATTCCAGGTCATGACTTCGGACTTATCTTCATTAACCTCATAACCTGAGGCCATCCCAAAGTCCGTTGTTAAGGCGATTAAACGCGGCCAGGTTTCCCTTATGTTTGAAGAGAGGATCACTACATCATCGGCATAAAGCCCCAGTTTTTTCTCCCAAGCAGCAAATCTAAAAGGCTGAAGTTCTGGATCATCTTTGATCTTCCTTGCCAGAGGCTCTATATATAAGTTGAAAAGCAAGGGCGATAGAGGGCACCCCTGCCTCGTTCCTCTTGAGATCTTTACTGGTTGAGACAAGGAGCCATTAATTAGAATTCGAGCCCGAGGTGCTTGATAGAGACCAGCCAAAGCGTTGCTAAAATGTATACCTAAGTTCAGGGATGTAGTCACTTCCTTCAGATATATCCAATTTACCCTGTCAAAAGCCTTGGTAGCATCCAAGGCCACCAAGGCTAAGGGCAAATTGTAAGTAGATGCTAGGTCGATCGTGGCAATGAGTGAGAAGGTCAAGTCTTTCAAAAACCTCCCCCGAGTAAAGCCTTTTTGTGTCATCATGAGTTAAATCCACCATCAGCCCATTTAACCTATCTGCCAGAATCTTCGTGTAGATCTTATAGTCACTGTTCAGTAGGGAAATAGGACGATATGAGTCACATTTTTTTGAGCATTTTCCAGGTTTCAATATCAAGGCTATTGTGGCTTCCTTCCAGGAGGCTGGCATGACCTTATGTTCAATGTACAATTCATTAAACATTTTAGTTAAGATGGGAGCTAAGGTATCCGCCAAGTTTTTATAAACCTCTTGTGGAATGCCGTCTGGCCCTGGGGCCTTCCCCTTCTTTAACTGCGCCATTATATTTCCCACTTCCTGAACTTTTATTTTACCATTAAGAAGATTTGCTTTTTCCCTTGGCAAGGAATTATCCATACCTGATCTTACCCATTTACTGATATCTTTAGATGGCTTAAGATCCTCCTGATATACTCTATTGAAGTGATTATGGAAAGCTTGCTTAATCTCTTCGCTATCCTCAACTAGCCTGCCTGTTTGTTCACAAATGATTCCCTCAACCCTATTTCTCAGTTGTTCTTTCTTTGCTTTCCAAGCTAGGAGTTTCCCACACCCTTCACTATATTCAAAATGTGCCATTTGACTAGCTTCCCATCTCTTTCTTACCCTTTCTTGTATTATCATGGACACATTAGCCTTCTGTTGTAGCAATTCTTGAAGCATACTAGTCCTCATCTGCTCGTCTATGCCAGGGTTCCTTAATTCTTTTTCTAAAGAACGGATCTTTTCCTCCTGCGCTGTTACTTCTTTATAGTAATTTCTCCTTTTCTCAGCCCCCAAGGCCCCTAGCCTCCCCCTCAGAAACGCCTTATAAGCATCCCAAGCAATACCAGGTGCCACTGATCCCCAATTGATCTAAAAAAAACTCTTCTGTTTCTTTTTTAAGAGTTTGTATCACCTCCTTAAGAGTTTGTATCACCTCCGAACGTCCGCTGTCTTGTTCTGTGCTGCCTAGGTGGTAGTCCGGGGGGGGGTGGCCTGGGGGTGGTGGCGGTGGGTGTTGTGGCCCTCTTGGGTCTCCGAGCTGCCTGATCCGTAGCTCCATGACGTGTGTTGGTCTTCAGATGTGGCTCTGGGCTGGGCTCCCTTTCATACTGCAGGTTGTCGTCCTGCTTAACACCAGTAAAAGGCAGGTGTTAAATCCCTGCTGCTAATGCGCCTTATCGCCTGTTTTCGGATCGCTTTGCCGATCTGGCTGGTCGTTGAGAATATCGCAAAGTGGTGTTTTCGTGTGTTTTTGCACGGTGTAGGACCTGGGGTCTCCAGGCCCTATGGGGCGGTAACGTGACACGAGCGGTTGGGCCACCAAAGGTCTGTGTGTAAAGCAACCATACAACACGCACCTCACATGCGACGAGGAACACACACAATAAGTGACGCCACACTGTAGGAGTTATGTAAATACTCAAGTTTATCCAAGTAGATCACGTTAAATGCCGTTCATGAGGGAGCAGTACATTTCATATGCTGATAATACAATAGCTAGCGATGTACATATCAGTCAGGAGCTATAAAGGCTGTTTCTACCACATATGCAATTCATGAAATAACAGTACTACCTGGGGCACAACTACCACTCACGTAGCTGCACACGCGCGTTGGGCGCACTAACTGGTGACGACCTCAGAACGGGGCACCTAGCATGGAGAGCTACTCGTGATCTCTGGCACATAGCACTGTAATAGGGAATATAAATAACAGAGCGCTACTCGTAATCAATAGCGTTTAACACTTCAATATGGCATAGGAATCACAGTGCGCTATTCGGAATCAATCGCACGTAAGACTCTAAAGCAGGGCATGTAAAAACAAAGCGCCACTCATAATCGATGCATCTCAGTACTTTGGAGCGGAGCGTATAACATAAGGCGCCACTCGTAATCAATGACTCTCAGTACTTTGGAGCGGAGCGTATAACATAAAGCGCCACTCGTAATCAATGACTCTCAGTACTTTGGAGCGGAGCATATAACATAAAGCGCCACTCGTAATCAATGACTCTCAGCGCTTTGGAACGGAGCATATAACATTAAGCGCCCCTCGTAATCAAGGACTCTCAGTACTTTGGAGCGGAGCTTCCAGCGGGGAGCGCCACGGGACCTGAGGAGCAAGTCTCTGGGCTCCGGTGCAGTTCGTCGGGCACCGCGCTTCAGTACCGCTCGAGGGGGCACACGGAAAGGATCCCTCGGCGGGGTCTCTTCCGTCGCGAAGACAGGGGGGGGGGGGGGGGGGATCCCACGGAGAGGAAACCCGGCTAAGGGTGCGGTGTGGCTCCCAACCCGCAGGGGGCGCACCGGGGGCGATCTCAGCCTCTGGGCTTACCTCGATCTCGGCGTCAGCAGGCGTCCGCTCTCACGATGATGGGGGAACTCGGCCCCAGCCTCGCACACCTCCTCACGCAGCTGCAACGGCAGCGATGGGGCCCCGGGCTTCTCCGTGGGCCTCGTGACACGGCAGGGCACTTCCCCAGGCCACGGCGGTGAGCGCGCTGGTCTCGTCGTCACCAGGGGGGGCTCAAATTAAGGATGGGGTTCTGTGCTCAGCGGAGCACGCTGCCGGGGGTCCCAGACCAGGGCAGGGAGCGCAGGGGTCACAGCGCTAATACCTGGTCGATCCCCGGTGGTTCTCCAGTCAGCTTTGCATCAGGGTTCAGGGGTCAGTCTGGACACGCAGTCTCAGTGCTTGGTAAATAGGTTTTAGAGTTCAGTCTGGACACGCAGTCTCAGTGCTTGGTGAATAGGTCTTCAGCTGTTAGATGAAGTCTTATTGGCGCAGATGTATCTGGCGCCCTTAAGGGGTTCTGTTACAGGGGGTTAGGAATGGAGAGGGCGACTAGATCTTTCCTAGTCAGGCTGGGCAGAGAGTCTCTGGGTCCTCCTACTGCTGGGCAAGATCAGTGGGTTTCACAGGGTCCCTCACTCACTTAAGAGGCAGCACCTAAATCCTGTCACTCTCAGAGGCATAAGTCCCTGGCTAGGCCCTACCGCCTACACTCCTGGTGGATTCTTCCAGCTCTGCTTCACCCCAATGGCCAACTCCCCACAAAAGTTTCCCTCCCTCTCTTAAGTAGCCATAGGTCAGGTGACCTCTGGCCAAGGCGGCAAAAGAAAAACCACACCTCCCTTCTAGAAGGTTCCAGCACATTCCAGGAGCTTCCCCACTCTACCCATGGGACAAAAAGGCGGGCTGGAGTCTCAACATTGTTGTGGGGTTCCAGCCAGCTCCTGGCAGCTAGCGTGCTACTAGAACAGGCCACTCTGCAGTAGCAGGGGCCTGTGGCAGCCATCTTGGGTGAAGGGAGCACCTGCACCTTAACACTACAAAAACGAAAAAATTCAGGGAAAAAGGGCCAAGTCCAACATAACCCCCTTCCAGCCAAAAGCCAGGGTAGATCGATCAATGCCTTGATGGTCTTCCCTGCTTGGGGCGAGAAAAGGTGGACGCAGGCCCGCAACTGCAGATTCTCTTCCACTCTGGAACCCGATGTTTCCCTCTCAATCCTTCCTGGACCAACGAAACCACCCCACTGGGGCTCCCTAGCTAGTTGTGGCCAGGACCAGCCCCTGGGCCATCCAGATGTCTCTGGCCCTCGTGGTCTCGCAGAGTGGGGGGCAGTAGCCCCAGGCCCGTAGTGCCCGATGACCACTCTCCTACTCTTCCTTGCAGTCCTAAACTGCCTCTGGTCCTTCCACCTGGGGTCCACACCCTTAGGCTGACCAGCCTTCAGGGGCGAGGCTCTCCTCCCCCTAACTCTCCTTCTGGGGTTCCTCCCCTACCCTGCGAGGCACCCTCAGACCACCACTGTCTTCTCAGTACAGGGCCTTGACCCTTCAACTGATTCCCCAACCTAGGGCCTAAACCCTTCGGCTGAGCCGGTGCCTGAGGCGAGACCTTCCTCCCTCTGCACCCCCTTCCAGATTTCAGCACCCTCCTAACGGGAAAAGTACCCCTGGAAGTCAATTTCGGGGGGACCCTGTTAACAGAGGCCCCATCCGCCAGTTCAGGCAACCCCTGAGCCTGGCACCCCAGCCCAGGATCTAAATCCTGCAACTGGGCCAACCCCAGAACCTCAGGCGCGCTGGTTACAGTCGCCCTGGGTCCTCCTGACACTAGGGGCTCCCTTTCCTCGGGCGGCACATCGGGATAGCCTAGGCTCCCAACCTGGGGCTCCCTTGCGGAACTCTCCAAGCCCTGAGACTGCGGTTGGGGCACATCGGGACACCTCCCCGTCTCACTCCTTCCTATGGATAGGTCGTGAGGCCCTACAACCCTCTCTCCCTGTGACCTAGCTGGGCTATCTGCCACCTCCCCCACCTCGCTGGGTTGGAAGAGCCCTGCACCACCCCCTTCAGGGTCACCCCCCAATGCCCCCTCAGACACCCTGGTGATGTCATCCTGGGGTAAATAAAATTCTAGCTCCTGTGGAGCTTTCAGTATGCTGCCACCAGTGTCCTCACTGGACACAATTATCTGGAGGGCACGCAGCTCCAACTCCTTCAGCCGAAGCTCGTGCGCCATCCTCATTTCCTCCATTGCCCATCTCTTATTTTCTCTTTCCTATTCCACTCTGGCCAATTCCCTTTCTTTCTCTTGTTCTAACTTGGCCAGCTCCCACCTTAACTGCCTCTCTTCCCTCCTGTCCTCGTACTCCTATGGAGACGCGCTCCTCCTCGACCCTGTCCTACTACTGGCCCCAGAACGTATCCCTGGGGGCACATTTTCAGACACATCTACATTCAACATGTCGATCACTTCTTGGGCGCTCTCCTCCTGAGGTGCCTCTGGCGCCTCCTGTCCCTCATCCCCTCTCCCTTCTGGGTGGGCTTCTACCCATGCCCTAATGGCGGTGCGGAGTTCCGGTCCTTTAGCCCTCCGTACCCCAGGCACCCCCATCCCCTGCCCGAACTCCCTTAGTTGCTTCACAGTGTACCTCTCGAGGTCAGCTAACCGGAATTCCATTCTGGCAGGTGGGGACCTAGACACTAAGGAGAAAATTTCCTAGGGTATAGGTAACAGTTATCAGCTAACCAGGACTCTTGTACTCTCAACCTGGACAGTGGAAATAACAATGCAGCAATCAATGGTTTTCAAGCTCTGGAACAAATAGGCGTTTAATTGTGGCGCCCTCCGCCTCACGGAAGGGTGCTGTATGGTCACAGGTCCTAAGGATCCCACCGCTCGCCAACAATGTAGGACCTGGGGTCTCCAGGCCCTATGGGGCGGTAACGTGACACGAGCGGTCGGGCCACCAAAGGTCTGTGTGTAAAGCAACCATACAACACGCACCTCACATGCGACGAGGAACACACACAATAAGTGACGCCACACTGTAGGAGTTATGTAAATACTCAAGTTTATCCAAGTAGATCACGTTAAATGCCGTTCATGAGGGAGCAGTACATTTCATATGCTGATAATACAATAGCTAGCGATGTACATATCAGTCAGGAGCTATAAAGGCTGTTTCTACCACATATGCAATTCATGAAATAACAGTACTGCCTGGGGCACAACTACCACTCACGTAGCTGCACACGCGCGTTGGGGCGCGCTAACTGGTGACGACTTCAGAACGGGGCACCTAGCATGGAGAGCTACTCGTGATCTCTGGCACATAGCACTGTAATAGGGAATATAAATAACAGAGCGCTACTCGTAATCAATAGCGTTTAACACTTCAATATGGCATAGGAATCACAGTGCGCTATTCGGAATCAATCGCACGTAAGACTCTAAAGCAGGGCATGTAAAAACAAAGTGCCACTCATAATCGATGCCTCTCAGTACTTTGGAGCGGAGCGTATAACATAAGGCGCCACTCGTAATCAATGACTCTCAGTACTTTGGAGCGGAGCGTATAACATAAAGCGCCACTCGTAATCAATGACTCTCAGTACTTTGGAGCGGAGCATATAACATAAAGCGCCACTCGTAATCAATGACTCTCAGCGCTTTGGAATGGAGCATATAACATTAAGCGCCCCTCGTAATCAAGGACTCTCAGTACTTTGGAGCGGAGCTTCCAGCGGGGAGCGCCACGGGACCTGAGGAGCAAGTCTCTGGGCTCCGGTGCAGTTCGTCGGGCACCGCGCTTCAGTACCGCTCGAGGGGGCACACGGAAAGGATCCCTCGGCGGGGTCTCTTCCGTCGCGAAGACAGGGGGGGGGGGGGGGATCCCACGGAGAGGAAACCCGGCTAAGGGTGCGGTGTGGCTCCCAACCCGCAGGGGGCGCACCGGGGGCGATCTCAGCCTCTGGGCTTACCTCGATCTCGGCGTCAGCAGGCGTCCGCTCTCACGATGATGGGGGAACTCGGCCCCAGCCTCGCACACCTCCTCACGCAGCTGCAACGGCAGCGACGGGGCCCCGGGCTTCTCCGTGGGCCTCGTGACACGGCAGGGCACTTCCCCAGGCCACGGCGGTGAGCGCGCTGGTCTCGTCGTCACCAGGGGGGGCTCAAATTAAGGATGGGGTTCTGTGCTCAGCGGAGCACGCTGCCGGGGGTCCCAGACCAGGGCAGGGAGCGCAGGGGTCACACCGCTAATACCTGGTCGATCCCGGGTGGTTCTCCAGTCAGCTTTGCATCAGGGTTCAGGGGTCAGTCTGGACACGCAGTCTCAGTGCTTGGTGAATAGGTTTTAGAGTTCAGTCTGGACACGCAGTCTCAGTGCTTGGTGAATAGGTTTTAGAGTTCAGTCTGGACACGCAGTCTCAGTGCTTGGTGAATAGGTCTTCAGCTGTTAGATGAAGTCTTATTGGCGCAGATGTATCTGGCGCCCTTAAGGGGTTCTGTTACAGGGGGTTAGGAATGGAGAGGGCGACTAGATCCTTCCTAGTCAGGCTGGGCAGAGAGTCTCTGGGTCCTCCTACTGCTGGGCAAGATCAGTGGGTTTCACAGGGTCCCTCACTCACTTAAGAGGCAGCACCTAAATCCTGTCACTCTCAGAGGCATAAGTCCCTGGCTAGGCCCTACCGCCTACACTCCTGGTGGATTCTTCCAGCTCTGCTTCACCCCAATGGCCAACTCCCCACAAAAGTTTCCCTCCCTCTCTTAAGTAGCCCTAGGTCAGGTGACCTCTGGCCAAGGCGGCAAAAGAAAAACCACACCTCCCTTCTAGAAGGTTCCAGCACATTCCAGGAGCTTCCCCACTCTACCCATGGGACAAAAAGGCGGGCTGGAGTCGCAACATTGTTGTGGGGTTCCAGCCAGCTCCTGGCAGCTAGCGTGCTACTAGAACAGGCCACTCTGCAGTAGCAGGGGCCTGTGGCAGCCATCTTGGGTGAAGGGAGCACCTGCACCTTAACACTACAAAAACGAAAAAATTCAGGGAAAAAGGGCCAAGTCCAACACACGGAATGCCTACTCTGCATATCATTAGCGTTAGTTTTCGCTCTCATCCGTGGCAATGTTTTTTGCGGCAGCTATCGCTGGAAAACTGGCGATATCGGCAGTTTGCACCAGCTTAAGAATAGGGCGAAAAATCTATCGCCACTTTTGCGGCGCTAAAGTGCCGATAAATCCGCGATAAGTCCTTGAGAATAGGCCCCATTCATTTTTAGGTCTCGCCTGGCGTAGGCTGCGCAGGCATGCGCAGTCTCGCTGGCGAGATTTAATGATTTAGGGTAGATTTCACTAGCGGGGTTTAAGCCCCGCCCCTCTTTTCCATTGGCTGGGGTCACCGTTTATGGTAAACGGTGGCCAGCCATTGGAAAAGAGCTTCCACTGACGTACACTTTTCTCTTTTAAAGCCGTCCCAGTTGGACTGGCTGCCCCGACTTACTGCTGGCGTAAAAGGTTTCTTATCTTTATGGGGCCAAACACATGGCCCCATAAAGATAAGAAACCTTTTAGCAGGCGAGGCCTGTGATGGCAGAAAAAGGGGGGAAAAAAGTCATGTGTGGCCGCGCGCGCTTGTTGACTTGGGTATGTAGAGCTCCAGGGTAACCATAATCTTAAATCTCTCTGGGATAGGCTGTGATTTCAAATCTTGTGTTCAAATATCAGACTGACACCCCACTGTACCTGTGCTGCCTTGTGAACCTTGTTCTGATTGTCAGGCTGGTAGATGAAAACAGTGCATAACCGTCCGTCCCGCAGCTGGGTGGATGGAGAGGCCGAAGGGCAAGGTCCAGGAGGTCTCCTGCAGGGTGCAGCCTCGAAGAGCACTACTCTCCGCCCCCATCGCCCAGAAGAGCTTGCTGCGGTACAAGGTGTTGCCACCACTATCAACAGGAAACGCTGGACCCCAGGAGAGCAACTTCAGCCGACCAGGCCTGGGGGCGTGTCTGATGGTGATGGCCATGTCAGTTGTGGGCAAAACTCTTCAATGTGGCTGCAGCGCATGGGGAGGAGGTTCATTATCCAGCGTTAGAGTAGGGGCGTGGTCTCTACATGCCGGCTGCCATATTAAATGTGGGCAAAAACCTTACTTGAAAGAGGACGCCAGAAAGCTTCTTCCTCATACAACAACAAAAATTTACAGTTATCAGTACGTATTTTGTTCACAGTTTATCAACTCATTTGTTATTGGGGTAGGCAAAAAAGGTAAACCACCAAGATTTATAATAAGTGACAACGTGATAAATACATTAGGCCTGCAGTTGGCCAATCATTTTTCTTACTGATTTCAAATTAACATTTTATGAAAACCGGATACCCTTAAAGATCCTAAGACTGATTTAGTAACATTTACATATTTAAACTGAATTTCTGCTCACAGCTACGTTGCTGTTACATTTTTAAGATGGCCGCTTGCTCACGACGCCCTGTAGAGCCACTGTCACTCAGTGTAATGTTCAGCAGTTTACATACGTCTCTGCACCGTCGTAGAATGGTGACGTTCAAGACTCAATCCAACGTGCCCATTGATGACTGGAAGTGGAACTAGTGAGTGTAGCAGGGGATACGAGACTCTCGTAGTCGGGGAAACATTATGCTCTGCAGTTCTTAAAGAGGCAGATATGGCTGTGGATATCACCCTGCTCTTCAAAGCTAGTGTCAAAACAGTGAAGACAAGAAACAAGGCCCTGGGAGTAGCCCTGGACAACAGCAGTAAAGATGAACTCTTCAGGAAGAGCTGCCCTAAGGGGGACTTCAATGTTCGAGCCAAGGAGGTGGTGAGTGATTTGACAAGATGCATACTTGAGTTTGATTGATGACAAGGTTCCCACCCCAACCCCCTAATATATTATTTGTTTTTATTATTGAGCATTTGTAAAGACTTCGAGCTCTCTTAGCAGCCTAAATGTAGTCTCACGGCTAGACTGCCGACTTTGGAGCTGGGAAACCAAGCTTGGAGCCTCAGGGTCGACTCCACATCCTGTGATTCTGGGCAAATCACTTAATCTCCCCGTGTCTACCAAAACAAGCATTTGCAATGCAATTGGTCTCGCATTTACGCAAGTTTGAGCTATTGGCATTGTAAATGACAATGCTTTTTTAAGTTTTGGTTTTTAAAACATACATATAAGGCATTGTCATGGCATTGTTATTTACAATGGCAATAGGTTAAACTCGCGTAAATGCGAGACCTAGTGCATTGTAAATGCTTGTTATTGTCATGTTCTTTTGTAAGCATTCCACAGTTTAAAGTTCAACGGTGAAAAGAGAACATTTCATATGGGGATGCTGAGGAAACTGGATGTGTCTAGGGCTGTAAACGTTAACTTACTTGGAACCTTACAACATGCGTGCAATTGTTATTAAAACCCCAAAACCAAATTGCTGCTCTGGCACGTTTGGCAGTGCTATCCGTGTCGGCCTAACGTTCGATTGCTTTAAGCTAAATAATTTTATTGGTGCCTTTCCACAGACAGCCCCTCCTCATCTTCTATGTGTACGGTAATTAATGACATAGGAGGCCATAGTCCTCCTTTTATTTCCACAGCCACCGCTTCCAATGAATGCAGCAGACGTCCCTCCTCCCCTGTGGGACGTTCCTCTTTTCAGGGTAGGCTCTCGTCTGCGTCAGATTCCTAGAAAGCACAGACCGGAAGTGGATTATAAACACCGCCCACTTGCGTGCTACCTATTACCGCACTGAAATGGACAACGACAGAGATCACACTTAAAAATGTCTGCTTCCACGAACAACGATCTCAAATGCACTCAACTCGCCGGCAACGTTTTTACTAGCATTGTGTTGTTGACGATCTCGCCCGAGCCTCCGTTTCTTTTGCTAGGGTGTTAGTTGGTGTTCCCCGCCGCTCATAATCAATTCCTTTCTGCGTCTGCCAAAAAATAGAGAGAGTAAGGCGAGTGAAGCATTTAAGGGGCGGGGTTTAAGAAACCCGAAGGTATCCCTACCACGTGCTTAACTGGTGAATGAAGAGAGCGCCATGCTTAGTGTGGCAAGCGCTTTTTTATTTTATTTTACAGGAGGTATTTGCGCTTTAGTAAAGTAATGGAAATATAAGACTGACCATGAATATAAGACTGACCATGAAAATGGAGACCTATTATTTTCCACTCTGCAATGTTCTGGGCTGTGTACCAGAGGCGCAACTAGAGCCAAATTTCGGGGGGGGGGAAGGCTAAGCAAACATTTCGGGGGGGGCTGAATCTTTAAACAGTAGGCAGAGTGGCGCTGATTTCGGGGGTGGGGGGCTGAATCTAGGCAGAGTGGAGCTGCAGGGGCTCTTAGAAGGGGTGAAACGACAGCAAGGCCTCATTAACATGCAAATAGTCTTTTTAAAGACCTGTGAAGTGCTCGGGCGCGGCTGTGTGTGTGCCCGGGAAGCTGTCTCATCCCGGCAGAGGCGCAACTAGAGCCACATTTCGGGGGGGGGGGGGGGGGGGGGGGCTGAGCAAAACTTTCGGGGGGGGGGCTGAACTTTACTTTAAGTAATAGGCAGAGTGGAGCTGCAGGGGCTCTTAGAAGGGGTGAAACAACAACAAGGCCTCATTAACATGCAGATGGTCTTTTAAAGACCTGTGAAGTGCTCGGGTGCGGCTGCTTTTTTGCCCGGGAAGGTGTCTCATCCCGGGCTGCCACACACGACGGGGGGGCTGAAGCCCTGTGAGTCCAATGGGTGTTGCGCGCCTGCATCCCGGGCTGCCACACACGACGGGGGGGGGGGGGCTGAAGCCCTTTGAGCCCAATGGGTGTTGCGCGCCTGCTGTGTACGTTGGGGAATAAAATAACGGCAGTTGTGCGGTATATTTTGGAATAAAGAGAGTTTAAGAGCCGTTTATTTAACGATGTACACAAAACAATTTAGGTGACGGTGTATGTCGGTAGAATAGCATTTCTTTAGAATTAAAAATTGTTGCTTCACAACAGCCAACTGTAATATACAATTTTTAGGATAGACAGTACGAGGCAAGAAATAAATTAGATCTGTACAGTACAACTGTAATAAAACAATAGAAACATTAATTGATAATCTCTCAACATGCTGCTAAGCGATGCGTCCCATTGCACAATAACCACACCTCAGTGGTAATCATCCATATAGGATCGAAACAGAATCAACACCCTTCCAAACACTCATTCTGCACAATGTGTCATGCTACCTAGGTAGGCAAGCAGTTAAGCACCCCTCATAGGGGTGTCAAACATGCCAATATTTTATGACAGGGATTTGGGAGATTTTGAAATAGAAATTTGGAGAATGTAATTCCCCCATTGATTTCTATTGAAGACGACACAATTTTTGGTGGGAGGCAGCTAAAATAAAGCCATTTTTGGTTTGAAAAATAGGGATCCTCTGCCTGAATTGGGAAAATTGGCGTGTATGAGGTAGTGAGCACTATATAAATGTTACTGTGTGTTGGACTTGGCCCTTTTCCCTGGATTTTATTCGCTTTTTATGGGAAACTACATGCTATGTGAATGCGTGTTAAACGCCAATGTTAAATGCTGTACACTGGGGTACGCACCTTTATCTCCCCTTGGTAGAGAAATGTATAGGCCATGTGTGGTGTGAGATGCCATAAGATGTGCTGCGCAATGGCATGTGCAGACTGAGTTTCCCTATTTAAACATGTAACTTTTAAAATGGATGCCATGACTGTGTGGTTGTAGTGCCTGACTGAGCTGGGTTAACAGTCTAGTTGTTATTTCCCAGCAACCCCAGCTTTTGGAGGGAAGCCTGGCACCCAGGGTGCTGGACACCTCCCCCTATGCCAGTTAGAACCAGTTTTCCCCAGGCGCTTCTGGAATCTTCTGGCACTGTCTGGTAGGCGGAGCTGGGCTGCCATGTGCTTAGTCAGAGCGTGGACCAGAGAGAGAGCGGACCTGCTGCCAGGAGGTACCGCCACCTGGGCCTGTGTGCTGGCCCCTGTGCCCAACTGTAACCCCTCTGCTGTCCACAGGGCTAGGGAGAGCCCGGCTGCTGTATTAGGAGTGCGACGTTACAGAGGATGATTGTTCACAGGACCTACAGCCCTATCCTGATGAGTGCCCACTGACTGCTGACCTTGCCCAGGAGTGCCTGCTGCTCTGCTACCCAGCGCCTCGTGAGCGATGCGACTGTGCCCCTCCTACTGGTTAGCGCCGGGAGAAGAAGAGCGCTTTATCTGACTGCCCAGGAGCACGTTGTGAGTGTTACCCTCCTATTCCACCTGCTTGACAGTGCCCTGCGAGTGCCTGGTGCCCAGAAGGAGGTGAGGAGTGCTACCTGTCGTCCCTGAAGTCCCTGGTGGGACTGAGTCCATCGTAAGCGCTATATTCAGGGTGCCAGGGGAGGAGGAACTGAGGCCTGCAGCGCTGTTCTGCCAAAGCGCTATATTTCTACTACCCCGTATTGGTGCTTATTTAACTTAACGGGAGCCTACCCCGCGTGAGGACGCTCTGCAGTCTTAAAATTAGGCGGGTGCCTACCCCGCGTTTGTGCCGCTTTTGCATGCCTTTAAACATTGCGGGAGCCTACCCCGCACTTTACTGCCTTTCGCGGGTGCCCACCCCGCATTTTTGCCGCTGTGACGTTTATCTGAAAAGCGGGTGCCCACCCCGCGTGATTGCCGCCGAGAAATAAATCACCACTGCGGCCCGAGTGCCAGTGCGTCTGCGGCGCTTTGAAAGAAATTCCCGCCGCAACCCGGGCGCAGAGAAAACCCCGGGCCGCTGCGCTGCTCACAGCAACCCGGAAGCCAGGAAGGAGCGCGCCTGGTTGGGGCGTGGGCCGCCGGCCTGAAGAAGGGAGCCGGAAGTAGGCGGAGGGGTGGCGGGGCTCCCGTGGTGACGAGGGAGCCCCGTGGAGAGAGACCGAAGCGGGAGCCCACCCCGCCGGTCAGTGCCCCGCAAGCGAAACCGCATAGGAGGTGAGAGGCCCCAGAAGTCGTCTGGAGCCTCGCGACCTCCCTATTGAAGTCCCGGGTCCCAGGAGGGGGCCCGGGTGAAGACAGGAGGGGCACCGTCGTTGGCGGGGCTCTCGTGAGTCGAGGAGAGCCCCGTGGGTGTGGTAGCAGCTGCCGAAGGCCAAAGGAGAAGCCCGGTGAGTGGGGGCTCGGTCATCGTTTGCTGGGGGAGGCATCGGGGCACATTGCCGGTGCTCGCCCCCCCCCCCCCCGGCTGCACGTGGGGGCAGTCCCTGCATTCCAGAGTCCCAGGGAGGGGACTCCAACGGGACCGCCCAAGCTTGGGTGTTCCTCAGCTGCCCCACTTGACAGCGGGCAGCTGCAACGGTCCACCATAATTGTTTTGAAGCCCCCGGAGGGGGGGCTCCACCACGGACAGGGCCACAGTGCCCCGGGGGCTACACAGCGGCGCCGCAGTTGCGGGCTACTGCGCCTACTTTGCTTTTGGGGATAACTTTCCTGCGCCAGTGTGACTTTACAGCTGCCCTGTCTAACAGTGGGCAGCTGCAACTTATTGGCCATTTTAACTTCAGGAGTCTCGGAGTTGGGCTCCTAAGCTCCTCGTGGGGCCTTAACTTTACCAGTACTTTGTGTGTGCAACGTTACAACTTTGGGGTACTCGGGAAACACGGGTAGGGCCACTTCTGATTCAAGGCCTACTGTCTTGGTTATGTTTTCAGGCCCACTTTGATTCGTGCAAATGTGGTGACGCCTCTAAGTAATGCAATGCCTCCATGCTCGTCTGATTTATGCTCCTGGTTAATGCCCCTGCTGATGGTGTTACATTGAGGCCTAATGACACTGTCCCTGTGTTGATGAGGCTTATGCCTAATGCAAGTGTTTATAATGTGAATGGGTTCTTTTCCCCTTAGGCCTACATCATTGATGTTCTGCCTAACTTGCTTTTCATGCGAAGTAGGCCTAATGTTTGCATGTTTATGCCCACAGGTGGATGCCTAATGTTTTCCCCTTACAGCTTTCCTGCCTCAGGGGCGAGTCATGTCGTTTACGCTTATGGTGATGCCATGATGTTTCCATTGCAGGTGTTCCGGCCTAATGTCTAATGTCACGCCCTGATGTTTTTATTCCAGGTTAATGCTTATGGACTTTACCTTTATTCCTCACACGTACATTTATCCTAACTGTATGTTGCAATGGTTCTGGCAGGGGCCCGATTGGCCCTGCCATGTATATAATTCCCCCCTGTAAATATTGCCTTGGCGCCGGTTGGCGCAGTATAGAGATTACTGAAATTATCTTGTGGTTTACAATACAAAAGTTATTCTTACACAATCGTGTGTAGCGTCTCTTTTTGGAATGTGTCTTGTGTGTCGCCTGTGTGTACTGTGTGGATGCTTTGCACATTTCCTCTGGAGTTTGGCCCACCTGCTCTGCACCACGCTACCCGTTTCCAACACTGTACAACACAGTAAACCATGCATGCCACCGTCCCGATTCAGGCGGGAGACTACCGATTTCAAGGATAGTTTCTCGCCTGCTGATTCCTGTATGCAAAAACCCGATTCCTCTGCAGGCTTTTGGAACTCATTTATTTATTTGTAGAGTTTTATAAAGCGCTAACTAGACCCGGAGGTATCAGAGTGCTTTACATAGTTGTGGAGTACATAAACAGTTGCACTGGTTACATAGTTTGCAAGAGAACAATAAAACACAAAAACTAGGAACATAGAGGGTGGTGGGAGAGGTGAACTGAGCTAGTAGCTGGAAATCAGTCCAAGTCAAGCATACCGGGAATAAAGGAGGTTAAACATCAGGGGTCCCTCCAAAGTAAATGTCAACGAACCCCCCGTCCATTCAGGTTCGCGGAATCCACAGCATCCGTGGCCGGCCTCGCACTCCGTGCCGGAGCACCCAGGCTGTAGGGAGGGCTAGAAGAAGGGGGCGAAATGGATGTCTCGTACAGACCATCCTTGCCAATAGGTTGTAAGTGTCCCAAGGGGGGGAATCGTTGTGAGGCAAAAGACGGGCTGGCGAGCCAAGACAAAGACCGGCCGCACGCGGCAATCTCTGCATCCGATCAACGTCGCCAAGATTGTGGACTCAGGTCTCAGTCTCAAAAGACCTCAAGCACAAAATGGAGGAATTGCAGATCCTCCGAACCCCAATCAAAAATCGGGGAGGAAGCCAACTTCTGGGTGCAGGACACGATGGGTGGGGGGGCTGTCACTGGGACGAGAGGGCGGAAGACGGGAACTCGCCGCTCTCTCCTGGTTCGTCAAGGAATCGCTCGGGGACACAAGGTTACAAATAGCGGGTAAACCCAAAAATCCCTGGGACCTGGGTACAAGGCAGTATTTATAATGGTGGTCCCAGTATTCAAAGCATCATGTGCGAAGGGGAAGAAAAAATATGCAATCATACTTAAAGCAAAATGTTCGAACAAGACTTGATAAGTTGTTACAGTGTTGTTTAATCACACTGAAACCAAATGACAAATCATTCGACAAATATTAATAGACGTACATTTTAGTGAAACAAAATCATCATTACAGTGCCCATTGGGGAGGAGGGAGGGGAGGGAACGTGATTTGTGTACGGTGGTGAGGTAAATGAAATATAGGTAGTGAAATAAATATCGCATTTCAACAGTAGGGCATATACAATTTGCATGCCCAAAGGTCAATAGGGTATTAATCACAATTCATCTATGCATATTTAGCCATGTCATGTACAAGTCCACAGTAAAATAAGTACTGTTGAGAAAGACTGGCGAAAAACGGAGTGTCGACGTTTCGACCCCTGTGTGTGTGTAGGTTCTTCCGACCCTTACAAGTGGGGTCTTCCTCAGGACGGAAGTAGGGAGTGTGGGGAGCACCTAACAAGGACAAAAGGATTGTACATTAGGACCCTAAATAAAGTTAAAAACAAAGTAAAACCATTTAACCAAAGGGTACTGGTCAATGTAGTTACCGTGAATGGCTGGGGATGGGGCCTCTCACAATTGACTGGTGGAGGCGCAATGGACTCAGTGGTGTCATGCTTGCCGCGACCACTCCTCCTCTGGTGACGAACCATCTGCAGCGTCTGGCTATCGCGCACGCGCGATGGCGGCAGACCAGTAGAAAAGCCTGCCATTCGGAAGGCTCGGGGCTTCGCGTCTAGTGTTTGCCCCAGGCTGTTCCGTGAACTTCCTGTTCCTGCTTCCGGATTCCGGTTTGCTCCTGTTGCGCGGGCGCTTCGGCGTCCGTTTTGGACTCTCATCTTTCCTTGCTTCTCCGTCCTCTTTCCTGGAGAGCGAATCGGACAGTCCGTTATTCGGACGTATTGCTGAGTGTTTTTTCTCGGCCAGCAGAGCTCTGTTGTATATTTTGCGGTACCGCTGTTCTCTTACTTTTTGCCCCGTCCTTCCGGATACTTTCCTGTTTTGGGATCCGAGCTCACAGGGACCAGAGCGCTCCGCCCACCTTGCCGGATTTTGTCCCGCGGGCCGGCCGGGTGTCTCTGCCCTGTCTCCCCCCATCTTCGAGGCCAGTTGTGGTCCTACCATTTATTCCTGTGGTAGACTTACCTCCAGCGAGTGCCAGATTCTCCCCTCCTTCTTTACGTGCACTTCTCCTGCTGATGTGTCTGGAATCTACACGAAGAAGCCTATCCAGGTGCCTTGTGTCTACTGTGATTTTCCCCCGGATTCTCCAAGTAAGACAAGTGGGGAGGGACTTTGGGATTCTTTAGACTTTCAGCTGATGAACTGTTATATTGAGTCCTTCTTATGTTGTAGGGTCGAACTGCATCCACTCCAGTAGCAGATTACGACTTGCCTTGCCTTTGCTTGACCTCTTCTGATTTCCTGTGCATCTCCATAGGTAACGGAGGGCCTCTAGCCGTTAGGTATTCTGATAGGCATAACTACACAAGGGATGGGGGTCTTAGGGTCTTTATAGGTTGTAGAGTCACTTATATTGTTCTTTTTTCACATTCACAGATCACTGTTTCACGAACATAACCACAGTTGCATAAAGACACAACAGAAGGAAGAAGACCACAGTCCTGTGTTTCCCCTTCTATCCTTGTTTTGTTCCCCTCCTTTCCGCCGCCACCTCTGTGCTCTAGGGCTTGATAGAGGCAGAGAGGGAGGTGGAAGGTTGGGACTTTCTCTACATTTGGACTTGGTGTTGCATGACGCCCCTGCGGAACTCTGACCGGGTAAGATCCTTACAGAACGCGAAGCCCACGTGGTGTGTTCTGCCCGGGCGTCATGGAGCAACAACACGTAACATTGGCGGATCTCGCCAACATGATTGGGAATCTTCAGGCAGAGACCCAGGCGTTGGCACTGCGAGTAAATTCTATACAGAGGGAGAGGCAGGGGGAAGGCCATGCTAGTGACTCCGCACCCACTATACAGGTCCATACTCCTCCGTCCATTCCTCTCGCCCCTCCTGAGAGGTTTACGGGCGATTCCTCCAAATTTGCCACGTTCATCAGCCAGTGTCAACTGCATTTCACTTGTAAAGCTCCCTGTTTCCCCACAGATCAGGCTAAAGTAGCGTTTGTGATATCATACCTCGGGGGGTCTGCTGCAAATTGGGCAATTCCATTAATAGACCGAGACGACCCTCTTTTACAGAACTATGGGGCTTTCAAGAACGAATTCAGAAAGTTATTCGATAAACACACATATACTCTCACGGCCGATACGGAATTGCTTTCCTTAAAACAAGGAACTAATGAGATAGCCACCTATATTTCTTCCTTTCAGAAGTTAGTAGTTGAGGCAGACTGGCCCGAGGAGAAACGTGGTACATTGTTCTATAGGGGCCTGAGGGACGAGATCAAAGACGCCTTGTCTCAGATAGTGGACCTTCCCCGTTCCTGTAAGGACCTCATTGATCTGGCAGTGCAGATTGATCACCGCCTGCAGGAACGTAAGAAGGAGAGAGGAGGTAAAACAGAGGTTCGGGTAGTAACAATAAGGGAGAGAAGACCTGAAGTCCCCTCTACAGTAGAGGAAGCAGAACCGATGCAGATCGGTATAGTGAGAGGTCCTTTAACCCCGGAAGAGAGACGCCGACGGCGAGAAAACCGGCTCTGTTTATATTGTGGGAAGGCGGGACATATTTTGAGGGCCTGTCCCACCAAACCAGTGTCAGGCAAGAAGTCGGAAAACTAGGAAGCCCGGAGACCTGTGAGACAAGGACTTCGGGTACATCTGGATTAAGTGTCTCTTCTTCCGACCCTATCACATTTTCCTCTGGTCATTTTTTTGTCCCTGCTGATTTGGTATGGAAACAAGGACAGGCTGAAACCCAACTCATGCTGGACTCTGGGGCTTCAGGGAACTTTATGGACATAACATGGGCTCAGGAACACCGCATTCAGCCCCAGGACAAGGGGTATGGAGAGACGGTTACCACTATAGATGGGAGTGTGTTAAAATCAGGGCCCATAACACAGAAGACCGAACCCATCAGAGTCCTCCTAGAAACCAATCATGTGGAGCAGGTGGAATTCGATCTTATTCAGTCGCCTCAGTTTCCTGTTCTCTTAGGCCTACCCTGGTTAAGGAAACATAATCCTCTCATAGATTGGCATAAGGCCACTTTACAGTTTCGACCAGAATGTTGCAAGGCACACACCCTGGCTGTTAGTCAAAACCAAGAGAGTAGAAGTACTGGGAACAAAGAAGAGGTGCCTAAGGTTTACCAGGACTTAAACGCTATTTTTGACCCCAAGGAGGCCACTTCCTTGCCGCCTCACAGACCCTACGACTGTCGTATAGACCTTCAAGCAGGAGCCAAGATACCGTTCAGTCGTGTCTATTCCTTGACAGAAAAGGAAAACCTGTATCTACGGGAATATTTAGACAACATGCTTTCCTTAGGGTTCATCCGACCCTCCAAATCACCGGCCTCTTCTTCTCTGTTCTTCATTCCCAAACGGGAAGGGGGTCTACGCTGTTGCATTGACTATAGGGCATTAAATAAAATAACCATCAAGAACAGATACCCTCTTCCACTCATCTCCGCCCTCCTAGACAGAGTAAAAGATGCCCGTGTATTCACAAAATTGGACTTACGGGGGGCATATCATTTGGTGCGGGTAGCAGAGGGGGATGAGTGGAAGACGGCTTTCTGTACCAAGTATGGACTGTTTGAATACTTGGTAATGCCCTTTGGGCTTTGCAACGCGCCCTCTGCTTTCCAATTCTTTATAAATGAGGTGCTAAAAGACCTGTTAGATAATTGTGTAATCGCCTATATTGACGATTTGCTGATCTTTTCACAGTCTGTACAAGAACACATCTCACATGTACGACAGGTTCTACAGCGCTTGCAGGACAATCAATTGTACTGCAAATTGGAAAAATGTACATTTCATGTACAATCAGTTCCCTTTTTGGGGTATATAATCTCTCCCAAGGGGTTGCGAATGGATCCACAAAAGGTGGAGGCCATTACAAGGTGGCCGGCTCCTCAAAAGATCAAAGACATTCAGCGATTCATCGGTTTTGCCAATTTTTATCGGCGCTTTATCAACGGCTTTTCCAGATTAGTAGCCCCTATAACGCAACTACTCAGAAAAGGGGTCCCGTTCATTTGGTCAACCGAAGCCGATAAAGCGTTTCAAACCCTGAAGGAGGCCTTCACCCGAGCTCCAGTACTGCAACATCCAGATCCAAGTTATCCTTTTGTGTTGGAGGCTGATGCGTCACAGGTCGCAGTAGGTGGGGTACTCTCACAAGCAGATAGACACTCAGGAGAATTGCATCCAGTAGCCTTTTTTTCACACAAACTAACCCCTGCAGAAGTCAACTATGCAGTGGGAGACAAGGAGTTGTTAGCTATTAAAAAGGCCTTTGAAGAATGGCGGCAATACCTACTGGGAACCAAACATACGGTGACTGTATATACAGATCATCGTAATTTGCAATTTCTACGATCAGCTAAGGCCCTTTCCATGAGACAGCTCCGTTGGGCACAGTTCTTTAGTGAGTATGACTTCACTATACAGTACCGGGCGGGTAGAAAGAACGGTAAAGCGGATGCTATGTCTCGTTTAGGGTTTGAGATACCAGAAGAGAAGGTAGAACCTCCCTTGATCATCCCGCCAGACAAGATCATAGGAGCCTTATCCGAGAACGACTTCCTTTCGGAAGTCGTGAGGGAACAGCAAGGTCCCGAGGGGCAGGAGTTGATTAAGACCACAGAGTATGAGACTAGAGAAGGGGTCATATATGTACAGGGAGGGCTAGTATTACCTACACATGCCTTACAGGAACAAGCTTTAGAGTGGTGTCATTCCCATCCCTTGGCCGGTCATCCCGGACTTAAAAAGACTTTGGATAATGTACGACGCCGCTTTTGGTGGTCTACCATGGGCAAGGATACTGAACAATACGTTAAGACCTGTCATGTATGCGCTCAAAGCAAGGTATCACGGCAACACCCCTCTGGGTTACTCCAACCCTTACCCACACCTCCTTTCCCTTGGCACACGGTGTCTTTAGATTTCATAGTGGAACTTCCCCCTACTATCAAGGGCTTTAACACTTTGTTGGTGGTGGTGGATTTGTTTACGAAGATGGCACACTTCATCCCCCTGAAGGGATTACCCACTGCAGCAGACCTAGCCACTGTCTTCTTACAGCATGTGATCAGGTTACACGGATTCCCCTCTGTGGTAATTTCAGATAGGGGTGCCCAGTTTGTCTCTCGATTCTGGCGACAGCTATGCTCCTTACTGCAGATTGATGTGAGACTGTCCTCTAGCCATCATCCGCAGACAGACGGGCAGACCGAAAGGGTCAACCAGTGTTTTGAGCAGTACGTACGAAGTCAGTCTTTACACTCACGCAGCGAGTGGGATAAGATGGTATGGGTGGCGGAGTTCGCATATAATAACAGCCAACATGCATCCACGAAGTACACTCCTTTTTTTTGTTCACATGGTTATCATCCAAAGGCTTTTCTATCACCTAGAGCCTCCTCTTGTAACGCACCAGCAGTTAGTGACTTTGTTCAAGAAATCCAACATATACACCAGCTGACACAGTCAAACTTAGAACAAGCAAAGGAAGCGTACAAAAAAGGAGCAGATCGCCATAGACAGTTAGAACCAGACTATAAGGAGGGCGATGAGGTATGGTTGTCTACCAAATACATTCCATTGAAGGGGTCCTGTAAATTTAAACCTAAGTTCCTTGGACCATACCCGATCTCTAGAGTCATCAATCCTGTGGTTATGGAACTAACACTCCCTGAAACCATCAAGGTACACCCTGTTTTCCATGTCTCCCTCCTGAAACCTGTGGAACCCGGTACTCGTTTACCAGCTCACCCTCCTCCGGTATTGGTTGACGGGGGAGAAGAATATGAGGTAGAATCCATTGTTGACTCCCGACGGAGTAGACGCCGTCTACAATACTTGATACATTGGAAGGGGTATGGCATTGAAGATCGCACCTGGGAACCTGCCAGCCAGGTGCATGCTCCTCGCTTGATACGATTGTTCCACAGACGACATCCTCAGAAACCCAAACCCGTGGGGGGTGCGTTAGGGGGGGTGTACTGTCATGCTTGCCGCGACCACTCCTCCTCTGGTGACGAACCATCTGCAGCGTCTGGCTATCGCGCACGCGCGATGGCGGCAGACCAGTAGAAAAGCCTGCCATTCGGAAGGCTCGGGGCTTCGCGTCTAGTGTTTGCCCCAGGCTGTTCCGTGAACTTCCTGTTCCTGCTTCCGGATTCCGGTTTGCTCCTGTTGCGCGGGCGCTTCGGCGTCCGTTTTGGACTCTCATCTTTCCTTGCTTCTCCGTCCTCTTTCCTGGAGAGCGAATCGGACAGTCCGTTATTCGGACGTATTGCTGAGTGTTTTTTCTCGGCCAGCAGAGCTCTGTTGTATATTTTGCGGTACCGCTGTTCTCTTACTTTTTGCCCCGTCCTTCCGGATACTTTCCTGTTTTGGGATCCGAGCTCACAGGGACCAGAGCGCTCCGCCCACCTTGCCGGATTTTGTCCCGCGGGCCGGCCGGGTGTCTCTGCCCTGTCTCCCCCCATCTTCGAGGCCAGTTGTGGTCCTACCATTTATTCCTGTGGTAGACTTACCTCCAGCGAGTGCCAGATTCTCCCCTCCTTCTTTACGTGCACTTCTCCTGCTGATGTGTCTGGAATCTACACGAAGAAGCCTATCCAGGTGCCTTGTGTCTACTGTGATTTTCCCCCGGATTCTCCAAGTAAGACAAGTGGGGAGGGACTTTGGGATTCTTTAGACTTTCAGCTGATGAACTGTTATATTGAGTCCTTCTTATGTTGTAGGGTCGAACTGCATCCACTCCAGTAGCAGATTACGACTTGCCTTGCCTTTGCTTGACCTCTTCTGATTTCCTGTGCATCTCCATAGGTAACGGAGGGCCTCTAGCCGTTAGGTATTCTGATAGGCATAACTACACAAGGGATGGGGGTCTTAGGGTCTTTATAGGTTGTAGAGTCACTTATATTGTTCTTTTTTCACATTCACAGATCACTGTTTCACGAACATAACCACAGTTGCATAAAGACACAACAGAAGGAAGAAGACCACAGTCCTGTGTTTCCCCTTCTATCCTTGTTTTGTTCCCCTCCTTTCCGCCGCCACCTCTGTGCTCTAGGGCTTGATAGAGGCAGAGAGGGAGGTGGAAGGTTGGGACTTTCTCTACATTTGGACTTGGTGTTGCATGACGCCCCTGCGGAACTCTGACCGGGTAAGATCCTTACAAGTGGTTCCCAAACGTGGGATCGAGGGAGTGAGAAAATACCTGCAAGAAATGAGGTGCCCGTCAGCCGGTTGAGATATCAAACATACTGGGGCAAGAGAGAGATTACCTCTAGGAAAACACACTTACTCCTAGTGTTGTATTAAATCTGGTCCAGATGAAGCATAGATCCAGGGAAAAGGTGTAACGAATCCGTCTAAATCGGAGTATCAGAGTGCCCAAATAAATCAGGGGAGTCTGCAGATCTAATCAAAACAGAGGGTAAAAAAAGGAAGAGAGGACCAGATGGATAAGAGCATCCAATGAGGCATGGGAGGCAAATGCACAGTGACCCCGGTGGTTCAAAGTGGATCTAGAAATATGCACATGCTCTCATACTGTGCATCATTGTTGAACAATAAGTGTGGTGGTAATTTTAAAAGAATC
This sequence comes from Triturus cristatus, assembly GCF_964204655.1. NCBI lineage: Eukaryota > Metazoa > Chordata > Amphibia > Caudata > Salamandridae > Triturus > Triturus cristatus. Next base: position 966,904,414 of record NC_140593.1, on the reverse strand, counting down.
GAGTGTCCCGAATGGAGTCTCGAAAGTAAGTCAGAAGTTATGTCTGCTTAATGGTATCAGCGTGAACGAAGTTCAAGGGGTGGCCCGGGAGTGCGCATAACTTGAATAACTAATGTGCGTTGTAAAGCAGCAGTGTTGGTTGGCCATAGGTTACTGAATTTGTTAGTTATAACCGGTTCAGTGTTCCGGTGGTGGAAGAAAGGAACAAATAAATAAGGTAATGTGCGCGCGGTATCTGGCTGATATGGCGATATTGTGCAAGGCTAAAGAATAATTAATGCCGAAGCGGGGATGTTAGCGCGGACATGCAACGTTGATATTAGGCTTACAAAGGATCGTCTGACAATAGTCATACGGTAATCGTAAGCCCGAAAATGCCTAGTATTGGTGTTGGTAATTGTCGGGAGACCGGGTCGTGCCCAACGGAGAAAGATAAATAAATATGTTTGGTGGCCCATTACGTTGTGGATTATTGAAAGCCATTATGTCGAGAAATGGAGAGGCAGCACTCACCGAATTAATCTTCGTTGGTCTGAGAAGCGGATCGACCGGTTGACACCGTGTCGGCTTCTATATAATCGGGAGTGTACGCCGGAGGCGTGCAGAACATTAGACCGACGTGTGACGCTGGGGAACGTGGCACAGCTAACTGTACTATTGAGCATGAAGACAGACTACATCGTCTGGGAGGCAGAGCATGTGTGTGTGACGTATAATTACATTCTATTCAAGAAGTACAAATAATCTCAGAAGTAACACGCATTAGAATAAGGTACTTGACATTAATATTGAAGAAAACAAACCAAATTCTACATTAGGGGATAAGCAAATTTGCAAATACTTAATACAACGTGCATACAGTAAGTCTCAGTCATTTAATATTAATAGTTAGGTGCAACACATCTGTACTGATCGGGTGAGACAACCTCATTGTGTACAAATCTAAGACTACATGTATTGTATTGTACCAATTAAAGAACACCGTAGCAAACCCCTTATTAGCTTCAAAATGGGGTGTTTTAAAGACCAGTTAAATGACGGTGGTACCAGGTGTTTGCAGAGATTAAGAGTACTCAATACATAAATTTTTCTCGTTCTTAGCTCATAAATATATATAATTATATATCTGGGTGACATACCCACTTAAAATAGCGGTTAATGTGTTCATGTTGCATTTGGGAGTACTAGTAGGACTGTGAGCAATTTTTTGTACACTGACCCTATCTCAAGTATGGTCTATAGTATGTATATACAGCGTGAGAGAGCACCTTATGGTTACAGGAAAGATGTTGAAGCTGATTTGATCATTCAATTGTGAGGCATTCTAATTGTGCATTGCTTGTCTCCAGTTCATTAAGCCCATTATTAATAGTGTCAAGGTGTATCATCCATTTCGCTTCTCGTGTGTTTAAGATTGACTCAATTGCCCCTCCTCTTGGTCCCAGTGTGGCTTTTTCCAATACCAACCATTGTAGCTGGTCGGGATTGTGATCTTTTGAAGTAAAGTGTTCTACCAGCTGAGCCCCTTGGACTGAGCAGCGTATCCTGCTTTGATGTTGTAGTATTCTAGCCTTAATGTTTTGCTGTGTTTGGCCTACATAAAGCAGACCACAGGGGCACACAATGACATAAATAACGTTCATAGAATTGCAGTTAGTAAAAGATTGTAGGACAAAATTCTGCTGCTTGTAGGTGAAGTTTTTCGTCTGAATCATGGTTTGACAGGCTTTGCACTGACCACATTTGTGGTGTCCCTTTACCGGTGGTAAATTCCACATTGATTGAAGTGTGGGCTCGACTTCTGTTTCTAGAAAAGAGTGAACCACATGATCTTTAATGCTTTTCGCTTTTCTGAACGCATGCAATGGTGGTATTGGCTGTTCAATATCCTCCGAGACAAGGTTCCAGTGTTTGTTGATGACCTTCTTTATAGCATTGCTCCTTGTTGAAAAGGTTGTCACACAGATAAGTCTCTGTAGTGATATGTCATTTTTGTCTTTTGGTACCAGTAGATCTTCTCGTGGGCTGAACCAAGCTCTTTTCTGCGCACGTCTCACCATTCTTTTTGGATAGCCCCTTGATAGTAATCTATTGCTGAGGTCATCAGATTCTCTCATATAATCTTATTTCTTGGTGCAATTCCTCCTGATCCGTAAAAACTGGCCAACCGAAGGCTGTCTCGCAATGCCCGTGGGTGGTGGCTGTTATACCTCAAGAGTGAGTTGCGTTCCGACGGCTTACGATATAGAGTGGTAAATAGCTCTTTATTTTCACAGCATATTTTGATGTCAAGGAATGCTATCTCATTGGCATCTGATTGTAGTGTGAATTTGATGTCATTATCGCATCGGGTTAACCAATTGTGAAAGAGGTCCAGCTCTGTCTTATCTCCATTCCATATCAGCAGAATATCGTCTATGTACCTTTTCCATAAATTAACCCTGGGTTAGAAAGGGTTATTATTGAAAATGAAGGATTTTTCAAAATTGTCCATGGAAATGATCGCCAGGTCTGGGGCGAAGGCTGCACCCATCGCCACACCCTTGGTCTGTACATAGTGATGGCCTTGAAAGAAGAAGAAATTCTTCTTCATTGCAATCGTCAATAGGCTGATTATGAATTCAGTAGGCACCATGACAGGGGCTGGTCGTTGGTTCAAGACCTTCTTCATGACCTCTAAAGCTGGGTCCTGTGGTATACTCGTGTATAGCGATACCACATCACACGTTACTAGTAGTTGATCATCTGGATTAAAGGGCTGTTTGTCGATTAGTGTTATCGTCTCCATAGTGTCTCTTAGATATGCTTGAGTCTTTTCCGCGATAGGTTTTAGAAAGAAGTCAATATACTTGCAAAGAGGTTCAAGTAACGATCCACAGCCCAAAACAATAGAGCGTAGCTCCGTGGTGGAGCCCGCGGATTGAGCGGGGGTGTGGCGGCTGCACCTTGGCATGCGGCCCGTTCCCAGCCGGAGCGGAGGCGACGCTGAAGCAAGTGAATAAGAACGCTGGTTGGGTGCCGCCGAATCGGGCTGTCGGGGCCTACTGAGTGGAGACGTTGGCGGCCTGGGAGGTGCGGCGGCTGCTCCTTGGCGGGTGGGCATGAGTCCAATTCCCGACCGGAGCGGAGACGGCGCTGAGGTGAGTGAGAGGAGGTGCTAGCTGGCCACCGCCAGATTGGGCTGTCGGAGCCTGCTGCTTGGGGACATTGGCGGCCTGCTCGTGGAGAGGTACGGGAGGCAGCCCGAGTGAGCCCTGGCCGGGTGGCAGTTGCAGCACCTAGCAGTCGGTGGTGTTCCCTTAGCTGAGCGGAGACGGCGCTGACCCCAGCAGGAGTGAGTACTGGCTGTGTGTTACCGGCTCAGGCTGGTGGAGCCTGCTGTGTGGTGACGTTGGTGGCCCACCTGTGTGGTGGTCCAAGGAGTGGCTGCAGCGCCTGGCGGGCGGAGGAGTACACAGCTGTTGCGGGCACTGGAGCTCGTCCATCACGCTGCCTGGTGATCCAGCTGGCCGGTTGGGTGCCGGGAGGGGCGCCTCCAGTGAGGATTGGGTGCTTGGCGCAACGACGCCTGGGTGCCGAGTAGAGGAGTCCGGAGCATGCCGGTTCCCTCCTGGCGCTAAGGAATGAAGGTGAGGAGCCCATGAGAGTGGCCTTGGACACCCTCCGCGGCCGGGCACTGCTGGGTGTGCGCTGGTGTTGATTGGTGTTGGGGTGCATCCGAGGAGTTTCTGCTGAGCCAGTTGAGGCCTGTTGGACCCTGGAGTGGTGGGTGCCGGCAATGCTGGCAGCCCCGTCAAGCCCCCCCAGGGAGAGGAGAACTCGGTCGAGGGCAGCGGACTCTGGGCCCCTAGTCATGGGTAAGCCCAAGGGGAGGTAGGCCGGACCCCAGCAGGGCTCGGAGTCTCTTCCACTGGAGATGGCGGAGAAAGAGATGGGGGACAATCCTGTAGGGATCCCGGTCCAGCAGCAACTGGCCAAAATCCTGGAGGCTATTGCGGACTCCAAGGCGACGCTGCACCAGGACATTAGCACTGTGGCGGTGTGCCTGGGCGTGCTAAGCGCGGAGCATGCCAAACTGGCAGACAGGGTGAAGCAGTCGGAGGCGGACCTGGCGGTGTTGGCCCCCGCACACCACAAGCTATCAGCTCAAGTCAGCGAGCTAGCGGGTAAAGTTTCCACCCTGGAAAAGAGAGCCGAAGACACGGAAGGACGTAATCGGCGGAACAATGTGCGGTTGGTGGGCCTTCCGGAGGGCGTGGAGGGGCAGGATATGGTTACCTACCTTGAATCCTGGCTGAGAGATCTTGTGGCGCCTCCGGGCCTCTCTCCTTTTTACACCTTGGAGAGGGCCCACCGAGTGCCTGCCCGCCCTCCGGCGCCCGGCCGCCCCCCGTGCACAGTGGTGGCTAGGCTGCTTCATTTTTGAGATTGTGACTTGTTGTTAAGGAAAGCTCGCTCCGATGGTCCCTTTGCCGTAGAGAACAGTAAAGTCTCCCTCTTCACTGACTACACACAGGAAGTGCAGCATCGTTGCTCCTCATATTTGGAAGTTAAGAAGGCACTGCGTGAGGAAGGCATCCTGTATTCCTTGCTGTTCCCAGCCCGACTTAAGATCATGTTGGATGGGAAAACGTTCTTTTGTGAGGACCCGCAGCACGCCTGGGACTGGATTGAGTCCTACAGATCAGAAGGTGCCCCCAAGTCGAACACTGTGCAACAGGTGTCCAGACAGGCCCGCTCAGAGAAAAGACAGAGACACCGGAGGGCTCGGATGACGTCCAAGCGGCCGAGTCCGTCTCAGACGGAGATGGAGAGGGCGGATGTGTTGGCAGCCGTGGCACACATGCTGCAGGGCGGGGGTTCCTCTTCGGAGAAGGACTCAGAGGCCAAGTATGGGTAAGAGGAAATTGACTCTGACTCGTCGCAGGCCACGATTGAAGGACTGCCTCAGGTGACCTACAGACGGCGGATGGCATTGTGGACTAAAAGTTGTTCTGGGGGGACCTTGGACCCGCTTTTCTTCTCCTCCTCCCTCTCCTCTGCCCTCATTGTTATTACGCTCCTTTTCCTTGGGTGCTCTGGGCTGCGCTGTCTAGGATGCTGTCTCCTGAGTTTCATGTTGTGCGGGGCTTGTGGGTACAGGCTCCAGGGGGAGGACTGGGGCGGCCCTTCGAGGCTACGCTGGTAGGAGAATGGATCTCTGGTACACTCGCTTTCCTTCTGTGCACGCTGCGCCCCCTTTGCAGGTTCTATGGCTGTTTGCCTTGGACCTTTCCAAATTGGTGTAGGATACCACCAGGTCTGTGGCTTTTGCCTTGGTACATACGTTTGGGCAGCTGGCCGTTGTCAGACCGCTCTTGGGATGGGGAGTTTCTTTGGTGGGGTTGTTGATGTATGCAAGAGATTCCGGGGCAGCTCCGAGTTTGGTGCTGGTACGGGGGGATGGGGGAATTCACGCTCTGACCTCTCATGGCGGGACCTGATGGTCGCCTTGGAGAGTATAAACTTATGACGTGGAATATCAGAGGGATGGGATCGCCTTCTAAGCGATACAACATATTGAATTATATTAAACACCGAGGGGCACATATGGTTCTGCTGCAAGAAACACACCTTACTGGGGCGGAGGTTGCTCGCTTGAGGCGCAGATGGAGGGGTCAGTTATATGCAACCGAATACTCGGCCTTCTCTCGGGGGGCCTTGGTGTGGGTCAGACCAGTGGTACCCTTCCAGCTCACCCGGAAGGTGATTGATAGGGAGGGGAGGTATATACTCATTAATGGTGTTTTGAAGGGCAGGGAGGTCACCATAGGTAGTATTTATGCTCCGAATAGGGACCAGTTATTCTTTTTGAATCAGCTTTTCGGTGTCCTAGCGAGCTTTCTCCTTTAGAATTTGATTTTAGGAGGCGACTTCAATTGTGTATATGATGTGCAGCGGGATAGGTCTACACCTCCGCTGCAAGGTGCCGCAGCTGCCTCCATAGCTAGGGTACTCCGTGGCTGGGCCTCTGGCTGGGATATCCATGATGTCTGGCGCCTCCAGCATGCTGCCGGAAGTGAGTATTCTTAATATTCTCCTCTAAACGATCTACACACACATCTTGACATGTTGTTTTGCTCCCCCACTTTGTTCCTCTTGTTGTCTGGAGCTGAATATCTTGGCAGGGCCCTTTCTGACCACAGCCCTTTACTCCTGGCTTTTACTCCGCTCCCTGAGAGACCCCCGATACTATGGTGGAGACTGAACACTTCTTTGTTGGAGGATGATGGGTTTCGTCAGGTGCTTTCTGGGGTTGTCGGTGACTATTTTCTGACTAATCAGGGCACTGCTAATTCGCCGCTAGTGCAGTGGGAGGCGTTTAAGGTGGTGACTAGGGGACTCTGTATGGTTCAGACCGTGGGCACCCGTCGTGTGGTGACCCAAGAGCTGGAGGAGTTGGAATCCCGAATTTTGGCCCTGGACAGGGTGCTTGCTGGGGGGGATGGGGTCCACGGGCAGCTAGCTGAAGTCAAGAGCCTGTATAGTGCCACCTGGGATAGGTTACGGTTAGTGGATCTTAATACGTATCGGGCCACTTAGCACATAGAGGGCGGCAGGGCTGGGAGACATTTGCTTGGTTAATTAAATCCGATAGTAGAGGTGTGCCAATCCTGAGTGTTACAGATCTTGGTGGTCACACGCTTTCTTCCCCGAGGGCGGTCAACAATGCATTTAGAGAGTATTATGAATGGCTCTATGACTCCCCGGGGCCTCCCCAGGAGGAAGCCTTGCGTTTGTATCTGACTGCCCAATCCGTGGCGCGCCTGGATAAGGCCGCTAGTGACCCGCTGGGTCTCCCAATTCGTGCGAGCGAGATTCAAGCAGCGGTCCGGGATATTGCCCGAGGTAAAACACCTGGGCCGGACGGCTTATCGGGCGAATTTTATAGCACCTATATTGACATACTGGCCCCGCAGCTTGAAAGCGTTTATGCCTCTGCCTTTCAGGCTAAGCAGTTACCACCCACGCTACGTGAGGCGCTCGTTATCCCTTTGCCCAAGACAAAGACTGAGCACCCTCCCTTGACTGGGTTCCGTCCTCTCTCCATGTTGAACATGGATTTAAAATACTGAGCAAGGCATTGACCCTGAGACTCCTCCCCCATATGAATCGCCTGGTCCATGTTGACCAAAATGGTTTTATTCCCTCCTGCTCAACATCCAACAACCTCAGACGGTTGTACCACGTCATGTTTCACTCTGACCTACGCGACTATCCAGATGCAGTGGTGGTGGCAATTGACTTCGAAAAAGCATTTGACACCCTCCGTTGGAACTTTTTGTGGGCGGTTATGGGTAGGATGCAGTTGGGAGAGGAATGGCTGCAGTGGGTCCGTCTCCTCTATGGGGAGCCTTCTGCCAGAGTGCGCAACGGGACGACTGTTTCGACTTCCTACCCTATTTATAGGGGGACCAGGCAGGGATGCCCCCTGTCGCCGTTGCTCTTTGCCTTGGCAATGGAGCCCCTGGCGGCACGGATCGGGAGGGAGGAAGCGACTTTGGTGATATCCTTTGGCGGGCCCGTCACATTATCTTGCTATATGCAGATGATGTCTTGATTTATCTTTGTGATGGTGCACAGGGGGTCCGCCCTATATTGACCATCCTGGAGAAATTTGCAATTTATTCAGGCCTGCGCGTCAGGGAAGAAAACCTTTGTGTTCCCGCTGCACCCCTCCGTGGACAGACCCCTGTCCTTACCGACCACTATAGAATGGGCGCCGATATTGTTTAAATATTTGGGGATACGGGTCTATCATGCACAGGCCAATTTATTTGAAGGGAATCTCGGGGGCTCCCTGCGGGCACTTTGGGGGCATGTGGCCTTTTGGCGCACTCTTAAGTTGCCAGTTATGGCATGGGTGGCGTTATCTAAAATGGTTGTATTGCCCCGCCTACTATATTACTTTGTTATCCTCGCAGTGCTGATACCGCAATCCTGGTTTAAACTATTAGATGGACTCTTGAGAGACTCGGTGTGGGATGGTGGCCGCAATAGGGTGTCCTTGCAGACGCTGAGGCTCCCGTTGGTGGATGGTGGTCTGGGGGCCCCGGACTTTGAAGCCTATTATCTCGCGGGGCAATTGCAGTGGTTAGCCAGATGGCTTGATGGCAGAGACTTGGCCACATTGCCGCATTGCCGCTTCCCGCAGGTGCTATACAGACTGAGCTCCTTCCCAGGCTTCTCTGTAGATGCCGGAAACTTCTCCACATGGAGGTGTTGCTTTCCGTGGCGGTGCGATGCTGGGATTGGTGCACGTCGCGTTCCAAAACTAGATTGTTATACACCCCTAGTCTTCTGCTGGTGTGTCTTGCTCAGACTGGAATGAGTCCCCCGTTGGCAGGTTGGGAGGAAGCCGGCGTGTTGACAGTTGGAGACTGTTACAGGGACGGGGAGCTGCTCCCTCTGGATGACTTTTTAGACTATCGCAAACTCCCGGCAGGGCAATTCTTAAACTACCAAAAAATAGGAGGGGCGTTGCGAGCACTGTGGGGAGACGGCACGGTTGAACCCGAGACCAACCCGGACCTTCATGCTGTGGTGACGTTGGGTTCAGCGGGGCACCTGGTGCGCTGGCTCTACCTTGCAATATTGGATTTGAGTCCGGGTTCTTTATCAAGCCTTAGAGTGCGATGGGAGGGGACCCTGCATTGGAATCTGTCAGACAAGGAGTGGCCGAAAACCCTGAGGGGCCACAAGAAAGTCTCGAGGAATACGGCCTTTAAAGTCCTTCAATTTAATATACTTCATCGAACATATCTTACCCCGCACAGGCTGCATGTAGTTTATAGTAGAGTGGATATGTCTTGCGCCAGGTGTCTGTTAGAAGATGTGGATTTTGACCACATGATTTGGTCCTGCCCGCGGCTCTCTGCTTATTGGGTTGGACTTTTGGATATTGTTAATAGGGTGCTGTCCCGTACGTTGGTGTGTGCTCCTGAGGTTTGCCTGTTGGGCCTTTTCCCGAGACCTAAAGCCCGTAAGTTAGGACACAGGTTTGTTGATCTGACCTTCCTTTTAGCTAAAAGACGGATAGCGCTTGGTTGGAGATCTGCACATCCCCCTTTGGTGACCTTATGGGAGGCGGATGTCTCATGTTGGGCTAGAGCAGAGGAGCTGATTGCGGAAGACAGGATTACCAAACGGCGTCGACCGTATGCGGAATCGTCGGGAGATATCCTTAGAGCATGGGAGGCCCGACATGTAGCAGACCGTTCTGAGGGAACCGACTCGCCGGAGTCTACGGTCTAGGTTGTTCTAGGCGCTTGTCACTGGGGGATCCCACTCCCCCCCCTCCCGCTTCGGGTGGGGCGTTATGCCCCCCTCTGCTTGGCTCCATCCCTCCACTCCCCCCCTCCTTTTCTCCCCCTCCCACCGTCTCTACCTGGAGAATCGTTACATATTTTATCTCTCATATAGGAGCATGTGGATCCCTGGCAGTTGTTAGGTGTTTTGTTTAGTTTCTGTAAGTTTCATTTTTGACAGTCTTATAGACGAGTCGCTTTTCAGATTTATTTTTCTATTATTTGCTCTGGCCTTACATTCGAGGGCATGATAATCCTTTTGGGTATCTTCTTTTCTCTTATTTTATTTTTTTTAATATGTAGGCAGTCGTGGGTGGATTAGCCCATAGAAGATCTAGGAGGAGAATGTCTTGCAATCTTTATCACACTGTTTACACTCCTTTTCTTCTTCCACTCTCAGGTCCCACAACTTTCTTGCTTCTGGGGCTGCGAATTGCCAACTACTGTGGGGGTATTCCTATTTCAAATGCATGTTAAAATGTCTATTATGTATTGGATTTTCTTTATTTTTGCTTGTGCATAAAAAGTCAATAAAACAGATTTTTTTTTTAAACTTTAAAAACGTCAGGCAGAGTTTGCTTCAAATTCTATGCCAACAAATGTCGCCTGGTAATCTGGAGACTACTATCTGTTTGAAATTGCTCAGGGTCAAAGACTGAAGCAAAATCTTGAAAGCACCCAGCGCAATATCTGCTCAGTAATGGTAAAAAGAAAATTACATTTAAAGGAGTTGATGATGACATGCGGGCTTCGACTTTCTGGCTCTCTCTCTACTTGTGTAAAGATGTGTCCACAGAGCTTTGGTATAGGCTGTCAGAAACCACATTTTTTCTCATTGAGTGTGAGGTTGCTTTGACTTCTGGGAGAGAAATGCAGACTTTCCAAGTGAGCAAATTATGTTCCTGCTTTTTATTTCCAAGCATCAAAAAGGCATCTCTATAACTTTACATATTTCGTCCTGAAGGGCCTCTGCTGAAGATGAAACACCAAAGATAAGGTTTTTGTTTCTAATAAAAATAACCTTATGACTAGCAAGAGGGGTGATGCAGCTTGGTGACTCCTCCCGCTCACTGCCTGGTCAGTGTCACGCATGAACATGGCTGTTGGATGGGCTGGTGGGAACTTCACACTGCTGGACACCCCACATGAGAGGAGGCCACTGTCAGAGAAGCACAGGTGTTTTCAAGGACTGTCTTTTTGCCAGTTTTAAGTAAGCACTGACAAAAACAGGAAGTTTACTTGCAAATTAATGATAAATGAAACAAAGGGCCATATGTATCAAAGGGTTTTACTCATTTTGTGTCTATGGGAAAATGCTTTAGTACATATGGCTCAAAATTTCCATCGTATGAACTTGCTTGTTCATCCAGAATGTGCAGGCATGAGCATCAATGAAGTATGTCCCCACACTTGGCAGCAGTCTGCATGGGTCTCACTAGCTGTTCCCTATGTTCGCGTTTGAGCATCCAGCAAGTGTGACAGATATACATCAAGTGAAACACTACAGTATATATATATTTTTTTTTAAAACAGATTTTATTGTCGAATTGCACATATGTCGCAGGGCCCTGTACCCCAGAGGCAACTGCAGTATCAGATTGTACATAAGCAAGAAAGCAACTGACTTTTTCAAAGGAACACCCAAAACACCAAACATAGTATGACCATTAGGATATTAAGCCCCCCCCCCGCGTTGCGCAGAGTCCACTGGAAACGCTACAGTATCTTTTAAAACAAAGCAGTTGCTAAAAATATAAAGCAGATTAACTCATTTTATTTCACTCTCCTTCAAAATGTTTTTTAAATCTCTATTTTGCATTTTATTTAAAAATGTAAAACAAAAAACAGCAGGCGTACTCCAGCTCTGTGTTGCTCTGCAGCACGTTGCACTCTGAGACAATGTTTTCTGTAATTGGCTATATGGAAAGAATTCCTTACATGACTTGGAAAAGTGTGCCACCCTTTTCTGTTTGCCTGCATCATTTTTACCCTTGTTGACTCAACAATCTGTGACTCCAATGGAGGTATTACATGTCCTGTGCTATGCCAGAACCCACTTGGTGTGACCACAGAGGATGTGGCTTGACGGCTAGAGTGGCCGACTTTGAAGCTGGGGAACCAGGTTCGATTCTGGCGGGAAGCTCAAGAATCCGGTGATTCTGGGCAAATCACTTAATCTCCCCGTGCCTAAAAATTAACTTGTCCGTCTGTAACGCAACTGGTGCTCATGGAAAGTGCTCTGATACCTTTGGGTCGAGTTTGCGCTATATAAAACTGCAAATAAAAGTATTAGCTACATAGCTACATAAGCGCTGGTTGAGGTTGTTTGACTCTGATGTCCATCCTACCATGGCTCTGTTGACCGGGCCAAATACATCCTATCAGCATTTAACGCTCAGGCTAGGAAGGGCAACCAGTCGAAGGCTTCTCAGGGAGCTAGCTTGAGGTGGTAGAAATTCAGACGTGGACTAACATGTGAGCAGGGCCACAGAAAGTCAGAAGACAAGATATTACATGCATATGTGTCACTCACAAAACCCATTTGAAGACAGAGTCTGCAGTGTCAGGAAATCACAATGTGTGGAAAGAAAGAAGCTCAAAACTAATTTGTGCACATACCAGCACCATTGAGGCCTGCAGCAATAGACTATCCTCAGCCCTGTGTTGCTGGTAGACTGATTTTGAAAAAAATAGGGCATGTGGTAGAAGGGCGCCTTGTACAGAAGTGGCTATCAGATCAGTAAGAAATTTGACTTAGTATGGCGTGAGCAACAGAACCCCTCCCACTGGATAGATTCTAAAAAAAACAAATTCCTAAAAGACCTTCCCTAGGAACAGCACATTTAGACCCTGGTCCTGACGCTCTATCAACTGGTGTTGAAGCGCGCAGCGTCAATAAATCATTTCAATAAGGAGGAGCAGCAAAACCAAGTACACTCTGCTGTAAACTAGAAGAGGAGTCTATTGGGCTTTAACAAACATCTCTTCCATCTCCTCCTAAATTGCATAGCTTACAACAGCTACTGGACTAGGAGTTAGAACGAGAATCTGTTTTTCGCATTAAAAGGTCCTTTCAAAGTTGTTTTTCCGTACATCTTCACTCATTGTTTGCAAAATTTAATATCCAGTAATTTTTCTGTGTATGTCACATCAAGCATGATAACACCAGTTCCACCTGCTTCATTTAGATATGGGTAGACTTTACGTTTTCTGTTGACTTAGCCACCGTTGGCTCCGTTTACGGAAAACTATCTCTGACAGCCTGACGGAGTACGGACTGTGGGAGGAAGACCATTAGTACTCCCGCCAGGGCTTTTAAGTGGGATGAAAAAACTGGGGAGACTCTCAAAGTGGCGTGGTCGATGTAATTAAGGGCATGGCTTAAAAACACCTAAGCTAAAAATCTGTGCTTGGCTTAGTGTGCTGCCCGACTGGTATTTTGTTGCTTCTGTCAATGCATCCTGATATATAATGCAACAAGTAACATTACACCTACAAGAAGTCGGGACTATTGGCTTTGTCGATGGTTGTTAGTTGCATATGATAAATAAGCACCAACTACGGCTTCATTGTATAGAAACATTGAAAATGCTTCAGTTCTGACTTGATGATACTATGAAAGAATTATAACTAATCTCTTTGAAGTTACATCAAAGGCAGTGAAGGGTGGTACTGCTGCAGAGTTAAGATTTTTTTTTCCACCCTGAGGCTGGAGGAAAAAATGGAGAGCACGATAGGTACCCATCTTGGCACCTGCTTTTTAGAACTGCTGGTCCTGAGAACCAGCAGGACCCGGCCCATTCAAAGTCCAGACTCTCGCCTATTTAGTGTGAACGGTGTAATGTCTTCTTTCTTTCCTGTCTGTCACCTGGTGGAAAGGGACAAGAAAAAAATAATGACGCTCACACAATGGGAGACAATGCCCAGGGCTTTGGGGTCATTAGTTTTTTATTTTTCGAAAACAAACTTCTGCTTTGGGAGTCTGTTTCAGAAAAACAAAAAACCTGAAAAAGTTTAGTGAATGACTGTCAAAACCGACGGTGGCCGCCCACCAAACTTTTTGTACAATGAAAGGAAGTGTGACAGATGTGCATCAAGTGAACGATGATGGATTCAACCCAGATCTGTGACTGGGAGTGAGTGTCTGAAAACCTTCAGTGCTCCATCCATCATCACCGTGTGTTTGCTTTGTTCGCCCTAAGTTGGCATGGTATGCCCAGATGTGGGTCCTTGTTCACTTTGCCACTGGATTCAGGTTAGCCTGGCTCATGAGGGTTGTTACCCCGAAACCGGTCCCAGGATGCCTGAAAGGAACCGCCATAACAGCGGACTGAAATCTCCCCCACCCCTGCTACGCCACTGAGTTTGCTTGAGAAAGGAGGAAGTAGGAAGCGAGGAGATCCATTGACTGGAATGTTGAATGTTCTTGCTGAAGGCATAACTTTGAAATAACTGGCTAGCCTCCTGTTGACCTGTGTGTTCTGTCGGCCTGTTCAATCCAGCATTTTCTGGGACATAGATGTTGATTTTGTGTGTGTTGGGTGGGGGGGCATGCTTCCAAATGAAAGAGCACATCTTGTTTGTAGCTTGATTTTTGGTCCATCATGTCTGCTTTGTGTTGCACTGCTGAGTGAGCACTGATGAGCATAATGTGTTATTTGTAATTTTTAGTACATTTACTGTTGGAGGAAATGATTTATTTATGTATACGTTTACTGGGATTCAGTGTGTATGGTTGGGTTCCGCAGCTAGAAACTTTGAAAGTTTGAGGATAGTTGTAGATTTATTGGTGCAGTAAGAAGACAATGACAGCTTCGGATGTATGTCGTTACAACGCACACTTTTACAACGCATGCACTTACAACGCATTTTTTACAACGCACAATCCATTACAACGCATGACATTACAACGCAGGACACTACAACGCATTTTTAAAAACTACCTTTACAACGCATTTCCATTACAACGCATACTACCTTTACAACGCATACCATTACAACGCATAATATTAAATTGCATTTAAGGTAAGTATTAGATAGTATAGGGGTAAAAATTACTATTCTAACTCCAGGGGGTGCAACAGTAGGGTAAGTGTTGGATAGTATAGGGTTAAAAATTACTATTCTAACTCCAGGGGGTGCAACAGTAGGGTAAGTGTTGGATAGTATAGGGGTAAAAATTACTATTCTAACTCCAGGGGGTGCAACAGTACGGTAAATGTTGGATAGTATAGGGGTAAAAATTACTATTCTAACTCCAGGGGGTGCAACAGTAGGGTAAGTGTTGGATAGTATAGGGGTAAAAATTACTATATTATGCGTTGTAATGGTATGCGTTGTAATGGTAGTATGCGTTGTAATGGAATGCGTTGTAAAGGTAGTTTTTAAAAATGCGTTGTAGTGTCATGCGTTGTAATGTCATGCGTTGTAATGGATTGTGCGTTGTAAAAAATGCGTTGTAAGTGTAGTGCGTTGTAAAAGTTGCGTTGTAAAGGTTGTTCCCCACAGATTCCCTGGGGCAGACGTTTGTGGTGGAAGATGCAGGGCGTTTGGTTCTTTGCCCTTTCCTGGACCAAAGATGAGGTTTCCTTATCTTCATCTGCTTTTTAGATCAGACATCTGGGTGAGGACACTCTCAGTAACCAGCCGAAGAAAGGCGAGAAGAAGAGTCCAGATCTGTGATTGGCTGATGTGAGCGTTGCCAGTGTCCAGATCAATGCTGCTGGATGTTACGGTTGCTGCTACTGAGCAGAGAAGTGAGATCTCCCAGTGGCATTGGAAGGGGGATGCGGTGGGTGCTGGCCGCCCCAGGTGTCATCACTGAGGGGGGGGTGATAAAATGGCAAAAATATTTGTTTTAAACACATATTTTTGCCATTTTGTCAAGCTGGGGGTGACAAGACGTTTTCCGCACCAGGTACCACCTGACCTTGCTACGCCACGGAGATCTCCTGCTTTAACTGGTAGGGAAGCGCCACTTGGTCTTCTAGGTGCTAAAGGGGAGGACCTCAGCTTAAGGACCTCAATAATCCTAAACCGTGAAAATAGTCCCTTTGTATCTGTGTTTTAGGGGTATTTAGAAGGGTACCAAATATGCTCTTGCTTTGTTCTTTTATTTCAGAAATCATTGTTTTCACTTGTATTAGTTCAATTCGGTCAATTTAAGTGAACCAGGATTACAGCTTCCTAAAAGTAGTAGGCTGTTAAATGAACATTGAAAACAGGAACACTGCATCCTGGGTGATATGGATCCATCTTGTAATCTTACTTATTTAGCATAGTGAGATGGCAGCAGTACACGAACAATTATGCCCCTTATTCCCCTCTCCCCCCAAAACATTAGAAAGTACCAGTAAACATATATAATTCTGGGCATACATTTTGTACTTCACTCCGTGTTGTAAAGACACCTTGGGCCTCATTTATGAAAAGTGACGCATCGCTGCGTGAAAACTGCGATGTGTCTCTTTTTATTGCGCCCTCCTTTCGGCATGCTGGATGCATCATATTTACAGTATGACGCATCATGTCGCAAGGAATTACAGATACGTCAGTATTTCTGACATATCTGTAGGCGCAAAAATGATGCATTACTGGAGTGTGACACAACTCCAGCAATGGGTCATTTCACATGGGCAAGTCTCATTTCAAATGTGCCTGTGTCAGTCTTACGCCTGCTGTAAGACAGGCGTAAGATATTGACGCATTTGCGTCCTAGAAGTGGCGCAGTGAATCAAGCCTTACTTGCGTCAGAACGCTAACCCTGAATACATTATACCTGGCGCAGGCATAATGTGGCGCAGGGGTTTACAAAATGATGCATCTACCCAGATGTGTCACTTTGTAAATATGACGCAACATGGCGCATTTTTTACGCTACTGGTGCGTTACAAAAAGTGACACACTGCCGGCGCAAAAGTGAAGCAAGGGCTCATAAATAAGCCCCCTTGTTTCCATTTCTGGCTTTTCACGTGCAGCTCTTCTTGCATATGCTGCCTTCTCCTGGCTGGCAGTGCCCCTGGTATTAAGGGTGCAGGACGTACTGCAACACCCACAGATAACCTTGAATCAGTACAGGTGGGAAAGTATTGACCGAAAGGACTTTTGAATTTTCGTTTTGGCGACATTTATTGTGTTATCAAATCCAGACTGTCCAACTGCTGATTACAGTGGCAGCAGTGTTAGCTTTACCGCTCTCTGACTCCAAAGTGAGGGCATTTTATAACTTGACACTAATGGGCAGTGTGGAAGGAATAGGCTGTTACATGTCAAAGGTTTTTATAACCCACATTTAAGTAAACTCCTTTGCTTGCTTTGCCTATATGAGGTGCATTTGCAGTATTGCTGCCACTAAATCTCAAATGTGATGCGAACAAACATTTTAGTAGGGTTCAAACAAACCAAGGTGCCTCTGTTTCCTTTGTTTGATGTCCACACATTTAAAACTACTCTAAATTATTGCTTCTTTAAACATGTTATATTTTCATGTAAGACTGGTCAAATAGCAAACCACAAAATCATTGTACTTTGTGACGTCACAGGAAAGGCCAGTGTATTACTGTCAACCGCTCCATCTATCTTCCTTCTTTCATATTGGCATATGAAAATCGATCGCTGCATATTGTACGGTTGGCAGACAATATAAGTTTAGATTAAAACAGTTTGAGTAATGTTGTTATCCAGCAGCATGGAAAGCACAGAGGTCTTGGGTGAAAAGCTTGCAAATAGTCTGAGCCTCTAGCAATTGCTTGGGGCCTCATTCCAGTCCTTTGCTTCTCACCCCCATGGCACTCCAGAGACCAGCTACATCCGAATCATCCTTGGCGATGCTCCAATGGAAAACGTCCAGGTGGAACTGCCAAGTCAAGTGCCCTCTGGATGAGACAACGAGCAACCCCGACCAGTTTCAACTTATTTAGGCCTTGTCAGTGAGGTGTACCTTGAGTCTTATGGCATACACGTCACACTCACAGCGGACAGAATTCTGCAAATATTTCTCCACATCAGTGGTGGCTGTCTCTGAACGGAGCTGGTGAAGCGGAGGGCGGTTGGGGGGGATTCAAATAACAAAAAAAACGTACCTTCTCCGATGCCGCAGCACGCCTCTCTTCGTCCTCGCTCTTCTGCAGCCCCAAAAGCACCCAGGCTTCTGGACTCTGCCAGCCAATCACAATGCTGCAGGAGTCCTGTTTGGACGCTCAGGCAGTGCCTGGTGAGGCAGGGCGTGTTCTTCACGGGACTGTGGAACACAGCCCAATGGAGAACATGCCAAGTGCGCATGACGGTTTGGCCGGCCATAGGGGGTCGGTCAAAGCGTCATTGCGCACTTAGGAGTGGGCAAACCACTCCTGCTCCCTCTGATGCGGGGAGCCCAGCCCAACCTGGCTGGAGTTTAAAGAAAAAGAAAATGATAATAACTGCTTGTTATTATCATTTTCTTTTTCTTTTGCACTGCTCAAGCGAGCAGTGGGGCGACGCTCCTCCGCCTTAGCGGAGGAGCCGCCACTGCTCCACAATCCAACTGGCAGTAGCTAGTGACTCCTTTCCTTTTAGCCAAACTTTCTTTGCATTGAAAACTCAGGAATCAATGAATTCCCCTACAATAGAAAGAGCTTTACCAGCATGCAGCACCAGTGCCCTGTAGCCCCTCCTTTGAGACATAATCAATGTTCTGGATGGTTCATACTGGGGTGGAGGCTTTGCAATGGGGTGACCTAATACATTGCCCAGGAGTTGGGCTGAGAACTCCTTGCTCACTTCACATATTTGCACAAACCAATTTGCTTATGGAAGCTGAAATAAAGTCCCTTTAACTGGAGGTGGAAGTGGATGGCTAACGGCATGAGCCAATTTGCATTAAACACCACGTGCATTTGTAATCCCGGAATTACTGCTGAATGTAAATTAACTGAAAATAACATGCAAAAGGCTGTATTCCCACGCCAATACCTGAAAGCTTTTCATCATTTCCAAATGGAATTTCACTCATGTGAAAAACACCAGATCCGCACTGTTCCGCGAATCTTGTAGTCCTGGCTTGATCAAAAACTCCTGTTACCCGCATTATAGGGATCTATGGGGTACTCGTAATGAGGCTCTAAGCATGTTCCACAAGGCCTGTGACTTTATTGAGGTGACATTGATGGGCAGGATTCCCCTTCACGCCCTGGGAATACTGTTCAAGCGACACTGCTGGCGAGTCCCTTTTCATGTGTGTAGTCTCTTCACAGCAGTCACAGCACCATTTCCACTGATGACTATTTTCAAGTTGCGGCCACCTGATCATTTATTCGTATAATATCTGGAATACTGTGGACTACTCCTTTCACCTATCCTTCAACAAGAGTGCCACTGGCTAAAATTACAAAACACCCTAAAGATGCAGCCAGAGAAAGGAATAGTAAGCACAGCTCTTCATTTTAAAAGAATTAACAGATTGTCAAACAAATTTGCCTGTGGACAGACAGTCTGTACTTTAACACACAGTAAATGCTTCTGGGCAATTGAATATAGAAAGACCTCTACCTGCATTATTATATCCCCATACGAACTCCATAAAGGATGTATAGGGGGGCCGCAGGACCTTTCAGGAAACCCTAATTCTCACAGCTCTGATATACCAAGCATTCTGTGTCTTACTAGAGAGAGTGAGACAGCCTGACTACGGACATCCCATATGCTGCACATGCGTCTGTGAGTTTCTGGGAATGTGGACTTAGATTGTTCAGTGGGTTCATTCATCCACTGTAGAAATGTGAGGGACTAAAAAATGAGTATTGCTGGTTTTAGGTTATTTATTTGGTTGTGCACCATGTGGGCATATCTATTATTTTGATTATAGAAATAACAAAAATGTTGTTTTATGGGAAGATGTTCCCCCACCAGAATGAGGCAGTGTCTTTTTCTAAAATACACTCTTTTAAAAAAAAAATTTTTAAATTTATTTATTTTAGATTCCGCAGTGTCAACACAAGGAGAAACAACCAAGATAGGCAACATAGCAAAAAAAAATGAAATACATAAACGACAAAAGAATAGAGATAATACACATTGAATCATGCATTCATATGATCAGAGAAGGCCTCCCATATATACAATCCTAATTTTCGTTTCCTTGTCCCCTTTATGGAGTACAGACTTAATTCTATGTTAGCTAAATTGTACATTTTGACCCGCCATCCCTCAAACCTAGGAGGGTCAGGTCGTAACCAGTCGGAGGCTATACGTAGTCGTGCAACAGTCATTGCCACAAATAAAAAATTGCGATGTTTATAGAAAAAATTACCCTTTTTTACAACCTGACCAATCCCTAAAAGCATTAAGGCCGGTGTAATATTAAGAGAAGTTCCAAGAATATTTGATAGAAATGTTTCAATATCCTTCAGATATTTGCTCAGTTTAACACAGCTAAAAAATATATGGTAACTGTCTGCATTGTCTCCCCCACATCGAAAACATTTACCATCATAGCGATCTCCCCCCTTATACATACGCGTAGGAGTATAATATAAATTAAATACCGTTTTAAAGAATTGTACTTTTAAATTTGCAGATATAAAAACTTTGTTGGATCTAATAATTGCATCTTCCATAGATATATCAGATTCAACCAAAGTCGCAGCCCATTGCGCGTTATGTTTCCCCAAATCATCCGTTCTAAATGACAATAATATTTTATATAACACCCCTATTTTCCCCTGGGACCTTACAGCCTCAATAAGTGACAAACAGAAGATCCCACAGCCGACTAATGTTGAGCACATCAATTTCAAAGTCCCATAAGTCGATGACTCCTGTGCCAAGCGTCTCCGAGACCTGCTGCAGATAGATCTGACTGGGAAAACCCGAGAAAACACTTTTTGGAAGAAAGTTGGAGGCGGCACCAGGAATAAAGTAACCAGTCCGTAAATACTGTCTTATTCAAAAAATTCCAAAAAAGGCAAGATGGCGACGGGACAGGAGCTCAATAGGTGAGCTCCGCTAGCTCCGGGATCTACTTTCGTATTATCCTTTCTTTTAGCCCCATTAGACGCCACAACGTACTAAATATTATAAAGGAGAACTACAACCGAGTAACTGGATTATTTGCACTTCTTCCGCTTACCGCTTCAGGAAAGATTACACGGTCATCGACGGCGGACGCGACAACGGAACATCGGCATCATCGGACCCGGACGTATCAGCAGACACAGCAGATCCCTGTGCCTTCAATGATCCACGGACCGTCTGCCTAGGCGACAACTGGAGCACACTGGAGGGCGGAGCACATCCAGGGATCGAGCGGAGAGCCCGGACGCTACCGGAGAAGGCGGAAGAGCATCGGAACACGCAACGGATTCCTGGTTTCGTCGTGCAGATTACAAGCTTCGGAGCGCGAGTCTGCCAGTTCGTTCGAGGAAGTGCGGGGGGCAGGCGAATGAACGTCCGCCTTATCCTTAAGGTACAGAGAGAACTTGCCCTATACCCCCCCCTCCCACCCCCCCTTTGTCCTTCTGGTACACTCGGTTCGTTGGAACATCCCTTCCTTCATTTCACGCTTGCAACGCGGAGCGGATGTCTTTATGCCCCTTCGGGATGAAAACTCCATGAGAGGGAAAGTCTTTTGTTTACTTTGCCAGACCTCACAAAATGGCCACAAAAAGTCCGCATAGAAAAAGGACTGCCTCCACCTCAACTACTCAACAGTAATAGAAAGAGGACCCTCATGCCAGCAATCACTTATCCCAAAATGGCCAAAGCTAGTTAATACTAAAAAAGGACTACTGCCATGGAGTCTCTTACACAGAAATAGAAAGAGGACTATTTTGCCTACTCTACAGCTAACACATATTGTTCACCCCAGACTTCTCAGTACGTAAACTCCTCCCGGGTTATTCCTTAAGCGAAACTAAAATAGGCCTTAAGCTGAATCAGACTAAGTCCTTCCTTGCTAGCCCCCTTCAATATGCTCACATATTAGCAATCGTGGCCTAATTTTTCCCCCACACTTGACTGTCTCTCTCTTCCCCGATAGGGCAGAAATGCTCTCAACTGGTCACCCTCCGCCCCTCTAGGTCCACGTTTTCTCTGCCACCCCCCCGTCCGCCTTTCCCGGGTGGCTCCGACATGATGGAACACTCCGGTAACTTCACCTACGCCATCATTTACCCCCCTAACCTATCAAAAAAAACAGCGAAAAGCTTCAAACACAACTTTTTAAAAGCCCATCCTGAAACCCCTATAACTGACCCTTACTTCTCAATGAACAATGGGCTCATTAAGAACGATATCATCCTTTACACCAAAAGAAGAGCTCAATGGAGAAAGGCCGTTCTCGCTCTCTTCAGGGTATCGCGCATGAAGAAAACCGTGCACGGATTCACAATATCCATCCTTCCCTCCCTATTTTTTAACGCAGTAGCCACTATCAATATCTATCATAACGGTATCATCCTCATCCAAGCTTCAGACCACAACCTCAACCTGTTTGATCACATTTTCCCTCGCATCAAGGAGAGAGTCACTCTTTCGCTCCCCTCCTCTCCTTCCAATCGCTCCGATCATGTCAGCCCCCAGCTGGATCCCGAGATTAGACAGAATGCCCACCTGTCCCCATCAGCGCCCACATTAGGTCCAGATCCCAACGACTCGCCATCTAACGACACAATCCTACTTTTAACCCCCTCTCAACTCATCTCCATTTACCCCCTCACCACCCCTCAGCTCCCCACTACTCCTCTCCCACCATTCCACCCTACACCCAATTCCTGTTATCACCCTGTCATCCCCTCCCACTCCATCACTGACCCAGACAGTAACATAGCTCAATCCCCTCTCCTTGCTCGTCTTCCCCCACCCTCCCACCCTCCCTATTCTCCCAGCTCCCTCCTTACGCACGTCAGCCCCTCCTTTACCCTGACTGTTCCTAGCCCTACTGTCTCTCCCCCCCCTCACATCGTATCATCACCCCCATCTCCACCCCTCACCATCAACTCCAGCTCCTCCACTCAGTCCGTCAGCCACTCCTACACTATCATAGACTCCGGCACAGCCAAATCTCAAAATCCACACCCTACGCCATCTTTCTCTCCCTCTCCCCTCTCTGATACTTCCAACACTCTCCGACTCTCCGACTCTCCGACTGATCAGTGCGTAACCATACCTCTCGCCCCCCATCTTAAGACCCCTTCACTCCTCCTTCCCGCCGACACCCATTCAGATAGAGCTTTATACCTCGTCCCCAACCTCAACCCCCCCTTTCAGGACACTGCTGAGGCCACTACCCAGTTTTCCGACACGGCACACCCCTCCAATAAGGAAACTTTCTCACCTGTCCTGAATCTTGACAAACTACTCTCAGCCCTCCTACAAATCAAATCTGACATTCGTTCACTGCACGACCTTATGGTACAACAACCTAGACCCTTTCGTTATCCTCAGGAACTCAGCTCCTCCACACCCCCCAAGACCGTAAGACACACACACCATCTGCGTGCATTCTCCCAGGCTAGGGGACCTCCAAGCTGGAGCACTGTCCCGTTCCCAAATGACATCTCACGCCCATTCAGGATGTTAAACCATCTATCCGACTCTGAATTAAAAGTGCTCCTTCACTCTTATGAGCCACCACACCCCTCACATAATGCTGGACCTCCAGCTACGGCTCACACAGACTCCAGAATACCTGCTATACCTACCAACTCACACAGACCCACCAGACACAACCCCAGAGGTATTGTTGCAAATAACCTTACCAGAATACCCCTCAGAAGTGAACCATCCATAGCATCCATCAAGCAAAATCTAAGCTGTATCCTGCTGAACTGCAGATCTGCGTCTAGACACGCTGCGGATATAGCTGACCTACTTATTGCTAACGAACCTGACATTCTGATCCTGACTGAAACTTGGCTAAAGGAAACGTCTACCCCCATCATGGACATCCTGCTTCCCCCTAACTATGTCATCACCAGACTAGACAGAGCTGACAGACAAGGAGGGGGGTTAGCCTGCATTCACCAGATTAGCCTTACAGTTTCCATCTCTAATGCCCCTTCGGTACCCTCATGCGAATATCTTTGCTTAAACATAGCCAATAACAACAAACAAATTTGCTCTCTACACACCTTCTACCACCCTCCCGGTGACAACCTAACATTCATAGAACACCTCATGGATATTCTAACATCTAATGACAACCATCAATATAAGCAAATCTTCTTGGGGGACTTCAACCTACACTGGGATGACGAGAACGACCCTGGGGTAAACAGCCTCAAAGCTTTCCTTGCTGACCTCAATCTTATCCATAATATGTAACAGCCCGACACACGACAAAGGTGCCATTCTAGACCTAATAATTTCCAAAGCGGACGCCACACAACTTGTCTCGATTCTCCCCTGCGACTGGTCTGACCATCATGTCATTTCTTTCCAAATCTTGGAAACGATTAAACGACGCCCAACTCAACCCTTGAGAACTAAGACCTGGAAGAGAAACTTGAAATTCGCTGGCTCTAACCTCTTATCATTAGTTAATCCTAACCATCTCCACCCACCTGAAGACCTCAAGGATGTTCAGGAGCTGACCAGTCACTACTTCTGTTCCATGAACAACCTACTTGACAATATTGCCCGCTTCAGCTAAAGAGTACTTCTACAAAAGAGTCAAAACCCTGGTACGATGGGAGACTAAATGATGACAGACGCTCTCTCAGATTACTGGAACGTCGTTGGAGAGCTGGCCCCTCTACTCATCACCTCAAGCTTCTCAGATTCTCCAGAAACGCTTACTTTAGGAAGATCAGAAAAGCGAAAACTGTCTTCTTCAGATCACAACTAGACGGGGACAGGAACTGCCCCAAAAAGCTTTTCGATCTTATCAATGCTCAGACCAATAACCCTCCCAATCTCCCTAACCTGATCCCACCCTCTCTTCCCAAGTGTGACGAATTTGCCACCTTCTTCGCGACCAAGACGGAATCCATTAAATCAGACCTAAGAAAAGACCTCTCAGACATTGCTGACCAGAGTAAGAACCCAGCTCTGCCCTTAGCAGAGGCTCAAGAAAATGACCTCCCAAAATTTAAACTAAAAAACAACGCGACATGGTCCCACTTTAACACTTACAGTGAAGACCACATATTAAAGACGCTAACTTCTCTGAAACCCTCCAATCATTTCTTAGACCCGCTACCGGCCAATTACCTAAAAGACTTCATCCCCCTAGTCCTACCCCTCTGGACTAAGATCATCAACTCGTCCCTTCTTCAAGGATCCATCCCGGACAGCCTGAAAACAGGTCAGGTCTCTCCGATCCTTAAAAAACCTTCAGCTGACCCTTTGGACCCAAACAACTATCGCCCGATCTCCAACATCCCAATGCTGGCCAAACTCCTGGAAAAATGTGTTAATTCACAGCTGAACAACCACATTGCTCAATTCAACCTACTTAACCAGTTTCAATCAGGCTTCCGAGCAGATCATAGCACTGAATCGGCTATGACATATTCTTGACGACGCGCTAAAAATCCTAGACCAAAATGAAGCCTGTTTACTAATTCTACTCGATCTATCCTCAGCTTTTGACACCGTCAAACACGACAACCTGCTCACTCTCCTGAAAAATAGAATGGGAATTTCGAGTTCGGTTTTTAACTGGTTCACCTCCTTCCTGCAAAATAGATCCCAAAGCTTCAAGGTCAACCAATCTCTGTCCAACCCCATGCCAGTCACGCTAGGAGTTCCACAAGGCTCTTCTCTCTCTCCCACCCTTTTCAACCTCTTTATGGAACCACTCACCGATCTTCTCAGCCTGTCCGAAATTCACTTTCACATGTACGCTGATGATACCCAAATATACATCAAGATTCATTCTCTGGAAGACATCAAATCACTCAACTCCACACTACAAAAAACCCAAACCTGGCTGGCCGAAAACCACTTGAAACTAAACTCCCTCAAAACTGAATTCCTCCTAATCGCTCCCCCCAACAAATCTCCAATCATACTGGAATGGATGAAACACCTTACAGCTCTTAATGGTCATCCGCTAGTCGTGGACTCTGCAAAATCTCTGGGGGTCACGCTTGACAGCAACCTAAAGATGCAGAAACATATCAGCGCCGCCACAAAAGGAGCTAACTTCCATCTGAAGACTCTTCGTAAACTAAAACCCTTTTTACCGGCCCAAGATCTCAAACTAGCGGTCCAAGCAGTAGTAATCCCTCGTGTGGAATACGGGGCAGTTACCCTTTGCGGTCTTCCGAGGGCATCGACAGCCCCTCTAAGAGCCACGATCAACTCTGCTGCGAGACTCATCACGGGCTCAAAGAGAAACTCCCACATTTCACCAGACTTGAGAACACTCAACTGGCTTCTGTTTGAAGCCAGAATCCATCTGAAAATCGCTTGTATGACCCACAAGGCCCTCCACCACAATGCCCCCCACTACCTAGCTCAGAAATTGGTGCGCTATTCGGGCAACAGAGCCTCCAGGAGTGCCAAGACTCTTCTTCTGAAACCACAAAGATTTGCCAAAAAAAAAAACTATAACCGATCCTTCTCTGGCATGGCTCCTAGGATCTGGAATGCCTTACCCAGTGAAACAAGAATGAACCCTTCTTCTGCCGCATTCAAAAAAGAAGTGAAAGCGATCCTCATGGCTAAATTCACATGAACTTTGTTGCGGTTTTCTGTATATTATGTTTGGTGTTTGTTTGTTTGTTACTCAATCAATCAAAGATACTTTATTTCGAATTTAGTATTTAAATTCATAAAAAGTCATATACATACAGTTAAAAAACACAACCCAAATATAAAGTTCCTTTGACAATTTAGCAATCCATAACCGCTCTTGATTTCATTATTAATTTTAAAAAACGGACAATAAAATATATACAATCCATATGTAATAATTGTAAAAACATTAAAGCAGGTTTCACTTGGGTAAAATTCATTTTCTTTAAAATTGGTGTCAGATAGGTTTTCCTAGGGAAAGAGTAAAGGTTACAAAAGAACATAAAATGTACTAGGTTTTGTGAAGATTGTCCATCACAACTACATACCGGTAACATCTGTCCCAGATGACCCACTTTGGGTCTAGCCAATAAAAGATGGAATGTATTGCATCTAAACCTGGTTAATAAAATTTTTTCATGCATCGTAAGGGTAGACATTAGGTACGGTTCAGTATTATATGTAGTTTTTAAAACAATATATGACCGAACACTGGGTTTTGTAAGCTCAGTCCCTTCCCTCTCTTGTGACCTGTAATTCAAGAAGAGGGATTTGACCAGATCAATGTCCTTTTTAAGGATTTCTTCAGGTTTAGAGAACAGGGAACCCCTTCCAATTGATTCAAAACCTTTCTTAATATAGGAAAACCACGGGATCCGTAACTTGTTCTCCAAAGTCAGACAATCTCTGAATATCTCCTGAGTCAAGGGTATATCTTTGTTAATCCAGCACTGTAGCCAAAAGGTCAAGGGGCTCATTGCTATCTGGTCAACTATATAAGGTACTCCAAGTTCTTCGTGCGCCACCAAATTTGAAGTACTGGACGGGACACATAAAAGTCTTTTTAGGAACTTATTTTCCTCAACCTGTATAGGATTTATCACAGCACGTCCCCACAGCTCACTACCATAAGTTGCTATGGCAATGCTCTTTGCTCTGTATACCTGAAGCATAGCCCCTGTAGGTTTCTTCCCTATTTTAGTGGCGAAGTTAAAAATTGCTGCATTGGCCCGAGCCATCTCCCCCCTTTTTTAATGTATAACGGCATCCCATTTTAATTTATCATCAAATAGGACTCCCAGGTAAGAGAACACATTGGTCCTTGGAATTATGTCTCCCCCTGTTTTAAATGTAAAAGACTTCCTTGATCGTTTGCCCAAACTCATAGTGTATGACTTTGTGGTGTTTATCTTCAGGTCTAGCATGGACATAAACCCATGGAAAGAATTTATCAGTGTCTGGAGCCCAATTTCAGTTCTGGCTAAAAGTACAGCGTCATCCGCGTACAGTAGGAGGGGAATTCCCCTTCCTGCTATTCGCGGGAAATCTGCACCAGTCTCTACCAGGGTCCTCTCGAGATCATTGATGTAAAAATTAAATAAAAACTGGGCCATAATGCAGCCTTGCCTAACGCCTTTCTTGATAGGAAAGTCCTCTGTGACCTTTAAATCTTTGCCGTACCTAACATTTGCTCGGGTCGAGGAATGCAAATCCCTTAAGAAGTTAATCAACCCCGCATCTACCCCTCTCGCCTCCATGGCCCGCCAGAGCTTCGACCTGTTGACACAATCAAAAGCTGATGAGAGGTCCATGAAGGCGAGATGAATCGAACCAGGATTTACCACAGTGTATTTATTAAGCAGCAAATACAAATTGAGACACTGTGTTGTAGTCGAGCGTCCTGCATGGAAACCATACTGACAATCTGTTAAAATCTTATTTTCAACTGCCCAATCCTTCAGCCTAGTTAAAATAACACGCCCCATCACCTTCACAACCGAGTCTATAAGTGATATTGGTCTGTAGCAGCTTGTATCATTTCTATTGCCTTTTTTGAACACCGGCACTATAGTGGACAGTGCCCAGCTATTTAGACAGCCATCTGTGGCTGCCGCATTAAATACCGGACAGAGAATGGCTGCCCAGAATTGGGGATCTGATTTGTATAAATCCGGAGGAATCCTATCGGGCCCAGGAGCTTTGTTACTTGTCAGACCCTTGATTCCATCCAGAATCTCCAATTCAGTAAAAATTAGTGTAGAGGCAGCTCTATTGTTCACTCTATTGTCGTTGGGTTCGGACGGGCAATCAAACATTACTTTAAAATAGTTGACCCAATCACTTTCGGCAATATGAGCCACCAGGCCATCCCCTCCCTCCTGATGGAATAAGGGACCATTTACAGTTTTCCAAAACCTGGCACTATCTTTTAAAGTGCTACGATCTACTAGTTTTTCCCAGGCCTCTTCTTTTAATGAGGACTTACGGAGTGTTAAAGTATCCCTATACAACCTTCTCAGACTACGTACTGCCACTACGTCTCTGTTTCTTTTTTACAAGTGCCTCTTTTAATAGTTTAGCAGCCTTGGAACAATTTTTATCAAACCATTTTGGGCCACAGTTAACCTTATGTCCTGAACTTGTTAACAATAGTCTAGATACTTTTAATGACAAGTTGACAAAGGCATCCAAAACAGTGCTGGCCATTGTTCCGGCAGTAGTACAGGTGGCTATCTCTCCCGTACAATGGCTCTTTACTTTTTCATAGAAATCACTAGGCGATATCTGGGTCCACTTTAGCCTCCTTTTCCCATCGGTGGGTCTTAAGACTCCTGTAGCTGGTTTAGAATATATCGGATCAGACAGTATACCACCAAGGTAAACCGACAGCGGATTATGATCGCTAAATTCATTGGTTAAAATGAGAAAATCCCCTAAATGGGAAGTTAAAGAGGTTGAAATCATAATATAATCAATAAAAGTTCCATTCCCTTTACCTATAAAGGTTGGGATGGTATACAAAGTGGACGGACTCATATGAGACATAACTGTCCCCATATCAAATTCACACAGGAAATCATTTAATTCCTCTCCATATATTGTATGTTCAAAATGTAGACCAGATATTAATGGACAGCCTAAATTTAATAAATAGGTGGTAGAGGGATTACCACATGGATGGATATTAAAATCCCCAGTTATAATTAAACTATGCAGGATATTGGCCATGTATTTTTTTATAAATGTTGCCAGGGACTTGATGTTTCCTCCGTCTTCCGCTGTAGTTGGGAAGTTATAGAAGTTTATTATTCCCCACTCTACTTGCCCCTTCCTTAGAATGATTGCTAAAATTCCAGGGTGGGAATGGGTAATCTGGCGCACATCACATTTGACGTCTAATGAAACGTATGTAACAAGGCCTCCCTTAGGCCTGCCACTGGCCGAAGAAGAGGCCGGAACAAAGTAAGCCTGATAGCCGTCTAGGTAATAGTTGTTGTCCATATCCCAAGTTTCCTGTAAGTTTATAATCCTGTACTGGGTTACAAACGCAATCCAACGTGGATCACTACTTTTCCTGGCCAACCCAGCAATATTCCAAGATAAGATATTATTTCTCGGAATCAAAGATTTATCTATTACATTATCTTTGTTTTGAACCTGTATAGGAGTTTGTGGATTTATTTCACCTATCACCGGGGGGGTTAGTCAATCACACTCATCAATATCTGATAGTGGCTGATATCTGTTCGTTAATTCCAATCCGTGAACAAAGAGAGGATTAACCCTATTCCTCGTATGGTGGGGACGGTTATTTATTCGATGAGGGGGAATCTGTCTCGTGGTATCCCTTGAATGTGTGAGATCTTTACTATTGAAATCAGCTCTGTGCTGCCAAGATTCCTGCGGGTAGAAATACCTAAGCGACAAGATCACTATATTAGAACCAGTACCCAGATAGCCCATTTGAAACTCCTGTAAGATTTTATTGGCAGTATATGGGTTATCAAAATTCACAACAATGCAATCGCCATTGTGTGATTTGGTTCTATTGCCGATCCATTTGGTTCTACGGGCCATGATTATGAATCTATTAACATCCTGTCCCCTATATAAGTTGTTAGTGAACCATTGATTCAATTTGTTTTTAAATTGATCAAAGTCTTCAGTAACCCCTTCCTTCAGTTGGGGGACATTACTTAGGATTACAGTATAAGGTACGGATTCCCCTGGGAGGTCAATCGAGTTGAATTCCTGCAGATGATGATCAGAGGATATCCGTTCCTGATTGATCGTAAGATTATCAATGGTACTATTATGTTTTTTAGGTTCCTATGGCCCCTGGGTAAGTATAGATTGCTGTGGCCCCTGGATGAGTATAGATTCAATCAGTTGAGGGGACTGGGCGGCTATATTAATCGGGGCCTCTTTTCTCATGGATAAGTCAACCTTATGTACTTTGGAATTGCTACCTAAAGGCACTTCTGCTACAGTATTATGTGTGCTGAGTGATCTGCCGTCGAGTTTCCCCCCACTGTTCCTTTCTATAATTGTTAGTCTGTTCTCTATGCTTGTGAGCTTTTTTAAGATCGGGTCCAGGTACTTTTTCAATAACATTTCAAGGGTATCTGGGTTGTCCTCCTGTGTATGGCTGCCCTCAATAACGTTCTTAGTTACCTGTCTCGCCCCGGTAATAGTAACACGGTCCGTATTGATTGGGGTTAGGTGTTGGCTATTGTCCCACCCTCGCTTTCTTGTACACCCACTGGCTTACGTTCCCTTTTTCCCTTCTTTCTGGGGATTGGAGCCTTAATTGGTTTATTTTTGCCCTGTTTCCCCCTAGTGATCATCCCTCTATCCACAACCACTAATTCCTCCTCCGCCGGTATGTCCAACTCCTCAGCGGACTGAGACAGTGATATATTAGCTTGTGAGCCCTCAGCAACATCTATTTCTAATGGCGTGAGGAATTCTGGTGTTGCTGATAGCCTATTCAGAGAGCTGTGGGGATCTAAGGAGAGTCTGCGTTCTGTATCCAGGATCTCTTGGGTCAATACAGAGTTCGCCCTGGACAGAAAAGCATCCAGAGTGCCCACCACCCTATTGCCCAAATTACCCTTAACTTTGTTCATTGTCGATTAGATAAGGGAGTTATTATGAACAACAGGGTTTTTGAGGTACACAAGTTATCAAGCAATAAGCCTGGCAGTCCAGCGCAAATGCGAACAGTACCTTAATGATTATTAAGCCGCTCTGTTAATCGCTCTTATGGGAAGCTCCAGCCAAATAGCGTGGCCCAGCCCAGCCTACTCCGGGCTATGACGGGCAAGGACGGGCCCGCCCTTGGCCCGGGCTTCGCCCGGGCGCTGCCCGCGCGCGTCCCGCGCTGCGTGAAGCCTGCGGGGCTTATGAGGAGCCCGGGCGCTGCCTCATGTCGTCAGCGGCAGGCGCCCGGAGCTTAGGATGCTGGGGCTTGTAGTCTCCAAGCCGTTCACCTCACGGCGGTGCAGGAAGACTCCCGGTCCCGGTGCACGGCAGGCAGGCAGGCAGTATATTATGTTTGGTGTTTGTTTGTTTGTTACTCTTCAGTTGTCACTATGTATAGCTTAAGCTTTATGACTTTCAGAACTGCACCTTTAACCTGTTAAGCGCTCTGTTACTCGCAAGAGTCTTGTCCGCGCTATATAAAACTTTCAAAATAAATAAATAAAATAAAACCTTCATATTTAAAATAGGAACACTCAGGACAACAGCCAACGCGTTTCGTTCCATTTAATGGAACTTCATCAGGGCATAATACTGTAACGATTTCAACAGTATTTTTTCAGATAATATCCAGAGTATAATTCATCCAAACACAAAATTTAGGATGCGATTACGTTTTCATACAGCATCCCTATAGTTTTCAGTTTTTTCTATATATAGTTACGAAACGTGGTTATGGTAAACCCCAAGTTTCAGGATTTCGAAAACGTTACGATTGGCGCTACGTCGCGAAGAACCAAGCCCACAGTCCCGCATCCTAAATTTTGTGTTTGGATAAATTATACTCTGGATATTATCAGAAAAAATTCTGTTGAAATCGTTACAGTATTATGCTCTGATGAAGTTCCATTAAATGGAACGAAATGCGTTGGCTGTTGTCGTGAGTGTTCCTATTTTAAATATGAAGATGAATAAAGGATTTTTTTTAATAAGACAGCATTTACAGACTGGTTACTTTATTCCTGGTGCCGCCTCCAACTTTCTTCAAAAAAGCCTCAATAAGTGGGTTTGGATTCAATTTCAAGTTTCTACGATTGAGGAAATCCCGCATTTGGAGAAATTAAAAACATTGAGAGTTAGGCAGACTATATTGCCTTGCAAGGTCTTCATACGGCTTAGTAAGGCCCCCATCCACATACAAATCTCCAATCTGGCAAATACCCTTGTGTCTCCAACCTAGGACCACCCTGTCCCAAAATATTGTTGGGAGGAGCTTTAGTGCATTCGTTGGTGTGTAGTATGTTAGTCCTTCTAGATCAATTAACTTGCGTATTTTCCTCCAGACTTTAAAAGCAGCTTCCAAAACTTTGAGCCTGGTCCTTTTATAATAGCTACCATCAATTTCTTTAAATAAACATCGTTTGGCTTCTGATCCTAAAATTAGCTGAAAAATTGAAGGGGCCTCTTCTGTATTGCCCGCATCCTCACCAGTCAGTAATACAAGCATTTTTTGCAAAAAACAAACATAGTAATAAAAAAGAAAATCAGGTATTGCCAAGCCTCCCCTTGCAATTGGAAGAGTCATCAATCTACTGGCACGCCGAAGTTTTCCGGGGGCCCAGAGGAATTTAAAACAAAGTGATTGTAAGTTTTGCAGTTGAGTTGCCGATATTTCAAGTGGGATGGATCTAAATAAATATAATACCCTGGGAAGGACATTCATCTTTATAATATTCCCTCTACCTATTAGGGTAAAATATAATCGTCCCCATCTCTCCAAAGAGTCACTAATATTGCGCAGTAATGCTCCCCAGTTAGCATCTACTTATTCTGTCATCGATGTCCTAATTTTTATGCCCAAGTATGTAGCTTCACTAACCACTCTAGGATCTGGTAATACAATGTTATCAGTACATACAAGTTGCGTTTTGGTAACATTCAGCTTATAGCCAGACACCTGGCCAAATTCAAATGCTAACCGCTCAATCTCTTGAAGTGCAGTAGCCGGGTCCAGGGCCAGGAATAAATCTATGCTGATTACGTGATACTAATGAAATAATAACCTTAGAAAGACGATTGGCCAAAATTTTCGAATATATTTTGCCATCGCAGTTCAATAGCGAAATCGGGCAAAATGACCCGGGTACCTCTGGTTCTTTGCCCTTCTTGCTAAAAACAACTATCGTGGCTTCATCCCAAGATTTGGGAGCCAGACCCATTTGAGCTGCCCTAAACGTAACCAGCATCATTTCCTTCAATTGATCAAAAAAAAGCCTATAGATCTCTCCCAGAATGTTATCAGGGCCTGCAGCTTTTCCCATCGCTAAAGTCTTGACTGCAATTTCTAACTCCTCCATAGTAATTGGGGCATCAAGCTGACCTGCTGCCTCTGAATTTAATTCAGGAAAGGCCCCCCTCTGCATTAAATTATCACCTTCTGCCACCCCTCTCTGCTATGTATAAAGATCTGTGTAGAACTGATGAAAAATGGCCAAAATCCCTTGCGGGTCAGAGCGTAATATCCCTGAGCTATCCTTTAATGCTGTAATACACCGGGAAGCTTAATTGATACGTAGTTTAAGTGCAAGGCATCTCCCAACTGCTTCCCCATACTCATGACATTGCTTTTTGTGAGTCAGAAATTTTCTTGCATTCTTCTTGTCCCACACTCCCCTTATTTTAGCCCGGCTCCTAGCCACGATATCCTCTAAATCCAAAATGTTGCCCTGATGTGCTATACCCTGAGTCAGTTTCTCCTCTGCCCTTCTCAAAGAGGAGTATAAACCCTGCATCTCTAATTTAAGTTTCTTTTGATGGACTGAACCATAACTCAATGCTTCGCCCCTGAAACAAGCCTTGAAAGTATCCCATACGATGTCTATTCGAGCCGATTGTCTGTTATTGTAAAAAAATTCCGTAAGCCAATTGGAGATGTGTTCTCTAAAATGATCATTCACACACAGTTTCCGATCAAAGGAGAACTTTTTGGGTATAACCTCATCTCCCAAGCCTGCCATTGCCAGTACAATGGGGGCATGATCCGACGAAATCCTTGGAAATATTTGCATTCCAGGCCCCACTAAAGAAGCAGTAGTTAAAAAAAAATAGTCCAATCTCACCATTTTTTTGTGGGGAAAAGAATAAAACGCATATCCTGAATCCGTCGGACATAATTTACCCCATGCATCTGTCAAACCATGATCCTTGAGTAAATTATATAGGGCCTTAAAGACCCTAGGTTTGCGCCCTCTATAACATTGGAAACCACCCATCAAATCCTGATTAGTTAAATTAATATTTATATCTCCACAAATAATCAGCGGAGTTGCCCAAGTCGCTAACTCTAGATTTAATTCCTCTAGGACTGCAGTCTCATCTAAATTTGACCCATAGATAGTACATAAAGTAAAATTACAATTGCCCACTCTACATTCCGCTATGGCCCAACGGCCAAACTTATCTGCCAAGCAGCGACTAAATGTGTAAACATCAGGTCTAGCTAAAATCGCAATCCCCCTGAATCATTACTGATTGCTGAGAAGCCACAACTACTGAAAACCCTAGATCAGTTAAGAAATTACGCTTGCTCCAAGGCAAATGTGTCTCTTGAAGACATACAAAATCTGACTGAATATTTCGTAGCTCGGCAGCTATCCTCCTCCTTTTGTTAATATTATTGATACCGGAGACATTTGAAGGACATATTTTAATCCCTCTAAAAACCATTAAATAGCCAAAGCGAATTCGATAGTGGATAGCATAATAGCATTTTTATAAGACAGAATAAGCGCCAAGCTCTTTGCTGCATTTCTATTTTATTACACTTCTCCCTCATTGAGACTGTGGATTTTTCCCCTTTTTTACCCCACCACCGTGACCCTGCACCCCTCCCAACCCACCCACGACTCCTCATCCTCCTCCCCAACCCAACCCCCCCCCCCCTTTAATAAGGCTTTAGGACTTATGATCCTGCAAATGTCAGCTACCGTGATCCCCTGCCCTTACCTACAAGTTCTTCAGTTCGGGACGGAGGGTGTCCTTCTCTCCGCCCGGAGTGGTAGGAAATCAATTTGCAAATTATTACTTTTCAGGTAAGGAAGGAATGGGAGTAGTTTGTTTCAATATTAAAAAGTCATTGCAAGTGGAAATAACACCCTGTTATACATACACATGTAATACCTCCTTAACTCTAGTACCTCTAAATGGTTTTCAGATACTCTTTGGCAGGGCACTCGCTAGTAAAGAAGCAAGTGCGTTCTGGAAAAATAATCTTCAATTTAGCAGGATTCATTAGGTATGCCTGCGCCCCTTTAGCCTGAAACTGGGTAATTCGCTGACGTAACTGCCAGCGATTCTCCATCGTGTACCTACAACAATCCGGCCAAACAAAAAATTCAAAACCAACCCCCGCTCTCTTCTTATCGTGGCGAGACAACTTAAAGACCTCCTCTCGAGCCAAAAAACTGTTAAAGGAGATTAAAAATGCTCTGGGTTTATCATCAGTTTGTCCCGTACGAAGCCGAATGTTAAAGGGAAACCGATGCGCTCGTTCAATCTCCCTATCCCAATCCCATCTGCTAAGCTCTCGGAACGCATTTTTAAACAATTCCACAATAAACTTGCGAGGGTCCTGCCCTTCCTTTCTTTCCGGGATCTGTAAAACTCTCAAGTGGTTCCTACGTGCTCGGTTTACAAAATCGGCCAATTTCCATTGGGTATCCTCCTTTATTGCACGAAGTGACTCAGTCATAGCCTTCTGTTGTGCGAGCTTATCCTCTATGTTTGCTATCCGAGTCTCTGTGTCGTTAAACCTAGACGTAAAGTCAGCTTGGGATTTGGCCAACCGACGCACCGAGTTCTGCAATTTACGACACAAACTCTGGACTCTTTGACTCTCCTCCCTTGTTTCCTCGTGGAGAGACATGATTGACTGATATATTAGTGATAACGAAACTTCCTCTTCCAAATGTTCCGTAGGTTCATACACGGTTTGGTGATTTAGACTTTGCACACCCCGTTATCATTTGTCATTTCGGGTTTTTTACGCACTCTATGAGGGCTCCCATCAGCCAAATCCACTGAGTCATCCAAACTGATGCTACTACGAGCGCTGCCGCCGGTCATGTTCATCTGTTTAACATATTGTAAAGCTAAATCTTCACAAGATGATGTAGATTCTTCTGATAAAGAGTAAAAGTCCCCTGATTCTGCATCCTGTATTTGAACTTGCTCCTCTCCTGGGGGTATACCCAAGGGTATACCAAACTGAAGGTTGACAAGTTGGTTGATATGCTGCTTTAAACCATGACTCCCTTATTCATTGGTTGCAGAAACAGGAAGAATTATATCTAGCCGAATCTGTGAACTCGAGTTAGCCGTCATAGTTACAGAATTATTCAATATGTCTCCTATTACTACATCTATTACCGGTGTTTTTACTACTTCTGGTACTTGTAATCCGTTTTCTAGAGCAGACTGCAACTTTTTCCCCTTGTGCTTATCTTTTGTCATAGAGAAAATCGCAGGAATAGTTCTACTGTCAGAGCCACCCGCCGTAGCTTTTGTACGTTCCGAATCGGTGTTAACATTTTTTGCAGTTCTAGGCGGATTACCCAAATTCGTGTTGCTCACCTCAGTCTCACCGCTTGTATACTATTCCTCTTGAGCTCGCGGTTTTCCTCAAGCCCCTTTCGGTGGCATCTCCACACTGCGCTCACGTCCTGCAGTGCGATTACGAGAGCAGCCCCAGGTGAAGGCAGTCAGCCCTCTGCTGAGGGAGACCGCCCAGCTAGTGCGAGGATACCTGAAGAGTCCCACCACGGAGACTAACAGCGTTTCATGCATCAGATGCATCAGCCGTTTCTGCCACCTTTCCAGCACTTCTACCGATGATAAGAAGTTCACACAGATATAGTTCACACAGATATATCACAGCTCGCACTCGGAGACTAACAGCACTTCATGCATCAGCCGTATCCGTCGCCCTTCCGCCGTTTCTACCAGTGATAGCAAACTCACGCAGGTATATCTCAGCAGACACTCAGAGGTGAGCAGCGCTTCGTGCATCAGCCGTTTCCACCGCCTTTCCGCCGATAATGGTAAATTCACAGAGGTATATCGCAGCTCGCACCCTGTTTGCTTACAACAAGTTCAGTTCAGTTCAGAGTGAACATCTACAATTCCCGTCCTTACAGCGCTGTAACTTGCAAGCTTAGGCAGGAGCGGTCAGCTTCCACGTCCACTCGCACGGACGCCATCTTGCCTCTCGCTATTGATCTTCTAAAATACACTCTTTAGAGTTTAGACATAAGTTTATAGATGATTTCCATTTGGTTATAGTTGAATTGAATTAGCTAAATCTTCTAGGCCACCTTCATAGACATTGAACAGAATAGAAGATTTTAAAACACAATTTTAATAGCCTTACATATCCTTGATGACCTATCACAGCCAGTTCAAGTGCACTTTAGTTTGTACACGACTCAAACTTTCAACTTTAAAAAAAAATTGACATTATATTTTTAAATCATCCTTCACAAAGCGTCTAATGTATCAAAGGAGATGTAGCCTAGTAGCCAAGGATGGTGACGGTTCACTGACAAAATATTGAGATAAAAAATATTGACCTACAAAATTATTGAGACTTACAAATCGACTACAAAAATATCAACAACATATACTTAAAAAGGTAAGTACAAAAATATCAAAAGAAAATATGTTTTTCAATAATATTGTTGTTTTAAATATCGATTTTAAATTTATATACATTAAAATATTAAAAATAAAATATATTAAATACTAACAATAATTTAATTTAAAAAAAAGTTTGAATGTATATTGAAACAATTAACTGGCACATGCATCAACAAAGACTTTTGCGATTCCTTAATAGGGATTTTTAAGGAATCGCAATTAAGGAATTGCAAAAGCCTATGCATGTAGGAATCGCTATAAAAATAGCGATTCCTTAAAATTCCTTAATTGCTAGTCGCAAATAGCGAGTAGCAATTAAGGAATGCCGTCCCATTCATTCCTATGGGCCTCCAGGCCCATAGGAATGAATTGGAGATTGCATGAGCAAATTGTGAGTACCAGTAGGTACTCGCAAATTGCTCATGCAATTTCAAGGGTGCAAGGGTGTCAAAATGACACCCTATTGCACCCCTGAAATTGATCTGTGCACATATGTTGCACACACACATGCTCTAAGGGCATGTGTGTGCGCAACATGAAACTTTGAAAAATGCACAAAAGTGCATTTTTCAAAGTTTTTGCAAATTACCATGAAGTTCAACTTCATGGTAATTTGCTCCCCCTATTAGCGAAATCGCTAATTTTTTAACTTTAATGCATTGCATTTAAGGAATCTCAATTTGGGATTCCTTAAATGCAATCGCAATTTAAGGAATCGCTATTTACAGATTCCTTAAATTCCGATTTTTGCATTTGGGATGATGCATCCCAAATGCAAAAATACCAGTCGCAAAGGGGCAGATTCTGCTAATCTGCCCGTTTGCGACCAGTTTTCTCGTTGATGCGTCTGGCCCTAAAACAACAAATAACAAATACACTTACTTTAAAAACAGTTGAGCACACACTCCCCCACACACGCATATATATATATGTGAACAAGGCCGCATGTCTAGTGGCCAAAACGCGTCATCTGGACCCCTGATGTGTGAATAAACTACTCTCTTGATTGAATTTGCCTATGGAGTCTGTATCCTGTGTTGCATATCCAACAACACAAAGAAACCCTTGTTGAGGATGCCCTCCCGGACCACCAAAACCTCTTCTGGTGAGGACAGCAGCAGTCTCAGCACACAGCTAGCGTCCAAATATACTGGCTTAACACGTTTCGGGTTCAACACCCTTGTTCACAAGCCCCATCATATGAAAACACAGCAGCACTTGTAATGGAAACAGCTGCTTTTTTTTCAAAGTCCAACCCTTATGGGCGTGTACTCCCACCCGCATGGGTGTCGGCAGCTTTGCCTTCTGGTATTAGCAGTCCATACAAAAATCAAATACCCAAGTGGGTTGTGCTGAGTTCCAAAAATAAAATGTTAATAAAACCACAGTGGGTCGATGCAGCCACGTATACTGGGGTATGCTGACAATGAAAAAGTCTCTCACTCGTGAGTGTGATCCGTCCTGACTTCAGCGCCTCGTTAACAACTGACGCTGCAGGTCCACGTTTCATCGGCGGTTCGGCCGCGCGACTGGGTTCAGCCGCAACAATCCAACAACACAAAGCAACCCTTGTTGAGGACATCCTCCCGGACCACCAAAACCTCTTCTGGTGAGGACAGCAGCAGTCTCAGCACACAGCTAGCATCCAAATATACTGGAATAACGCGTTTCGGGTTCAACACCCTTGTTCACAAGCCCCATCATATGAAAACACAACAGCACTTGCAATGGAAACATCTGCTTTTACTTCAAAGCCCAGCCCTTATGGGTGTGTACTCCCGCACGCATGGGCGTCGGCAGCTTTGCCTTCTGGTATTAGCAGTCCGGTTAAAATTAGCCAGGTCTGGTTAAAATTAACAAAAACCTTGTGAAACAAGGAATGACGACGCTGTGTTCTGGCCAAATATACGATTTATTGTCAGCTGATCAGATGAGTTTTGCCTGCCCAGCAGGCTTGCTCATCAACAAATATGCATGAAGTTTCAACCATTTTAAATACAGTGCTCGTAGGATGTCACGTGTTAGACTACTAAAAAATGTATTAGAAGACAGACTTGTAGTTTTTACATATAAAACATACCGGTTTCTCTCCATAAACCTTGTTAGTTAAATCAACATGACATTTCAAATTAATTTATGTAGATTCATTGATTTTGTTATGCGCTTTACAACATTTTTCATGTTTAAAGAAATTATTGGCTCGCAGTCCATTATCATGCCCTTTTCAGCAATGTCAATAATTATCATGACAATCCATTATGACGTTCGCAAATTTGGCCCCTGTGGGCAAAAACATTATCCTTGTCAATAAACATAATGCAACTGGTATAAACCATATCAATTTCATTGGTATTACAAATATATCATATCCAGCCCTAGTGGGCAATTGCTTATGAACAGTGCCTTGATATAGTTGATATAAGCGCACATTAATTTTATCTATCATGCCCAAGTGGGCTACTATGTAATATAACAATGTATCAGCCTTCTAAAGTGCAAAGTGCTTTAGCAAAAACAAAACCTTAAACTAAAACAAAACTGTGAATGGTTAAAACAGAGATTCAGGGAGACTCATTTCAGAATTTCAAAACTATAGCAATCTTACAAATGCGTGTGCAAGTCCTCTTCCATATTTAAACCTACTGGGATTCTCATATCAAGTTCTAATATATAACACGATTCAAGCTTTCTCAATTTTTTCTCCTGGTCACCTCCCCTGACATTGAGACTCATTTCAGAATTTCAAAACTATAGCAATCTTACAAATGCATGTGCAAGTCCTCTTCCATATTTAAACCTGCTGGGATTCTCGTATCAAATTTCATATATAACATGATTCAAGCTTTCTCAATTTTTTCTCCCGGTCACCACCCCTGACATTTGGTGGAATAGAATCAATCACAAAATACGTTAGCCCTTGCACTTTCTTACTGTGGTATTTTTTAAAATGGCGAGCCACTGGTTATGATTTCTCGCCATTTTTTTATGGCTCTCAGATTCTGCAGTACTCTTTTGTGTACAGAAAGAATTGTGCTGCCCAAGTACCTCAGGCCACAAGGGCACTGGAGTACGTTGACTGCAAATTCAATTTTGCATGTAAAATGACCTTTAATTTTCTTTTCTCTTTTAGAAAGGCCGGGTTTGTACATTGTGGTGTTTTTACCATGTATACAGGCTTTACACTTTACACATTTTATAAAGCCTTCTTTTCTTTTTAACCAGGAAGAATTTGTAGCTACTGACTGGGACTGTGAAACCATATTACTCACTGACATCTGTTTCAGGGATTTCACACGCCTAAACGCTATTAATGGTTTCCTCTGTACTAGTTTCCCTAGCACCGGGTCATTGCGTATTAGATGCCAGTGTTTAAACAGAATGTTCCTCACTTTAATATGTTGTTTATTATATGAGGTAATCATTCTGCATTGATTATTCATAACACTGTCTAATTTTTCTTTTGTTTTACTTTTATTAAAAGTTGTTTTTCTTAGCTTTATATATGGCTGATTGTACACAGTCCTTTGAATATCCTCTTGCTTTAAAACGAGTTTTTAAACAACTAAGTTTGTTGTCAAGAACTCCTTCCTCACTGCAATTTCTCATTGTCCGAAGACACTCCCCATAGGGAATGTTTCTGATGAGGTTATTTGGATGGAAACTTGTTGCGTGAAGCAACGTGTTTCCTGCTGTAGATTTCCGGTAGAGCATAGTATGTAATTTTGCATCTTTAACATAGATGGTTAAATCTAGGAAGTTCACAGAGGTTGCACTGATAGTACTTGTGAATCTTAAATTTAAGTTATCAACCTGAAGTTTTTTAATAAACTCTTTCACCGATTTCTCTGAGCCCTTCCATACGACAAATAAGTAGTCAATAAAGTGACTCCAAAGTAGTATGTTGTGCTGCCACTCTTCCTGGTACAGCGTCCGGACCACCTGCTCCTCCCACCAGCCCATATGCAAATTTGCATAGCTGGGGGCGAAGCAGGTGCCCATAGCTGTACCGCAAGTTTGATGGAATAACTCACCATTACAAAGGAAGTAATTGTTCTTAAGGCAAATGGAAATAATTGTTATCAACATCTGTGTATGTGCCAACATCTTTATCGGCCTGCTACCTAGATAGTACCTTGTGGCATTCAGGCCGTCTTCAAGTCTTATGCTAGTATACAATGTCGTAACATCTATTATTACTAGCAAGAGATCTTGTTTCCAGGGTAAATCATAAATTCTCCTCAGAAAATCCCCCGTGTCCTGGATGTAAGAGGGAAGTATTTTCACTAAGGGGCCAAGGAACAAGTCTACAAATTTAGATGTGTTCTCCAGGTTGCTACCTTTAGCAGAAATAATAGAGCGTCCAGGAGGATTTTCAAGGTCTTTGTGTACTTTAGGTATTAAATAAAGCACTGGCACTACAGGATTGATATATATATATATATATATATATATATATATATATATATATACAAACTTTTACAAGTAAGACGCACTCTCAGGAGTTTGCCAGAAACGGTTTATTCTTGGTAACGCGTTTCGACAGCCAGGCTGCCTTGTTCACACAGTGAGCAATAAAGTTAGGAAGCTATGCATAGCCGCATGTAAACACAAATGATGGACTCCACATGAAATTCTGAGGTAGTCGACAGTAAACGTGGGGGCCATTTTCGCATGACAAGAAAGTCAAACACAAATTACACCCTCACAGGATCAAAGGGTCATTACATTGCTGTATAGCAAAAACAAGTCTTCATATATTGCCGCTATGTTGACATAATTAAATGTAAGGTATAGCCATTATTCTGCAAAGTATGGGGGTACGGGTATTTAAAGTACCAAAGTGGTAATACGTCTGCAAAAGCGTAAGACACTCGTAATGACACTCACCATATTGAATAATATAGGAGCAATACAATTGATGGACTCGTAGTGACAATCATCATGGTGATAATGCAAGAGCAATACGACATGAAAGCTTTGCACATTGTTTACTTAATTCACGCACCGTAGTGGTGTATTAGCAGTCACCATAGTGGTGATACAAAAGCAGTCCAGTTAAATAGTGTCTAACGATATATGAGCCACGCACACAGTTCAATATCCCAAGCACCATAGTGGTGTACTACACAGATGTGCATTTCTTCAGATAGAACAGGAATGGCAATAACAAAGTAAAAGACCATACAGTAAATGCAACACATGAGACAAAATTACACAGGCTCAACCACAGATGGACCCCAAATTACTAGCAGTAAGTGAGCTTCCCAAAGGACATGGTGAAGGAATAGAATAAATAAATTGGAAGAGAGAAATCTTATCTCTGTGATGTGTGGACCCGGAGATGGGGAAGAAAAGGGTAGGGAACCCGTGCAGAGTGTGACCGTCCGGAGGCGGTGGGTCACTTCCTTTTCTCCTGTGAAAAGAAGAGAAAAAGAAAGTTAACATGAGGTTAAAATTAACCCGAAATACTATTGCAAAACAATATCCATAGTATCAGGAAAGTAAAAATAATGACAACAGAGCAATGGATGGATCTAGATACAGAACAGAAGATTTACAAGTTTTACAGGTATAAGATTGTCAGTCTTCGTGTAAATGGTTACTTAATTCCTCATCAAGGTTATGTCCCCCCGGGTACTTAGTCTCAAGTCCCAATATCCATTTGGATTCATGTTTGCGCAGTTTGAGAACTTTATTACCGCCTCTCGGGCCGGTATGTACCTGTTCTACAATAAAGTAGCTCAGCAGGGAACTGTAAGAGAGGTGGAATTCCTGGAAATGCCTTGCTATGGGGAAGTGGATATCTTTTTTATTAATAGTACACATGTGCTCTTGCACCCTCTTTTTATCCATAAATGTGGTGCTCCCCACATACCTCAACTTGCATGGGCATTCCAATGCATATATAATGAAGGGAGTGCTGCAAGTTAAAAATTGGTTTATGTGTTTTATTCTGTTGTGTCCCGGTAATGCGAACTCTTGTATCATATGGCTATTGCGACAGGCTTTACAATGCTCACAAGGAAAAAAGCCTTTGAGGTTATGTTCTCCTTGAGGTAATACTTGTGTGATGTCATTATGTACAAGAGTGTCCCTAAGGCTTTTCTATATGTGATGCTGGGTCTAGTCTGCAGAGTATGTCCAATGATGGGATCGCTATTTAGAATGTCCCATTTGTCAGCTAAGATTTTCTGTATTTGTTTGGAGTTACCATTAAATGTCTTAATGACTCTAGTCTCTTCAGATTTAGGAGTGTCACCATCAACTGTGGCATTCATAGGTGCCTCCAATGTTTGTGCTCTGTCAACTTTGCTGACCTTGTTGAGTGCTCGTTTGAGTACCCACATGGGGTATCCTCTACTCAAGAATCTGCTGATCATAATGTCCTGTTCAATAATGAATGCAGTTTCAGTGCTGCAGTTCCTTCTCGCTCTCAGCAGTTCTCCATAAGGATTGCTCCACTTCAGATTGTCCGGGTGACTGCTGAGAGCGTGGAGGAGAGTATTGCCTGCGGTAGTTTTACGAAAAAGACTGGTTTGCAGGGTACCTTGATGTACTGTGACCATGAGATCGAGAAATTCGATCTGTTTCCTACTCATGTTCAGAGATAAATGAAAGTTGTGATTATTTATATTGAGCCTATTTATAATTCTGGTTGCTTCTCCTTCAGTACCAGTCCAGATTAAAAATAGGTCGTCGATGTAATGAAGCCAGAGTTTGACTTTGGTGAAGTCTAAACACAAAGCATTGTCTGCCTGGATTTATTCCCCCCATTTGCCTAGGAACAGATTGGCAAAGCTAGGGGCAAAACAAGTACCCATAGCAGTGCCGAGTATCTGTTTAGATGACGCATTGAACATAAAGATGTTATTTTTAAGGCATTGACTCATCATTTCTAGGATCATCTTAGTATGTTCTAAATACCCCATGGGTCTGTTTTTCAGGTAGTGGAAGCATGCTTCAATGCCTTGGAAGTGGTCAATTATAGTGTATAATGAATTGACATCAAGGGTTATCATGAGACCGCTGTCCTCCCAGATTGTACTTTACACTTTTGAGAGGAAATGTTTAGTATCTCTAACATGTGACGGGA
This sequence comes from Triturus cristatus, assembly GCF_964204655.1. Taxonomy (NCBI): domain Eukaryota; kingdom Metazoa; phylum Chordata; class Amphibia; order Caudata; family Salamandridae; genus Triturus; species Triturus cristatus. The sequence goes on along the minus strand of NC_140593.1, from coordinate 966,859,582 downwards.
GAGAGGTGAAATACTCTCGGAGAAAGTAATCAACATATTTAGATACGTTCTCTAACACACTAACAATCAAGGAAACAATAGGTCTGCTGGGAGGCATGGTGGGGTCCTTATGTATTTTGGGCAAAAGGTACATAAATGATAACTTAGGGTAATCACGTTTGAGAAAACAATACTCTTCCCAAGTAATGATGCCATTCTGTTCCCACTCTTTCAATTTGTCCAAGGTTTCAAAAATGCTTTTATTATAAATATCAACATTAATCTTTAACCCCTTCAGTGCCACGCCCTTTCCCCGCCCTGTGCCGGACGTTGCATTGGCGGGCGGTGTTCATGACGAGCTGGACTCGTCATGGGCACAGCGCAACCACGGCCCATGACGAGTCCAGCTCGTCATGGGCACTGAAGAGGTTAATTAAAACCTATATATATTTTATTAAAATTAAAAAGTAAACAAAATAGTTTTTTAAAATTTGAATCTGAATATTTTACAAATAAAAACATTAACAATTATACATATTATTATTTTAAATAAACAAAATCATAATGATATAAAGTAAAACAATATAAAATAATTCTTTCAATATTGCAATACATACTTATTAAATTCCCACTATAATTCATACATATAGTGCTAGTGGCACTCTTGTGGTCTGACACCCTGTGATGACCTTTGACTACCATTATTTTAATTGACTTTGGTGTGTTATTTTCTTCTAGCCTGAATGTACAACGTCCTGCATATGCCTTGCTTCTCTTAAAAGTTTCTTTTCTTGTAATCTTGCAATCTTTCAGTGGGAGCTGTCACAGAGTAGAACGGCCTTGCTAAGAACAGAACGTGTGGGATGTGCATTTAAAAGCATGAGAGAGAGAAAAAGAAGTGTGGAATGTACTTTTTGGTCTTGAAGTGCAGTGTTGTGAGCAGTGGTGCACAAATGTGCTCTGTGTTGTACATTGAGAGATGAAGTAGGTGATGCTATAAGCAGTGGTACACAAATGTGCATTGTGTTGTACATTGGAAGTATTATGAAGTTCTTACTATTGGCTTCAACATGGCCTCATGTCATCTTGAATTCTGACTCTGCCTGGCTTGAGCTTTATCTGTGTGCACAGCCACGCTTGCAAGTTGTTTGGGTTAATCACGTTCAAGGATTGTTTTTGTGAGAGATTGTTTAATGTACCCTGGAAAACTTTGTCAAGATAAAGGCTGGAACATGCGAGATTGGAGAGGGAACGTGGGAACTCCGCCCTGCCATGGAATGCTTGCTTGGAAGCTGCCCAGTTCTGGTAAGATTCCTCTGGCACGGGGGCAAGTTTTCCTCGAACCTTCTAGTGCGAGTTTTGAGACTATAAAGCTGTTGTTTGTTGACAGTTGAGTGGGTGCTCACTTACAGAGTAGACGTACTGCTGTAAGACAAACGGAACTTGAGTCCCGGTCGAGAGTCCAATCCAGCTGTGAACGGGCCCCCCAGCAAGAATTGGCAAGGATGTCGAGTGAACGTTCGGGTGAGGTGATTGGTTTCTGACTAGTACCATTGTGATGATGTGGCTTTGGTCATTTGAGGTGTTTGAGCTTTGATTATTGCCATTGTGATGTGTGGCCAGTGGCTTTGATCATTTGCGGTGTTTTCTTTGCGATGTGTGACTGAGTGAGGTGCACTTCCAAAGTAATCATTTGATTTATCTAGTGTATATATATATATCTTTCTGATCTCTTTCAGGACGTCCCATATTATATTTGCTTGAGTCTTATCTTATATTATTTGCTGCTTGTTTCTTCATCAGTATTATTCATGCATTTAACTGTTGCATTTACCAAGTGTGTTATTATTGCATGCATATAAACATATATATATTTATATCTTAATATATTTGAATGTTGTTATTTTGGCATCTGGGAAAGCCTCTCTGTTAGAGAGCATTGTGTAAACTAAAACCCCAAGCCTTATTCTAAAAAGAGAGTCTATACATTTTGTAAAATAAAACCCTTTTCTAAAGGTGTTGTTTGTTTTGTGTTTATGTCTTCTGCCTCGCCTAGTGTTGAGCCATCGTGTGGGAGATTCTGTATCATCTAAAAGGCGAAGCAAGACAATACAAAAATTGAAAAATTCTTATACTAGTAATATATAAAATGTACAACTCCCACCTCAGACAACACAAGAGTAATACAATTGTTACATCACACAAAGGTAAAATTTACTACTCTCACTATAATAACTGCAAAATTAGATAAAATATTAAATTTCAGAGTACTAAAATTTGCTATTCCCAGTACATTTAATATAGCACTAGGAACCATTTTAGATTACAGAGTGAACATTTACTATTTACCCTCCAATAAGTGCAACAGTAGGGAAAGTGTTGGATTACGGAGGGGTAAAATTTACTATTCCCGCTCACTGAGTGTAACAGTAGGAAAAGTGTTGTGTTGCAGAAGGATAAAATGTAATATTCCCTCTCCAATGAGTGCAAATGTAGGGAAAGTGTTGGATTGTGGAAGGGTAAAATGTACTATTCCCACACCACTGAGTGTAACAGTAGGGAAAGTGTTGGATTGTGAAGGGATAAAATGTACTATTCCCTCTCCAATGAGTGCAAAAGTAGGGAAAGTGTTGGATTGAAGAGGGCTAAAATTTAATATTCCCACTCCAGCCAGTGCAACCATTGGGAAAGTGTTGGATTGCAGATGTTCAACAGTAGGGAAAGTGTTGGATTGCAAAAGGGTAGAATTTACTATTCCCACTCCACTGAGTGTAACAGTAGGAAAAGTGTTGGATTGCGGAGGGGTAAAATATACTAATCCCACTCAAATTAGTGCAAAAGTAGGGAAAGTGTTGGATTGCGGAGGGGTAAAATGTAATATTCCCACTCCAGTCAGAGTAACAGTAGGGAAAGTGTTGGATTGCTGAGGGGCAAAATGTACTATTCCCACTCCTGTCAGTGCAACAGTAGGGAAAGTGTTGAATTGTGGAAGGAAAACATTTAATACTCCCACTGCAGTCAGTACTACATTATAAACAAACACATTTTCTGCAAATAAACCATAATTTAATTTCAAAAGCAAAATATAAAAATTAAAATATAAATATTTTAAAAAACACAAATGTATTTCATATAAAAAAAAAAAATAAATACATATTTTAATGTTAAATACATATAAATAATTACAGTAGGGAAAGTGTAATGTTGCAGAAGGATCAAATATACTATTCCCACTCCAATGAGTGCAAATGTAGGGAAAGTGTTGGATTGCGAAGGGGTAAAATGTATTATTTCCACTCTAGTCAATGCAACAGTAGGGAAAGTGTTGGATTGTGGAAGAGTAAAATTTAATATTACCACTCCACTGAGTGTAACAGTAGGGAAAGTGTTGGACTGTGGGGTAATAAAATATACTATTCCCTCTCCAATGAGTGAAAAAGTAGGGAAATTGTTAGATTGAAGAGGGCTAAAATGTAATATTCCCACTCCAGTCAGTGCAACAGTAGGGTAAGTGTTGGATTGCGGAGGTTCAACAGTAGGGAATGTGTTGGATTGCGAAAGGGTAGAATTTACTATTCCCACTCCACTGAGTGTAACAGTAGAGAAAGTGTTTGATTGCGGAGGGATAAAATATTCCCACTCCTATGAGTGCAAAAGTAGGGAACGTGTTGGATTGCTGAGGGGTAAATTAAATATTCCCTCTCCGGTCAGAGCAACAGTAGGGAAAGTGTTGGATTGTGGTGGAGCTAAATATACTATTCCCATTCCAGTCAATGTAACAGTAGGGAACGTTTTGGATTGCGGAAGGAAAACATTTAATATTTCCAATTCAGGCAGTCAGTACTACATTAGAAACAAATACATTCTCTGCAAAACCAAAAATTAATTTAAAAACAAAATTTAAAAATTAAAATATAAATATAATGAAAAACACAAATGTATTTCATATAAACAATTATTTCAAATAAATACATATTATAATGTTAAATACATATCATAAATAATTATAAACATTAAAATTTAAATCAGAAAATAATTTTAATTTTCAAAAATATTTTTATTTCAAGAGTATTTGTTAACAAGAAAATAATTTACTTGATAATTGTTTATTTAGTTACTGCCCACCATATAGCCCTACAAAATTTACAAGCAACACCTAAAACTTAACTTTAAAAGGCTAATTATTTACACAAGCAACATAAATATGTATTAACAAACTAATTACCAATACATAAAAATGTATTATTATTTAATTCAATTTAATTTACTTTCCACAATATACCCCCACAAAATATACACCTAAAATAAATTAATTCTGACCTAATTTAAATGTTATTTACTTTCTACCATATATCCCAATGAAACCCACAACTAAAATGTTAGTTTAAAAAAAAATTATTACACAATTAACACAATTAATTTTAAATGAAATAATCATTATTACATAAAAATATTATTATTAGTTACTTAGAATAAATTTACTTCCCACCCTGTAGCCCTTTAAAACCTGCAACCCACACCTAAAAAATATATATTTACACAATTAACATATTTAATTATCAATTAAAAAATTAATATTAGTTTACAATTCATTATTAATTATTTATAATTAAATTACTTCCCACTCTGTACCACGATAAACCCCACAACCCACACATAAAATGTATATTTAAAACATATTTAACACTATTAACATAATTAATTAGTAATTAAATAATTGATATTAACAATTAATTATTAAATAATTAAAATTAAATTACTTCCCACCCGGTATCCCTATAAACCCCACAACCTGCACATAAAATTTAAATCTAAAAAAATATTTACACTATTAAAGTAATTAATTAAAATATAATATTAATTAAAAAAATAATCATTAATTTATTATATTTAAGTTACTTCCCACCCTTTGTCCCAATCACCCACAACCCGCCTACGGTACTAAAAATAACAATAACACCTTAAATTAAATTTAATAACTACTAAAAAATGTACAAATACATCAAAAAACATAACCAATTATACAAAACAATACAAAATATACATTTAGGTGCCGATTCCGATCCTGTAAAACCCGGGTACGAACCGTCGGACGGATCGTTTTCTCCGTCCGACTCGTACCCAGGAAAAACACCTTACAAACCCGCAAGTACGATTCGTACAGAAACAACATTTCCGTACGAATCGTAAAAAACACCGACCGGCTAAAATATACCCACAATTCCGATCCAGGACACCGCGTACGCGACATTCGCACGGAGTCAGGCAGCGTTTTACGGACCAGCAAGTACGATTCGTACCCACAGCACTTCGCATGGCAATATTTTTACGGGACCCAAAAAGTGCCGGAAAAGCTAAGTACGCCACGATGCACGGCGAAAAGGGGACCCGGTACGCACCGTACCCCCATCCCTACACGTCCGCACCGTACCCCCAGCCCCCCCATGTCCGCGCTGTACCCACAGCCCCCCCATGTACGCACTGTACCCCCACCCCACCCCCGTAGGTACGGAGCGTACCCACACCCCCGTAGGTACGGAGCGTACCCCCACCCCCATAGGTACGGTGCGGAACCCCAGTGCGTACATGGGGGGGCTGGGGGTACGGCGCGTACTTGGGGGGGGCTGGGGGTACGGCGCGTACTTGGGGGGGTGGGCTGGGGGGGTGTTCGGCACGTATGCGGGCACATGTTTGGACGTCTCCATGGTTCGCTCCGTACGGTGTTTTTTCCATACGGTTGTGCATTCGGACGGACGGGACGGATCGTACTTGCGTGCTCGGACTTCAGTTTACCGATTCGTACGTAAAACTGTCCGGGGACGTGTCGGACACTTTTTCCGACCCGAGGACGTGTCGGGGAATTTTCCCAATGCGATTCGTATGGATTTTTTAACATACGAATCGTACTTGCCAGTTTGTACGGGACTTGTACGATTCGTACGTAAAAAAATCCGGATACGATTCGTACGGGGAATATTTTTCACGGATCGGAATCATACCTTAATATATATACCAAAATACATAACAATAATTAAAAAACTATATTATAAACAACTATATTTTTGTAATTGATATTAATGACTTCGATATTTTAAAAATCAATATTACTTACCTTTAAATCGATATTCTTGACAACGATATACTTGCTGGCCATATTTCCTTGTCACAATATTTTTGACTCGATATTTATGCAAGTTGATATTTCCAACTCAATATTTTTTTCTCAGCACCACTGCTGTCCTAGGAACATCTGACCCAAGTTTGAATCCTGGCTTTGGCTCAACATGCTGTGATTCTGGGCAAATTAGTTAATTTCTCAAGCCCTTAAAAGGAAAACAAATGTCTGCAATGTATTCTGTTTCCTTTGTAAAGCACCTTAGCCGGAGGGCTAGTTGTGTTACTTAGAATGCTGCAATAAATGTACTTTTTCTGTTTAGCAATCCCAGAAGTCCTAGTGCAAATGTAGCAGTTACATTACATTGCTTGAACAAAATTCAGTATATAGCTCAGGAAATCAACACCAATATCAGTATTTAAAAGAATGTAAAAATTATCCTTTATTCTGGACATCCGATTAAATATATGGAAGGACCTGCCATGTTACTTAAATACAACTTTCTTCCACTTCCATTTTGTTTAACAAATTTTATGTAGACTTTCTTCACACAGTATTATTATTACAGAGAATGTAATTCACATTACTGTATCGCAACATTACACACTTAGGGCCTGATTACGATGTCTATTATTGCGAGAAAGGAATAGCCCGACCATTGGTCAGCGATTCTGACATCCCAATTTGCGGTCGGAAACATCCATTTTGCAATGGGAATTTGTGCAACTGGCTGAAAACGCCCACAGCACAAGCTCCCATTTTCAAACATTCATGCACCGTGTTGCAGGCACCTCACAGTGCCTGCTACACGGTGCATGGATGTTACAGAGGGCCTTGGGGGAAATGGTCCCTGCTAGAGGCCTTCAATGTCGCTTTCCAACAGCCTTTCCATGTTGGAAAGGCTGACATGGAATGGCTGTAGGAAACTGACATCATAATCCCTATGGCGGAGCCGTCGTCATTAAGGGATTATGAGGAGTTTCTGACTCACCGACAGACTCCTAGAGCCTATCGGAAAGCGTTGGTCGGTTCCTTCGACTGCTGTCTTTGACCGCACGCATTGTAATGTGTTGGTCGGACTGCAGCAGCAGATGGCGGTCAGACCGCAACCGACGGGCCGTCGATTGTGGTCCGACAGCCATCGTAATTAGGCCCTTAATGTGGAAAGTCAAATTTAATAGCATGCTTGGATCCCAGTATAATCAAATATGAACGGATATAAAAAGGTTACTGCCAAGGGAAAAATGGGTGGCATAGATATGGATGTGTGAAGTTATATTTATAATGCCACAAGAGACATATTAGAGATGGCAGAAGTATTCAACCAATAGGAAAGTCATCCTATATGTTTCCTGTACATATGGTATTGCCCCAATGAAAAGAGGTGACTATGTACTTAGTAGTGTTTGTTCTTTTTATATACAATTGATTCTTAAGTGTTGTCAGTATGAGGTATATAAATGTCTTGTCGACACTTATGCAGAGGAGCCCATGTCTTGTTAATAAGATCGATAGCATCTTACGCTTTGTATTTCATTCTCTCATGTCAGGCTAATTGAAAAAGCTCAGTTAGCCATTTATTATGTGTAGGGGCAATCCTGGTTTTCCAGTGGCTCAGGATGCAGACCTTAGCCACTGCAAGTGAGGTGGCCATCCATCTTCTCCATAATGAGGATACATCCAAGATATCAGATAGATCATGTAATTATGCAAGTTTGATGGATGGTCAAAGGTAGGCTATGTTGAGATAGTGTGAACCGAATCTCTGACCAATAGGTAACATACATGATCAGGTCGGAGACTCCTGATTTTGTAATCCAAAAATAACTTTATTTTAGCTGGCTCCTGCCTGAAATCACCTTTATTTCAATAGAAGTCAATGGGGGGAATAAGGACTCCCGATTTTGTTTTCATAATCTCCCATTTTCCTGTTCTGAAATGTAGACATGTTTGAGGTAGAGATGAGTGGGCATACCCATAGAGATGGCATAGTGTGCCCTCATCCTGGTCGTACCTCCAGCATTGTAAATCTTTGGCCAGTCCCCACTTGACTTAAAAGCTCATTACGATATCAGGGGGAAAGCCTCTGCCCGACACCGACTTGGAAACAGGACCGACCGACTTCCGGTCGGTGGTTTCAACCGCTGTATTACAATGCGACCGCACATTGTTCGACGCGGTCGAGGAGATTCCAACTGTCGGGAGGAGGCTTTCCGCCTGACATCGTAATGAGCACCTAAGAGTGCTAGTGTCCAAAACCAACTATGAAATATTTTATAGAATGTCAATTTCAATCAAGAGTCTCCCAGTCCTTGATCATGCTTTTGTAATGAAGTGGATCATTTCTCTTCTACATACTCAATCAACAGGTCATTTGGCATTTATTATTGGTGTCTTTCACCATGGGAGTCGAGTATAATTCCTTAATCATGGTTTTATATAGCCCCTTTATTGCACCTATGTGTGTGCCCATAATTTGACACAGGTATATAGTGGCCAAGGGGGTAATTACGATGGCGGATGGACTTCAGTCCATCCACCATCATATCGGGGAGTGGGACCGCCCGCCTACAAGGCGGCGGTCCCACAGGGGGTATTACGATGCCAACGCCACCGTGGCAGTGGTGTAGGACTACCTTTATTGTTTTGTCAGTAAGCATCATGCCATTGTATTCATCCCTTGTTGGAGGAACATAGTAGCAATATGTATATTCTCTGTGCCAGAGTGGTCCAGAAGAGCATTAAGCTCCAACAGTGTCCAAAAGGAGGGTGTGCTGGTTTGTATAAAATGTGATATGTATTGGACTGTATGATACATTATATTTGGGTGAGTTTCAATCCCCCTGCGGTGTAACAAGTTTAACACAAAGTGCCTCATTACGATTTGTGACTCCGAAAGCCTCCGACCGCAGGTTGGAGGCTTTCCTAGTCACATTGTAGGTTTCACTTCTGACCACCACATTACAATTCAGGCGTTTGAAAGTGAAACTGGCAGGTCACTCCAGCTGGATTCCGGAGTCCTCACCGTAATCCCTAAGGACGTCATTTCCGCCATCAGGATTACGATGTTGGTTTCTGACAGGCTTTTCGTGGCGGGCTTTCTGACATGAAAAGCCTGTCGGAAAGCAACTTTGGGGGCCCCTAGCAGGGCCTCCTTCTCCCTGCGGCATCCGGTTGGGGGCCAAGGGTGCACCTATGGTGCCCCCCCTACACAACGAGGTACCTGCCACACAGTGCAGGGATTAACAGAAACTCCCATTTCTCTATGGGAGCTTTTGCTATGGCCGGTTTACGGCCGCAGCACAAGCTCCCATAGAGAAGTGAGAGTATGCAACCGCACCATGTGTGGTCGCATTGTAATAGTGGTGTCGGGATCGCTTAGCAGAGGTCGGTTGGTCCCGAGATCAAAACGGTGTCAGGCAGATGTAAGTCCACCCAACATCTTAATATGGTCCTAAATCGGCCCCATTCTATCAAAAAGTGTAATGTCTTTGTCACCTTGACGTAATAGTTGTGGGGGAACAGTAAAAGGGAGCATACTAAATACGTAGTTATAGCTAACAGCAACCACCATTTTAACCAGTTGAGCTATTTAGTGCTTTCTGCATGTGGACATCCAAGTTCATTTGGCAGATTAAAGGATAGAGGGTATTGGGGATTATGTCTGCAAAGCCAATATTCAATAGCCAATATTCAATAATATTCTCAAATATTTAAGGTTGTGTGTGACCTATTTGAAAGTGTGATTTTCTGATGCTGCATGACATAGGTATGATTCACATTCACATTTTGTCCAGTTAATTTTGTGCCTTGAGAAGTGTGAAAATGCCTCTATTAAGGCCCTAAGGAATGGCAGTGAGGTTTTAGGTTTTGTTAATATTAACATAATGCATGTAGAAGGGCCTTTGTTTCTCCTTCAGGCATCTGGGTCCCTGTGATTGACTGTGTTTTTCATATTTCTAATACCAATGGTTCCAGGGCAAATAGAAACGGAAGTGGTGGCAAGGGCCAGCCCATTCTTGTGCCTGTCTTTACTGGGAATGGTTCCAACAGAAACCCACCACATGTCACTTGTGCTGAGGGACCACTATAGAGCAAGCAGACTTTGTTCATGAAATTGACCTCCAAGATGAACTTCTCAAGAGTTTTTTTTTAAAAGGTAGCCTCATGCCATTTGGCTAAAGGCTTTTTCTGCATTGAGGGAAAGAAATATGTATGGATCTGAGGAGTCTTTTGTATTTCATGGTCTATGTGAAAGGGTTCAGAGATGGTGCCTGGAATCGCACTTGTGATTCATGGATTAATGAGGGGATAACCTTGCGCTATCCATTTGCTAATATTTTAGCCAGGATGTATGTGTCATTATTGATCAATGAAATAGAGCAGTAATTGGCACAGTACAGATGCTCTCTAGTTGGTGATCATAGTTACTATTGCTTTATAGGGGAATGAATAAAAAGAACCAGTCTTTTCAGTGTCCTTGAAAGCTGCCTGCAACATGTTGGTTATACAGATGCCCCAGTTTTGTAACATTTCCTGAGAAAGTTATCATCTCTTGGTGACTTCTTGTTGGGAGAGTGGAGATTACCGATTTTATTTCCTCAAGGTGAGGGTTTCCCTCAGGTCGTTTTTTCCCCATTTTTGAAAGTTTGGGTATTGGGTATTTGGTGAAGAATGAATCTTCTTTGTTTGCGTTAAAATCTTCTTTCTCCAACCTGTTTAGTCGATGGAGAAATTTAGCAAGTGTCAACAATGTCCTGTGGGTCTCAGTGGAGTTTAGCTTCGACATCTTGCAGGCGATGAACTGCCATTTGGTATTCCATTGATTTAAGCATGTGGCCAGGGTCTTCCTGATTTCTCTCCATGTTTATAGTGCCGATGATGTAATTTGTGCAGAGCATATTATGCTTTATCCGTAGATAGAAAATTCACGGCAAATTGTTTTCTTTTTCAATTGTGTAGCCCTTCCTTAGTTGGGTGAGTGTTGTATTGTTCTCTAAGATTTTTTACAGAAAGTTTGAGATCTGATTGTTTCAGCTCAGCTTTTTTTGTGTGCTAAGGCGCTTTCCCTCATTATAGTTCCCCTCAATATAGCTTTGCCTGCTGTCCAAAGAGTTTGTGCTGAGGTAACTGAACCCTCGTTTTCTTCTGTTTTTTACTTAAGGTAAGAGCATAACTGTTTTTCTATATTGTTAGGCTACATTTTGATATATTCTTGCCCCATATTTTCATTTCGAGTTCTATATCCAGTGCTATAGGAGCGTGATCTAATAATCTATATGCCAGGATGTCGCATTACAAGTTCCTCGTGGATATGGATCCTGAGGTTAGAAAGTAGTTAATTCTGGAGCTTGAGCTTTGCCCATTGGATTGAAAGGTATACTCTAAATCCCTTGATTGCATAAGATGACAAGCATCCACAAGGTCTTGGATGACACCATTTTATATTGCCTTGTAGGAGAGATTACCCATATCGGCAGGCCATTGCTGTCTAAAATAGGGTCCAATGTTAAATTTCAATCACCTCCATTAATTTGGCGAGTTTTGTAGAAGAAGATGGTTAAGGATTGTGTAGAAATGGGCCAATGAAAAATAGCTACGTACGCAGACCTAATACATTAAAATCAATATTTTGTTTGATATTTTCATGTCGTTCCGTCGTTTTTTTCTCCTCAGGCCATTCCAGTTTAAACCCAGCCATATACAAATCAGTCTTGACCCTGCTCCCCATGGAACAGTCCAGCCTGAACTGCCAGGCCAGATTTTCCCAGGACCGCAAACAAGCATCCAGGGACTGGTTTTGGGGAATTGCCCCTCATCAGCCAGGCTAGCTGACTCCACTGGTATGGAGAGCATGGGACCCACGTCTGGGCCTACCCATCTCACTCTGGGAGACAAATGCAAAAAGAGCAACTGATTGACAGAATGCTGAAAAATGTCAAACATTCACCCCAGTACAGAGATCTGAGCCTAGAGCCATTGTTTGTTGCTCCCCATGCCATTCAAGTTCAGACCCAGCCATATGCAAATCATTCTTGACCCTGCACCCCATGGGAACAGTCCAGCTCCACTGCCAGGCCAGGATCTACCTGGACTGGAAACAAGCATCCTGGCACCGGTTATGGAGTATCACCCCTCATCAGCCATGCTAGTTGGAACACAGTGGCATGGAGAGCAGGGGGGCCCACTTCTGGGCATACCCTTCCCACTCAGGGTGACAATTGCAAAAAGAACAATTGATGGACAGAATTCTGAACAATGTTAAACATGCATCCCAGTACAGAGATCTGGGCCTAAATCCATTGTTTTTTGCTCCCCATGCCATTCCAGTTTAAACCCAGCCATATGCAAATCAGTCTTGACCCTGCTCCCATGGAAAGAGCTCAGCCTGAACTGCCAGGCAAGATTCTCCCAGGAGCGGAACTAAGCATCTTGGGGCTGGTTTTGGGGTATCGCCCCGCATCAGCCAGGCCAACTTGACTCCACTGGCATGGAGAGCACGGGACCCATGTCTGGGCTTACCCATCCCACTCTGGGAGACAAATACAAAAAGAACAATTAATGGACAGAATGATGAACAATGTCAAACATTCACCCCAGTACAGAGATCTGAGCCTAAAGCTATCGTTTGTTTTGTTCCCCATGCCATTCAAATTTAAAGCCAGCCATATGAAAATCAGTCTTGATCCTGCTCCCCATGGAAACAGTCCAGCCTGAACTGCCAGGCAAGATTCTCCCTAGACCGTAAACAAGCATCCTGAAAGCGCTTTCAGGGTATCACCCCATATCAGCCAAGCTAGCTTGACTCCAGTGGCTGGAGTGCACGGGACCCATGTCTGGGCATACGTTTCCCACTTGGGCAAAAAGAACAATTGATGGAGAGAATGCTGAACAATGTCAAATATTCACCACAGTACAGAGATCTGGGCCTAAAACCATGCATCAATAAATCCATCCTTGGCAGTTCGAGCTGGACTGTTCCCTAGAGGAGTAGGGTCAAGACTGATTTGCATGTGGCTGGGTCCAAACTGGGGTGGCGTGGTGAGCAAAAAAACGATTGTTTAAACCCAGATCCTTGTGACTGGGGGTGAATATTTGCATTGTTCAGCATTCCGTCCATCATTTGCCCCTTTTGCTTAAGTCTGTAGTAACAGCAGCAGAAACACGGAGCACAAGGAAATGCAACAGGAGTCAGTTACAAAGACTGTGAGAAGTTGGCCTGGCATATGCTGGTCACTAGTTATAGTGGCCACCTTGCACCAGTCCAATTCGACTCTTATGGTAGATAGGTTTAAGCCAACCTTTTAAAGAAAGCTATCCTAGTGGTAGCTGTGGAGAGCAGCCTTCAGGCTAAGTCTCTGAGGAATGTAAAGCAGCTTGTTTTACCTTATAATCTCTTGAATTACCAAATGAAAGGACACCACACAGGTATATATATCAAATATATATGTATTTATTTCAAGACACACTCTACTAATCTCTTTATGAGATTAGAAGTCAGGAACACATTCAAATATCAACGTTTCACAATAAGTTAAGCACAAATATGGCTGGGGCCCTAGGGGCGTACCAGACCATATACTAAAAAAGAGGTTTAGGAAAGCCGACTTGCAATGGGACAAGGCCTAGGGCCTGTAGAATCGCTGGGGCTTCACTAATGCAGCAAAAGCAGTTAAGTAAAAGACCCAGGGGAGATGCGTGTAGTGTGAGAACACGACCGCGGGTTCCCTATTGATTTCAATGGAGCAAGTCACGGTTGGATTTTTAAAGTTTTAGGGTACTTCGAGGAAGTCTACAAGCAAGCCACTTACAAGGTAAGTAATTTGAGGGCCAACACGCACTAGGGCACCGGAGTGCACGAGTTACCTCACCCAGGGAAGCCGGGTGCATAGGTGTCTTTTGGTGTCGCGTTGCGTCGCTGTTTTCTATGGAAGCCTAAGAAGATTTGCTGCTTGCGAAGACTGAAGAAGTGTCCGGTGGAATCCAAGGGTGGATTCAAGAAGAAGGTGACCTGAAAGCAGAAGGGACAGTGTTCATAGTCACTTGCCAGTGACCCGGGGCCAGGAAGATGGATGCCCACGGATGTTGGGTGATTTCAGGCGATCAAGGGTGTTTTGACTCTTCGCTCACGAGGTCCAGGAGAGATCGACAATGACCAGCAGCTGGATTCAGAGTGTGCCATGACGTCTGCAGCTGACTGCGGTGTCGGCAACCGGATTGGAGCCAACAACGCTTGGCAACAGCAAGTCTCGTGAAAAGTGAATTTAGTCAATGGTGCAGACCAGCAAGGTCTATGGGACTCACCCAGCGAGGTTAAGTGAGGGCAGGCCTGGAGCAACCAGGGGAGCCCTTTGGTTTGATAAGAAAGTCGATTTCGATTTAAAGCTTTTATTCGATTTGTACATACAAATCATACAAGCAAAAGAATACATAGTTAAAAAATGTGTAAAATCACCATATGACCACTTATAAGAAACAATGAGAAGACGTTGTACAAAAGGCTAAAGTGCAACAATTAAGGAGTAATCTTGCCAGTTTGGGTCAACGTACTGTTATAAAAGCAAAACGTACATGAATGAACAAACAGGTGATCAGTGGGAATTACTCAATGGGCCTATCCTGGCAGCTGTACATCAAAATTTATAAATAGTCATAAAATACTGTGGACATCAACAAAATAAAACTAATACCCTAATTACAAAGATGGTATAAAACTTGAGACATATATACATAAGCAAAAATGTAAACAGTAATAACAGCATAATACAATACCTGGCAGCTGTATAACATAAGTACAGACAGGTAAGTATAAAAATCTTATAGTACAATACTTTCCCTGGCAGCTGTACATTTCAAGATAAAAGTAGCCAGGAAAAAACAAATCTCTTCGTTCTCTAATGAGAATAAAAGTATCAATGCTGTTTCTGTAGTACGAATATTATATTTGATAAAAATTGGCTTAAGGTATTTTAACCTAAGAGAATGATAAAATTTACAAAGAAGTAAAAAGTGGCGACTATTCTGTCGGGAAATACTATCGCACGGACAGGGTATATCTGAACTGGTTTTTGTGTTTGGAAATGCAACCAGATGGTGAACAATACCCAATCTGACGCGTGTTAAAACATACTGATGGGAGGGACGGGTCACATACACAAGATAGGATTGGAACCCCGAAGTTAAATTTAAATCTTTATAAAATTTCACGGTAACAAGATTGCCAGAAATTTTATCTCGCTCTGCCTTTCGAAAGTTTAAAAACGTTGTCTTGATTTCTTTTTTGAAATAGAAACAACCTCTTCTGGCTCGCGGAATACATCTATATTAAAAAGAAGGAGATACCAGCGGTGGATGTATCTCAACCACTGTATGCGTGAGGAGTGGTCCAGGCCTATACAATCAAGAATGATATCCTGAGTAAATCGAGTCTCTGGTTTAGCCCAAATAGAACGCCACAATAAAAGTGGCCGGACTGCTGCTAAATCAGAAATAAACTCGATCCCGACTTCTTCATGAATCAGCAGAGTGGAGGCAGAAGGGGGAACACATAACAACCTCCTTAAGAACTTATTTTCCTCCTTCTGCAGGGATGTACCCACACTATGGCCCCATACACCTGCCCCATACAGTGCAGAGGAGACACAACGAACATTGTATATGTTCATCATGTCTAAAATGCTTTGTGAGCCCAGTTTAGAGGCAAAACGAAAAATACTGCCAGTAGATCGCAGCATTTTTAGTCTTATTGAATCAAATTCCGAGGTCCAAGACCCGATATTATTAAATGTAATTCCTAGATAACAAAAGGACCTGACAGGAGTCAACTTTTCCTTATCCAGAAAAAAGGTATGCTTTACCTGCTTAGCTGCCCGACCGCATGACATAACATACGTCTTAGTTTTATTCACGCGTAGCCGCCTAACTTGAATAAAATGCATAAAATTATCGATTAGGCGCTGAAGGCCCAACTGTGTACGGGATATGAGAACAGCGTCGTCCGCGTAAAGTAACAGCGGAACAGGTTTACCACCAATCAAGGGGGCATCTGCTGGGATGTCAACCAGAGAACGGTCGACGTCATTAATAAAGAGGGAAAATAGCAACGGGGCCAAAACGCATCCCTGGCGTATGCCCCGAGACACTTTAAAAAACGGGGTACATTCGCCAAGGGTGCCATAGCGGACCTTGCAAAAAAGTTTTTCGTAAAGTCTAGCTAAAAAATGGACTATTTCCCTCGGAGCCCCTGCATCTAGCAAAACCTCCCAAAGAATAGTGTGGTTAACCAAATCAAAAGCACTGCTCAAATCAGCAAAACATAAAAAAAGGTTGCCATTTTTAGCCACAGTATATTTTTTAATTAAAAGGTCCAAATTTACACATTGGTCCAATGTGCCCAGGCCTTTCCGAAAGCCATATTGGACTCTAGTTAAAATGTTAAAATCAGCTGCCCAATCTTCCAACCTCTTGAGCAAAATCCTACTCATCACCTTCACAGAGGCGTCCAATAATGAAATTGGACGATAGTTAGAGGCCTCTGATTTGTCACCTTTCTTATGTAGAGGAATAATGACTGATTGACCCCAAGTGGGCGGGGGGTTAGTTTCTGCCGCACAATTAAATATCCTCGCCAGGATGGGAGCCCATAAAGCTGGTTCATCTTTGTATAAATCCAGCGGGACCCCATCGGGGCCAGGGGCCTTACCTCCTTTGCTTAAAGAAATTGCTTCATGGCTTTCTTCTAATGTAATTCCCAACGGGAGGGGTAGCCATGAGATGGACTCAGGTAACATTGGCTCAAGAGGTAACCCTTCTGGATTAAAGATTTTAGAAAAGTGACTGACCCAATCGCTACATGCCACATAAGATGTTAATTCTGGAACATCTTCCTTATTAAGAAACGGGCTGTTAATGGTTTCCCAGTACAGTTTGCAGTTTTTGGTCTCGGCTGCTTCCTTCAACTTATCCCATGCCTCGGTCTGTAATACCCTTTTCCTGGTATTAATTGCTATTTTATATCTTGCCCTAAAAAATTGTATGTCCGTCTTAACGCGTGGATTAGTGCCTAAGGCATTCTTTAAATCACGGAGGGCGACTATACAGGTCTTATCGAACCACCCCTGCTTCGGACCGCTGTTGGATAGCGAGGCCTTAGTAAAAATACCATCAATAATACTATTCATGGAGACAAAGTGAACTAATAAACAGCCTAAGTCACAATCATCCTCCAAGCAGGAACTAATTTGGTTCTTACATCTGGTGAGAACCTCCTTCTGCTTAACCTTGGAATTTAGTCCAGTCCATTTGATCCTTAGACCCTTCGGTCTAATAGGTACTAAGTCAGTAGAACATTTCCCTCCTGAAACCGTCGAGGTACCATGCCTCAAAAGGGTAACACGAAGGCTATTATGGTCACTGAGACTTTCTTCATTTACATGCAGATCGGTAAAACCTCCACTACTAGACAACAGAATATGATCTATAAATGATCCTGCATCTCTGCCTGTAAATGTAGGGCATATTTTTGCCTGATTGTTTGTGTTACAATTTAACAGGGTCATGTCTAGTTTGACTAGCATATTATTTAATGTGGAACCATAACTGCAATGTTGGAAGTGAGAAGAATCCTCCCTCACACCCAGACCCCCCCAGTGACTACTCATTGCTGCACCAAAACCACAGATGTTCCCGTTGGACAAATGGCAGGGTTGCAGATTAAAATCCCCTGCCCAGACAACCTCGGCCATTCTTTTCGAAATACCAAGGACTTTAGTTATTTCCCTTTCTAGAGGCGGTAAAATATCCCCTCTAGTAGCATCAAAGAGGTTGTTATAAAAATTTATCACAACTAAATCGATATTCTTCTTGCACTCCAACCTTATAACTTGGCTATGAGCCCCAACTGTCGTGCTGTATTTAACTGTACAATCGCTCAGCTTGGTAGATATAAGCAACAAAAGGCCCCCCTTAGCCCTACCCGAGCTAGATTTGGTGGCTCTGAGACAGTAGGATATGTACCCTTCGATGTTAATAGGATCCAGACACCAAGTTTCCTGCAACAAAATTAGGTCAAATCCCTCCCCCAAAAAACTGGTCCAGAAGGGTGTACCTAATTTACTGGCAAGGCCAGCTATGTTCCAGGAAACAAGGGAGAGTCCTGCTGGTTTGCCAGAATCACCAACTACAGATGGCTCTGGCTGAGTTGCTCGTAATAGAGTAGGACCATCTTCCCGAGAGATGATATCTGGGCTTAATCTGGGAGTAACAGTAACTGTACATGCATCATAACTATCCCTATTTTCTAAACACGAGACGGGTATTACTGATGACACCATTGGGGATTCGGGGAGTGCGATTAAAGGTGTAGCAGGAGAAGCACTCGCCATATCTAAATAGGACAAAGAGATGTTTAAATCCAAAGCTTCAGTAGAGCTCAGTCAATCTACCTCGTCCAACACAGCATATCTGTTAGGGTGAGCAAGTTGTGAATACAAGGAGTCTTGGGAAGGGGGCAGGTTCTGCAATGATTGTTGCCACTGGGATTTAACTGGTTGTAGTGGCTGAAAGGGTTGCTGCCACTGATGGGCAGACTGAAATAAGGGTGGTGGAAAATGGGGAGGATGTGACCAATGAGGATTAACAAGGTGCTGGGGAAAAGATGGAGCATGTAGTGGCTGCTGGTGAAAATTAACATAATGTGGAAAAAAAGAAGAAGGGTATGGTGGTTGCTGCCATGGTTTAGTAGTATGTTGCGGGGAATACACAGATCCTCTGTTACTTTGAAAAGTGGAACAAGGAGGGTTTGGTCTTGAAGGCATCGGTAAAAAGTAAGACAGGGGGAGTGGGTTAATTTGAGTCGCAGGACCACTGTTGGGAACATTACATATATAACTAACTGTCCCTGTATCTCTAAAATTAACTGTAATTACATCCCCTACTAATGTTTTCTTGCTTCTGCCCACCCAGTCCCCTCTACGTACAGTAAGAATTTCACCGTTCATACTGTTGGGTAGAGGTTTATGTAAGTGGAACCATTGAGCACATTTGTTTCTTAGCTCAACATGACTTTCTTTTACTCCCTCCTTCAACGGGGGGACTGCTGTCAACACGACCACATAAGGGGAAACCTCTGGTGGTAAATTGATTGACCTAAAACGTGCCTGCTTTGGCTTAAGACCTTCAGGTTTGTTCGTGGAAAGAGGAGGTGCTAAGGGGGTATTAGATTTCCCTACAACGTCTTTTACTTGTGTAGTGGTGGTATTGTTACCAACAGCAAAGTGTTGAGGAGTCGAAATGGGTCCCACCACCTTCGAAGTGGGTATAGATGTGGATTGAGCAGAGTTACTCCCGGTTTGCAACAAATAAGGTATAACTGGGTTCCCGGGGGCTACAGTTACTTGAACGTTAGTTAATACATCTTTAGGGGGCTGGATACATGGTGAACATTTAGGGGCTGCTTCTGTACTCCCTTGTGGCTGATCAAGCCATTGCCCATTCGTTTTTTGTGGCCATTTCGAATGTATTAAAGACGTAAGCCTATCCAGTTTGGAAATTAGAGGCTTGATTTGTGCTGCTATTGTAGCTTCAAGGTCCAGTTTTAAATCTGTTACCAAGTTTTGCACCCAACAAGGAATACCTGAAGTCATTTGTGGGGTAGGGGAAATCAAATTATGATTCCTAACTGTAACTTTAGCTTTGCTTTTACTCTTAGATATAGCCTTTGGGAGACTGGTGGCCCTTCCCCGAGAAGCTATAGGTACAGGAGCTGTTACCACATCATTAGACCCGCTCAGACATGGAGCCGCTGTGCCGGAAGACTGACAGGCCTCTAGGTCTGGTGTAACCTCCAGGTCCGCAAAAGACGGGTCCGAGGCTGATAGGGCAACCGATAAATCAACAATATTTGGTACAATCGGAGCACTATTGGTGGGTATGGTTAAGGGTAGGGAGCAGACATTCGAAGGCTGCAATGCGGGTGATTTGGCATTGGCAAGGGAACCCAAGGATGAGCGCTTAGCATTTGCAAGATCCATGGAGACTCTTTTTTCCAATACAACAATGCTTTGATCAATAGTTTCATTTACACGGGAAATGAAGAGGTCTATAGGTCCTGTCACCTGTGCTACCACCGTAGCTTTTTTCGCACAACTTCTAGTTCTATTGCGCATGGCCGACATCTGAACACGAAGTCAACAGAAAGTGGTGTAATAGGTGGCGGCCGTTAATGTTGATATGCGAAGATACAGGACACAGTTCCGCCTACCTTATACGTTAGATGATGAATATGGGCGAAAAGGCAGGGGTTCAGGGCCAGGGCCGTCCTCAGCCGTCCTTGAACGGCCTTAAACGGCCCGCTCTTAGCCCGGTCTTCGCCCCGGGCTGCGTCCCGCGCGCGTCCCGCGATACGCGGTCCAGAACGCGCTCTTTAAAGGGTAGTAGATTGTAGGGGCGTGGCGCTGTGAGGGGGCGCGGCTCACGCGGGAAGAGGACCAGCTGGAGCTGTGGAATGCTGGTCCTCGCAGTCCCGGGGCCTGCGCCTCACCCTCCTCAGCTGCTGGGCAATAGGTGCCGGCGTCCCAGCGGCTCCTCCGGTGCAAAGTGGAATCGTTGTGCTACTCCAGTAGCGTGATGAGGACAGCAACGGACGTGAAACAAATTGAAGCGAGTGGCACCCGCAAAGCGGGTGCCGCGAGTTGTTGTAGGGCTTGGCTGGGGGCGTGGCGCTGTGAGGGGGCGCGGCTCACGCGGGAAGAGGACCAGCTGGAGCTGTGGAATGCTGGTCCTCGCAGTCCCGGGGCCTGCGCCTCACCCTCCTCAGCTGCTGGGCAATAGGTGCCGGCGTCCCAGCGGCTCCTCCGGTGCAAAGTGGAATCGTTGTGCTACTCCAGTAGCGTGATGAGGACAGCAACGGACGTGAAACAAATTGAAGCGAGTGGCACCCGCGAAGCGGGTGCCGCGAGTTGTTGTAGGGCTTGGCTGGGGGCGTGGCGCTGTGAGGGGGCGCGGCTCACGCGGGAAGAGGACCAGCTGGAGCTGTGGAATGCTGGTCCTCGCAGTCCCGGGGCCTGCGCCTCACCCTCCTCAGCTGCTGGGCAATAGGTGCCGGCGTCCCAGCGGCTCCTCCGGTGCAAAGTGGAATCGTTGTGCTACTCCAGTAGCGTGATGAGGACAGCAACGGACGTGAAACAAATTGAAGTCTTCAGAGGACCCACAAGCCAACGGGCAAGGGATCGCAAAGACGCCTTGTGAGGAAATGCTACACAGGAGCCCACGGTCACTCTGGACGGGGTAGGCCTCTGATTTTTGGTGCACAACCTGCTGGAAGCTTGGGCCACAAATGGTCCAAAGCACAAGTTTGTAGAACGTCGTGCAGGGGTTGCACTTGACAATAGCGCACGGTACCTGGGTATTGCTGTTCCTCGTCACTCGTGGGGTCCACTCGCCTCAGCTCTGCTGGGGACTCACAATGGCCGTCGAGAAGTCAGGAGATCAGCTTCCGGGGCTCCAGGGACTTCGGGCTCCAGCAGGAGCGGGAAAGTTTGCGACCATTGATTCAAAGTTTTGGTGCCTGCCAAGCAGGGGAGTCACTCCTTGACTCCAAGGGAGATTCTTCCGTCTTCCAAAGGTAGTGGAACGTCGAAGGACCAGGATTCTTCTTGTAAAGCGTCGTCCAGGGTTATCTAACTTGCAATGGCAAGGTTTCCCTATCTTATACTAAAAGACAGGGAGGGACTAGCTCTATGACCACTCCTCTGGGAGGGTCAAGGTAGGGGGTGGTTACACCCACTTCCCTTTGTCTAGTTTCGCGCCAGAACTGGGACAGGTAGCCCCTGAACCGGTTTGAGCTGGCATATGCGCAGAGGAGCCTACTGCTCCCCCAGTGCAGGACTTCAAAGCACTCTAGGAGTGCACCCACCCAGCCCCAATACACTAAATCCTGTCTGGAAGGTGGTGACACCTCCCTGTGACAGGATGCCTATTGTCACTTCGAACCAAAGTTCTTATTTCATCAAACAAACGAAGCAAGTCATCACTACCCTCCCCAGAAGAGCTCTCGTACCTATTTCATCCAAACACCTAGCCATTCTTCCTTTCATTATTCCATCCACCTGCAATATTCTACCATTTCACCTTTACATTCTGCCATCCGTTCATTCTTTCATCCATCGTTCAGTCTTTTACCATTCAGTCTGTCCACCTATCTATATCCAAACCTATCCATCCATCTCCAAACGTATTCGTTAGGCCTATCTAGCCACATTTTCACCTATCCATCCCTCCATCCACCCTTTTACTCATCCTTCTATCCTTTCAGTCATTCATCCATGCAACCTTTCGCTCATCCATCCACCCTTTCACTCCATCCACTCACTGTGGAACGGAGGCGACAACTACCTCACTACAGCGGTGTCCGGGCACGGGGACCCTGTCCCCCGCGCTCGGCCGAGTAACGTCCCGGTCACCCAGGACACCCTCTCTTTCTCGTCCCCTGCAGGTACCACCTCCTGGACTTGGTGAACCGGAAACACTCGCCAGCTCTCCCGGACGCAGACGCTGGACGACCTCGAGCGACTCGGAAGCACCCGCCCCTGACCCCGGAAGAGGCCAGCCAGACAACAAGCCGGAAGGTAGAAAAAGCCCCGAGGAGGACGGAGCGTCGTTCGGAGCAACCGACTCGTGGCAGGAGATAACGGAGAGCGACGAACCCCCGACAGAGAGCGGCGCAGCACGGCTGGACCGAAGCAAGGAAGAGGACGAGGACGTCTGGACGGAGGACTGGTGGCATCCTCAGGAGGAGGCTGGAGAGCGGCCGCAACTCGGACGAGAGTTGCGGCGGGGCACGTGAGTACACGTCACCTTTCTCCGTGACCCTTTTGTAGTTAGAGTTGTAAATATAGAACTGTATATAACATAGGAGACACGCGCACTAAGACACAGCATACTTATCCCCCGTTTTCACGAGCACTGTATAAATACCGACCACTGCCCCAACACCTGGCACCTCTATCCCCTCCCCTCTCTTACTTGCCTTTTCCACCTCCCCTGTCCGTCCCGTCCTCACTTCACCCTTTCGTAAGCCCTCACTCTCGGGTGTCGGTGGAAGTATTCCGACGGTGTCGCTCGGACTAATAGCCCTTACGCTTCTCTCCTTTGTTTCAAGCCTCCGTGGAGCCCCAGTACCATATCGAGGGGATCACCAGCTGCAAGGGAGAAGCCGGACTCAATCTCGACTCCACCACACCGAACCGGGTCAAGAGCCAAGTCAACCGTCCCGTCCTGTGTTTGACTCTGTACATCTGTTCCCCTGTTGATTAAAGCACAGACATTGCTCACTATATTCGGCCTCCCCGCCTGTTATTCCGGTCCGCCTTGTCCACAAGTCCACAAGTGGTGTCAGAAGTGGGATCAGCCGGAAGCATGGAGGCCGCAGTCAAACAACTGGCAGAATGCCAGGAGCAACTGGGGAAGATGATGGAGAGATTCCTCAAAACAGCTGAAGACGATCGGGGACAGCTGCATGACGTATTGAAAGGCCAGGGTACCGCGCAGGACCAAGCCCTCGAGAAACTCACCACTGTCATGGGACAACAAAGACCCGTCACCTCCCTGCCCTCAGTCGTGGTACAGAAGTATGTACCTGGAGAGGACCCCGATTACTTCTTCACGAACTTTGAGCGCCTAGCTCAGGCAGCTGCCTGGCCCGAAAACCGGTGGGGCCACTACTTAGGTCCCCTATTGACCGGAGAACTGCACGCCGCCTACCAGCAGGCCAATATCCAGGGACACACACCATACGCCGACATCAAGACCTGCATCCTGGAACGTTTAGGGATAGACGACGAGACGTATAGGGTCCGACTCCGTCAAGCAAGGGAAGGACCCCAAGAAACTCCCCGGGCTCTAGCATTCCGTATTCAAGACCTGGCCAATCGGTGGTTAAAATCAGCTACCGCCACTAAGGAAGACATTCTAGCCAAAATATATTTGGAGCAATTTCTGGCTTCCCTATATCCTGCCACCCAGAAGTGGGTACGCCAACATTCACGTCTAACGCTCGACAGTGCGGTGGAAATAGCCAGCGCCTACAGCAGAGCCCAGGAATCCCAGCGACCCAAGGAGGAACATCATTCCCGCACACCTCCGGGGAACCATCCCCGGGTTGTACGACCCCCTCAGGTGGTTAGGAAACCCGAGCCGGCTGCCCTCATGCCTTATCCGGTCTTGCCTCGGCCCCATCCACCTGGACCCCAATGTTTTCATTGTGGCGGGTACGGACATATTGCTCGCGTCTGTCCTCAAAGGGAGGAGCCCATGGACATAGGGATGGCGAAAAACTATGTATGTCTCACCGCTGACACCACTCCTCCTCCGTTTCGATGCCCAGTGCGGATTGAAGGACACAGGATGATGGCACTGGCCGACACCGGCTGCAGACAAAGCGTCCTAAGACCCCAAGAACTGCCTCACCCTGTCGGGCCCGTGACAGGAACCGTGGCTATCAAATGTGTCCATGACAACACCAAGCACTATCCGACCACACAAGTCCATGTCCAAAACTCCACGGATATGGGTAGTCTGTTGACGGTGGGTCTTATACCTACCCTCCCCGAACAAGCAATATTGGGAAGCGATTATAGTGGTCTACCCCCTCTCCTTCAGGACACCACCGAATCTCTGAGGAAATGGTGGGCCGAAGCTCCGTTTTCCCGTGGATCCCCTCCGGGGCGTCCAACGGTCAAACCAACTAAGACCAAAAGACAGAAGAGGAACGAAAGGAAGGGCTTTGCTATGGCCTTTCCTGCCCAAGTCGATATCCATCCATGGGAAACAGACCGGGAATTCCGCGCCACACAACAGGAAGACCCGGTGTTGCAGGAGGCCTGGGCACGCGCGCTGGATGCTGAAGATCCCCTACATGTAGGTCCTTATTTCTTCCGGAGAAACGGACTCCTCTACAGAAAGGGAGGACCCCAACAGCCACCCCAGCTGGTTATCCCCGGGTTGTTTCGTGATAAAGTATTGTTCCTAGCACACAGCCATTTGCTGGGAGGGCATTTCAGTGACGAAAAAACCGGTCAGACCATCCTAGATAAGTTTTACTGGCCAGGGGTACACGGACAGATCAAACAGTATTGCAGAGAGTGCCCAGTCTGCCAACGGAATAGTCGATATCGACCCCCTAGGGTTCCTCTCCAGCCCCTCCCCATCATTGATGTCCCTTTTACAAGAGTGGGCATGGACATTATAGGACCATTGCTTCCCTCGAGATCAGGATGTAGATATGCTCTCGTACTGGTGGACTATGCCACCCGCTTCCCGGAAGCAGTACCCTTACGCCACCCCACCACTCAAAACATTGCCAAAGCCCTCATATCCATTTTTTCAAGGGTGGGTTTTCCCCGCGAGATATTGACCGACCAGGGGACACCTTTTGTATCCACCCTGATGCGCCAAGTCTGCTCCCAGCTAGGCATCAAACAAATACGAACAGCTGCCTACCACCCCCAGACAGATGGGCTAGTTGAGCGATACAACGCTACCCTTAAGACGACCCTTAAAAAGCTTTTGGGCCTCGAAAGTAAAAGATGGGAGGAGATGCTCCCCTTGGCGCTGTTTGCCATCAGGTGTAAGCCGCAAAGCAGCACAGGATACTCACCATATGAATTATTGTATGGAAGAGCCCCTCGGACACTCCTAGATATGGCAAAGGAAGCCTGGGAAGCCGAACCCGACAGAACCCGACCCTTACCAGAATACGTGGACAACCTGAAGACCCACTTGGAACAGATCAGGGTCATTGTGAGGCAAAACCTGGTAGCCGCTCAAGACACCCAAAATCACCAGTACGATAAGGGAACCAAAGCCCGGAAGTTCAGCCCTGGCGATCTAGTACTGTTACTATTGCCTTCTTCCGACCACAAATTACTAGGACAGTGGCAGGGCCCCTTTCCAGTGTTAAGAGCCGTGACTCCCGTTACCTATGAAGTGGAAACCGAACCCACCCGAGGTATCACGCAGATATATCACGTGAACCTCTTGAAGAAGTGGGAGGGCCCCCGTCCTGTCCTGTCCCTTACAATAGCCCCTCCCTTTGAAGGGTGCATTGACCCTGACCTCCCCGAACCTAACAAACAGGATCTCAGGAAAGCCCTGTCCTCGGCGCAAACAGTCTTTTCCTCCCTTCCAGGACACTCCACCGTGGTTGAACATGCTATCCACACGGAACCAGGAAAAACCGTGAGACAACGGCCCTACCGCATCCCTGAAGCACGTAGAGCCATCATCAGAGAGGAGACGAATCAAATGTTGAAAATGGGCATCATAGAGCCCTCCAACAGCAGCTGGAATTCCCCCATAGTGTTAGTACCCAAGCCAGATGGCTCCACCAGATTCTGCATTGACTTTAGAGAAGTGAATAAAATATCGGCCTTCGACACATATCCATTACCCCGCGTAGACGAAATGGTGGAACGCATAGGCAAAGCTAAGTACATAAGCACCCTGGATCTCTGCAAGGGTTACTGGCAAATCCCCCTCAAAGAAACAGATAAACCCAAGACCGCCATTTCCACCCCTGAGGGTTTGTTTCAGTTCAAGGTGATGCCTTTTGGGCTTCACGGTGCCCCGGCTACATTTCAAAGAGCCATGAACTTGGTACTACAGCCACACCTAAGGTATGCCGGGGCATACCTCGATGACATCGTCATTTATAGCGACGATTGGGAGCAGCACTTACAACACTTACGTTCTGTAGTGACCTCTCTGGGGAACAGTGGCTTTACCATCAACCCCTCCAAGACCAACCTAGCTGCCCAGAGTGTAAAATACCTTGGATACCTGTTGGGGAAAGGGCTCATACGGCCTCAGAACAACAAGATCAAAGCCATTCAGGCCATCCCCTTCCCTCAAACCCGGAAGGAACTTCGTGCCTTTCTGGGTTTATTAGGGTACTATAGGAGGTTTATCCCAAATTTCTCCCAAACCGCGGCCCCTTTAACTGACTTATTGAAGAAATCCACAAGAGCTGAAGAACTGCTCAGACATCCCTCAACCCCGATGGTACACGCCTTTGAACGGCTGAAGCAGTCCCTACTCTCGGAGCCGGTGTTAATCAGCCCGGACTATACCCAGACTTTCATCTTGCAGACCGATGCCTCTGATCAGGGCTTAGGGGCTGTTCTTTCACAGAAGGACTCGACAGGGATCGAACGACCAATATTATACCTCAGCAGGAAGCTTTTTCCCCGAGAAGTAAATTATGCAGTAATAGAGAAAGAGGCCCTAGCCATTAAGTGGGCAGTGGAAAGTCTTCGGTACTACCTGGAGGGGCGTGAATTTATATTATATACCGATCATGCCCGTCTAGAATGGATGGCCCGTTATAGGGGCCACAATGACCGAGTCCTTCGGTGGTTTCTCTCCCTACAGCCCTTTCGGTTTACAACCGTACACCGGAAAGGACTACAACAGGGCAACGCTGATTATCTGTCCCGGTATCCACCTCCCAGCCCCCCTACCAGAAAGACAGCTAGGGAAAGGGGATGTGGAACGGAGGCGACAACTACCTCACTACAGCGGTGTCCGGGCACGGGGACCCTGTCCCCCGCGCTCGGCCGAGTAACGTCCCGGTCACCCAGGACACCCTCTCTTTCTCGTCCCCTGCAGGTACCGCCTCCTGGACTTGGTGAACCGGAAACACTCGCCAGCTCTCCCGGACGCAGACGCTGGACGACCTCGAGCGACCCGGAAGCACCCGCCCCTGACCCCGGAAGAGGCCAGCCAGACAACAAGCCGGAAGGTAGAAAAAGCCCCGAGGAGGACGGAGCGTCGTTCGGAGCAACCGACTCGTGGCAGGAGATAACGGAGAGCGACGAACCCCCGACAGAGAGCGGCGCAGCACGGCTGGACCGAAGCAAGGAAGAGGACGAGGACGTCTGGACGGAGGACTGGTGGCATCCTCAGGAGGAGGCTGGAGAGCGGCCGCAACTCGGACGAGAGTTGCGGCGGGGCACGTGAGTACATGTCACCTTTCTCCGTGACCCTTTTGTAGTTAGAGTTGTAAATATAGAACTGTAAATAACATAGGAGACACGCGCACTAAGACACAGCATACTTATCCCCCGTTTTCACGAGCACTGTATAAATACCGACCACTGCCCCAACACCTGGCACCTCTATCCCCTCCCCTCTCTTACTTGCCTTTTCCACCTCCCCTGTCCGTCCCGTCCTCACTTCACCCTTTCGTAAGCCCTCACTCTCGGGTGTCGGTGGAAGTATTCCGACGGTGTCGCTCGGACTAATAGCCCTTACGCTTCTCTCCTTTGTTTCAAGCCTCCGTGGAGCCCCAGTACCATATCGAGGGGATCACCAGCTGCAAGGGAGAAGCCGGACTCAATCTCGACTCCACCACACCGAACCGGGTCAAGAGCCAAGTCAACCGTCCCGTCCTGTGTTTGACTTTGTACATCTGTTCCCCTGTTGATTAAAGCACAGACATTGCTCACTATATTCGGCCTCCCCGCCTGTTATTCCGGTCCGCCTTGCCCACAAGTCCACACTCACCTTTTCACTTCATCCATCCTCCTATTCACTCATCCATCCAACCTTTTACTCAGCCACCCATCAATCCACTTATCCTTCCATTTACCCTTTCAGTCATCCATACATCCTTTATCTCACTCATCCATACTTTCACTCATCTGTCCATCCATTCACTTTCCCTTTCAGTCATCCATCTATTCTTTTACTCATCCTTCCATCCACCCTTTCATCCATCCACCCACCCTCTCTTTCAGTCATCCATCCATTGTCACCCATCCATCCATCCTTTCTCCCATCCAGCCACCCTTTTACTCATCAGGCCCGGTTCTAGCGGGTGGGCCAGGTGGGCCGGGTGGGCCAGGCCCACCCAAACATGAGCCTTGGCCCTCGCAGTGAGGGCTTGAAGGCAGGCGCGCAAAGCACAGGTCGTGTGTGTCGGCCGAGACAGCTTCCCGGGAGCGCACACACACACACACAGACAGTTTTAGAGATTATCGCAGCCGCACCCGAGTACTTCACTGGTCTTTAAAAGACCATTTACATGTTAACGAGGCTTTGTTTATTTTTTCACCCCTTCATCTCCACATGGCAAAGGCGACAAATCTTTTAATTTACAAGGGTAACCTTTGCCTACTGTTCTGCTGCGTGGATATTTCTTTTTCTATGCAGCGCAGGAGAAAATAAGTTTGTTTATTCCTATTCACCTTTCCTGACACCTGCAGCTGCTTATTACATCAGTCTGTGACACAAAGTTTGACTAATGGAGTAGGTAAGAGAATGTGTTACTATTCGTTTTTAGTTCTAAAATCTGCACAGGCCCAGCAGGAAACATACTTTGTGAGTGCTTCATTTAAACAGTTTTTATCATTATCATGGCCGATGCAGGACAACAATAATACAAAATGCCCAGATAACGTTGGTGATTAATGATCCTGCTAGAGAACAATCATTTGTCTGTTAGTAGTTTTTAAATGCAGATGAACTGTATTTTATGTGGACGCTCAGTGGGTTACTGCCTTTGTCACAGAGATCATTGTGCTACTTGCAGTTCAGAAGTTACAATCCTAACATAGGACAGTGACCGATGCACTGTCATCAAAGAGCTGCATACAAACATGAATGGTATAGCTAGCACTTCGTTTTTTTTGTTTTGTGATATAGTTAGAACTTCCCCAGTCTTTCATAATTCTAATGTTGCTAAAATGAGTATGTTTGGCTAAATGTAAATTTTTATCAGTAAAGCCAATCCCTAACCACTGGAGTACTCTTTAAATCCTGAGTTTGTGCTTCTCCAGACCAAACCCTCTTAAAATATACTGCCCACCAGTATGGATGACATGTGATTCATACACCTTGTATTCCTCAATGGCTTATGTGACATTCCCTGTAGACTGATTTACATACTTGTATGAGTCATAGTATCTGTATAGTGTGGTTGGTGTAAATTACTACACACACCACACTGATATGAGTACCGCTATACAACAAATGAAATGCATATGAGAGAGGGGCTACGTAAAGATGAGGGGCACTGTTGGAGGGTGGCAGCGAGGGAATCCGAGGAGGAGGTAGTGGGAGGGGCTATGGAGCGATGAGGGGCACTGTTGGAGGGTGGTAGTGAGGAAATCTGAGGAAGAGGTCATGGGGTGGAGGGGGAGCTAGGGAGAGATGAGGGGCACTGCTGGAGGGTGCTAGTGAGGGAGTCTGGGGAGAAGGTCATGAGGGGGATGGGCTACAGAGAGATGAGGGGCACTGGTGGAGGGTGGCAGTGAGGGAATCCGAGGAGGAGGTAGTGGGAGGGGCTATGGAGCGATGAGGGGCACTGTTGGAGGGTGGCAGTGAGGGAAGCCAAGGAAGAGGTCATGGGGTAGAGGGGGGAGCTAGGGAGAGATGAGGGGCATTGCTGGAGGGTGGTAGTGAGGGAGTCTGAGGAGGAGGTCATGAGGGGGATGGGCTACAGAGAGATGAGGGGCACTGGTGGAGGGTGGCAGTGAGGGAATCCGAGGAGGCGGTAGTGGGAGGGGCTATGGAGCGATGAGGGGCACTGTTGGAGAGTGGCAGTGAGGGAATCCGAGGAAGAGGTCATGGGGTGGAGGGGGGAGCTAGGGAGAGATGAGGGGCACTGCTGGAGGGTGTTAGTGAGGGAGTCTGAGGAGGAGGTCATGAGGGGTATGGGCTACAGAGAGATGAGGGGCACTGCTGGAGGGTGGCAGTCAGGGAATCCGAGTAGGAGGTCATGAGGGGTAGGGGCTATGGGGAGATGAGGGGCACTTGTGGCGTGTGGCAGTGAGAAAATCTGAGGATGAGGTCAATAGGGGGGGCCATGGAGGGATAAGGGGCCCAGTTGGAAGGTGGTAGTAAAGGTATTTACGGAGAAAGAGGTTTTTAGTGCGGCGCCAAAAAAGACTTTTGCATCAGCGCTGAAGCCGGTCCTGTCATGGCCTTTCTGTTTTTGTTTATTTAATTAGCAGTCGGGTCATAAGGGCTACTGTGGAACATACTTTAAAGTACATGCTAATTATATTTACTGCTATTATCAATGTTTTAAGTTTGAACGTTATTTTACTAATGTTTTTACCGGGGAAAAATGAAAGTGGAGCCCGATGGTACCTGATATGGGGCTGGGGCCCCAGGTCAGCTGTGAGATAAGGTGCACTGGAGAGGAGTAGTGGATAATCAAGCCTCTAGGGAGTGCGCTGCAGAGTCCGGGGTCAGGTGGAGGTAGTAATGAAGAGGGATTCTCCCTGAAGGCTCGCACAGAGGGAGCCCGAGAAGCATCACTTGCCTGACACTCCCACCTCAGAAACCTCCTCTTCACATCAAAGGAACATTACATGGAAAAAACACTTTTTGAGAGTGATAATATTTATAAAGAGATCTGGAAATGAGTGCGTTTTACTGGACCTTGTAAGACTAAGAAGAGATAAAGGAGGACCCTGAAGCAGGCCTGCCTAGACATATATGCGACAAATCGAGCCCTCAGTGGCCCACCCAAATACACCCTTGGCCCACCCAAATAAAAATTCCTGGAGCCGGGCCTGTTACTCATCTATCCATCCTTTCTCTCATCTGTCCGTCCATCCTCCCTTTCACTCATCTTCCCATCCTTTCTCTTATCATCAGTCCATCCATCCACCCTTCCATCCATCCTCCCTTTCACTCATCCATCCATTCTTTCTCTCATTCATCCATTCACCCATTCATACGTCCATCCATCTACCCATTCATCCTATCACTCACCAATCGTTCCACCTTTCCATTCAAATCCATCTTTCCTTTCTATCACTCACTCAGCTTTTTTTGCCAAGTTACAGACAGAAGATGTCCATCAAGAACTTCACCCTCGCGGTAGCTGCTAAATTTGGAGGTTCATGAATCCACAGCATCTATCCATTTCCTCATCCATCAATACATCCTTTCACTTCATCCATTCATCCACCCTGTTACTCCACCCAGCCACCCCCTTCACTCAGCCAGCCATACTTTCTCTCATCAATCACCCGTTCATTCATCCATCCAGTCTTTCACTTATCCATCCTTACACCCATCCCATCACTCATCCATCTACCCATCCATCCTTTCACTCACCCATCCATTTCACTTATACACCCATACATACGTTCACTATTACACCCATCCACCTTGTCATACTATTTATGAGTATTTGTCACTTTAACTATCCTACTTAAAGCCCCGGTCAGATGAAGGTTACATTAGCACCTTTCCCTGCGAAGTCAATTTGGTGCATCAGACTAATTTGCATGGGCTTACATATAAATCACTATTTTAACATATGCTTTCTTAGGTTTGGTAAATGGTGCAAAGCCTTTGCAAGCCCACCAGTTATACAGCATTACATTTTCAGTCAACTTTCCCAACTTGGTAATTCGCTCTGACAGGTGAGGGACTAACGACAGGAATTGTAAATCAGTTCTGTTCAGCAGCATGGCGTCTTATACGTTACTCTTTTACATTAAATAAGTTAGCGCTCTAGCTTTTTTGTTAGTACACTAGTTACAATTAATCTTTTTGCGATAGGAAGCAGTGGAAACACAGCGAAGAAATGGAAGCTACAAATGTTGAACGCTCGCCTCTGCAAAGT
The DNA here is from genome assembly GCF_964204655.1 of Triturus cristatus. NCBI lineage: Eukaryota > Metazoa > Chordata > Amphibia > Caudata > Salamandridae > Triturus > Triturus cristatus. The sequence continues at coordinate 966,826,847 of NC_140593.1, read as the reverse complement.
CGTTCTTTAAATGTCAATAGCGCTAAGGAAGCAAAGTGACGACAATACGAAGGCTGCCTAACATTTGCCTAAGGCCACACTAAAAATGGCGCCTGCGTGCTCCCGTGGCGTCGCTTCGTGGCGTCATCGCAAATGCGGAAATTAAAAGACTAGGAGGTCTATTGGATCAACAGCTGGTTAATTTCTCTCAGGTGAATTCCTCACCCCCTCAAAATAGTTTAGTAATTCCTAAAGTGACGGGAGAAAATGCCACAAAAGCCCCCAACTCTCCTTCTTTGATCCCTCCTGTTTTTTGCCCGGTTAGCAATCCCACTGTCTCCAAAGCCATCTACCCTCCACCAGCAGATTTGGATGCTGAGCAGGTTAGGGGATTGCTGAGACCTGGCCCCTTACATAACAATAACATTGTACAAAGTAGATGCGCCAATTCTATTAATTTGCCCCCGGATTGCGCCCCTTATGTCATCGTACTTGCAAATGTTCCGCTGTTTTGCTCAGGTAATACCGAGCCGCAAGTGGAAGCGCATGATTCTCTTAAAAACAAAGTGGTGGCCTGGTTAGGCGCTAAATGCGGTTTCCCTTCCAAACATGCTGGAGATATTATTACGACGCGGAGAGTGAATTGGATTGGCCCATCAAGGAAATCTTGTAGAGGAGATTGTGTGGTTGTGAATTTTAAATACCCACAACATGTGGCTACTGTCCTCCTTCGGGCAGCATCCCTGTTGGAGGATAGTAATAGTATCCGAGTTCGTCCACTTGGGTATTTCTACAACAAGGCCAATTGTCCCTCCTTGTCCAGATCAAGACCTTATCCTTTTACCCCGGTGGGGCCCAGTCGGGCACAGCAATGTTCTTTGCAGGGCCGTGATAACTCTAGTACATTTGGTCCCCCCATTACAACGTACAACAGGTTTAATGTGCTCTCAGGCCTCGACCTCTGTGATTGACGGGGTGAGGGAGAGGGTACAGAGGACGCCGCCGTAGCGGCCCCAACATCAGTGGTCCACGTACCTTCTTCTGAGGCGGTCAAGAACAGCTCACCAGAGATTGTGGTTAGTGACAATGGGGACACGGTTAGGTTGTTATCTTGGAACATTGCTGGGTTGCGGGCTAAGAAGGGAGACCCCAATTGGGAAAACTTTGTAAAGAGTTATGACGTTATTGCCTTGCAAGAGACTTGGGATTTGGAGTGTGACTACTGGATAGATGGCTTCACATCCTTCTTTGTCCCTGCCTTGCCTTCCCCAGCTGGACGGAACAAAGGCGGCCTCATGATGCTGGTTTCGGTGAATTTAAAAGGCAAATTGATTATGTTAGACTGCGCTTCCAATAATTTTATCATTCTGGAGTTAACCTTAGAGGATGGTGGTAAATTTTATGGCAAGACCGGAGGCTCCTATTATGCTTTCTTTTCTTGCTTTATTCCAATAGCAGCAAGATAAAACTACTGTACCCAGAAGGCTTGGAGAAACAACTACCAGCCAATGGGAAACAAAGAAGCAAATACTGACCAATCACATCATGGATAATAGTATAAGGTGTATCGTGACTGCAAACAGCCCTCTTTTCTTGCTGCTCGCAGTCAAGATAAGTACCTTTTTTCTGTTATACACATTAATTTGAAGTACTTTCGGTATTGTTCGGTTTAAACTGTATTACTGGCCTGTGTAGCACAACTTCGTTGCTCCCGTTTCTTCGCGCTCTCACGCGCGTATAAATCTTTCAGTTTTCGCTCCCCCCGCGCCCTGCACGCGTTGCCTGCCCCTCGCGCGCCTCTCTCACCGGTCCCCGCCTCAACTGTGGCGCAGCACTCCAGACCGGCTCCTCAGCTCGACGCGCTATTACCGGCTCCTCTCCACGCTTTGTTCTTCATTCCCTCAGGCATATTTCACACGCCCCTAAGGGGAGGGGTTTCTTCTTTTTCATACGCCCACTCCTTTTTTCCTCACATTAACCCTTTCTTGTCAGGTTTTGAGCAGGTTCCCAGTTTTTGCTCACAATGCAGGTTTCCAATGAGCCTCAGGACAATGAAGGGGACGAGTTCAAAGAGGATTTGAGCTCTTTTATTAATTCCTCAGTGGAGACTGCTGTCGAAGCTTCTATGAAGCGGTTTTCTAAGACTATGGAGAACTCTCTCTTAAGTGTCATGACCAAAGCAATGGCCCAATCTGCGGGGGATAGCAGAAAACTTACAGTGGTACACTCCAAGGTTTCTTCTTTGGCGTCAAAAGTGGTTGGTGAGTCTTCCTCACATATGACAGAGGACGTGGTTCCTCCCAGGCCTCCTATTCAGGAGGGGTTAAAAAGTGTAGCTGGTAAACGTAAGGCTAAGTCCAACAACCCGGAGGTACCACAGAAATTGGTCATTTCAACAATTTACGACACAGATGATGATATGGGTGACGCCACTGACCTTGATGATATTTTTGATATTGTAAATCCTTCTTCCCCTCCTAAGAAATTAAAACTGGACGCTTTTGCATCGGAGCCGGTGCTGGATCCTGAGGGTACCCCTCTTTTTGACCCTGCTTCTATCAGGCATCCTAATTCTACCGAATGGTTCCCAATTGACCATGTCGGAGAGTATATAACCTCCAGACTTCGTCTCCCTTTGGACAAAACTGTCCGGGCTAAATTAAAGTCTGAGTGTCCCAAGCCCTCTCTCCCTTCTCATATAACTTCTACCCCTGCCATTGATCAACCCCTCCTCACTTTCTTCTCGAAGTTTGGCAAGGATCCGCGCAAAGGCGTGGACAAAGCTTGGTCTTCCTGCCAAGACAAACTGCTTGATTTGGTGGGCCCACTGGCCCGCATATTTGATTTAGCTGAAACAGCTCGCCTGGATGGCTCGGACCTTAATCCAGAGGAGATTTCGCTGTGGGTCCAACGCGCCTTTTGTCTCCTGGGCAATACTAATGCGGCCTTGACTCATGAGCGCCGCAAAGGTCTCTTAATAAAGTTAGATCCCAAGCTTGCCAACCTTGCCCCCCTTGATCCTGGTGTCAAGGCTGATGGTCTTCTCTTTGGAGACTCGTTAGTAAAAGACTTAAATCGGTTCGTCACCACCTTTGCCTCCTTGGACAAGGCGCAGCAATCCATCAAGAAGGTCTTTCCTTCTCGGGTTTTTGGCAGGGCCGGAAGAGGCAGGAGCCGCTCTACCGGCCGTGGTTTCCAGTCCCAAGGCTCCCGTGGTGCCTTCAACTCCAACCAGCAGGATTTCAAGCCCCAATTTTACCCCCAAAGAGGTCGAGGTTACAGAGGCAGGGGCCAACGTGGCTTCCGCTACAACAACAACAATTCCCAACAAGGTGAGTGCAGTTATTCCTGTGGGGGGTCGTCTAGCCCTTTTCCTGCACAGATGGCAGTCTCTCACTGCAGATCCATGGGTTCTCGACACCGTCCAAGGTTATCGTATCGAGCTTTACGCTCCTCCTTTTCAACATGTTCTTCCTTCTCCTCTAGTGTTCTCAACCGAAATGTCCCTGCTAGTCACCTCGGAAATACAGGCACTTCTCTCCAAAAGAGCTATTCTAGTTTCCCCCTTCGATCCCTCAGGCTTCCTCAGCACGCTTTTTCTCGTTCAAAAGAAGAACAAGAAGATGAGACCGGTGATCAATCTCAGATTCTTCAATCAGTTCGTGGTTTATCGTCACTTCAAAATGGAGACGATCCTTCACTTACGAGACACTTTGCGTCTAAACGATTGGATGGTCCGCATAGATCTCCAAGATGCTTATCTATCTATTCCTATTCACGAATCGCACACAAAGTTCCTCCAATTTCAATGGCAAAACGTCACTTATCGTTTTCAATCTCTGCCCTTCGGACTTTCTTCAGCACCCTGGTGCTTCACAAAGGTAATGAGACCTGTCGTAGCTTATCTACGATCTCTGGGGATCAGACTCATCATTTATCTCGACGACATTCTCCTCATGAATCTAGACAAATCGGCATTATTGAACGATCTCAACACTACACGTTCTCTTCTTCTCGAATTAGGTTTTCTCCTCAATCTAGAAAAGTCTTCTCTCATCCCGACTCAGAGCATGGAGTTTCTGGGCTTCCGTGTAGACTCCCCCCTGGCTTCCCTGTTTCTTCCTCAATCCAAGATCTCCACGATTCAAACTGAGATTTCCCAGGCTCTGCGCCGTCCACTCATTTCTCTCAGAACTCTGGCGAGAATAGTCGGCCTTTTATCGGCCTCCATTCAGGCTATCTTCCCAGGTCCCCTCCATTATCGCGCTCTTCAGCGCCTAAAGATCAAGCATCTTCGGCAAGGTCTCGCTTATTCCGATCAAATAGAATTAGATCTCGAATCTCACCTAGAACTGCAATGGTGGCTAAACCATTTGGAGGCCTGGAACGGCCGAACCATCTTCGCTTCCGCCCCAGATCTTGTATTAGAATCCGATGCAAGTCTGACGGGTTGGGGCGCCCGTTGTGGACCAATATCGACTGGCGGTACATGGTCAAAAGAGGAGTCCAAATTGCACATCAACTGTTTAGAGATGCTTGCAGGTTCCTTTGCAATCCAGAGTCTAGCAAAAGACAGAGTAAGTTGTACCATCCTTCTACGCATGGACAATGTTTCTGCGGTTCGTTATATAAACCATCTCGGTGGCACAAAATCAAAGGCTCTGGCAGATCTAGCAAAAAGCCTTTGGGAATTTTGCCTTTCCAACAGACTATCGCTCTCCGCGGAATACCTCCCAGGAGATCTCAACGCTGTGGCCGATTGGCATTCTCGCTTCCTCCGGGACTCCAGCGACTGGAAGCTTCTTCCCTCCGTGTTTCTCTCCCTCTCTCAGTTGTGGGGTCCTTTCTCAATAGACCTCTTTGCTTCCCGTCTCAATTCCCAGTTGCCTCATTTTTTCAGTTGGCGTCCGGATCCTTTGGCTCTGGCGACCGATGCCTTCCTCCAAGATTGGTCCCTTCACCTCAATTATGCCTTTCCTCCTTTTCTGTTGATCAACAGGGTCTTATCGCAGGTGCGTCGCCAGATGACATCTCTGGTAATAGTAGCTCCCTTTTGGCAGTCCCAGATTTGGTTCCCGTCTCTCCTGGAACTGGCGGTAGACTTTCCCGTCCTTCTCTCTCCTTTTCCCAATCTTCTCTCGGATCCTCAGGGCAATCCCCATCCTTTAATGGTCAACCAGTCTCTGACGTTGTCCGCCTGGAAAATTTCCAGCCTTCCCCTTCTGATTTCGTCATTTCACAGGAAGCTTCAGTCTTTATTAGTCGAGCATGGGCCCCTGGCACCTCCAAGGCTTACAAGTCCGCCTGGTCTCTTTGGTCAAGCTGGTGTCTGCAGAAATCTGTCGATCCCGTTTCAGCCTCTTTAAATTTTATGGTTAACTTCTTAGCCTCTGAGGCTAGCTCGGGTAAATCCTATCGTACCATCAACCTATATAGATCTGCCATTTCACTCAATCATACCCACATTGATGGAAAACCTGCGGGGGCGCATCCCTTGGTATGCAGACTATTAAGAGGAATTCGTTTTTCAAAACCACCTTTGGCTAAGTATTCTAGTTTATGGGATGTCAATTTGGTTTTACAGTTGTTTTCTACCTGGCCTGATAACTCGGCTCTTTCATTAAAAATGATTTCAGCTAAACTTACTATGTTATTATGTTTAATTTCCATTAAACGCGTATCTGATGTGAAAGCCTTAGATGTTTCTTCTAGACAGTTTACTCCTACTGGTGTAATGTTTCATATTCATAAACGTACCAAGACCAATTTACAGTCTGTGTTCTATCCCTATTTTCCCTCCAATCCCAAATTGTGTGTAGGTCAATGTTTAAAAGTTTATGAAAGTAAGACCTCTGCTCTCAGGACTTCCTCCAGCTCCCAACTCCTTATTTCTTTTCGTAAACCCTTTCTTCCTGTTTCTGCTGCTACCTTGGCCCGTTGGGTTCGTTGGGTCATGTCCCTGGCCGGTATTGACGTCTCCGTTTTCGGAGCTCAGTCCACTAGAGGAGCCATGGCTTCTAAAGCCTTTTGGGCTGGCTCCCGTCTGGAGGATATCCTGAAGTCAGCAGATTGGTCTAATGATTCAGTGTTCCGTACATTTTATTGCAAACCTGTTCTTACTGCTTCTTCTATGGTGGTTGATATGCTTTAAACAAGCATAATAGGAGCCTCCGGTCTTGCCATAAAATGTAGATTTTCCTAATAATTTATGACGGAAAGTCTTAATTTTATTAAAGACACGGAGGCGAGTATTATCCCGCCACAACACTTCTAACTGGTGTTCTCCCTCCCCACAGGAACTCCAGCGCTGCCACCGGCATCATCCTGAGGTCCTCAGGGATTCTATCAAGATCATTCCTTCTGATACGGCACCTTCTGTCCTTGGACTGGATCTTCTCTCCGACTCTCCTCTGGTGGTCTTCGGAAAAGAACTTTTTACGTGGACTTTGACTTTTTGCATTTTGTTCTCTGTTTCTCCTTTATTTTTCCATATTCCATGATTGCTCGCATAAGAAAAGAGGGCTGTTTGCAGTCACGATACACCTTATACTATTATCCATGATGTGATTGGTCAGTATTTGCTTCTTTGTTTCCCATTGGCTGGTAGTTGTTTCTCCAAGCCTTCTGGGTACAGTAGTTTTATCTTGCTGCTATTGGAATAAAGCAAGAAAAGAAAGCATAATACTCGCCTCCGTGTCTTTAATAAAATTAAGACTTTCCGTCATAAATTATTAGGAAAATCTACATTATTGTTGGTTAACTGTTACAATGCTCCCAATAGTAATCCAGAATCCTTGCATTTTAATTGGTTATCAGATTTTTTAATTCTCTACGGAGGCAAGCAATCCACTTTATATCGATTCATTTTAATGGGTGATTTTAATGTTCATTTGTGTTTAAAATGTGTTATGGCGGAATTGGAGGGGCCAGGCAGCGTGTCTCCCCCTCATTTAGAACACACACAGAAGGGTCGAGCACTTGAACATGTACTGCAGGAAAATGAATTATTTGAACCTGAATTTTATGATAACACTACACGGGTTGCCACCTACACGGGAAGGGCTAGTGATTCAATAATTGACTTTATTTTTGTCTCGAGATATTTTCTAAATTATGTGATTACATATAATGCAATTGCTATGCCCATGAGTGATCATAATCCTGTTGGATTGGTGCTAACAATTAGTGCCTTCTTGTCAAAAGCTGTTGTTCTTCAGCAGACTATATTGCCTGTAAAGGAAAAGGACCAGGGGAGAAGACTTAAATGGGAGTCGGTTGTACCGGAAAATTTCTTTATAACTTTATCTAATTCAGTCGCGGAAGAGTTAGGGGTGTGTGCCACCCCTTCAGCTGGGCTTAATGATATCATATCTTCCTTTGAAGATATTTGCAGGTTTGTGTCTAGCAGTCTTTTAGCCAAAGGGCAGGGGGCTAAACAACACCCGGTGAAAGGCTGGTTTGATAAAAATTGCAGTAAAGCTCATAACCGCCTTAAAAAAGCCCTCAATACCCGCCCAAGGGATAAGGAGCTTGTGGCGCGATTAAGAAAGGATTATAATACGGCCACCACTTTGCGTAAAAATGAATTAAAAAGCAAAGCTTGGGAGGATTTAAGGGATAAAGCCACTCTAAAAAATAGTACTGAGTTTTGGACAATAATAAATTCTCCATTTCTTACAGGCGCTCAAAACTCAGCACAGGAATTAAATATCTCAGAGGTCGATTGGCTATCCCACTTCGAAAAAATTTATGACAGTCACAGGGAGCCGGACCCTTTTATAATCCCCGTAAATGAGAGCCTCATGGAGCCTGTGAGTTTTGAAACCTGTGAGGTTCTTAGAGCCATAGAGGAGACAGCAGGGCGCAAGGCCCCTGGCCCCGATGGAGTGCCAGCGGACATGTACAGGGCAAATCCACTGTTTTGGGCAAACATTTTAACTAGAGTTTTTAACGCTGCCGCAATAGTGGGTTTCCCTGAGTCCTGGTCTCTTGCCACAATCGTCCCAATATTTAAAAAAGGGCAGAGAGGAGATCCAAAATGCTATCGACCTATATCGCTTCTGGACTCCTCGGTAAAAATTTTAGGCAAGGTTGTCCTGGCGAGGATCTCTGCGTGGGCCAAGGGGAATAACATCCTGTCCGAGGTACAATTTGGCTTCAGGTCAGGGAGGAGTACTGAGGACCAATGCCTTAACCTCCACCTCATACTCTCCAAATATACCAGAGCAAAAGGGGGCAGCTTATTCCTTGGTTTCATGGACCTGTCCACAGCTTTTGATCTTGTCAATAGATCTAAGCTGTGGGCCATGTTGCTGGAGATGGGCCTCGACAGTTCCTTGGTACACTTTCTGGCGGAGCTCCACAAAGATCTGAGGGCCCGTATTAGAATGACCACCGACGGAAAGTGTACCGGGAGTTTTAGATCTACTAGAGGGGTCCGCCAGGGATGCATCCTGGCGCCAATGTTGTTCACGCTTTACGTGAACTCTTTGGAGGGTCACCTAACGTCTGCTACAAAAGACTTCCCGAGCATGGGGGGTGCACCAATTCCGGTGCTCCTCTATGCCGATGACGCGGTACTCATAGCTAGGACCCCAGTTGCCCTACAAAAGTTACTTGATGCCTTTTGCGCTTTTATGACTAGTCTCGACCTGGTGATCAACAAAAGTAAATCACATACCATGTCAGTAGGATGTGGTATGCGTAAAGAAAAATCCTTTTTCTGTGACGGAGAGGTGATTACTAGTGTCAAGGTCTTTACCTACTTGGGTGTGATTTTTGATCAGAGGGGAACCTGGACACCGCAGCTAACATCTAAAATAAATGCGGTAAGAAGCTCATACGCTGCAATTCTGGGTTTTGCTAAGAGATTGGGGGGGAAACCTATGGAGGCTATTATGGCCATTTATAAAGCCAAGACAATTGCAATTGCTAGATATGGTGCAGCAGTCTGGGGTTACGTTAATTCTAAAGACATCCAGACTGAGGAAAACAAATTTTTCCGCTCACTCCTGGGTTTACCCCAGTCAACTGCTACCTACTCAGTACACCTAGAGTTGGGAATGGGTTACATCCTAGACATACTAAATCTAGCCCCACTTTTGATGTGGATAAAGCTTTGGCTTAACCCAAACCTTAGCCTTAACCAAAGGATCATCAAAGACTGTCTCCAACTTGACCATAGAAGGGACATTCAGTGGCTGTCTCACATTGAAACTATGACAGCACTTTTGGGACGCCCTGAAATTTTTAGTAGACCTGAAGCCCTGTGTAGAGCTGACCTGCCGTGGGTGAAAACAAATTTTCTGAGAATTCGCATGGCCGAGCGCGAAGCCCACGATTTATGTAAACCCTCTGTGAGGGCTCATGTTCTGATATCGCCATCCTGTGTGCTGGCTCCTTATTTAATAACGGTAACCAACCCTTTTCATAGATGGCTTTTATCCAAATTTCGGTTTAACCAAACTTATACGGTGCTGTGGGATGAGAAAGATTGGTGCAAGCTGGAGGAATCGGCCCCATGCAAATGTGATGGTTTCTCTATTCAGGATAATGCCCACTTTTTGTTTTTTTGTTCCTTCTATCATGAACCTCGCACTAGATATTTAAAATCTATTTTGAAGGACCTGGGCTTTATCCAGTATAAGCCTGCATTGTTATATTTACAGATGTTGCTATCTCCACTAATTATGTACTGCACTGCTAGTTTTTTAGCCGCATCTGTGAGATGCAAGAGAGAAAGGCTAAGATTGGAAGAGCAATAGAAACTTGGATCCATCTATTTTGTTCATTCGTGTGCTTTTTTAATGTATTTTATGCAATCATCGCCCTTTTATCTTGTTTTTTAAATTTATCAACTGTTTAATACTGTATTAAATTTATCAATTGTTTAATAGATGAACTTTTGATATTTGCTGTAGAATGCTTTTATGATTTTAATTAATCGAATAAAGTGGAATTTGACTTGACTTGACTTGAGTATTTGTCACTTTAACTATCCTAGTTAAAGCCCCGGTCAGATGAAGGTTACATTAGCACCTTTCCCTGCGAAGTCAATTTGGTGCATCAGACTAATTTGCATGGGCTTACATATAAATCACTATTTTAACATATGCTTTCTTAGGTTTGGTAAATGGTGCAAAGCCTTTGCAAGCCCACCAGTTATACAGCATTACATTTTCAGTCAACTTTCCCAACTTGGTAATTCGCTCTGACAGGTGAGGGACTAACGACAGGAATTGTAAATCAGTTCTGTTCAGCAGCATGGCGTCTTATACGTTACTCTTTTACATTAAATAAGTTAGCGCTCTAGCTTTTTTGTTAGTACACTAGTTACAATTAATCTTTTTGCGATAGGAAGCAGTGGAAACACAGCGAAGAAATGGAAGCTACAAATGTTGAACGCTCGCCTCTGCAAAGTCGTTCTTTAAATGTCAATAGCGCTAAGGAAGCAAAGTGACGACAATACGAAGGCTGCCTAACATTTGCCTAAGGCCACACTAAAAATGGCGCCTGCGTGCTCCCGTGGCGTCGCTTCGTGGCGTCATCGCGCCACTTGCAGGGCATGGCCGTGGAGAGGCAAAGTTTGTCAGTGAGAGTGAGGGAAGTGAGGGCGCTGGAGCGGTACGGGTCGCCTTCTTGGTCTTTCGGGAGCGGCTGGCTGAGGCGCCACAGGCCCCAGGCCCCAGGCCGGGCTCTGGAAAGGCGCCTGCCTCTGTTTTTAATCTATACACGTATCTACATTTTTAAAATTCAGGACCGGTGAGCGCGGCGCCTTCTGGTGCTCTAACCCTTCAGACATCTCCTGAGACACAGAATCGGCAGCAGTGATGACGGAAGAGTCCAGCATTAGTGCCCTGTCCTGGTCCATCAACAGGGATGATTATGAACTTCAGGAGGTGATCGGTGAGTGCAGGCCCTGACCCCTCCTTCACCCTTTAAATACCTCAGGAAATGTGTGACAAGTCCCACAGGTCTGTTAGTTGCCAGGGCCCCTCCACACTCTTAAACATGGACTTGTGACAGCCTTTGCTAATCCACTGTAGGCTGCCAAGGTTTGCCACACACACCTCCAGACATGGGCTGGCTGTTCTCGGATTTACATCCGTGCTACCCGGCACACATACAGTTAATGACAGTTCAGAGTGCGCCCGCGCCCCCCCCCCCCCCCTGCTTTGTGACCTCAGTAGACACAGCCCGTGCTGACAAGCGTTTGTTATAATACTTCTAATTCTAATTCACAGGTCTAGTGGCAGGCTCCAAAGCCAGTCTGTGACCATGAATTTCTGTCACTCACCCCTGCACACACATGAGTTGGCGGTGGGTTAGATAGCTTTATCGGTGCTGGCAGGCCCTGCAACCCCCACCCCACCCACACACACAAGTTGATGACCGTCCACATTGCCTTCATCTTTACTCTTAAGGCCCTATCCCTACACACAGACCCATGGTATGATGACTGGTCATATAGCCCCCAGCCTTTTTATAAGACTCAGTCCCCCCCAACATTAAAACAAGACTGAGCTCTTCGAGTTCCACACACTTCAGATAGGGCACTTAGACCTGTTTTAGTAGTTCCTAACCTCATAGATCTCAATCCTGTGAATATTGGTGTCATAGCATAACATTTCAGAATACATATTTGCAATCAAGTTTATTATCCTTTGAAACCTGTTGTTGGTTTCAGGTCTGGTGTCGGTTTTTCCTGACACACACAAGCCACTGAAGGACTCAGAGGCCTGCTCTGTTCTACAAGTCCCTTAGCCCCAGAACACTCAACCAAGATCCTATAACAAAACATGCCTGTTCTAGCAAGGTTTAATCCTCAACTCATGCACACACATGCGCTTGTGACAGACTCCAGTATTCATTTCTGCTATAGAAAATAGACCCACCCCCCATAGCCCTCTAAATGGCCGTTAACAGGGCGAAGTCACGGACGTGCTACCCACCCTTCCCAATGCAGAGGCCACAGGGGAAGGAAAACATTTCAAATTCTTGGCTACTGCCAGCATTTCTCGCACGCACTTGGACAGTTATAGGTTCCAGATACTGTACGTGTGCTATTAGGACCCGATCAAACACCCCTAAAATATATTGATGAGAGCCTCTTTCTGTGCTGCCTAGTTGTGCTCTTTTTGGATCCATAAACGGGCAGGAGCAAGTCCCAAAGTTCTTTTGTTTTGTTAATGTCTACTCTATACCCACACTTCTCTAAACAGGTGCAGCTTATCTTATGTCTGTAAAGAAAGGATGGCCGCAGACTCTTGGTGTTCTGTCATAGTTTACCCATCGCTGTCAAAGAAGTAAGTGACAGCTGAAGAGCCCCTTTCTGTCCTTAAGTGTTTATCCTCTGCCAACAACACACACAGATCTAGTGACATGCCCCAGAGATCTTCTGTGCTGTTAGTGTCGACTGCCCTACTTAAACATAGACTAGTGATAGTCCTCACTTCATTTCTGGTTACATCTTCACACACAAGCCCATACTGGCTTGGGGTTTGTTCCGTAGGTATGGTATGACTGGGCCTCCTTTCTTCCCCTCTCTATACTAATAGAGTTCAATAGCTCACCTCTTCTCCAAAGAGGTTTGGTGATAGGCGTCAGTCCTGTCACTCAGTCTCTGTCTCGCTGCTCTGAGGCTGCTCAGTACTGTGACACACCTAAATAGGCACAATGTCCGGTGCCCGACGCTCTATTGACTTGGGTTCGTCTCTATTAGATTACATATGTATTAGTCATATCCCCAATACCGCACATTCCCTTAGTTTCCCTAGTCTTTTGCTATCCCCTCGTCAAAGAGGGGCTACTTGAAATTTCTGAAGTGTCTGCAGATTCCCCACATTTCTAGAATAATTGGTTAACTGTTGAACTGCGAAAAGTCCTGTGAACCTGTCCAATACTATGCCATGGGAGTCTGCCAACTTCACCTTAAAGTGCTCCGTGACAAATCTGGGAAAAGCCCTAAGAATTAACTTTGAGTCCTAGCATAGCCTTCCTCCACCTCACATAGGACCCGTGATGAGCCCACACGCCCCAACTTCCCTAACAAAGTTTGTCTTTGGTTTAGTGGGTGGGGAGCTCTATGTAGTTAGACCTCATATACAGCCACGCAGTGACTGCTGATTGACATGTGCACCAAGAAACTGTCAGGTGATTGATCACTTTCTGTTGTGGCAGTGACTGGTTGTGGGCCCCTCTTCTGGTTTCAGCCTTTTGCACTCCACGTTTGCATCCTTAAATAAAACACGATGACACTCACCGGGGCTTGTTAACTTCTAGATCGAGTCTGTCAGGTTCTTTATACCTTAATTCCGTTGATGGAGCGTCTGTTAAGTACTTGGGTTTGTTTTATGTATTGGGCTCCAATCCTCTCAAACCCTCGTCCCACAGAGTCCTGGTAATGGGCAGGAAAGATTGGCGACCAAAGTGACCATGCCAATGAGTTCTTCTGTCCATGTTTTCCTTTGACCTAGGCTGTTGTCGTTCTAATTGTGCCCGCACCTGTCTATTCGGGCTAATGAAATGTCTTGCCTCAACTGTCTTCTTTGTGCATGCACCGTTTGCATTCCACGTTCTGTCATGAGGCACACCACAGCAATCCTTATCCCTTTTCATGCCTCCTTTCTCAAATAATATATATTTTTCTTTGTAGACAAAATGAATTTGTCTGAAGTATAGAAAGTGCACTCACTCTAGTGTGTGTTTTTTTTTTTTTTTATGCAATAGCCCTACTCATAACATTTCTTTACACTATCCTGTAAGATTCCCATCCTACTTAGTCATATAGACCCTGCCACTGAACATTCCCCATACTTGTGACATAATGTCCCCTAAAATAGCTCCTGGCAAGGCTATCTGGAGGGTTCGAATTATAGTTGGCCCCAGTACCTTTCTTCGGAGGCAGTTACATTGTATTGGCTGTTTAGAGGTTCCTAAGATTGCACAGCCTTTGGCAAATAGTTGTTTGGACGTGTTGACTATTCGTGTTCTTGGCTACAGCTGACTCGTCAGAGCATGTTGTAATAAGGTACTTGTATAAAGGGTATTGAGACATGGTGGTCAAACTCAAGAGCGTTTCTTCTCCTACCCATAAGTGGCGGTTGCCTACCTCGAGTATACCAAAATAGGGATGTCAACGCACATTTAAAAAAAAAAAAATGTAGACTGTAAACCGGCGTTTTTCCCTTTTCTAAGTGCTCCCAAGGGGGTATTGTGAGATGAAGTGATTTATCAGGGTTGCGCACGCTTGCAGGGTGTGATTTATTTCTGAGTGTGATGAATGTAAAACTTGAATACGTCTCCTTTCTAGGTGCTATACAGTCTTGCAGATTTTTTTTAATGAGATCTGACATCCGGCAGTGACAGGCGGTGTGGTTGGATGTGTTGCGCTCGACATTAAATGTACAGCCACTGACTCCGAGTCCGTTATCAGGCTCTTTGGACTAGCTTCGAATCGCCGCATAGATATGGAAAGTGCATCCATCAACATTTCACAAGAATTCCCCCAGTGTTATGTGGCTTAAGCCTAAAATGAAATCAAAGGGCTGCTTTGGGCGGTAGGCAGTCGGCAGTCCATCCTTTTGCATGGTAATACATTGACAGGTATTTTCGAGGCGGTACATGCTACAGCTTGGATAAAGCTGTATTCATCAAATTGGTCACGCATATTCATGAATCTGTCTGTCTCCCACCAGGCGGTAGCTAATTTTTTTGTTTTGTTTGATCAGCAGTCTGTATTCATTCTGCCGTCAGATGCACACCTCCCTTGCTTTTCCTGTCTTTGTGTCAGTAAAAGCCAAAAGCAGAGAAGGCGACACTGTTCTCCCCTAGGCTTGCTTGCAGCAGAATGATAAGAGGTTGCTGTGTATGAAGGGTGCTTACCCATAAGTTACAATATGAATTTCCCATGTACCTAAAACGGTTTCTTGCTTGTTAGAATCAGTCAGGTCATCTGTATGCCAGATTGGTGATCTAAACAGTTCTGTTTTTTTAAAATGTTTACACAAAAGTCAGCTAACTGTTCTGCAATGAGATGAAATCCGTGCATAAAACAGATTAATTGAAAATACGCGTTTTGCCACAGCCTAAATGTTGCTACTAAATATGTTTGTGGAATATGCACATTGTAATTGCTATTCCCACATCATACATGCATCTGACACCGCTGGGCACTTTGTCATTCCTTCTTATTTCAACAAGAATGCTAATGTACTAAAACAGTAGTTTGGACATGCTTTTATAGGTGGTGCGCACAAAATCGTGTTTGAATACTTGTTGCAAGCATATTCCATTGCTTAGCAAGCACTTAAGAGCAGCTGTCAAGCTGCAGTTTTAAATCTGAAATTTGCTACGTTCTGGCTGTGACCCCATCGTGCTGTTTTGATTCTGCAAAACCCCGGCATGACTGCACGTTTCCATCGGTGGAAACGTTTGGAATGTCATACCCCAGACTACCATTGTAAACTAATGGCCGATTGTGCGCTAACCTAGAGCTGTTTAACAATATAATCTATATCTCATTCCGCTGCATGTAAAACGTGCTCATGTGGGGCAGGGGGATGAAGGCGAGGCAGGGGAGGGTAACATTCGTGTGCACTCCAGCTTGCATTTGGGTACTATGATGGTGATCTTGTAATCTCTAGTGACCCACACACCCTGTTGACAAGGCAAAATACAAAGCACTTTTGGGGGGGGGGGGGCGTGCTGCAGTTATTAGAATGATCATTCACTGTCCCTCCACTCCTTACCAAATCGGGTACCAATCTCTGCCCCTCTACATCTGGTTGCAACACTGAGATGGCCTTTATAGGTCGGACCTAAAAAATGTTGCTTTGGGATTTAAGCTTTATTCCATCTGTTTAATAAGTAGTTCGCCTTTGTAAATGATAAATGCCACTAAAAATCAGTTTGTGTGCAAATTAACTTTTAAAATAAACTTCTACCCAGTCTGTAGTGTGTAGGTCACATCTGTCATTTTTGTTTCTAAAGTGGCTTAACATTTTTCTTGCATTCACCATTTAACACATAAAAGAATTTGTCAGAACATCCGTCATTGTGATTGCAGTTTAACATCTGTAATGCAGAGAGAGAGAATGTGTGTAAATCGGAGCACACTTTAAAAAAAAAAAAATTATGTATGTAAATCGGAGCACACTTTTTTCTAAACTCCACTGTCGTCTTGACCGTGTATTGATTTAGGGTACATTGGTGGTACATGTGACAAACTGTTCACTTTTCTCTGTCGCAGTAGGTCTTATGAGTCAGGTGAATTAAACTCACAGCCTGCCCGATGTTAGGGATTCCTTTTAGCTGGCGGTCGTTTACTCCCGAGGGCTTTCCAACAGGTTACTCCGAATTCCTTCCAGTATGTTGCTAAATATTTCTCAGTTTGTGAGGAAAGCCTAACAAAAGATAACTGAGATATTTAAATCGCATGCCTTATAAAATGTACAACTTTTTTCTTCTCTCAAGCGTGCTTAAAAGGCGGAAATTAATCTTTTGCGAAAGGGAACGCTATATGATTTGAGCATTACACCAGTTTGCTTTAACAAGGATAGAATTTCATCAAAGTTATGCCGAAATTCTTATCATTTTTACAGCATGATTGGAAGGTGAGTGATGAGGAAGATCATATTTTTCTGTTTGTAAGGAAAAGCAACTGTTTCCGAAGGATTTATTTTCAGCAAAACATTGATCATTAACTTTTTTCCTTGCCAAAGGTGGTCAGTGCTGCATGCTTAAGAAGAGTTTTTGTAGATTTGCATGTTTCAGACCAGCAATGCAAGTGATATTCTGTTAGTGACTTACATAATAAATATAATGTATGAATCCTGAGGGTTAGTGCACTCAAAAGCCTCTGTGTGAGATCACATTAACCTCATATTTTAGCCCTGAGTGAACTCTTTCCATTGTGCGTGACCTGGGTCCATGTTTTCTGTCAGAATCTCATTGTGCATGGTGTCACATGGTACTGAGTGTTAATAAAGCAAAGCAGTCTGTGTAGTGCAAATGAGAGGAAATCCGAAGAGCATGTGATCCGAAATTCCTGTTTCTGTAACAGGCAAAACACCGTGCTCTTTCAATGGCAATTGTTTGAAGATTAGTAATTAGTAGGTAGCTAATAAAATCACACGTCCATCGTGTTTTTTAAATTTATTTAATAAATCTATAAATTGTGAAAGTTAACACTTTGTTAAGTCTGCTTCCCAGTTTTGAGAGAGTGGTTACGATTGTTGCTTCCAATTGTCAACAATATGAGACACACCTTCAAAAGAGTAATGGAAATGTTTAAACACCAACTTTACTTAAGCAAATATGGAAAGAGCAGCAAAGCCACCTGTCTTCCCTGAACTGTTTACTATGCGTTCCCTAGAAATCAAATGTTTTGCAGCACCCTGCACTTTTAAGGAGAGCCCAGACCTTTCTAAACCCGGTTTTAGAAATGCACTAACCCTCAAAAATTATGTGTGTCCCCAAAAAGCAGGTTATCTTTCCCTAATAACTGGAAAGTGAATTCTCCCTATAAAATTGTGAGCAGGTCTCGCTCCCTGGTATAACAGCAAGAGATTACTACTTACTCATCTCTTTTCACTTGGAGAACTTCATTTGAATGATTTATTTTATTAGACTGAAGGTGTTGTTTTGACACTTATATGGCAGGCACTGGAGTAAAATCGGAATGCACCTGTTTTTTTCATTCAATTTAGCCTTCCCTCATTGAGATGCTCCTATGTTTCCTTCTACTGGAATAAGAGTTCTCTTTTCCAATTAACATCTTCAGACCCTGTAGCCAAGCACTGATTAGCCAGTCATCGCATGATTTGGCTGGTTTTGTTGGATACTGTTTTAGTATTGTTTTCTGTAGTACTCAGTAATCCTTCCAGGTACATTTCTTGGGTTTGTACTCTACTTAATTGGCTCTACTTCTTTTCCTGATAATCCAGTAGTCCACAGTAGCCACACCTGTGCTCATTGTGTGAATTATCACACGATATTCCTGGTTAGCTGTCAGCTTTGTTCCAGGATTTAGGCTATTACTGTGACTCAGTTAATCATGTGCTGTTATATTTCTATTAGCGTACCTGGGACAGTACAATTTCAAAATATCAATTCAACTAAAAGTCACTCCTATGATGGGATACGTTTAATCTACAGTTCATTTAAAGGTTTGGTCTTCGAGACAGCACAAACCTTCTTCTGGCCTTTTCTATGGCATGAATCCAAAAAAAAAAGACATTTTTTAATATGGGAACATTGCTGTAGTTATGTATACCTCACTTAAAAAAGGTAAACCTCTTTTATGTTTACCAAGTATAAAGCAGTGTAATACCGTTTTTCTTTGTTAGCTTTTCCAAGCCCTTAAACCCTTTCTTGTATCCCATTATGCCTCCTAGTAGCATTCCAGATTTTGTCCTTCTATTAGTTGGTATCTTGATAGTAGATGTGTAATTTTAGCTTTAGGCCTCTGGCATTTTTTTTCTTTCAAAGTTTGTCCCTTAATTAAGTATTTAAAAGCGGTATTGGGGATGCCTTGATTGTGTCACAGAAGTTATTGGGTGAAGATTCACTGGTTCTGTGACTCAGGATCTACTGCACCCAAAAGGAAGCAAGACAACAAAGCTGAAAACTGTCTGAACTGTTCATATAAAAAGTATTTCTTAAATATTACATGTCACTATTTCAGCCTCCCTGGTATTTCTGAAGGGTTTTGGGCTACGTTATTTTTTAAATGTCTGGGGTTACAGTGAAACATCGTTTTGTGTCATTCCCTTTAGATATTTTTGTTGACAACTGCTGGTAATGTCAATTGGAAGCGAAGTGAATGGGTTGTAAAATACAATTTGAATAATTGCACATGAAATGGGCTGCATCATTTTAATGACCTTGTCTGTACAAATAATGTTATTAAACTGGAAAGGCAACAAAGGCTGGCAGCCAGTAGTAGATGCAGATTAGATAGGCTAAATATTCTTCCAGGTCCTGCATCTCGAAGCTTTTTGAGAAGCAGGACTGTAGGCATTTTTGAATCAACCATTTTCTTTTAGGGAACTGCAGGTTCTCTCCCTTTCCTATTTGTGAGTGAATGTCCATTTAAAGTGCATACGTGCCACACTCTACGGTCTCCTGCCCCTTGCACCTAAAAGCGAAGCTGCCTATCCCAACAGTACCAGTACGACACTATTTGTATTGTCAAATGTATATACTGGAAAAACACAAAGGTTAGAGTAACAATATAGTTAAAAGTTTTAATGAGAAAGGAACTTGCGTTTAAAAAAAACGACAAAAAAATGCTTTAGTTCGGTAGTTATAGGCAGGGCCTCTGGAAATATGCAGCAGAGGCGTGCCAGATAATGCGGCAGGGTTAACTAAATTATAAACACCCCCGGGAACACTTGAACCCCATTCTCAGAGAGCTTGTCCGGTTCTCGTTGTATTCGGGAATACACATCAACTGGGGCAAATCGGCGGTCTTCCCCTTAACTGCCGGGGTGGACAAATTCCCACTTGACTTCCCTTTGGAGTGGTGTGACACTGACGTGAAGTATTTGGGGGTGTGGGTCTCCAGGGACCGACAGGAGGTTATGCGTATGAATTATGGCAAGACTTTGGAGGACATACGTACAAGCATAGTTCGGTGGCTGACCTTACCGCTGACCATGGCGGGGCGCGTCTCACTTATCAAAATGGTTATACTTCCCAAACTACTTTATTTATTCCTTAATATACCGTTTCATCCGGGGGGCTATTTTTTTAGGGCTCTGCGGACGGAACTCATCCGTCTGGTGTGGGGGGGTAGGAGGCCGCGACTCCGATGGTCTGTGCTCACTCGCCCGTACATGCAGGGGGGCCTCGATATCCCGGATTTTGAGCTCTACTACAACTGCGCTCAGGCGCACTACGCGTATTATTGGTACCACCCTACCCCCTACATGCCACAGATTGCGGTAGAACACTGGTTGGCGGACCCTATCCCGCTGGAGGGCGCGGCCCTCGCGGAGATCCCCTCGTCTCGAGCGGATCGGAATCCCGTTCAGGCCACGGCTCATGCTTGGAGTGCACTGGCAGGCCATGTTGGTGTACCGTTTCTTTATTCCCCACTGATGCCTCTGGTCTACCATCCGGCTCTTCCACTCCTTGAGGAAGGTCTGTTCCAGCGCATCAAACTAAAAACGGGGATCGCGCGGTGGGGGGACTTATTCCATGAGGGTAGGTTTCGTGACCTCCCCCTCCTATTTGGGACGGTTGTCCCAACTCCCCTAGAGGTCTTTGCGTTTATTCGGCTGCGCAGTGGCCTGCAAAAAATACTGCCGGCATATCCGGCAGAGCCTGCAATCCTGGAGCCGTTCCATTGCCTTCTCGACTCCACCTCCCCGTCACACATGGTCTCCTTGCTTTACCGGCGCATCTACTCTCACGGACGTGGGGACGTTCTGAGGTCTCGGGCCGGCTGGGAAACTGAGATCGGCGCAGAGCTCACGGATAAACAGTGGGAGTACTGCTGTCTGCAAACAGAGATGATCTCCTCGAGTAGCAGGTTCCGCATTATTCACTACAAATTCCTACACCGCCTCTATTGCACCCCAGTCCAGATGCATAGGTTTCATCTCCGCGACAACGATCGATGCGATAGGTGTCACTCCCCGGGGTCTGATTTTTTACACCTGGCTTGGACCTGCCCGAGTATAGACGACTATTGGAACCAAATCTATGCTGCCTTGGGCGAAATGCTTGGAAACCCGCTGCATCCCTCCCCACTTCAGGCTTTACTGGGATACACCCGAGATATACCCAAGGCGGATCGGCGCTTTGTTACCTGTGCGTTGTTGCTAGCCAAGAGACGTGTGGCTTGTCGATGGGGGAGGGGGAGAAGCCCTAAGTTTAAGGAGTGGCTGCGGGATATGCTCACCTGTCAGGAGAATGTTCTACTGTATGCTGAATTGTTGCCGCCTGCGTCACGGCCCCCAGACATTTGGACCCCTCTGACGAGCTACCTCTCCGCACATGAGGACCAGGATGGGCACTCTAGTGTTGCCGAGGGATAGTGTTGGATGCTTGTAGGTGGCTGGGTGAAGTGGCTGAGGTACTCGTCTGGTGAGATTACGGACCGCAGGGACCCTGGGAGTCCTTGTATTCTTCTCTGGCCTAAGGGACTACTACGATCTAACGTTTGCCTCCAATGTAATGTAATATGTGACATGGTGATATTGCAGTGCCTCTTTTTTTTTTTACCAATCCGTGTGATGCTTGTTGGTTTCCTCTTGCTGTATAATTTTTAAAAATAAAGAGTTTAAAAAAAAAAAAACTAAATTATGTGACAAGAACATGCAAATTATGTGGCATAATGCTGCAAATGTTCTAATAGTATTTCATTATTTCTTCATTTTTAGGTCTCGCTCTCGAGACCTATTGTTGCCGAGATGCCTCTCAAGGGAGACAGACCGGGGCACGCGCAGCGATAGCGATTGGGGTCGGGGTCTGTGGACGTGCTTCTCAGACGCGCTTGCGCAGACGCACACACAGACACGCGCGCGCACACACCCCGCCGCTGCCGAACCACCCCCTCACCGCATCCGCGGCTGCTTAACGCGCGCGCACACACCTCGCCCCCCCCCCCCCCCCCCCGGTACAACAAGCATTGGCAAAGCCAATAGGTCTCGCCTTTGAGACTATTGGCTCATCCATTGCCTTTGAATCATGCTCTATAGCCTGGGCATTGCAGACTTTGCCAATGATTTGTAGTCGTAATGATGCTATCAATGTTTCATAATTAAATATGTATATTTTATCAGGAAGATGATACACGTTTTTCTCAGGTGAATGTGTATATTCCGAAGGTACTGGGTGGCAGTAAACGGGGAATGTTTTAATTACACGTAAGTATTAAATGAATCTCGATGGTGGATCGCTATTAACTTTTTCTTTGTATATTCTAGTTGCAATTGGAAAGTAGTCACTTATTAACGTTGTATAGACTGTTCATTTTGGTTGAGTTTATCTACCTCCTGCGACATCTTCGGGAATAGTATCTTATTACAAGTAAAATGCGAGGCGAGTAGGCGTTACTATTACTTAATTCTAGCTTGTTTTTGGAGAGGCCGAATATTATGAAAATATGCATTTGTATCCTGAGGTGGGAACCCCGGGATGTGACTCCAGGAAATGAATGGGCCGTTCAGTCCGCCACAGTACTTCTTTAAGAGTCAGAAGGCAAGAGCTCCCCGAAATGGGGTAGAGTTTAAAAATGAGCCCCTAGACCCTCGCTTTGCGGCCCACCGAGCTCCATTGACATTCTCCTCCTCACCACAAAAATCCAACATGGCCGTCAGACCTAGAGGAGCGCAGCCTAGCATTACACAATCCACAGGCCCCACCCACACCTTCCGCTCCGGCTTCCCACTGGCTGCCTCCTTGACGTCCTCACTCTCGCATTGGCCGCACTGGCTGCCGCTTACGAGCAGCAATGCCCGGGTCCCAGGATGTTCTGCCTTTCAGGTTTGTATGAGGCAACACATAAACATTTCCCAGGCAAGGCCCAGCCCCCTCCCTCACCCGGAACATTGGGGGCTGATAGGGTACGTAGGTCCAAGGATGTACCACAACATTGCCTGAATATGAGTTCAGCGTGAGGAGGGTTCATAACCAACAGCGTGATCCGATTTCGGAGTTATCGCCCTCTAATCACAACAGATGTCCCTAACATAGGGGCTCAACTGCTGGACCACCCCCCCCCCCCACCCTAGCTACATTATACATGCCATTAGACCTAATTCAGGCCAGACTCCCGGTTTTGTAAGTAAAAAAGGTTTTAATTTTGTGTGTATCCTGCCTGAAATTGCCCGATACAGTAAAAGTCAATGAGGAAAATACATTATTCCGAGTATTTCCTTAAAATGTTCCACTTTACTTTTCTGAAATGTTGACATCTATGCTACATCTATAGATGCCACATCGCCTGCCTAGCTGCTTCTCTTACCCCTAGTTAGTCACTACTCCACTATACAGACCCCACTCCCCCGCACGACCCTTGATCAGTCATCCCACCAGTAAAAGGATCCATACTTTTCTTCCTTGACTCCTACGGATGATGGGTGGGGCATCCTTACTATCATTGATGGCGATTTACCACCCGCCCTACCTTCTAAGAGCCCCTACCTTTGGTAGTCCGTTACTTAAAAATCTTTCTGATTTACATTTAATAATACACCTGTGCCTGGCTCGGGTCCCAACGCCCCATCCAAAATTATAAAATAACGTAGTAGCAAAACCACTAAATAGCTATCAACTGCTTCTAAAATTAAGACGCATGAGCACCATGTCCACTTGCAAAGCTCTTTGTCAAACAGCTCATTCATTCCCCCAGTCGATTTCCCACTCAGGCATGCAGCAGTCTGCTTCCGATTGGTTCAACCATGCCTCCTTTATAGCAAAATGCAAAAAAGACCAAGGAAAAACTATTTTCATGCTATGCCCCCTCAATCAGTTGAGCACTTACTATACCACAGTATATTTTACCTACAATAACGTATTTTGCATGGGCAGACAAATTAAAAACATTTTAGAATTCTCTCACTGCAAGACTATCCCCACAGAAATCCAGGCACTGTTTCCCATCCACCGCCTTGCAATAGGGAAACCACATGATTTAATGTAGTTCTCGTCCCTTTCACCTCTTCTTTGTCATTGGGGGGGTGGTATCATGAGGTGCTAGACATGCTTACTGTGGGTGCCCTGTTGCGGCGTACTTTCTCTGAAAACATTTCTCTAGCATTCGACAGCAAGACAGGGCAAATCTATTACATTAGACAGGACATGGGCCAGCAGTTGAGGATTGGAAATAACAGCGGGCGTGGTGCCTGCTGTCAGAAGAGCGAAACACCATTAATTGTGAGGGCTGAGATGGTCGCTAGTGTTCCAGAAAAGGGTATGTGGCTGCAAGCAACCTGTGAATTAGGGAGCGAGTAATAAAACCTGCCGGATCCTGATTATTCCTGTAGACCCGGTAGAATGACTGAGCCGAAAACAAGGTGTCGGAGCTACAGCACTCTTTAGCGAGTGGCGAGGCTGGGCCTCACCTTTCAAAGAGAAGCCTACACGGAAGCCAATCCCCGCACCCCCAAAGTAGGACGGGGCCTCGTAATGTTAAAAAGCTGCTACTACATTTCTTACAAAGCGACAAAGTCTTATAGCACAAACCAAGCGTGAGAGCGGACTGTTGTCGGTTCTCTATTATAGGTGATAAGTCGTGAGTTACACTCCGAACTAAAGTTATACTCCCTCCTCCACGCACCTTGCCATCGCTGAAGATATTCTGATGCCTTTGGGTAAGTGGTTGTCCCGGCAGAGGGCTGTTTTATGAAGTACAGTGCCATGGTGTGGGCGTGCCCCAGTCTGTCTGTCTGCCTCACGTGTTCTCTTGGCAGTGCAGCAGCCCTATCACCAGCGTGTGGGGTATTGGGAAATTTATGTCTGCCCTCCTTTGCATCTATTTTAACTTTTCCACAAATGTACTCCTCTATTTAGCACCTCTTCCGGATGGGGAAGCAGAGGAGGAGTTAGCAGTTACAAGCCCGAAGCATAGTAGGGAGACTGTGTCCACAATCCTCTGTTTTCCGCAAGGCTACTTGGACTTTTCTAGAGCTCTGTGCAGCCTAAGGGGGTGTGGCGGGATCTGCACTTGAAGCAAGGCGTTCTTCCTGCTTTTCAACACCTTTAACTCGCACATTTCCTTCCTACAGCACTATTTCTAGCTGTGGGGTCGATGGGGATCTTCGTCCCACTGCAGCCCGCAAAGGGAGTCTGGAGGAGCTGGCACCCAAAGGCGGAAGGTCCCTTTCACCCTCCCAAAATATCATTACTGTTTCTTCCCCCTTGCACTCACTTGCTGTTGGTCTGCCCTTCTCCGGTGATGCTCTTCACCCCCTCCGCTGCTGCTTCCGCTGCCCCGGACCCTCCATGCTTCTTTCCTTGGGTTTGTTTTGTTTATGGCCTACCTGACGGGTTCCCGGAAAGCGCGTGACTCCCCCTGGTCACGTGTGACTCTACAGTCCAATTGCAAGACCCCGGCAGCAGGCGTGGGCCAATCAGTAGCCGCCTGCTACATGGGCAGCCAATAGCAACCCCCTTGCTCGGATGTCCGGTGCGTGCTTTGGGAAAAGACTGGGAGCAGATCACAAGCTCTGCAAGTTTTTTTTATTCCACATTTTTCAATAATTATTCGCTAAAGGCAACAGTAGAAGCTATTCCGTTTTTTTTTTTTTAGGTCGAGCCTGGCGTTAGCGCGCTGCTTCGCTCAGGCGAGATCTATAGTCGCTGAGATGCCTCTCAAGGGAGACAGACCGGGGCACGCGCAGAGTGTTGTGATGCCTTGCCTTCCAAGTGCGTTCATTAGGGAGACAGGGCGGGTGCACGTGCACAGACTGGGTGACTGTTGCGCGCACGCCGTGTTGTCAGCCCATCCCCGGGGACCGTCGGCGTGCCCCCCTTTCCCACTCTCCATCCCTTCAGCTGCGCGCGCGCCCCGCTCCTCCTCTCCATCCCACGGAGCCTGAGAGGAGAGCGTGCAGGAGCCGGAGAGCCGGTGGCAGGAGTAGGAGGCCGCCGCGGGGCAGGACACGAGAGCCTGAGGAGCGCGATCCCCAGCCCACCGGGACACAGCTGCATGCAGGTGCCCTGCACTCCGCCACCCCCTGCAGCCGGTTAATGGCCCGGGGCTGCCCCCGCCTGGTAGCGGCGCGGTGCCCTGGACCCCCGACACCCTGGGTCGGACTCCAGAGGACCCGCCACCCTCACCCGGACTCCCAGCAGCGGCCACGATGAGGTGAGGAGCCGCCGGTCACCAAGGAGATGCCGCGCTGCGCCGCTATATTTAGGCTTCCATTGAAAAAAAAAAAAAACCTGACTCGTTTTAATGCTGCGTGCAGGTGGATCCCTCGCCCCCGCTGCTGGTAGCAGAGCACTGGTTAATTTAACTTTGTATAATGAATCGCCCGCCACCCGCAGGCCCTGCATCAGGGTTTCTTTTTCATATGTACCTGGTTGAAGGGCAATTACAATGAAGGTGCGGTGCGTGAAAGTGGGAGTAAATGCACTGGGTGTGGGTGCTGGTAGTGTTTCTGGTTAGTGAGGGTGTTCTTATAGTAACTTAAACCTAATATGGAAAAACACAGCTTATGTTGCCTCCACCCCTGCCAGGCAGCCACCACACCTGATCACTTGCCTTACCCTTTGCTTTCCAGTAGGTTCAACGCATGTGTTTTCTGACATTGTATTTCCCATATCTATGCTGATGGCTTTTCTGTATGTCTCAGCTTGGCATTTCCCCACTGTTCAAGGGGGCGTATTGTAGAAGGAGACTTTGCCCACCACTACAGTAGCCACAGTTTAGGGTTTTGTATATAACCCCAGCTAGATACCTTGCTGAGAACTGGGAAGAAGGAGACCGGGCGGGTGCACGCGCACAGACAGACTGGGTGAGTGTTGCGCGCACGCCGTGGCGAGTCTTTCGCTCATGGCATCTCTTGCACGCGCTGTTTTCTACAGGGCCGCGGAGTAGGGGTCCGGCTGCATGTCCTGTAACTGGCGCTTCAGCTTCATCCGGAGAACGAGAGGACCATCCCCCGCACGCCCAGCTAGAATCCTCACCGAGGCAGGTTATTTGTGCCTTTCTGCCCTCTGCTCCTCTCGTCTTTTGTGCCCTTCTGCGCCACTCGTTTTTGTGCCTTTCTGCCCTCTGTTCCACTCGTTTCCCTCTTGTTTTGTGCCTTTCTGCCCTCTGCTCCTCTCGTTTTTTCTGCCCTCTGTTACACTCGTTTTTTTGTGCCCTTCTGCCCTCTGTGCCACTCGTTTTTCCCTCGTGTTTTGTGCCTTTCTGCCCTCTGTTCCTCTCGTTTTTTTTCCCTTTTGTGTCCCTTTTGCCCTCTGTCCCACTGGTTTCCCCGCTGCTTTGGACCCCTTCCAGCACTACATATTCACCAAAGGATTGTGTGTGTGTGTGGCTCTTTTGTGCCCTTCTGCCCTCTGTGCCACTCGTTTTTCCCTCTTTTTTTTTTTTTGTGCCTTTCTGCCGTCTGCTCCTCTAGTCTTTTGTGCCCTTCTGCCCTCTGTGCCACTCGTTTTTGTGCCTTTCTGCCCTCTGTGCCACTCGTTTTCCTTTTTTTTTTTTTTTTTGTGTGCCTTTCTGCCCTCTGCTCCTCTCGTTGTTTGTGCCCTCTGTTCCCTTCTTTTTTTTGTGCCCTTCTGCCCTCTGTGCCACTCGTTTTTCCTCGTTTATTTGTGCCTTTCTGCCCTCTGTCCCACTAGTTTCCCCGCCGCTGTGCCCCCTGTGGACCCCTTCCAACACTACATATTCACCAAAGGATTGTATGTGTGTGTGTGTGTGTGTGTGTGTGTGTGTGTGTGTAAATGCAATAGGTCTCGCCTTTGCGAGAGCTAAAGCGATTGGCATTGTAAATGACTATGCCATTTATTTATCTGTTTTCAAAACCAACCCATAAATAAAAAAGTTTGTCATTTACAATACCAATAGCTCCAACTTATGCAAAAGGCGAGACTATTGCATTGTAAATGCTTGTGATAACCCAGTTTTGGACTTTTTACTGTGGGTGAATCGCACTACTTGTGTCTAACCCACTGTAATCACACAGTAAATGGACTGTGCGTGTTTCCCGCCAGTGTCCGCCTTTTAAGATAAGGCTGCTGCAACACGGCTAGTGTAAGGGGCACTTGACTGGCACTCATAAGTAAAGTCAATATGGTTTACTGTTCCATCTGCAGTTACACTTTATTATACACATAGGGGGAATTGTGCCTTACAGTGTAGTTTCGTTTCCCTTTGGCCTACAAAGTCCAGCAAGATATCAAATGGGGTCAAAAGAGTGCGCCCAGTTCAAATATGCAAGTCCCCAGAAGATATATGTACATCTTATGGGTCCTCCAGAAATTCATATTTCTCTGGCTCAGCTCAGGATTATAGCCCAGGCATTTTGCCACCCTGCTGGGCCAAGTTAATTACATTGCTCACCTGCAGAGTGCACAAAGGCCTCCCCACATAACATTTTCAGTGTCTCTACAGCACATTAACAGTGCTTCCCTCAGCTCCTAAGGAGGAAGGGGTGGGGAAGAAAATCTGTGTGTTAATTAGCTGTCACACTGTACCAGGGCTGGGACAGCCCCTGCCTACTGAAACAAGCATTTGCAATGCAATAGGTCTCACAGTTACGTGAGTTTAAGCTATTGGCATTGTAAATTACAATGCCTTTTATTTAGGTTTTTAAAAAGAAAACAAAAATAAAAGGCATTGTTATTT
Source organism: Triturus cristatus (assembly GCF_964204655.1). NCBI lineage: Eukaryota > Metazoa > Chordata > Amphibia > Caudata > Salamandridae > Triturus > Triturus cristatus. Next base: position 966,798,562 of record NC_140593.1, on the reverse strand, counting down.
GCAATGCCAATAGCTCAAACTCGCGTCAATGCGAGACCTATTGCATTGTAAATGCTTGTTACATTTGTTAATACAGTCTGGGCATAGGTTTCATCCCATAGTACCAGTTTAACACCAAAATATAACCATTGGCAACAGAAAGGTGACCAGTCAAACATAGTGAAACGCCATATACGGCGCAGCAACACATGCCACTGTGTTTTTAGTAACTTTAGAACCGTTCGAGCTAGAAACAAAAATGGTTTTTAGTTAGAATCTGCAGTAACTCAGATGATGGATTGCACAGTAAATGCTGGCAAATCCTTAATTATGTGAAGAATGCTGTGGCTGTATAATCATATAATTACAGGGTCCCTGATTATACTTTAGGTATCTAACTATATCATCATACACTGCCTATGGCCTCACAAATATCCTCACTCTTGACTTGTTTAGCCACATCAATGACATCACTGACATCTCAAATTATATTTTTGAAGAAATCACTGATGACATAATGCAATAAGGCCCCATGCCTAACACGCTGTGGAGTGGCCAACCAGCTCTGAGTTGGCCACAGGGCCTGGCTTGGTCCCAGAACCTGCACCTAACCCGATGTGGAGTAACCAACACCAGCTCCACACTGCTATATAAATGTCCTTGCAAACTAATGGGGTAACCCAATAAACGTCAAATGACATGTGTATAATGCGATACGAAACAACAAGTGGTCCTAAAGTACCTCCTCGGACAGACCCAAGAAGTTGTGACTCTAATAATTTAATTAGCTGAGTAACTCAGAGGAGATTTCACGTAATAGTTGCCCAAGAGAACTCAATACTCATCAGCACGCACCAGAGAAACAGCTTTATTAAGAGACAAAACTATTTTGATATTTTCTTGTTACGCAAATAGCAAAATCATTGCAACATATGGCAGTATATCCATAAATGGTTGCTCTAGGAAAGGGTGCATAGAAGTGCTCATGTGTGTAAGAGAAGGAGAATTTGAAGGAAAACTGTTGAACACAATATTACAATAGACACTTGTTGGGATGATGCTCAGAGCAGTATACCAGTGTGGGTGGGCCTGTCGACAAGATGATTTTCATTATTTTTTAAAGTCCATTTGACAAGATGACGCTGACAGATTCAAAATGCATCATCCAATTACGGAGGGGGAGAGTATAGGGGTTACACCGTAGTTCAGGGCCTGGGTTGAGGGATGTTGATGTTTTGACGCCACTGAATGCGTAGAGGGTGACTTAATACCTCCACTTGGGGGTCTTCATCAGGACAAAAGGGGGTATGTTCGAGACAACCTAAGTGAGATAAAAACTGAATTAACATCTGTCTCTCTGTTGTGTTGATTCAATAGGAATTACAAATAGGTGTGTGAACTACTAACCATTAACTGGCGCCCGATATGGCCAGCCAGGCCACAGCTCTTGAGACTGGGTAGTCTGTAACATAAAAATGCATACATGAAAAAATCCACTTAACATTCTTTCAAGAGTAGTCTGGAAAGATCAGCTTACAGAGCAACAAAAGTAACTTACCCTCACAGTCATGGGGAGAGTGTAGAGTATGTTATAACAACAAGAGAGAAAGGGAAGGAGATTTTACACTCTTATTCCCCTGATCAAGCTAAGTATAAACAATGAAAGAGTGCACAACCTATTTATTCGTTGAATAACACCTAGACAATGGCGGGGGGGGGGAGAAAGAGAAACACTCTTGTGAGTAAAAGAACCCTCACTCACCAACCTGGTTGGTGACATGCTTCATCATTGGGTTCCCACCAGAGAGGCCGAATGCCTCCCTGGTGTGCTACTACGCCTGGTTACAGCGGAGCGGGTTTCTTCCAGAGTGTGGTGATAGAAAAAAGAGAGTGTTTTAAAAAAGGGCTTGGTTTAAACCCAAACCAACTTTATTCGTGGTTAACCAAGCTCTGCTAAAAACGTGATTGGACGTAAAGACCGAGTCTAACGGTCTAGTCCAAAATATAGGTGAAGTAAAATCATGGTCAATGTTTCTGCCTGTAGAGTAGCCTATTTGGCAAGGCTTTCGTCAGGACCAACTGGTAAAAAAATTAGAAAAAGAACACCTCGGCGGTATGCACACTCTAAGGTGCACCCTAACCTGGGGTGTTGGTGACAGATATGAAAAGACTTACAATTTGTAGCCCGGCTTACCGCTTCTCAGAAAGCCAATGGTATCTGCAGATAATGGAAAAAACACACAATTGCGTGGACATACATAGTATAGTATGATATTCTCAGAACAGGAGTGAATAATTTCTCAGTGTGGCAAACAATCTTGCAAATTCTATAGCAAGAGTGTTTCTCTTTCTCCCCCCCCCCCCCCCCCCCCGCCTTTGTCTAGGTGTTATTCAACGAATAAATAGGTTGTGCACGCTTTCATTGTTCAAGCTGAGTGTAGAGTAGTCAATGTGGCATCCAACCCAGTATGGTGCTAATATATGTGATCAAATCGCTTAAGGTTTTTGCCGCATTAATATGTGGTGAATAGAAGGAGGAAAGTGTTGCACACTCAATGGAGCGTTTTCACAATGGGAACAAATCGCCAAAAATATCTGGAAAGAAACTCAGAATAAGGGAAAGTCATTCTTCTCGTGTGCGACCCCCATGAATAATCCTATACAATTAGAGGGATCATCATAGTAATTCTAGTTTCATACCTTACTTATATGGCTCAGTTGCAGTGATACGGTCCTCTCCTAACAGCGGCTGACATTAACTGGCAGACTTGTGGGAAAGCCTGGGGTTAACAGGACCTCTGCGTGCATGCGTCACGTGTACGTGGAGTCGGAGTGACCTGCGTCACCCGGTGCCCTACTCCACCATAGACACCGTAGGTGTCCTAACCACGCGTATTCCCAGAAGACACTCTAAATTAAATTATTCCGCATGAGGAAACTTATTAAAACGCTTCAAAAACAGAAAATGCACTGTATTTCAATCAAATGCTGTCTGGTAAAAAGATCCAGCAGTTTACATAAAAGCAGACAAACATGTGGTAATGTACCACTTATACCACCGTGAGAGCCAGCCTTGATGAAGTTACATTAAAGATGAAATCCTATACATGTTATAAAAACATTTTAACAGACACAGCAGATATTGCAGTACTAAAAACCATCCCCTAAACTGACAGTCCCGGGGTGAATCGTACATACAATTCACATAGACAGTAGAGGACAAGACCTATATTACTATACAGATTACTCTTACATAGAAGTCACATGGAACAAAAATTATAGTGTATAGGCAAATAAACATCAACTCTGGACTAACGTACAGAACATTATGACAAGATGGCCGCATGCCATAAAGACAGACAGTTGCATAGCACAAAGGAATGTGTAGAAACCGACTTGTAACCATTCTTAAATTAGTATGCATATTAGACTGAAGTGTATTATACATATATACAAGTGTGATAAATAATGTACATTGAAAATTGTCAGTTCACTTTGTATGTGGATCCCCACGTTTACTAAAGCAGAAAACAGAAAGCCAAGGGTCCAGTACAGGATTCAAAACATCAGCCATTGTTCAAGGTGGAAGCTTGGCTCGCAATCTCCTTATATTCATTCAACCCTCATGATGTAGTATCAAAAATGTGTATGCATTGCATTCACTGAGGTTCAGAGTGTTAGTGAAGCTCCCACCCCTCTGGTTCAAGCTCACTTTTTCCAGCACCCACCACTTCAGACACTCGGCCTGGTGTCCGAAAGTGGAGAAATGCTCTACCGGGACGCACCTTTGACCTCACACCTTATTCTACTGCAATGTTGCAGTATGCATGTCTTAACCTTTTGTGTAGTTTGTTCAATGTACATAAACTCACATGGGATTGTTATTGCATACACCATCCCCATGGTGTTGCAATTCGTTTGGTCTTTGAGGGTGTGGGTGTAATCATTGTGTGTAAAGCTTTTTATTTCCCTGGTCATGGAGCAGACTTTACACCTACCACACTTAAAATGTCTCTTAACCGGTGGTATCTGCCAGAGGACCGATTGATTGTCCCTAGTGGTTGTGGGGAGTAAGGATTTAACTACATGATCTCTTATGCTTTTCCGTTTCTTGAATGCATTCATAAGTGGATTGGGGATACCTACAGCATCAGCCGCAAGGTGCCAGTGGGGATGGATGATCTTCCTAACTTCATTACTAAGTGTACAGAAAGTGGTTACACAAACCATGCGTTCCTGTTCCGGAGCCACTTTCGTTTTGGGTTTACGAAGAAATTCCCCGCGACAGAACCATGTTCTTTTGCGAGCTTTCTTTAGTGGACTCTTTGGGTACCCCCTCTCGGCAAGTAGGGTCATAAGATCACCGGAAGCCTCAAAGAAGTCCTGTTTCGTGGTGCAGTTCCTATGTAGCCAAATGGTAAATTATCTCAGAGACTCCTTGGGTGGTGGCTGGAATAATCTAAAAGTGTTTCTTTTGCTCTCTTTTCTGTACGATGTGGTATAAAGCCTACCACTGCCCTCCCATATCTTGATGTCCAGAAAATTATTTGCCTTGTTGCTGTATTCAAGTGAGAATTGGATGTCGTTAGACCTTTTTATTGAGCCAGTCATGAAATGCGATAAGTTGATGCTCACTACCCCTCCAGATCATAACTACATCATCGATGTAGCATCTCCAAAGTTCAATATTGGCCTTGTATGGATTAGGATCACTGAGTACGTGATCATGTTCGTAATCATCCATGTATAGAATAGCCAAATCGGGTGCGAAGCCTGCTCCCATGGTGACCACTTTGGTCTGAAGGTAGTAGTCTCCTTGAAAATGAAACAGTTCATGGTATGGCAATCTCCAATAGACTAATTATGAACTCAGTGGGGACCTGAAAGCGTCTGGGTCTGTCTTCCAAGACTGTTCTGATCACATCTAAAGCAGCCCGTTGGGGAATGCTGGTATATAATGATATTATATCCATGGTAACTAGTAGTTGATCGCTGGGCTTAAATGTCAAATTGCCCACTAACTTGATAGTTTCCATTGTTTCCCTTCATATGAGATGTTCTGCATTCTGCATGGGTTTTAGGAATACGTCCACAACGTTCCAAAATTGAACATTGTCCTGAAATAATGGGCCTACCAGGTGGCTTATTCATGCGTTTATGAATTTTGGGTAGAGTGTATATAGTTGGTATCCTTGGCCGTGTGTTGTTAAGATAACCATGTTCATGCATGGTCAAAAAAACCTTCCTCTAGGCCTCCATCCGTGGCCCTTTTGATAATCACAGAGATTTCTCTAGTAGGATCTGTTCTGAGTTTCATGTAGCTCTCTTGCACACCTAGTTGTGTATATATTTCTGTTTTGTAGTCAACAGCATTTTGGATCACTAAAGCCCCTCCCTTACCTGCAGGTTTAATAATTGTCAGTGTTGTTTTTCAGTGATTCAAGCACCAGGTGTTCTGGTTTGGAGATATTATATTTGACATATTTCCTTCTTAGAAAAGGAATTCATGAACTCTCTTAATGCCACCTGCTCAAATGCCAATACTTTATGTGACATAACCTGAGGCGGTGGTGTGAAGTTAGAAGACGGTCTTAAGCCCGTGTTGGAGAAAGTGGGTTTAGAGGGCATCTTATTAAAATAATGATTTAAACATACTTTCCTGAAAAAAAAGAAAAAAGTTGGTGTAGTTCCATTTTGAGATTGAAAGTGTTTAGTAATGCGATATGCACGAAAGATAGACCCTTGCATAACACCTGTTCGTCTTCGGGTGTCAAGGTATAACCAGATTGACCACCGGGTTTGTCAGGTCTAATGTTGGGGAGGATTCACCATCTGAAATGTTGGCTTCATGTTTGTATCTCACCATGGGCTTCTGGTTGGAAACACACTTGTTTCTTGCCTATGTTCCAGACTCGCTCTCGCAATCCCCTGGGTCTCCACCAGGGTTGACCCCTCCCCCCTGCGTTCCAAAAACTGTCCCTCTCCTAAAAAAACTTTGCTGGTGTTCTGGGTAAGGATATGGATATTACAGATTGTAGGCGCCCGTGCTAGTACAGGTCTATTGGTCTCATTGTCCGATCCCCTAGCTGCAGAGGAGTCAGAGAAAGTAGTGTACCTCCTGTATTCTCCTCGGCCTCTACTAGAGTACCTACCCTTTGGGTCCTGTTTACAGTATATCTCCAGCAAGTAAGGGTGGGTGACTTTATCATAGATTTTAATATCCCTTGCTAGTCTATTTAGCTCATTGGCCTGTGTGTGCAGTTTTGAACTGTCATTTTGACCTGGCAAAATGCGCCATTTGCCAGGCCTTACCATCTTTTATTTATTTAAGTACCCTCCCCCCCAGGGGAAGGCCTACACAGCTCATAGGATATCGTGCAGTGGATTTAAAAAGTAGGACATGTATTTTTTAGTTTTACATGTCTTGGTAGTGAAAAACCTTTACATTCGTTTTTCACTATTTCAATGTCTACCTCCGCCATAGGATAACATTGAGTTATCTTATTACGTTTAATAAGTGCTAACCTTTCAATGGGGAGCAAGTAGTAATACTGCATTTGGTGTCTAAAGGATTGTAAATAAAAGCCTCCTATAATGGTAAAGTTGGTTTTGAAGTCACAATCCTGAAAATGCTACATTTAGAAAGTTAAAGACACACAATTGATGGACGGAATGCTGAACAAATCAAAACATTCACCCCCAGTCAAGAGATCTGGGTTAAATCCATCATTCTTTTGCTCACCATGCCACCCCAGTTTAGACCTGGCCATAGGCAAATCAGCCTTGACCCTGTGCCTCATGGGACCAGTCCAGCCCGAGCTGCCAAGCCAGGTCCTCCCTGGAACGGAAACAAGCATCCTAGGACCGGATTCGGGCTTTCAGCCCTCATCAGCCAGGATAGCTTGATTCTAGTGGCACAGTGAGCCTGGAACCCACATCTGGGCATACCCGGCGCACTTAGGGCGAGGAAGCAAAAGAGACATTATTGATGGACGGAATGCTGAACAAATCAAAACATTCACCCTCAGTCAAGAGATCTGGGTTAAATCCATCATTCTGCTCACCATGCCACCCCAGTTTAGACCGGACCATATGCAAATCATCCATGACCCTGTGCCTCATGGGAACAGTCCAGCCCGAATGCCAAGCCAGGTCCTCCCTGGAACGGAAACAAGCATCCTAGGACCGGTTTCGGGCTTTCAGCCCTCATCAGCCAGCATTTATAAAGTTGACATTTTCTTGTCCCAATCATTTGGTGCCTGCATACTGGGTCATATGACGAGGTGTAGCTGGCAGTTGATCTTTATGTATTGCGCCCAGATAGTGAGACAAAGGGGAATAGGTTTTGTCAGGAAGGGCCATCTCTGACTTGATGAGGGAAGAAGTTGTCCCCTACCAAATTTGCACATCACAATTCCTCTGCCTGAGCACACCCACAAAGCGTTAAACACTAGTCTTTTGTGTCCCCAGATGTGCTGGGGCTAAGCAAAGGAGGCAGAATTTCCAAGCTCCTCTATGAGTGGAAACCTCCAGAACCAATTCCTACTACAAAGAGGGCACCAGGTATAAATAATGTGCCACAGATCCAATTCTTCAGTATACCTCTGGACCCTTGGAAGTGGCCTTAAATGGGCTCTACCAGCCCAGCTGTGGTCCTGTGGGCAGAACGGATGCAGTGTCATGCAGCTCTGCTTTGGAACCGCCGTAACGCATCCTCTCTGCCGGACCTCGCATCGCAGCCCGCAGTTTCCTCAGAACAGTTGGGGTGCAGCGCATCTTCGACGTAGGAGTTTGCATCATGAGCCCCTTGTCGACCGCATACTCAATGACGATGCAGAACTCTGCATCACAGCCCTTCAGCTTCCTCAGAACTGCTGCTGCGTGACACCTCCTCAGCCGGATATCCATCGCTCCGCAACTAGGATTTTAGGTACTTTGTTCAGCGGGTCTAACTTGTTCCCTGTATCAGGCCCTCGCTCCGTATTGATGGGCATGAACTTGTGACTTTGTTCCGGTACAGCATAACCAGATAACCACTGTTGGCAATTTGTGCTTTTCAGCAGTATTTTCACTTAAAACTTTGAAATTGCATATCTCTGGCTGGATATTTTTTTAGTTTTGGTCTCAAATAATTAATTACATTTCATTCATTTTTTTTTTCTAAATTGGTGAGAAATATTCCTTGTGCTGTGTTTTCTCTTTATCACTCTTTCCTTGTTTCATAAATACTTTATAAATTGCTTCCAAGTTAAGCCTGACTGCTTTTGTGCCAATCTACTTGAGGATTAAGCACAGGTTAATTTGGGTGTTGCTTGTGTTTCACCCTGACAAGAGTTGTGGTGGACGCTTGAGTAGGTTTTTACCCCCTTTAAACAGTAACCACATTTCCTACATTATCTATATTGTTTGATTCTCGCTTATCTGATCCGTGGACTTCAACTGGTTTGAAACACTTTTCTCAGATTAGTTATAGGTTTAAGAGATGGATACCACATTTTGCATGCCATATTGTCTCTTCATTGGCTGACAGTAAAGGATTGAATAATTTATTTTTCAAATTGTCCAGTGCACATAGCTTAATGCTTTCCAAAGCAATCTATGCTGAGTTACTGATTTGCTTGGTGCCATCTTCATCACATTTGAGATCCTTAGAGCTGTTACTTTTGGTAGTACCATGTTTTCAGGGCTCCCCGCTTGGATGCTGTTTTTTCCTCAGTCACTGCTGCAATAAGTAGGAACTAACTACTTCTCCATCTTAAAGAGGGGAACAGACTCTGATTTAGATGTCCACAAAAAACCTGCCCTTTTCATAAACAATATGACAAGATTCATAGGTTGCAGTGGTCTTTCTTTTTGACCACATTGTTTGTTTTTAGGAAATAATATGGTAATAAAACTTGGATCACAATACTGCTAATCAGTATACAGAGTAAGTCTGCAATGCAAGTGTGTACATATAAAGAGTGTCCTCGATCCCTGTTGTTGAGAAGTAGTTCAGCCACATACCCCATATTTTGGTATGTTTTTAGGGACATCCAATAGATTTTAAAACCTGTTCTTCGGCTCTAGCACACACATCCGTTCCATGTGTCCATTTCTATATAGGGGAGCACTAGCAGAGGTCCAGTGGCATGCAATGTCCTTATTGGGGACTAAAAGTCCAAGTGTCACAAGGGATCTGGCAGCTGCCACCCCCTTCATCTATCAATCACCAGAGTGCCATTCTAGGGCCACTTGTAACAATTCCTTCCATAACCTCAGCGAGGATAAATTGAATTTGATTGGGGCATGACCCCACCATGTAGTAAAAGAGACCCAAGTCGGTTCTTCATTTAAGTCCAGGCCTTGGCTAAGCCTTGAGGGGCTGTAGTAGATCTCTACAAATATTTCAGCTGAATGAGACGCAGTTTTGTAGAGAGAGACAATATCTGTGGAGCCATTCTTGCTTTTGGCTTTGGGTCCCCTCTCAGACCTCTACAAGCCTGAAGATCCAGATAAGGCCCCGTGCTTGACAGCCAGCCATTTAAATTGTATGTTCCAACCGTGTGCCCTCCCACAGTGGCTCTGTCCCACTTAATCCATCTGTGAGTCTGATGGCAGCAGGCCAGGTTTGTCACGGTAATCGGGGGGAGATTGGTGGCACATATGCGTCCCAAATAGTAGGTGTAGAAGGCCATGTGGTTCTATGCACTCGCGCTCCACCTCCACCCTAAGGTCATCACGGTTAGAGAATAACCAGTCATTCATGGGGAGGATTTGGCTCGCCCAATAATAGAATTGGATGTCTCCTAATCCCAGACCACCTTCATATGGTGATAAGACGCACTTCCTATATGCTAATTCAAGGATGCTTGCCGGTCCATAGAAATCTTAGTATTGCTGTTCGTAGTGTTTGGAACAAGGAAGATGCTATTTCGTGTGGGAAATTCGGAAGGGTATAGAGTAGCTGGGGAAGAGAATTTTTTTTTTTTTTAAATAAAGCCCCCCTTCCTGCCACACTGATCATGATCAGCAGTGTTCCATGGTTTTATGTAATTAAAGGGAATTTCTATAGTGCAACTATTACTCCGAAGAGTGTCCTGGCGCTCTGCAAAGTCAGTGGAACACCAAGGCGAGCAAGGAACAGAATCAGTTGTTCTAGAAAAGCCACTTTTTAAAACATCTTTTGGAACAGGTGGGGTGGCTGTGATGTCTTAATTCCAGGGGGAGTTTATTCCATAGAGGCAGTCCCAGGAAGGAAAAGGATCTGCCCCCTGTCCTATATTTGCAGATTTTCGTGATTTTGGTCGAACAGAGATTTGCTGAGCGTAGACTTCTGAGAGGATAATAGAAACCAATTCTCGCTTTTCGATACCCTGTGCCTGTCCCATGCAACGCTTTGTGGATCATCAATGGTGTCTTAAAGGTAATCCTCTTCCTAACAGGAAGCCAGTGCAGATCTGAGGAATGAATTTCACATGAGTTCTCGGAGGTAGACTGAGTATCGTGTGAGCAGTTGCATTCTGAACCATCTTTGGCATATTAATCATATAATCAGGCAGGCCCAGATGCAGTGCATTGCGATAGTCCAGTCTTTATGTAATCAGAGCTTGGACCACCTGTTGTCTAGCTGCCGAAGACAGAAAGTGCTGGAACATTTCAGTATACGTAATATGCCGAAGCAAGTTCTTACCAGTGCATTGACTTGTAAGAGAAAAGAGTTCCCCATTGAATTTGATGCCTAGATGTTTGACAGAATTGGTGTGAGTAAGTGGTGGGGAGCATTCTTTGGCCAGAAGGTCTGCCAAGGTTCTTCCTCTTCTTCGGTTTGAGATCGGAACTCAGTTTTCCACGCATATCAGTTCAATTGATGGAAGGAATGGCATTGAAAAACTTTTTGGTCAGACAATTTCTGACCTTTTCACCTGGAAATGTTTAATTTTTCCGCCATGAAAATAACAGCTGGGTGTCATCTGCATAAGAGACTACTTTAGCACCCACTGGCTCTGCCGAGCATGCCAGGGGAGCCAGATACAGGTTAAATAGTGTAGGGCTTGGAGGGGAGCGCTGCAGCACTCCCACCTTATGATCCCGTGGTCTGGCTGAGAAAGGAGGACACCACACCTCTTGACCTCCGTCTTCAAGGAAAGAGGCCAACCATTTCCATGCCTATCCTCTAATCCTGACAGACTGGAGGCGAGCCAGGAGAGTGTGGTGAGGGATTTATCAAATGCTGCTCAAATTCAGTATAATTAGCACGCCTTGCCACCAGCATCCAGGATACTCCTCATGAAGTCGACCAGCTCTGTTTCAGTAGTACAACTGGGACGAAACCCAGATTGGCTTGTGGGCAGCAAATGATTGCTTTAGAAGTATCTGGTTAACTGCTGATTAGCGTGTTTTTCAAGAACTTTTGAGAGGGCCGGGAGTAGAGAGATGTGTCTGTAATTAGCCAGATCTGTACTATTTGCCTGAAGCTTTACATTTTTTTTTTTTTTTTTTTTAATCAGTGACACAATTTTAGCCTGTTTCCATGCCTTAGTAACTGTAGCCGCTGAGAGTGAAGTATTAAGAAGATTATTAGCAAGAGGGTTGATGGCCTCTGCTCCCAGGGAAAGAGAATTTGTCGGGCAAGGATTTGATGGCAAGCCTGATTTAAGACTCCAGATAGCGTAAAGTGAGTCTTCTAGGGAGTTCGGATCAAATATCTCCAAGAAAGAACTAAAGTTGGGGGTTTGAATATCTTGCTGATAACTAGGCTCTGATGTTATGCTTAATCCATGCAAGTAGAGGTTTTGTATTTAAATCTCATGCTCGCTGCTTGTCCGGAGGCACTTGCATGCTTAGGTACTTGGAGTGGTCTGAGGTCCAACGTAGGTCTATTGACCTCTGAGGTCAGTGTGGTCATCGGACACTGGGAAATGGATAGTCTTCGCCCAGTTCACAGATGTAGCCAAAGCTACCCGGCTGCTTGATACACTGGGAGGTGTGAAGGAAGAGGTGTGAGGGAGGAGGAGTTCCTTTATGTATCGTGTATACATTGAATTGTACATCTTGTAAGTAACCTATCATTTCTGATCCAAAGTATTGATACTATATGTATATTTCTTATATTTACAAAACTCAATAAGCATAGTTAGAAAGTGAGGTAGAGAACGTGGGACATCTATATATATATATATATATATATATATATATATATATATGTTACCATGAGTTATCCAAGACGAAAGAGCACTCCACTGCAGGCCACTTATTAAAAGTTTTATTTGAATGCAGGAGCAAGACTGGTTAAAGTTGTGCCAGACATAGCAAATGCCTAACGCGTTTCGAGTCTCCTGACTCTTGATCACAGGCTTGTAGCGGCATCACGGAGCAAAGAGCAGTTCACGGCAGTTATATCCCTCCAGTGGGATCTCGCAGGTGAGTTGAGTTCCACGCCGTGCACCATGGGATCTGTAGTGCTGCTGCATATTACATTGAGACCCTCCAGTGGGTTTGTTCCGCTTTGCCAAATTAAATATGCAATTATAACCCATCAGTGGGCTGCTGACACCAAAAACCAGTACCATGAGTAGGTCCGCTGTGACCGCAACGGGGCTGCGAACAGTTCTGTGCCCCAGCGGCTCCATTTTAACATTTCAATGGCGGTGCGTCTTTCACGGCGGGACAGCCGTAATAATGTTACCATGAGTTATCCAAGACGAAAGAGCACTCCACTGCAGGCCACTTATTAAAAGTTTTATTTGAATGCAGGAGCAAGACTGGTTAAAGTTGTGCCAGACATAGCAAATGCCTAACGCGTTTCGAGTCTCCTGACTCTTGATCACAGGCTTGTAGCGGCATCACGGAGCAAAGAGCAGTTCACGGCAGTTATATCCCTCCAGTGGGATCTCGCAGGTGAGTTGAGTTCCACGCCGTGCACCATGGGATCTGTAGTGCTGCTGCATATTACATTGAGACCCTCCAGTGGGTTTGTTCCGCTTTGCCAAATTAAATATGCAATTATAACCCATCAGTGGGCTGCTGACACCAAAAACCAGTACCATGAGTAGGTCCGCTATCGTATAATGATAGCCTGACTTCTCTCGAGGATGGGCATAGGTACACTCGCAATTGAGCATCACAAGCGGTTCCACCCCGCCAAAGGTTCTATTGTTAAATAGAACTGAAAGGGTGCCAAGGGGCACCTTTTTGTCTGGTGCCTCTTTTGATATGAAAAGGATCAGATATGGCGTCATTAACCTGTATGCGTGCCCGAGGTTCCATGTGCAGTAGTTCTACTATAGTCTTCCAGACCACCGTAGTGGGCTCTACTGGCCATTAATGGCATGCTCCAGCGTTAACAGTCCAAGCCGAAGGTGAGGGTCTTTATCTTGTGTTACGGGCCTTTAATGGACGGTAGAGTGCACTAAGGATGGCTCTAAGGCTTTTAGGACATTCCGCTCCTAGAGGGCAGAATTTTTTAATTTGAAAAACAAAGGCCTCATGGAACCCGAGGAGGTTGAAATCCCATTGGGCCCCGTGAGGATTTTTGTTCACAGCAATAGCTGTGAATAAACATTGCATGTTGGAGCTCGTGGTTTTACCAGCCATTAGTAGTCCGGAGCATTCCGTTGTCTTCAATGGAATGCTCAACATTCCAGTAGTTTAATTGTCAGTGGAAAACTGGGCCAAGTTCGTCCTCTCCAGAAGGCAGAACTTATAAGGTAAATGCACTGAATGAAAGGGCTTCTCGTGGTCTGTGGAGACCATGGCCCACGGCTTCCTGCAATCCATTGACTTGGCCAGTACAATATTACGTTGCCTCGGGCATTGTTGTGTACTAAGACTGGGTAAGAAGCCGTTTTTGTCATGTCCCCCCAGACTGTGTATTACTTTGAACAATCTATTGGTAACACTTTTGCAAGTATCTTGACCTCCGTATTAATTAAGGATATGGGACGATATGATCCACAGTCGTCGAAAAGCTCACCTGGTCTCATATTAACAGATGGAGTGGATTCCCTCAGGTCCCGTGATAGTACCGAGTCTTAAGGGCTTCCTCAAAAATACGAGTTAGGCTGCAGTGTTTCTCATAAGGTAATATATTTAATGTGTTTTTGTTTTTGTCAGCACCAAGATACACCTCCTTGGGGGTTATAGTTTTGCCCTTTCTAAGTAATATAAGCATAATTGCTGGATGCACAAGCTGGCACCAGAAAGGTTACAGTATTATAAAAACCATTCCTGGTTACTGCTGGATACTTGAAAAAGCCAAGGAAACCAATATAAATTGAATGTGATGTATTGACTGCGCAAACTCTTCATTTGTGTCGGCTATGTCAAATTTTGGAACGCCGTTAGGAAAAGGCATCCCACAAAAACTAATTGTTCTGATGCATAACTTATACACTAAGCAAACCATCATTGGCAAAGCTAATAAGTTTTGCCTGCTGCTGGCTTTGCCAGTGTGTTTTAGTCATGTTGTACACCAGCGTGGCGGCTGCTTAGCATGGCTAAAAGTTAGTGGGGTACAGGAAAGTGGAGTGGAAAAGAGTGGAATAGAGTGGTGAAGACTGAAGTTATTATTTTATTATTATTATTATTATTATGTGTTCTTATATAGCGCTCAACTTACCCTTGGGCAAAAGTGTCATGGACTGGAGTGTGGAGGAGTGGAGTGGAGTAGAGTAGAGTGGAGTGGCATAGAGTGGCCTGGCCTGAAGTGAATAGAGTGTAGTAGAGTGACGTGTCATGGACTGAAGTGTTGAGGAGAGAAGTTAAGTGGAGGGGTGTAGAGTGATGTAGTGTTGTGGAGTGGCGTGGCGTAGCGTATAGTAGAGTGGAGTGGCATACTCATGGGATAGATTGCAGTAGTGTGTCTGAGTGGGAGTGGTGTGGAGTAAAGTGGGTGGAGTGTCTGAGTGGATGTCATAGGGTGGCATGGCGTAACATGTCAGTGGAGTGGTGTAGAGTGGAATAAAGCATCGGTGGGGGGCGTAGAGTAAAGCATCAGCGGAGGGGCATAGAATAAAGCATCAGCGGAGGGGCGTAGAATGAACTAAAGTGTTGTGGAGTGGCCTAGAGCAAAGTGGCACAGAGTGCAGTGAAGTGGCCTGGAATTAAATGGTCTAGTGTGGAGTATGCATAGTGTAGTAGTTCACTGCTATTACAGACAACACATTTTCAATTGAAATGACCATTACATTTGCAGATACAGTTTCACTGATAAAACTATACAGCTCACAAACTATAATGTGTGGAAATGGCATCACCTAGTGTACTGATTTGATCATATTAAAATATTTGTTTCCACCACACTTCCGAATCACTAAAAAAGGGCCTCATTAGTGCCTTCCTAATTCTGAAATATTTGCGCACTTCTTTTACTGACCTTTAAATGTTGTTGTGTGCTAGGAAAAAAACTTTTCTTTTACATTACATGCAAGATTGTCACATAAATTCACTCACTTTGAAGTCCGAGAAAGTAAAGTAAACGCCAAGCTTTCTTGGAAGAGCTAGTCTGACACTTGACCTCTGTTTTTGAAGCACAGCATATTTGACAAGATAATAACATTTAAAGGCCTGTTTATAGAAAGCAATGACTTGTGGAAGAAGATAAGGAGAAGGAGCGATGGTGAACAAGCTTTGCTGCTTTAGAGGTGCAAAGACTGCTGGACAGCCTAAAACAAAGCCAGCAAATGGAAAGCCGAAAATGTGAGTTACAAACTACAAAGCCAATGGTAAGCAATGGGTGCAATGCTTTCCCAGGCAAACTTTCAGAATGCCCACATGTATTTTCGCAACCAGACAGCAGCGCATGTGTGGTAGACTTTGACCTAAAAACCTTTGTTGAAACAGATCTTAATGAAACAAAATGGTTACTGATAGGCAAAGCGGTAGACCGCTCTGCATTCTTTCACCCTAACATTTCAGCTGTTACGAAGGCCTAATGAGAGAAGCTGTTCTGGAAGATATGTGTGGATTCAAAATTGGTGGATGAAAATTAGCCACCTTTAAAAAAAGAATATAATAAAAATTATATTTATATATTCTTGATACTTCTTCCTCTGTACTTTAAAAGAAGTGGAACGGACTCCACTTATTTTGCGCTTCAGTATGTTTATTTTTTCGTGCTTTTCGCCACCATGTCGTGTTTCGGGCGGCCCAGAGCTCTTGATCACATTACCTGCTTATGCTTTACTCCCATTTTTAAAGTGACACAGTGCATTATGTGCTGGAATGAATATAGGAAACGCACTTTCCATATGAACTCTGCTTCCACATCTCTCGGCTGTATAAAGTTTTAAAGTATCATTTCCTGCTCATAAACACGCACCGGACTGTTGCCAGCGCGCTCCTGAACTGATTCATTCTACCTCGAATAAGCTTCTTGCCAACAACTCCCGGGTCAATCACACGCCTAGGATCTATAACCACGCCGCAGAACACAGACTGGCAACGGCTTCACTCTGTTCTTTTCTCTCGTGATTAGTGCCCACACAACGCCTTGGGACCTTCCTCCCGTTCCGTGCCACTGCCAACACGGACGTTCTCCCGAATTTTGGGCTCCTCGACCATCTGTGCAGGTCTTGGATTCTATCACTACGGTCTCACGTAATCTAACGTGCTCGCACTTACTTTGTCCTGATGATGATCTTGACTCACTAAGATCGAAACGCCGTCGACCTCAATTTCAAAGTTCCCTTAACATTGCTTAAACCAATTGGGTTCTTTTTGACTTGCTTAACAATGCGATGAAATGTTTTTATTGTCACTAAGCACTTCACTTCACGCACCCTCACTTTTGTATGTGTGAGCACTATATATAGAATATACACTTTCTTAAAATGCAAAAAATTGTAGGAATGGAAGCGACTCCATTTTATGATGTTGAATAAAATGTGATGCCTTCCTCTACTTTCCTGTGTCCTTGCATACGTTTTCTTATTGAGTTCTACATATCACCAATACCATTGAATTGTTTTCTTAAATCAATAACTGTAGCTGTGCTACATGAGGATCTCTGACCTCACCAGACCACTATCCTTTAGAACCATACACACATTGCAGCATTAAAATTGTTTTACATTTTAAATTACCGACCATGTGCAAAATCACGCAATCGTATGTAAAAATAAATATATACATATAACAATAAATTGCTGTATAAATACATGTACTCTTAAAATATTATACATATGATAAAACGGCAATGGACATGGTATTGCATGTTATAACTGCTTAATGCATTAAAGACAGTTGTTTTTTTAAAACTGTGCAAAATTGCGCTTTGACAAAATAACTGTATAAATACTTGATAAAACGAATCTTACATGGTAAAAAACAACTAAGATTGAATTTCTGCAGATGTATAATGTCCAAGCCTTTCTTGCAGAGAACGGTTTCTTAGTTTAAAGAAGAACCCTAATGCATCATGTTATCGGGTTTCTAAGCCCCTTCTACAGTACGAGAATTGTGCTAAAATGCTATTGTACTGTTCAGCATAGAATTTGCAGTTTAAATAACAAGCATTTGCAATGCAAATAGGTCTCGCATTTGTGAGTTAGAGCTATTGACGTTGTAAATGGCAATGTTTTTTACTTACACGTTTTATTTTTGGAGTGATTGTTTGTAGTGTGCAAAATCCCATGGAAAGGTCCTGCACTTTGTAATAAATATATTGAAAAAGACGCAAAGTGTGGATTGTGTCAACAATTGCTTGGCACGTACCTCATGTGTGAAGTGTCGCCACACATGCACACCGTGCTGCTTTACTAATGCGAAACTCATTAATAAAAGTAGTGCTTACAGACTTACCAACGCGATCGGAGCATGTGAATCTGAATCCCGGCTTCTCTTTCATTTTCTAGACTATTTGACTCACTCTCCTGCGTCTTGGTTATCCCCCAAACACTTGGGGACAATGAAGTTTGCCAAGGGGGCGGCGCAGCGGGGCTTCGGGGGTACATGAAAATGTATTCATTGCCTAGTTGTCAAAGGTCACCTGGTGCTATTAGTTAAAAGTGTGCAGATTTCATTAAGATATTATGAGTACTTTACTCGCATTTATGAGAAAATCGACATTACTAAACAAAATGCCAGAATGCGTGTCAGTTTTCACAGTGTTTTAGACAGTACTGGTTGCTTAGTTTCATTGCATTCATTTTTGTATTTACTCTTTTACTCGGCATCGAAAGTAGGTTACCTAACCCCAAAGCCCAAGTTGTTAATTGACCCATAGAAGGGAGTGTTTTACAGTTGAGCAAATGTGTCCAAATGTAATTGTGGTAGTGCCATAGAATGATCAGCCAATGAGGTACTCGATGAGCAGGTATTTAACTACATGTTCAAAACGTACGGTATTGTGGCTGTTGTTTTTTTGTACACAACCACCTCTGAATGTGTTTATTAACACAGAGCTCCATCTACCAGACAATGTTCACAGAGGGGCGACTAAAGCACAGAACAAAATCTATTCATTTATCCTGAGTGTGAAGGCCCCCGGAAGGCTTAGGTGCCTGCCCGAACAGGCTAGGGATCCCGGTGCTTCTACAGACTCTGCCGTACTCCTCTGTACCAGCAGGGCACAGCTCAGAATCTGCCGCTTCTGCTAAGAATAGGTGAGGGGGATGAGGTTGGGTCATGCAGTAGTTGCTGGCTGATTTCCAGGTTATTGAAAATGATGATTCTGACGTGAGGCAATGGAGACTGACTTTGTCTGTTTGTCTGCACCAGTCTATTTCTCTACCATCTACCGGGCTCACTGTCATGTATCCATTCATCTTTGTTAGAGGTGCGTGAGCCAATATATTAATTAGTAGGTAGAGCCAGCCGGAGACGAGCCAAGCGTATACGAGCCAGTGGGCGAGCCGTGAAAATGATTGGCATGTTAATCATACAGTAAACATGATGTAAATGTGTGATAATGTCTCTTCAGAATTCAAAAAAGTGCATTTCTTTAGCACGTCAACTCAGTACACAAGATTATAGCACAGAATTGAGAGGAAGTTATTAAAAGTGATTGTTTTAAGCATGAGTTAAAACACTGCCGCTCCTCCCGCCCGACAACAATGCCATGTGTGAACTAAGAGGAGTCAGTTTCCATGCATACCCGAATGTTGCCTAGAGTCTTATTATATATAGAGTAACATTAAAATCTAGTTCATTAAACACGAGACGTTTTTGCACGCATCTTGAACTCGCATATTTTAAGGTGGCAATAATGAAGATGAAAACTGAAGTGCCGGCAGGCAAGACAACTCGAACAGGAGTGGGGGGGGAGGGGTGAGGGTGAGAAGTCACAAACTGAGGGAGGGGGCGGTGGGGTGGGGAGACAGGGAAGAAAATAGTGTTAGGAGTGAATGCCAATAGCCGTGGAAGGATACAAATGATGAATGAGGAGGGACTAACAAGCCCCAAACCAATTGGAAGGCAGCATTTAAGACAAAAGCCAATGGGCAGAGAGTGGGCGGAGCTTCCATACTACAGTATATACTGCATGCCTCGCAAAGCGATGGCAGCGCATTTGCGCTGCAACGCTAGGCGAGACCTAAAAAGTTACACCGTGCTTTCAAATATGTCCAGTGTGCCATGAGTCCATGTGCACTACTGGCAGGAAGCGAGTTACTGGGGGGAGAAGGACAAGGTTACAATCATATGACACCTATAATAGTTATGTCAAATGTTTTCACAAAATACTGCATTAGTTAAAGCCATGTGTACAGGTCTTCAGTAGTATTTAAACCATGTGGACTCTTACTATCTAATTCCAAGATGTATTTTGTCTCGAGTCGCCTGAGTATTGCATCTCTGTTACCTCCACTTCTCAGTGAGGGAACACTGTCTATTACGTAATACTTCAACTGATTGAGATTTTGATTGTGCATCTCATTGAAATGATGGGCTACCGATAGGAACTATCATTATTGGTTATTGGATGTTGTAGGTTTCTCTTGTGGACTGGAAGGCGGGTGCTACCCAAATATCTTAGTCCACAAGAGCATTCCAATACGTAAACTGCAAACTCAGTTTTACACGTTAAAAACTTGCTGATTGATAGGCGTATCTATGAAAGGTGTATGGAATGTGGTTTTACTTTCATCATATTTGCAAACCTTGCATGCTGTACACCTAACAAAACCTTTGCGTCTTGATACCCAAGTTGTGTTTTTAGGGATCTCCAGACTACTACTTAATGTTGTTGTTGGAAAGGGTGACATTTTATCCCCTATGATTGGATCACTTTGAACCAGGTGCCAATTATTTTTCTAAGATTATCCCTCTGTTTATTAGGTCTCGCTGAGTCCCCGCGCATTCACTGCTCGGAGAGACTTTAATAGGTGAGTTTTCAAAGTGCTGCTGGCTGGCGACAAGCTTGGTTCACGCGAGCGTGCACGCGCGAACCTCCAGCGCCATCTGTCTTTCCTCTTGCTTGCTCCTTTTCTCCGTCCCTCCCCCCGCCTTCACGCTTCAGGTCTGTTAAAAAAAGAAAAAAACACTGTGCGAGCAGAGCCGAAGCAGCAGAACCGGCCCTTCCTCTCACAGCCCGGACAGGAGCCTTATTTACAATTATTCAGATTTCATTTCCTTCGGCTCCGGGCTCCTTCCCCCTCCGGGACGTTTCTAGAGCTGCCTGGCCAGGAATGCGTGGTATCCAGCGAGAGACTCCGCTAATGATAGGTTCAGGAGGCTGTTATGTGCAGTCTGTCTGCTGCGCACGCTTTAATAATGTTCTCAAGGAATTTCGTATTAATTGAAAAGCTGGCATCAATCAACCCCCTTATAAAGGAATGCAAGGCAGATTTACTACGGCCCACGTGTGTACATATAACCCCCGTTTACTAATTTAGAGCTGCACAACGTGTAAAATGATTGAGTATCCAGCGCTACACAAAACTTTAACTCACTGTGAATGATGCTCTGGGTGGTGTCGTGTGATGTGCTGCGGTGTTTTGGTGATTAAGGGTGACTTATGGGTTTTGTACAGCGCTATGAGGGAGTTTTTTAATATATACATAAATGCACATTCTTCAAAGTCTTGAAGAGACTTGCCCTTCTTGTTAACGTTGCTGGTAATGCTCTGGAGAGGTTAAGGTGACCAGACCCGGCATTTCTTCTTCTCCGAAGCATTACAAACAACTCCTGTAACTTCCTGATGCGGTAATACTGCGAAGAGTAACGGTAATACCGCGCACCTTCCAGAAACGATGGGGAGCACGTCCGGATTTTTTCTTGTTGGAGAAGTCTTGGAGAAATAACTAGTGGGAGCAGTGTCATGCACCAAAACTCGAGGCCAATGCCAAAATATTGCGTTCATTCCTGCTGCTATCGTGCCAATTCCCCGTTGTAAAATGGAGGCTGTGAACTTACACGTAAAATATTCTAGTAATGCTCTGGTAGTTTCTGGCAGCGAATGCTGCGACACTAGGGGTGAAATGACATCTTTGCGGTAACACCGCGCACTAATTTTCTGAAGTGTCTGGCAACTTTTATCATCTGGAGGAGATTTACAGAAATGTTCCACAGAGGCAGTGTTTGAAGTCGGCAGTCCTAAAACACGCATGCATTAGTCAGAATACTGCAGAAAAGTCTGCATGTGGCATTGAACCACGATCTCTCTCACTTCCAGATTCATTTAAGGAGCTCTTCTTCTTTAAGGCCTAGAACTTACAGTGTCAATGTTGTGGAAATGACTGGCCTGGTATTAACATTACCGACACCTTATAGGTGGAAACCGTTTTTAGGTCTCGCTGAGTCAGCGCGCTGCTCGGAGACTTTAGTAGGTGAGTTTTCAAAGTGCTGCTGGCTGGCGACAAGCTTGCGTTCACGCGAGCGTGTACGCGCAAACCGCCAGCCTTCAGCCCCATCTGTCTTTCCTCTTGCTTGCTCTCTGTCTCCGCGCTTACCAGCGTAAGAAAATTAACATGATTCAGCATAACATAATGGCTACTGATATACACCATTTTTATTCTGCTAAAATTTCAGAAAGCCAACAATAATTCAAATCCACTTGCAAATACAACATACTGGGCGAATGCCACTCTCATGCCTGGATGCTTGCATTTGCAACAGCACCACTGCCGCCAGAGGACAGAAAATGAACAAGCAACTCAAAATAACAATACGAGTTACGTTATGTTCGTTGTAAGGACATTTACAAGCAGCAGATTTGAATACTGCTTAGTCCTCCACAGAATACAAGAATGAGAGGTTTCTTCTGCAAGCCAATAGGTAAACAGCATCTCTGAATTTTACTAACGCTTTGTCGAAATCATTAATAAAATCGGGCTACAGCGCAGAAAAATCTACAAACTCTCCTTTAGAAGTGTAAGTTGCTCCATCGCCATTACACTTTTTTTCCTTCTGGATAATTGTATGTGGGTGGTGACATGAGAAACGCAAACTATTTCATCTGCAGGATGCAATACACAAATACATCAACATTTCTACACAACATATATATCGAAATCGAACCGAAATGATGGCTCCATAAGTTAAATGATCACTGCTGATATCTGCACTGCTCTGCAAGTCAAATGTTCAAATCCCTGCAAAACAGACAGCCTTTGCGCCTTTCAAGGTCGGCACACACTGACACAACCTCACACACTCACAACCTCACACACTCACAACCTCACACCTCACGTGCACTCACAACCACACGCGCACTCACAACCACACGCGCACTCACAACCTCACGCGCACTCACAACCTCACGCGCACTCACAACCTCACGCGCACTCACAACCACACGCGCACTCACAACCACACGCGCACTCACAACCACACGCGCACTCACAACCACACGCGCACTCACAACCTCACGCGCACTCACAACCTCACGCGCACTCACAACCTCACGCGCACTCACAACCTCACGCGCACTCACAACCTCACGCGCACTCACAACCTCACGCCCACTCACAACCTCACGCGCACTCACAACCTCACGCGCACTCACAACCTCACGCCCACTCACAACCTCACGCGCACTCACAACCTCACGCGCACTCACAACCTCACGCGCACTCACAACCTCACGCGCACTCACAACCTCACGCGCACTCACAACCTCACGCGCACTCACAACCTCACGCGCACTCACAACCTCACGCGCACTCACAACCTCACGCGCACTCACAACCTCACGCGCACTCACAACCTCACGCGCACTCACAACCTCACACTCGCTCCACCTCGCACCCTCGCTCCACCTCGCACCCTCGCTCCACCTCGCTCCACCTCGCTCCACCTCGCTCCACCTCGCTCCACCTCGCTCCACCTCGCTCCACCTCGCTCCACCTCGCTCCACCTCGCTCCACCTCGCTCCACCTCGCTCCACCTCGCTCCACCTCGCTCCACCTCGCTCCACCTCGCACCACCTCGCTCGCACCACCTCGCTCGCACCACCTCGCTCGCACCACCTCGCTCGCACCACCTCGCTCGCACCACCTCGCTCGCACCACCTCGCTCGCACCACCTCGCTCGCACCACCTCGCTCGCTCAACCTCGCCCGCTCAACCTCGCCCGCTCAACCTCGCCCGCTCAACCTCGCCCGCTCAACCTCGCCCGCTCAACCTCGCCCGCTCAACCTCGCCCGCTCAACCTCGCCCGCTCAACCTCGCTCGCTCAACCTCGCTCGCTCAACCTCGCTCGCTCAACCTCGCTCGCTCAACCTCACTCGCTCAACCTCGCTCGCTCAACCTCACTCGCTCCCACACACACACACACACTCGCTCCCACACACACACTCGCATCCACACACACACACACACACTCGCATCCACACACACACACACACACACACTCGCATCCACACACACACACACACACACTCGCATCCACACACACACACACACACTCGCATCCACACACACACACACACACACTCGCATCCACACACACACACACTCGCATCCACACACACACACTCGCATCCACACACACACACACACACTCTCATCCACACACACACACACACACTCTCATCCACACACACACACACACACACTCGCATCCACACACACACACACACACACACTCGCATCCACACACACACACACACACACACTCGCATCCACACACACACACACACACACACTCGCATCCACACACACACACACTCGCATCCACACACACACACACTCGCATCCACACACACACACACACTCGCATCCACACACACACACACACTCGCATCCACACACACACACACACTCGCATCCACACACACACACACACTCGCATCCACACACACACACACACTCGCATCCACACACACACACACACACTCGCATCCACACACACACACACACATACACGTGTTACCATCCTTGTGGGGACTATGTGTGAATACCTGCCTTGTGGGGACTAACCTTTCCCAATGTTTTTAAAACACACTAATAACAGAAAAATGTTAAGAAAAAATTCATGATACAGGATCCTGCTTCAAATTTGCAAATATATTGTTATTTAATCGTGCGCACAGCACCATCCTTGTGGGGACTTGAACACGTTCTACCATCCTTGTGGGGACCTAGTCCGTAACACTATCTGTGATTGAATACAGTCGAAGGCACATGACTAATTGTTTATTTTATCAACAATATACACAAACAACATTATAATCGATTCATATATGAATTGCTGCATATATACTAGGTGTGTACATTACTGATAGATTATGCTAATGTGCCGGAAAATGTCATATCATGCTTAAAGAAAGACACTTAAAGCTGTATTTCACCCATGTATTAGCGCTTTAAATCATCTTAGGAGATAAGGGAACTAACACATAAAGTAATTAACATATGGAACCAAGGAATATGGTTAAATGGAACCCAGAACTTGATTAGCTGCTTAAATTTTTGCCAAAATAGATGTTCAATTCCCCACAGAGATAGTGGGTAAAGAATATTGTATTTAAGTCTCCATGATATAGTGTGTACATTCAAAGCTTAAATCCAATTATAAAGACTGTGAAGCTAATGAAGTTCAAATCCACACAGAGGTTGTGTGTATTTATAGGAATGCTCAAGTCCCCACAGAGATGCGAAGTAATTATAGCAATGTTGAAGTCCCCACAGAGATAGTGTGTTTTCATAGAGATGTTCAAGTCCCCACAGAGATGGTGTGTTATTATAGTGATGTTCAAGTCCCCACAAAGATAGTGTGTTATTATAGCGATGTTTAAGTCCCCACAGAGATAGTGCATGAAGGTGATTGTGTTTAAGTTCTCATTAAAATAGGGCCCAATTCACAAAGGTAAACTTATACAAAAAGTCTAACTTTACTACTTTTCAATATTCAGAGAATGTGAAGCTGATGATGTTCAAGTCAAAGCAAACACAAGGAAATGATGGACGGAGTGCTGAAACCTTCCAGTCACTAACACCCAGTCACAGATCTGGGTTGAATTCACCATCATTCTTTAGCTCACTTCGCCACCCCAGTTCAGACCCAGCTATATTCAAATCAGTCTTGATCCTGTGCCTCATGGGAACAGTCCAGCTCAAACTGCCAAACAAGGTCTTCCCTGGACCAGAAACAAGCATCCTGGGACTGGTTTCGGGGTAACACCCCCTCATCAGCCAGGCTAGCTTGAATCCAGTGGCAAAGTGAGCAAGGGACCAACGTCTGGGCATACCCTGCCAATTTAGGGCGAAGAAAGCTCTTGAAAGGAGATGATGGACGGAGTGCTGAAACTTTTCAGTCACTCACCCCCAGTCACAGATCTGGGTTTAATCCATCATCGTTCTTTAGCTCACTTCCCCACCCCTGTTCAGACCCAGCTATATGCAAATCAGTCTTGACCCTGTGCCTCATGGCACCCCTGGTGCTTCAAGTGGAAACAGAGCTTGCGTTTACTTACAGGAATGCTCAATTCCCCACAGAGATGGTATGCTTTTATAGTGATGTTCAAGTCCCCACAAAGATAGTGTTTTATTATAGTTTTTTTCAAGCCCCCACAAAGATAGTGTTATTATAGCTGTGTTTAAATCCCCACAGAGATAGTGCATGAAGATGATCGTGTTTAAGTTCTCATTAAAACAGGGTCTGATTCACAATGGTAAACCTAGACAAAAAATCTAACTTTTCTACTTCTCAGTTTTAACAATGTAAACTTAAACCAAAAGTCTAACTTTACTACTTTTCAGTATTCACAAAGCCACATACAGAGAATGCAAAACTGATGATGTTCAAGCCAAAACAGAGCTTGTGTGTAATTACAGGAAGGCTCAAGTCCCCACAGAGATGGTGTGTGACTACAGTATTAACACGGTTGCCAAAGAGAATGTGTGTGATTATAGATATGAAAGAGCTGCTCCTAGTGTGATAACCCAAACGAGTTACAAGAACGTCGTGAGTGTGGGCATCTCACAAAAAGTTACGGACTGGTCTCACACACCACCTGGTGTCATGCTTCATCATTGACCAGTCCTCGCCCTCCAAAACCTTCGTTTGATGGAGGGCGGGCATACACTTGACGACAAGGATGCACTTCTAAGTGACTAAGTGGGGGCCCGTGGATATGTGAGTGGGGTTAAAAATCATTATAGTAGTCAGAGGCGTTTTTAATGTGAAATGAAAACTATATGATATTAAAACGTGAATGTGACGGTAATTGGGGTGGTTATTGTCCCCTACCGTCTAGTGGATGGTCGACATGTTTCTGCCCAAGTGGCCCAATTGGGTCCATGGCATTCATCAGGACCTAGAGATGAGAAAAAGGGCTCCATTCTTACCAAATGTTGGTATGATTTTACCACTTTGTGAGTGTGGCGTTGGTCACACTTCACCGCATTATAACTGCTTCCAAAGTTGAAGCCCTAGTTAAATGGACAATATGTCCCATGGTGGAAGGGGCGGATGGAGTCCACAGTTTTTGTCTCCTTGTGACATCTGATGGATGCATCCCGAAACCTATACGTCCGCTCCCGGTCCTCCCGAATATTGAGGTCCCCACAGAGATAGTGTGTGATTATAGAGATGGCTAGGTCCCCACAGAGATAGTGTGTGATTATAGGCATGCCAAGGTCCCCACAAAGATAGTGTGTGATTATAGACATGCCCAGGTCCCCACAGAAGTAGTGTGTGACTATAGAGATGTCGAGGTCCCCACAGAGATGGTGTGTGACTATAGTATTACCATGGTTGCCAAAGAGAATGTGTGTGATTAGAGACATGCCCAGGTCCCCACAGATATAGTCTGTAATTAATAGGATGCACAGGGATAGCAATACAGAGAGAGGGCATGATTATAGTCATGTGCAAGTCCTCACAGAGATATTGTGCGATTTCAGTGATGTTTAAGTCCCCACAGTGATAATGTGTGTTTACAGTCATATTCAAGTCTCCACAGTGATTTGCGTAATGATAGGTATGTTGAAGAACCCCTACAGATCGTATTAGTCTGGTGACTTATTAAATTAATGAATCCACTTGAGGGATATGTGTTGACCACTCTCTCACATGTTTGAATCCTGGTGCTACCACTCAGCCTTGATTCCTTCCAAGGTCAATAGAATAAGTACTATTTACTTGGATAACCAAAAACATATGGTATTCAGCAAATAGATACCCTCAGGTGTGAATGTGCAGTTTATATATGCACATGAGATGATATGATGTGATAGTAGTGGTACTCAAGCCACCACTATGATAGACTGGAATTATCCATATCTACGAATCCCACTTCAGCTGCAGCATTTACTGATTTAAACTGTGTTCATCCAGGAAGGTTCACACTTCCTTAAAAATCCAAGTATCTGTGTTCTCATTTTGTTTTCTAGCCCCCATCTTATCAACTCTAGTCTCCATTAAGAAGATAAAACTGTATTTCTGATTGCAATAAATTCCACATACTGATTAGTTCTGGCACTTTAGGATTATTACAATAGAGACATTTATTAAACTGGCACATCTTTATAATTTTTGTCTCTATAACTCAAGAATGAAATTATCCTCTCCTCACAAAGCTTCTTTCTCTCAAAGTATACTCTTCATGTGAGAAGTGGGATTTTTCGATTGTTAGAGGCGTGAGGTAGCATCGCCATAAACCAGCACCACTGGCGATTGGGAATCACTCCAGAATCCACAAAACCCAGGTTGCAATATATATATATATATATATATATATATATATATATATATATATATAGGGAGAGAGATATATAAAGATATATATATTTGTGTTCAAAGCCGGGCGTCTCTGCGGCGCGCCACAAGTTGCCCTGCAATAGAGACGCCTACACAGTTGAAATTATCTCCTTCATTTCTTGTGGACAAAAGGCAGAGCGCATTCTCCCTCCTTCAGGAATGCCAGACACGCCTCGCCACAGAGACGCCCCGCTGCTCATTCAGCGGCCCTGCAACGCCCATAACAAGGGCGCTTCAAGGAGTTGAAATGCCGGTATTGTGGGAGAACGATTACAAATGGAATGACGAGGTTTCCCCTCCACAGAACCCACTGGGGGAATACAATTTGCTTGCATGAAGCCCCACAGCACCCGCTTTGGTAATGTAACGGACTACAGGACCCATAAAGCAACTTTGCGAAGTGAAGTCCCACTAGGGCGGGGCCTGCGTGTTTAAAGCCCACACAGCTGTTGGGACTTGTTTGCAATGTGCTAGTGACCAAGGTCTCTATTGCAGGGCAACTTGATGTGTATATATATATATGTATGTATATATATATCACAGAAAAAAACATAGGTTTCAGGCACGTTATAGTTAGGAATTAGCATTTAAAAAACCTCAGAAATTCACTGAAAAAACCATAGGTTTCAGGGGTGTTATAGTTAGCTGGACTTTTCACTTGTACAAAACCATTGAAATTCCCCCGTTATAGTTAGTTCAGCTAACTATAACTCGCGCGCCCGCAATGCACTGCTGATGACGTCACATATTACATCACTCATGACATGGTCAGTGACATCAATCATGACATCACTGATGACATCTCAAATGACATCACTGAGGACATCACTGATGACATCATCCAGTGAATGTGTGTTTTTCTGAAAATTAAATATGTTTTATATATGTATATCTCAAGGTCGATGGAAGAATAAATGGGTATATAAGTGTCTAAATGGATGATTTGTTTTTGAAAAATTGATTGTGTAACTGACTGATTAAGTGTATCATAGTGAATACATGGCTTAGTGAGTAATGTTTAAATATGTAAATATCTGTATCAGTCTCTCACTTTGTGTATAAGTGGCTGCATGAGTTGGTGAGTAGCTACATGGGTGTCTATATAGGTTATTAGTTGGTTTTTTGAGTATCAGTCTGAGTGTCTGCATGGTTCGGTGGGAGGTATTACGTAGTGCATAGGTACATGAATGAGTGACTCACTGTTTGTATGTGTTTAACACAGCATGTGTGCAGGACTGTATGGGTGGATGAGTGTGTGTATGGGTGTGTTAGTGAGTGAATGACTGTCTCAATAGTGTCTTCATGAGTAACTACATATTTTTTAAACTAGTATATGTGACTATTGGTGTATATATGTGAGTATATGTGAGAGTGAGAGATTGAAAGAGTTCCTGTATGAATAAGTATGTGTTTCTATAAGTGATTGTTTAGAAGACTAAGTATGTGTAAGTTTCCGTAGAAGTAAGTGTGGTGGTGTGTGTATAACTGTATATGCAAGTAAATGTATGTTTGATTCTTTATTAGCATGAGTGACTATGTGTGTGAGTAACTCTATGGATGAGTGGCATTAAGTAACAGGATGTATAGGTGTATGAGTACATATGATGAGTGAGTACATGTATGAGTGACTGTATAGGACTGTTGGTGAATGAGTGGATGTGTTTGTGGATCTTAGAATTGCTTTAGAGGTTGTTGTAACTGGTATTGGTATGTCCATTGTTTTGAAAATTGTAGTCTCTATTTTTGAATGTGTGTATCAAAGGTTATATTCGGGTGAGAGGAGGTCTGCCACTCTATCACAAGGATGATGTCATCAGTGATGTAATCAGTGATGTCATTTGAGATGTCATCAGTGATGTCATGAGTGATGTCACTGACCATGTCATGAGTGATGTAATATGTGACGTCATCAGCAGTGCATTGCGGGCGCGCGAGTTATAGTTAGCTGAACTAACTATAACGGGGGAATTTCAATGGTTTTGTACAAGTGAAAAGTCCAGCTAACTATAACACCCCTGAAACCTATGGTTTTTTCAGTGAATTTCTGAGGTTTTTTAAATGCTAATTCCTAACTATAACGTGCCTGAAACCTATGGTTTTTTCTGTGAATTTCAAAGGTTTTTTAAATGCTAATTTCTAACTATGCCTACAGAGATAGGACATGTGAAGAAAGAAGAAAAAATGCACAGAAAGAAACAAAAGAAGTGCAGAAAGAAGCAACAGAAGTCCTCAAATACGAAGATAAGTGCAGGAAGAAGGATAACGAGCAGAAAGAACAAAAAGAAGAGCAGAAAGAAGCCTTGTTGCAAAATCATCCTGTACCCTCAACTTTTTCAGACGGATACTGGTGGTAACTGAGTCTGACTAACCAGTCCTAGAGCCAGTGCTATGTTAAAAGACACTTAGAATACAGTGAAACCACCTACATACACTAGGGAACATTATGCGTTGGGGTCCCCCTGTGATTAGCATGACCTCCTCTGTAAGCCCCTAGTATATAATAGGGCATGGGGATTAAAACTACCTCTTAAAACAGGCCACAGGGCGTTTTTGCACACGTTAACTCAGGCCCCGTCCCCCCCCTTCACGCCCTGTGTCCGTTTTTAGTTGGGAGATTAAGTTCATTTGAATCCTGAGGGTCCCTAGTGTCCAACTAGCCCACTAGTTACCTCCAGTAAGTGCCACAGAGCTGCGTTGCAGAGAGGTGTAAAAAGTGGCACGGCCTGGACCACCTCTCTGCAATGCAGCTCAGTGGCGCTTACTGGAAGCACTTGGTGGGCTAGTTAGCCCCCAGGGGCCCTCAGTATTGAAGGGAAATTATATCCCCAATTTAAAAAGTGCCATAGTGCGTGTTTGCACACGTCACCTCAGGCCCCGTCCCCTCCCTTCACCACTGTGCAAACGCGCCCTGTGGCTGTTCTAAGTTGAGAGATTAAGTCCCCTTGAATCCTAAGGGTCCCTAGGGTCAAACTAGACCACTAGGTACCTCCAGTAAGCGCCACAGAGCTGCGTTGCAGAGAGGTGTAAAAAGGGTCTTGGCCTCAGAACACCTGTCTGCAGTGCAGCTCCCTGGCGCATACTGGAGATGCCTGTTGGGGGCGCGTTTGCAGAGTGCTGCACGGAGGGGGCATGGCCTCCGGCACGATGCCAGTCTTTTATTTATTTTAATTTTTGAAGAAGGGGGGCTGTGTGGTTCCCCTTCTTATTCTAATTTATTGGCCCTGATGACCCCATCCCCCAGGGCCTGTCTCCTAATTATATTTTTTTTTGACCCCAATCGCCAGGGCCGGCCACTGTTTTTTATTATTTTTAAAAAATATATATTTATAGACACACCTAGGACATGCTGGACAAACCGTACGTACCTATCACCATGACGATTTGCGTGATATTCATTAAAAGACGACTATGCATGCAATGAATCCACGTGGAATGTATTTACACCACTAGTGAAGCTCTGACATGTCTGATGCCCTACCGTGCCTAATCCCGGTAGACACCCTTGTCGTTTATTTATACAAACATGGGTAGCTGTTGACGGGCCAATTTAATACACATGCACACCAAGCCATTCAAAGGGGATTCGACAAAAATTCGACCAAAACTATGCAAGAAACCCCCCTCACGGTAAATAAAACACACATCCACTGCCGGATGTGTAATACTTTTTATTTTACTCTCTGGAAAGGGGACGAACATCACTTGAGAGTCACAGCGCGCTCCTGACAGAGCCCAATGCTGTGTTACACCCACCATTGCCTGCCGAGTGCCACACACCTCTGTGTTGTATTCCACTAGCTAGTGCATATGCTATGACACTCTCTAGCCCATGTGCACTGTAACACCACCCCGTGAATGTCATGCCACACTTGTCTTCGCACGGGTTATATTGCCCCATCTAACGTGCCTTCCTCGATGCCTATGTTATAACTTATAACGCACAGTGCTATGCCATACATATTACAATCTGGGATCCATATCTTTGTCACAGTGCATATGCAACGTTACACTCCCCAGCACATATTTTATATTACAACTTTAGAGACTAGTTAGGTTACACAACACTGCCCTGTGCATATTACACTCCAAGGCACATATTGCATAGCACGCGCTAGGGCCTGTGCTATCTCGCGCTCTCCAATGAATCTGTCATTGCGCACAATGTATTGCATATTATATTTCACGCCCGGTTCATCTTATATCACACTTTTTGGTGCATAGTTTATACCATACACTATATCTAGTTTTCATTTTCAATCGTGCTCTCAGGACTATGTTCTATATAACACTGTGTTCACCTACCCTTTTCACGGGCATTACATTTTGCGATAGGGGGTGGAGGGTCAGGGGGTGTTTCTGCCAAGTGAACCCGGAGTCACAGTCACAAAAGTCCTCTTCTTCCTGAATAAAAGTGAGATTATGCTGCATACTTGTTCATATTTTAAGTAGTTTGCACAGACACAATGTTTTAAAAACAATAAAGCTCCTAATACCTGCCTTCTCTGAACAGTTAGCTTGCTGCCCCATCCCCCTCCTCCCTATCCTCTATTGTGTGAATCCATGGACTAGCCTCCTCCCTCCTGCCGTGCATGGTCTGATGTGCTGCCACTGCCCTCAAGTTAGTATGATGTACCAGTCCACTCCTCCTGCCCTCCATTGCCCAATTCTATGCCCCCTCATTGACCTCCTGTTTAAACTCTGTGCTTAGCTTGCTGCCCCTATTCTCCTTCCCCATGCCCTCCGATGTCTTTGTGCATGCCCCTGCTCCATCCTTTTTGCCCACCATGTTCCATGGACCTGCCACTCCTATCTACTCTGAGTGTTCTGTTGAGCTGCCACTCCCCTCCCACCTGCCTAGCATTGTCAGATGACTGTAACCTGTCCCTGCCACCTCCACCCTGCCTGTCCACATGCCATGCCCCTATCCTCTTCCTCCTGTCCTATATGGTCCATTGTACTGCCACACCCTTCTGCCCTCCCTGGTCTGTTGTGCTGCAACTGCTCCTCCTGCCTGCCCCATGTGGTCTGTTGTGAGGCCCCTTCCCCTGAACTTTCTTGTCTGTGCACAGGTCCTGACCCTCCCTTTAATCCTCCATCGTCCTTTGTGCATGCCCCTGCACCCTCCTTCTTGCCCATCATAGCCATTGTGCTGCCACTAACCCTCCCACTTGCCATGCATGGTCTTCTGTGCTGCCATGGCCCCTCCTACCTTCCCTGTGTGGTCAGTTAGCTGCCCCTGACCCCCTAGCACCTTCCCTCCATGGTCTGTGTGTGTATGCCATCACAGTCTCACTGTTGCTCTTCATGGTGTGTCTTGCTTCTAGTGCCCATCCTGCCTGACCTCCATGGCTATCTTGCTGCTCCTGCCCTGCCCCCTTGCCCCCAGCCCTCTGTTTATATGTGCAGACCCCTACTCCCTCCCTCCTGGCTTGTCTGTTCCATTGTAATGCCCCTGATCCGTCCCTCCTGCCCTTTATGGTCTGTTATGCTGCAGCTTTCTCTCCTGTCTGTCCATTATGGTCAGCTAGCTACCATTGCCTCTTGCCCCTCTGTTCTCTGTTGTCCATGTGCATGGTCCTGTCCCCTCCCTCTTGCTTTCTATGGATTGTTGTGCTGCACTCCCGTCCTGCATGCCCTGTGTGGTGTATTGTGCTGCTGCAAACCCTGATGCCTGCCCTGCAGGGTCAGTTTGGTGCACCTCTCCATGTCCCTCCTGTCCTCTGTTATCCAAGTCCATGTGCCTATCCCATTTCCTTCCATGATCCAATGTACCATACTTGCGAACATTTTGAACTTGGTAAGAGGGAGATTTTGAAAGAAAACTGGGGTATTGATTTTCCCCTTTGAGTTACATTGAAAAAGAGGATATTGTAGACAGGAGACAGATCAAATAAAGCCCATTTGAGCTTAAAAACATTGGACGTTTCCTGGCTGAATCGGGTCTGTTGGCATGTATGGTTGTACTACCATTGCCTCTTCCTTCTGCCCACAATGGTCTATTACATTGCCACAGCCTCTCTTGCAAGTCCTGTATTGTTGGTTTGTTGCCCCTGCCCCCCTTTCCACTGCCCTCCATAGTCTGTTGTGCTTCCACGGCCCTTCCTGCCTGCTCAGTGTGGTTAAATTGTTGCCTTTGCACCCTCCTACCTGCCTTCAATTTCCAGAGTCCGTGCCCCTGGCCTCTGCCTCTCAACAGTATCCTAATGAACAACTAGATTGCTAACATTCTATATTTATTACAAAAGTGTGGAACGCCTGACATCATCTTGATGTAATCAAAACTGTAATACCTAGAGCATTTCCTTTAGAAATTAAATATATGAGAGTGTCTTATTGGCATCAAAATTATGGTTAGTGCTATAAAAGACTAAAATAAGGACATATTTTCTGAGTTTTCAAATAGCGACAAAGCACTTTTAAATTATTTGTTATCTTTATGTTTTTTTTATCTAGTTGACCACTTGATTAAATGTTGCACTTAGGGGAGAGGATGTGGTGTTACTTCCAGAACTGCAGACTTTGCAACTGGGGAACCAGGTTGAAGTTTCTGCTTCAGCTCGACATTCTGTGATTCTGGTCAAATCACTTAGTCTCCCCATGACTACAACCAAAATGAATTTGTTCTTGTGTGATGTAACCAATGCTCATGTAAAGCACTCCAATACCTGACAAGTCTGCACTATATAACACTGCAAAAACACAAAATAATAAGTGTTTTGCACACTTCTGTCATTGGGCTATATTTGGGCTACATCTGGGTGATTTTGGGCTACATTTGGGCTCTTTTGTCTCCGGTGGCCATCTTGGGAGATTTATTTGTTATGAAGTTTCCCAATTTCCTCATGTACTGAATTCTCCTCAGTAGGAAATGCTTTCAGTTTTTTACTTTGATTCCATCATGTTAGGTATTCAGATATGTCACACATTTGCCATAAATTCTGAATGTTAGCACTCTAGTTGCTCATTAGATCACTGTAGTAAAACTACTGTTCACCATGGAAGTCTGCTCCTGGTATTAAAAGTGCATGTTTCAGTCTGCATGTCAGAATTTTTTAATGAAATAGAAGAGGATTTGAGAAGTCACTCAAAATGTGCCCTCATTTTCTTTCTTCAGCATTAATCATAATTTCTTTGGCAAAATGAACCCCTTCATTGTGTTCCTTTTTAAATTAAATGTTTTAAGTGTTACCAGTTTATTCCAATCAAGATGGCTTCAGGTATGCCATACTTTTGTCATAATGAAGACAGTAAGCGCTCTAGTTGTTTTTAAGAACATTCTGGGACATTCTGTCATTGGGCTATACTTGGGCTACATCTGGGTGATATTTGGTCTACATTTGGGCTCTTTTGTCTCTGGCGGCCATCTTGGGAGACTTATTTGTTATGAAGTTTCCTAATTTCCTCATTTACTGCAGTCTCCTCAGTAGGAAATACTTTCAGTTTTTTACTTTGATTCCATCAAGAAGGCATTCAGAAGTGTCACACATTTGCCATAAATTCAGAATGTTAGCACTCTTTTTGCTCATTAGATCACTGTAGTAAAGCTACTGCTCACCAGGGAAAACTGCTGCTGGTATTGAAAGTGCATGTTTCAGTCTGCATGTCAGAATTTTTTAATGAAATAGAAGAGGATTTGAAAGTTACTCAAAATGTGCCCTAATTTTTCTTTCTGCAGCACTAATCATACTTTCTATGGATAAATGAACCCCCTCATTTTGTTCCTTTTTAAATTAAATGTTTTAAGAGTTACCACTTTAATCCAAGCAAGATGGCTTCAGGTGTGCCATACGTTTATCATACGTAGGACTGTTAGCGCTCTAGTAGTTCTTTGGAACACTCTGGGAAGCTGCAGTAGAACACAAAGGAATCAACTGACAGTCTCTGCCCTTGTTGGATGTACATGTTTTACTGAGAATGTCAGACTTCATTCTCACATGACTGAGAAAGATAATGTGAATTTACAGAAAATAAGCTCTCAGTTTAGCTTATAGATCACCTTCCAAACCTCCGTGGTAAAAGCATGAGAAAATATTTTTCTCTCAATCATGATATCCCAGCAGAAGGCTTTTTCACATGGTGAAATCACCTTAGAACATACCACAATTCCTAAAATGAGTATGGTACCATCAACAAATGATTTATAATGTAACTAAAGTCTTAAAACCTTCTATTAACTGCAATGCTTTTTAATGAGGTGCTATCATGTATATTGGTCCCAAGATGGCTGCCAACACTTCTTGGATGAAGTGCTGACAGCCAATCAGATCTCAGGATGAGATGTGTGGTTAGGCTCCGCCCACATATATATATGCTTTTAAATGCTATTTTCTCAGGAACTACTGAACAGATTGACACCAGACCTGCAAAAGGCACTTCCCTGACCTGAGGACTACCTCTCTGCCAAATTTCAAGTAATTCTGTTCAGCCGTTCGGGCTGTAGCTGTGTCTAAAGGTCCTATGGAAAAATGCATGGGAAAAACGCATTTTGGGACCCCCCTTTTTTCTCGGCCCCTGCTTGACGAATCACCCCGAGACTTTCAGGGTAGGAGCTGAACGGAGCGCCCCATTAGTTTTGAAAATTTCGCGAGGATTCGTCAACCGGCGCCAAAGTTATTCAAAATAGAATTTTGAGATTTCCTATGGAAACTAGGTTGTAACTATAACTATCTACTGGCGACCGCCAGTAGATAATATATATATATATATGTGTGTGTGTATATATATATATATATATATATATATATATATCTTGTTTAACAAAGTTCAAACATTTACTGTGTTTAGGAACACAAATTCCGTAAGTGGATTTCCAGAATGGATCTAGCAGTCCTTTGTGCAAGAGTAGAAAAAAATCAAGTTGGCAGTGGTACATCTGCCTTTTTATGGGAAGACACATTCTCAAAATGTGCCCAGGTGAAATGATGGGAAACTTTCACAAAGTTGAAACATCTATTTTGTATTCCTGAACTGAGCTGGTATGCTCATAATGTAAGAGTAGAGAAGTCACTTTGGCTGACATACAGCTGTCTTTTTCATGGAAATAGGAACCTCAGAATGCGGAATCTTTCACACTGTTAACAAAATAGTTTTGAGGAGTAAGCCCAAATGTTATACTTCTGTGTGTGTGGGGTATAAAACTAGGCTTCCTAAAAGGAGCCGGTGAATCCTTTGTTCAGGAATAGCAATGACTGGGGGAAGCCTATTCCCATTGCACTGCATCACCCTTATGCCTGCTGTGAGGCAGGCTTAAGGTTGTGACACAGTAGCGTCCTAGAAGTGGCACAGTGAAATCTGACAAAGTTCACTGTGACACTTCCACTAGGCTTTTGCGGGGGAACACCCACCCTATATACATTATACCCGACGCAGGTATAATGTGGCGCAGGGCTTTATAAAGTGACGCATCTGCTTAGATGCGTCACTTTGTAAATATGGTGCAACATGGCACATATTTTATGCCGCTGCACCCTCATAAAAAGTGATGTAACAGTGGGGCAAAAGTGTAACAAGGGGCTCATAAATAAGCTCCTCATTTTGCAATTAGGTTTGTGGTCCCTTTGTGCCGGAGTAGAGAAAATTACTAATAGTTCTGTAACTACACTTTACATGAGAAAAGGGACATTTTCAAAAGGGGCACATGTTAAATATGGTGAATGAAACAAATATTGATTCAAAAATATCATGTGACATAAATATGCTAAAATATCACAGCTGCAAAAATATAGTGGAACAGAATATCAAACTTAAGAATGCAAGTTTTATTGTATACAATATGGTAATAATCTTTGTTTTTTATTAAAGATATATATACTTATACTAGTAAAATTATCTTTTTTTAAATAGTTTGCAATTTTAAATGTGCAATTGAATTTTTTAAAAGGCAATTAGATGGGTCTGGTGGCTCAGTGGACTAATGTGTCCACTGCAGAGCCCTGTATTCAATCTCATGGTCATCGGTTCAAATCCCAGCGGGTCTACTCAGCCTTTCAACCATCTGAGGTCGATAAAATGAGTACCGTTGGGTAGCAATAAACATATGTTAGTGCTAAGAGTGAATGTGCAATCTACAAATACCTATTTTAGGTAGTTTATAATTTAGTAGTGGGATATTGGGTTTTTCAGGGAATATGGTGGGAGGGTAATTACATTTTAACTAGTTGTTTTTTAATGTTAAGTAATGTAAGGTAAAATCAATATATAAATGATTAGTATGCAATGTTTTAATTGTTAAATTGTTGTTTAATTTATTTGGGTTTAATTTCCAATTTTCAATTTATATTTTGTATTGTATAATTAGTTATAACTAATTTAGCAACATGTTCAGTTTGTAGGGGAATAGGGTGAAAAAATATTTAAATGAGAATAGTTTTCTTTATACATTTTTTGTTATTTAAATATTTAATTTATAAATCATAATTTTTTCATTGAATATTTAAAATGAAAAAATAGTTTTATTTAGACTATGCAAGAAATAATTAGTAATATATATCAGCAAGTGTATATTATATTTATTATTTTTATATGTTTCATGTATTTAACTTTTATTATTTTATTTATATTTTAATTTATCTTCTTGGTGTTTGTGGTTTTTTCAGTAGTAGCGAGAGAAGTGAATTTTACGTATGTTTATTTAAATATTTCATCTAATGATACGTTTATTTGGTATATTTATAATAAACTGTATTTGCATTTATGCAATATGTACTTTCAAGTTGAACTATGGTTAATCATTTTATGTTTTTAGGTATTATTTTTTTTTAAATGACTGTATTGGAATGATATAACCTTTTTGAAGTCCAACACTTTCTCTACTGTTGCTTAAATTGGAGTGGGAACAGTAAATCTAGTCCATCCAATTTCCTTATTATTGCTTAATTATGGTGGGGATAGTTAATATAACCCTTACAAAGTCCAACACTTTCCCTACTGTTGCTTAGGATGGAGTGAGAATAGTAAATATAACCCCTTTTCAGTCCAATACTTTTCCTTCTGTTTTGTATATATTGGGGTGGGAATAGCAAATCTAATCCCTCTGAAGTCCGACACTTTTCCAGCTGTTGCTTACATTGCAGTGGGAATAGTAAATCTAACCTCTCCGAAATTCAGCATTTTCCCTCCTTTTGCTTAGGATGGAGTGAGAATAGTAAATATAACCCCTTTTCAGTCCAATACTTTTCCTTCTGTTTTGTATATATTGGGGTGGAAATAGCAAATCTAATCCCTCTGAAGTCCGACACTTTTCCAGCTGTTGCTTACATTGCAGTGGGAATAGTAAATCTAACCTCTCCGAAATTCAGCATTTTCCCTCCTTTTCCTTAGGGTGGAATGGGAATAGTAAATTTGACCCCCTCAGAGGTTCAACACCTTCCCTACTGTTGTTTAGACAGGAGTGGAAATAGCCATTTGAACCCATCTGAAGTCCAACACTTTCCCTACTGTTACTTAGATTGGAATGGAAGTAGCAAACACCGACTTTATAGAGGACTTGCTCCCTTCACAGCGAAGCTCCGCCTGGTAGCTGCTGCTGCCCCTGTTGCTGCTGCTCCTGTTGCTGCTGCTGACCCTTGATCGAGGCCCAAGTCCACCCGCAGACCCCTGCCTTCGCTTCATATCTGGTGGTCTAGTGGTAGAGCGTCACTGCTCTGCTGCTGGGGTGTCCCTCTGCCTCTCTTTTCTGATTTCTGCCTTAGAGTCTTTATTAAGCTTTTTCCTTTACCTTTTTCTTCCATTTGTTTGCCACCCTCATCCCTGTTGCGGTGATCCCCATGGCCCGCCACCTTCAGTGACCCTTCCCGCATTTCCTGCCACCCAGCTGTCCAGCCCCCAGCACAACTGAATGGCAGCCGTTGGCACGCCAAAGATAGGTCTGTCTGCACCGGTCTGTGCCTGGACCATGCCCAGCGCCTGGTATCCTGGTTCTTGGACCTTCCACCGCTATGACGCCAGCACCCTCCTCGCCCAGAACTGAGGACGCGATACTGCCTGCCACCTCGCGTCACCGAAGAAGACCCAAGGACCCTTCTCCTGCCAGAACTGCAGCCTCACCCATGCCAGCATGCCACATCCTCTTGCCGCCCAACCGACCAAAAGCACACTCGACCGACTCAACTGCATCCTCTTCAATGTGCGATCCCTCCACAAACACGCCACAGAAATCTGGGACCTCCTCAACGTCGCCTCTTCCGACATCACCTTCTTCACGGAAACCTTGATCAATCCCTGATCCGGACGAGACATCGCCATCACCATCCCTGACGGCTACAAAATCACATGCAAGGACTGCAACAACCGATCAGGAGGAGGCATCGCCATCATCCACAAGAACACACTTCAACTGACCATGCACGCAAACGACCTAATGACAACCATCTTGAACCTGGACCTTGAAATGGTTATCATGTAATGTTTTAATTAATTAATTGTTCTTTCATTTATTTGGGTTTAATTTCTGATTTTTAATTTATATTTTGCATAGTATTATTAGTTATTGCTAATTTAGCAACATGTTCAGTTTCTAGGGGAATAGGGTGATACATTATTTAGTTTTCTTTATTAATTTTTGTTATTTAAATATTTAAGTTTTTAAATCAGTATATAATTTTTTCATTGAATATCTGTGCAACAGTAGGGAAAGCATTGGATGTCAGAGGGGTAACATTCACTGTTCCCACTCCAGTCTGTGCAACAGTAGGGAAATTGTTGGGCCACAGAGAGGTAAAATGTACTATTTCCACTCCAGTCTATGCAACGGTAGGGTTAGTAGTTCACTTCAAACACACAGGACCCGATTCACAGAACTAACTTCAGACAAAATCCTAAACTTACTACTTTTGGTATTCACAGAAGTTAGGATTTTGTCTTAAGTTTGTCTTAAGACAAACTTAAGACAAACTTAAGACAAACTTAAGACAGACTTAAGACAGACTTAAGACCGACTTAAGACAGACTTAAGACAGACTTAAGACAGACTTAAGACAGACTTAAGACAGACTTAAGACAGACTTAAGACAGACTTAAGACAGACTTAAGACAGACTTAAGACAGACTTAAGACAGACTTAAGACAGACTTAAGACAGACTTAAGACAGACTTAAGACAGACTTAAGACAGACTTAAGACAGACTTAAGACAGACTTAAGACAGACTTAAGACAGACTTAAGACAGACTTAAGACAGACTTAAGACAGACTTAAGACAGACTTAAGACAGACTTAAGACAGACTTAAGACAGACTTAAGACAGACTTAAGACAGACTTAAGACAGACTTAAGACAGACTTAAGACAGACTTAAGACAGACTTAAGACAGACTTAAGACAGACTTAAGACAGACTTAAGACAGACTTGTGTCTTAAGTGTGTCTTAAGTGTGTCTTAAGTGTGTCTTAAGTGTGTCTTAAGTGTGTCTTAAGTGTGTCTTAAGTGTGTCTTAAGTGTGTCTTAAGTGTGTCTTAAGTGTGTCTTAAGTGTGTCTTAAGTGTGTCTTAAGTGTGTCTTAAGTGTGTCTTAAGTGTGTCTTAAGTGTGTCTTAAGTGTGTCTTAAGTGTGTCTTAAGTGTGTCTTAAGTGTGTCTTAAGTGTGTCTTAAGTGTGTCTTAAGTGTGTCTTAAGTGTGTCTTAAGTGTGTCTTAAGTGTGTCTTAAGTGTGTCTTAAGTGTGTCTTAAGTGTGTCTTAAGTGTGTCTTAAGTGTGTCTTAAGTGTGTCTTAAGTGTGTCTTAAGTGTGTCTTAAGTGTGTCTTAAGTGTGTCTTAAGTGTGTCTTAAGTGTGTCTTAAGTGTGTCTTAAGTGTGTCTTAAGTGTGTCTTAAGTGTGTCTTAAGTGTGTCTTAAGTGTGTCTTAAGTGTGTCTTAAGTGTGTCTTAAGTGTGTCTTAAGTGTGTCTTAAGTGTGTCTTAAGTGTGTCTTAAGTGTGTCTTAAGTGTGTCTTAAGTGTGTCTTAAGTGTGTCTTAAGTGTGTCTTAAGTGTGTCTTAAGTGTGTCTTAAGTGTGTCTTAAGTGTGTCTTAAGTGTGTCTTAAGTGTGTCTTAAGTGTGTCTTAAGTGTGTCTTAAGTGTGTCTTAAGTGTGTCTTAAGTGTGTCTTAAGTGTGTCTTAAGTGTGTCTTAAGTGTGTCTTAAGTGTGTCTTAAGTGTGTCTTAAGTGTGTCTTAAGTGTGTCTTAAGTGTGTCTTAAGTGTGTCTTAAGTGTGTCTTAAGTGTGTCTTAAGTGTGTCTTAAGTGTGTCTTAAGTGTGTCTTAAGTGTGTCTTAAGTGTGTCTTAAGTGTGTCTTAAGTGTGTCTTAAGTGTGTCTTAAGTGTGTCTTAAGTGTGTCTTACGTCTGTCTTAAGTGTGTCTTACGTCTGTCTTACGTCTGTCTTACGTCTGTCTTACGTCTGTCTTACGTCTGTCTTACGTCTGTCTTACGTCTGTCTTACGTCTGTCTTACGTCTGTCTTACGTCTGTCTTACGTCTGTCTTACGTCTGTCTTACGTCTGTCTTACGTCTGTCTTACGTCTGTCTTACGTCTGTCTTACGTCTGTCTTACGTCTGTCTTACG
The DNA here is from genome assembly GCF_964204655.1 of Triturus cristatus. Classification (NCBI taxonomy): domain Eukaryota; kingdom Metazoa; phylum Chordata; class Amphibia; order Caudata; family Salamandridae; genus Triturus; species Triturus cristatus. The sequence goes on along the minus strand of NC_140593.1, from coordinate 966,755,929 downwards.
TCTGTCTTACGTCTGTCTTAAGTCTGTCTTAAGTCTGTCTTAAGCCTGTCTTAAGTCTGTCTTAAGTTTGTCTTAAGTCTGTCTTAGACAAACTTAAGACAAAATCCTAACTTCTGTGAATACCAAAAGTAGTAAGTTTAGGATTTTGTCTTAAGTTAGTTCTGTGAATCGGGCCCCATAACATACATGAAACACAACATTAATAATTTATTATATAAAAAAAACAATTAAACAATTGGTATAATTGTTAACCAATTTATTAATCAATTACCAATAAAAACAATTGGCCATTATTTATTACTTAAGTAACTTACCACACTATACCCCACAAATGTAGCAGCCAACACTTAGGGGCCCATTAGGATGGCGGGCAGATCACCCCGCTGGGCCAGCGGTAGCCACCTCTGGCCCAGCGGGGGCGAACCGCCCTCCATCCATACCTGAAAGAGCCCCTGCCACATTAGTATGGCTGAGGGGTCTGCGGCGGATGGAAAGACCGTCCGCCGCTTTTCCGCCGGTCGACCGGGCGAAAAAGGGGCATAACATGGTGGCGGTGTCTGCAAGACACTGCCATCCATATTATGATGATGGTGGAAATCATGCGGTTTCTGCTTTTGCGGGCCCATTGGGGGTCACCTGGGTGTTGGGGGGGTGGGGTGTGCACATGGGGGGTACCTATGGTATCCCCCTGCAATTGCATGCACAAGATGGCAGGCACCGCGCGGTGCCTGTCACGTTGTGCATGCAAATTCACAAAATGCATTTTTTACATTGCGGCGGGTGACCGCTGCAATGTAAAAATGCAGGATGTTCCCGTCAGTGTGGCGGGCGCATCCTAACTTGAATGGCGGGACCGCCGCACCTATGGCAGGCGGTCCCTTTCGCCATCGTAATAGACACCTTAATGCCATAATCAATTGCTAATTAAATATTAATTAATACATTATTATGTAATCATTAATCAATATGTTCTTAATTAATAATTATTTGTCCATAACTTTATTAATTACAAATAAACTTTCCACCCTATATCCCTACAAACTCACCAAACCGCACAAATAACTTTAAAAATATAATTACAAAATAATAATCAATTGTATAATAATAAAGTGTTCATACATTGTTAATTAATTATTACTTAATTAACTTCCCACCCTGCACCCCATCAAACCCAGCAACCTACACCTGACAAATAACTTGGTAAATGATTTAGATAATTATTAATTAAATATTGATAATAAAGTTATTGTTATTATTAATTACTTAATTAACTTCTTACCTTACAGCTCTACAAACCTAGCAACCCACTACTAAAGTTAAAATTACTCTTATAATTAAATAAAAAATTAGAAATCACTTAACTTTACAATCTATATTTAAAAATATTATATATTATATATATAACCTAAAGATATTTAAAAAACAATATTTTTTACAACTATATTATTGAAAACTATATTTACAACAATGATATTCATGAAAACCACATTACTAATCTAAAAAAGAAAATGATATTCTTGACAACTATATTTCTACATCACGATATTTTTTCTTGATGTTTCTGCATCCAATATTTCCAACTCAATATTCTGTCCGAACACTACTTTGTTACTTTAGAGAGCTTTACAATGCAAAAACATGATTTGTGTTGAAAAGTAAATCCCACTACAACATTTTGTCCTGGGTTTGCATCACTTTGGGTCTAAATCACATTTTGAGACTGCCTACCTTATACTGTGATACTATTTTTAAATATGACTAGATTATTCTCAGTGTTTTCAGTCAAAGGATTGGACCTCGTAGAACTATACATACTCCACACTCCACTACTCTACTTTAAGGTATTATACTATACACCACTTTATTCTATTACACTCCAGTCTATGCCACTTCACTGTTAGCGCCTCCACTGTGCATCTCTTCGGTGTGCACTGTTCCACTGTTTGCAACTACACTCTATGACACTACACTCAATGCTACTCTAAGCCATTCCACTCTGCGCCCCTTCATGGTACATCATTACGCTCTACGCTATTCCACTAGACACCACTCCACTCAATGGCACTCCACTATTCTCAAATGCAATATACCTCACCCCACTCCACTTTCCCACAATCGACTTTATGCTACTATAATGTACAACACTACATTGTACGCCACCCCACTGTATGTCACTACACTCTACGCTTCCACAGTCTAAGCTATTCCACTGTATTACCATGTACTCTTGCTACTCCACTGTACATCACTATACTTAATGCTGATAAACTCAATACTATGCCACTGTACGATACTCCACTCTATGCTACTCCACTATACTTACCTGTAGTCTACGCTATTCCACTCTTCCTCACTCAAGTGTATGCTATTCCGCTGTACGCCACTCCACTGTACGCCTACACGGTGGTCCTATCGCAATTGGGCTGTTGGAGCCGCCGACTCGTTGTCAGGTGGTCTCGTGCACGAAATGGTGGCAGTCAAACGTTCGACGGACTGCCATCATAATGAGGGCCATAATTAATAATCAATTACATATTAATTTTACAGTAAAAAGTATATTTAACATAAAAACGAATTAAGATTTAAATTAAAATATTTAAAAGTTAACTTCCCAACCTATTCCTCTACAAACCCTAAACCCTGCTACTTCCATATAAATTACTAATTAAATATAATAAAGAATTTCACATTTTAAACCTTAGATGTTCTGTTCCACAAATGTTTTGCACTTTGTTAATTTCACATGATATTTTTTATTTGATGTTTGTCCATTTACCCAGCAGAATTTAAGATACCTTAGGACTACCATGCTTAGACCACCTTGAGCAAAGTGAAGCCAGAGAGAAGCTACTAAATTAGCTTGACATTGCCTTTAAATGCTGTGGTGTGGAGACATACACGGAAAAGAAACTCTAAACTGTGATGATTGGTGCTTGAAGGGCTAATTGTTCCATTTAAAAAATATTTTCTCTTATTAAAAAGGCAAAAATGCAAAACTTCCTTAACTCTCTGGCCTTAGAGTCAACCTAGGTGGTCCGTCTTCAAGGAAAGATCTGAAAAACTGCAAAAAGAAAATAGAGAAAAGACTGCTCTGCAATTAACACATCAAAGACCACCTCCTCCTGCTTAAAAAAACAAGAATTGGTCTTTAGATGGCAGTAAAATTGATGGCAGTAAAATTGACCTCCATCTGGACACCGAGAAGACTGTGCACCAACGCTGAGCACTCATGTATAAACAGGATGTCCTCGTACTTTTCCCATGTCAGGCCTTCGAATAAGCCCCCAGACTCTAGAAACATCCTTTTTACCAATGGCCTACAGAGTAGAAGAAGAAGAAACAGTACTAACCAGCTAGGAATCAAGCCACTGACTGAGATCAATGTCATCCTGTGGCCCACTGGAATGACATTTTGCCTGCTGGACATACTAGGAGTATGGAGGATTGGAAAGGAATGTCGTCCTGGCCAATCAACTCTGCTATAATTCATGGCATCAGGTTATGAAGAAGAAGTGGTTAGGGCAGCAGAAAAAATCATGAAAAAATACAAAGTACAAGGAGGTGCAAAAGAGATTGCAAGATTGCATCTATACATTTGAAGCTGTTCCTTGGTGCTAATTGGAATACCTGAATTGATCACAAGCACTGGTAATAACACTGGGCTGTATTCTAGTCCATTGTTTTTACTCTCCATACCTTTCTAGACAGAGACCCCCCTTATCCAAATCAGTTCTGACCCTGCTCCACATGGGAATAGTATATTCCAAACTGCCAGGCAGGGTCCCCTCCAGAATGGAACACAAGTGACCCCTACACTGGTGTGAGCCTATTCCAGTAGTCTCATGGTGAAGTGAGCATAAGATCCATATCTGGGCAAACCTTTCATACTTGGGGTGACAACTACAAAATACAGCAAGGTAGTGAATGGAATGCCTGAATTAATATCAGACACTGGTGATCGCTCAGGGTACCATTCTGGCCCATTAATCACCTGGGCATGAAGCAGATGATAGCACCGCTGAAGCCTGCCAGACTCTTCCTAGGACAATAAGACTGTATATGGCATATGATGGTGGCAGTTCTGCACATAACATATTAGCTTATGCAAATGCATATTTACGAAATGGACTCATGCCAATTTACTGCATTCTATCAAAATAATGCAGGCATGATCAATGCACAATTGTCTCCTACCCCATGTAATGTCAGCCCAACCCATCTTTTTCTACTAACCACTGCAATGCCATATCAAACTTACAAATGATGGGACACGATGGGGTGAGATGCATCTAAAGGGACATTGTTGTCATTCCACATTTATTTGTCCCCTTTTTTTGCTGCAGTAAGGCTAACACTTTCAGTCTTCAAGTACCCCTCATTTGTTCACATTTAGCTCTTTTGCAATGATTTGTATGCTCAACATACAGTTCATAGATCAATGTAACAAGACCTAACTTGCATAGTATTTTTTTTCACCTTCCTTCATATCTTTTTAAAATTGCACCTATAGTTAGAATTATGCCAAAACACTTTCACACTTATGGCTTGATGTACAAAGCCATGTAGTGGTTGCAAACCTTGCAATTTGCTAAATCTCGTGATCGGCAACCACCAAGGGCCCGATTATGAACTGTGACAGTGCGGGAGCAGGGCTCCCATGCCCCTGCCCTGATCCCACACCGCCAACGCCACATGAACACCGCCCACCACATTACGAGTTTTCCTGCGTCTGGCGGGAGTTTCTTTGGCGGTCCCATGACAGTGCCTTTGGAAATGAGCACTACACTGGGAGCACCAAAGGCAGTTCAAAAGTGCAGAGTCTAAGCCGTGCAGGAACTGGGGTGCATGCACATGGGGGGTACAACCGCTGATGGGGAGGGAAGTCCTAATATGCTTGGCGGTGCAGGACTCCACCAAGCTATTGCGGCCCTCAGATGGCACACCACTACCACGGATCTCTGATCCCTGGCAGTTGCAGCAGTGCCATGGCAGTCCAACCGCCAAGTTGTGATCCAACGGTCAGACCGCCAGTTTAGGGTAGCGCAGTGGTGTTTGGGTAGTGTAGGGGTAGTGCTGGGGGTAGTGTTTTAGGGTTTAGGGTAGCGCAGTGGTGTTTGTGTAGTGTAGGGGGTAGTGCTGGGGGTAGTGTTTTAGGGTTTAGGGTAGTGCAGTGGTGTTTGTGTAGTGTAGGGGTCGTGCTGGGGGTGGGTTTAGGGTAGTGCAGTGGTGTTTGTGTAGTGTAGGGGTAGTGTTTTAGGGTTTAGGGTAGTTCAGTGGTGTTTGTGTAGCGTAGGGGGTCATGCTGGTGGTAGTGTTTTAGATTTTAGGGTAGTGCAGTGGTGTTTTTGTAGTGTAGAGGGATGTGTTTCAGGGTTTAGGGTAGTGCAGTTGTGTTTGGGTAGTGTAGGGGGTCGTGTTTTATGGTTTAGGGTAGTTCAGTGGTGTTTGGGTAGGGTGGGGGTCGTGCTGGTGGTGGTGTTTTAGGGTTTAGGGTAGTGCAGTGGTGTTTGTGTAGTGTAGGGGGTAGTGTTTTAGGGTTTAGGGTAGTGCAATGGTGTTTGTGTAGTGTAAGGGGTCATGGTGAGGGTAGTGTTTTAGGGTTTGGTGTAGTGCAGTGGTTTTTGTGTAGTATAGGGGTCGTGTTTTAGGGTTTAGGGTAGTGCAGTTGTGTTTGGGTAGTGTAGGGGGTCATGCTGAGGGTAGTGCTTTAGGGTTTAGGGTAGTACAGTAGTGTTTGGTTAGTGTAGGGGGTCATGCTGGGGTATTGTTTTAGTGTTTATGGTAGTGCAGTGGTGTTTGTGTAGTGTGCACCACAATGTGCTGCGTCGCTAGGCGAGACCTAAAAAGCATTGCACCAAGATGGCTGCCAACACTTCCTGGATTGAAGTGTTGGCAGCTAATTAGAGCCAAGCTTGTGCTTGTGTAGTTAGGTCCCGCCCAGATATATAAATTTGTTTCCTTTAATATCTCAAACACTAATCAACAGATTTACACCATTTAAAAAAAAAAAAGGACGCTTTCTGAACCAAGCACTTCCTTTCTGCCAAATTTGGTGTAATTCCGTTCAGCAGTTCAAGCTGTAGCCGTGTCTAAAGTTTCTTATGGGAAATTGATTTTCTGACCTCTTTTTTTGAATTTCTCAGGAACTTCTGAACGGATTTACACCATTTAACAAAAAGAGTTCTTTCTGAAACAAGGGCTACCTTTTTTGCCAAATTTGGTGTAATTCCGTTCAGCAGTTCGGGCTTTAGCCATGTCTAAAGTTTCCTATGGAAAATAACATAGAGAAAGCATGTTTTGAGGCACCTCTTTTTTCTCGGACCCCGCTTGACGAATCACCCAGAAACTTTCAAGACAGGAGCTGAACGGAGCGCCCCACAAGTTTTGAAAAATTTGCGAAGATTCGTCATTCGACACCAAAGTTATTGGGAAAACAAAAAACACTTTTCCTACATCTTTGAAGATTTGAAGACTGACTTTTCTTCCATCTTGGATTATAAAATTACCTGGTTGTAAAGTGAAGCCTTGCATACGGGCTTAGCAAACATGGTACATGACAATAATACTCCCCTTAATACCGAACCCTCAGCAAACATTGTGAAATAAAAGCCCTTACAACTTTCCAGATTAGAAGATTGCAAAGTTTTGGAAAAAATGTAGCAGCCACATATAAGTACCTCTTTAAGATGCTTCCCCTCAAGATCCCTGTCACCTGTTACAACAGTCTCACAACCTAAAATTACATTGTGTGGAACAACTCCCAAGCTCTGTTGCAAATGTTTAAACTATATGCAGCAACAACAACAGGTGGACTGTGATTGCTGCACATGCAGTCTTGCTGCAAGGCCTATGACATTTTGCAATTGAACCCCTCGTACCCAGTGCTCAGGATCCAGGTTGGCTTCTAATCAAAAAGGCACTATTACAACTCTAAGTCTCAGCAACAGGTATTTCAGTAGAAAAAAAGCAAGCCCCACTACAGAATGATAATAACCTATGCTAAATGCTGTGTGTCCCACCGGGCACTCCTAACATAAACACTGAAGAGTTCCAAGCTGAAATGTTGGCGTGGTGAGCAAAATAAAGATGGATTATACCCAGATCTGTGACTGGGGGTGAATGTTTTGACATTGTGCAACATTCCGTCCATCATCTTGTGTGTTTTGCTGTTCACTCTATGTGGGAAGGGTATGCCCAGACGTGCGTCCCGTGCTCACTATGCCACTGGAGTCAAGCTATCCTGGCTGAAGAGGGGTGAAACCCCAAAACCGGTCCTAGGATGCTTGATTCCGGTCCAGGGAAGACATGGCTTGGCAGTTCAGGCTGGACTGTACCCATGAGGCACAGGGTCAAGACTGATTTGCATATGGCCATGTCTGAACTGGGGTGGCGTGATGAGCAAAATAACAATGGATTATACCCAGATCTGTGACTGGGGGTGAATGTTTTGCCATTGTGCAACATTCCGTCAATCATCTTGTGTGTTTTGCTGTTCAACATCTTTCTCAGGTCAGGTACAGGCATGCGTGTGCGTCATCCACGAGCTCGTCAGTTCAATGACTCATGGGAGTACTATTAAACAAGAACAGGGGTGGGAGCACACCGCTTCACCTCCCAGCAAGGTTCGTCCCTGGCATTGTGGTAAATGCAGTTTCAGTTACCTGCTTCCTTCAAGAGAGTTCGAGTGTTTTACCACAGTTGGTGCAGCTAGTGCTGATCTCTAGACACGTGGTTCTGGTTCTTTAACCGTCATAAGAGGAAAGGCCTCATAGTATTGTTTTTGTGTGGAGTGCCTGCATTAGCGCTAGGGAGCACATTATGCGCTATCTTGCTATCTTGCTGTGCTATATTGTGTGATTTGTTGATAAATATGCCCCTTAATGGCTTTTGCAATACTTTCTACATCAGTATGGAATGCATCAACTTTGTAGTGGAAGTCTGTATTGTAGGGTGAGTTAAGCCAATATATTATGAATGGCATACTCGGAACCTCTGGAATAATGTCAGGGTTCACTAAATTTAAAAGCAATTTATCACATAGAAAAACAAAATATGTCTAAACTATGCTTCTAAAGTGAAAATTATGCATCACATTTTATTGTTTTATTTCAGGTATTTTTACCATTTAACACACATTGATGCAACTTCTATTGTTGTAGACAATGCAAAGAAACGTAAATATGAGTTAAGCAAATGATAATCAAATTGTTATTTACCAACAAAATAGTGAGTATGTTGTGCATGGATGCCCCAGAACACCATTCAAGTAATAATGTTCACTGAAGGTTAAACATTTGTTTGGGCAGTTTTATATAGCACGAAATCAGCTTGAAGGTATTGGAGCGCTTACATGAGCACCATTGATATTACATTAGGACATATTTATTTTCCCAAGCACGGGAAGAATAAGTGATAGCTCAGAGTCACAGGGTGTTGATCTGACTTTGAGATTTAAACCTGGATCCCTAGTTCCTGTGTTGGCAGCTCTGGCCATACGCCACATCCTCTCCATTGAAACAGTGAGTGGAAAACAAATGTTGAAATAAAGAGAAAATAAAAACATATAAAACAAGTGTACTAATAGGAATGCCTATGTTTTTAACTGTGTGTTCAATATTGGGTGTAACAAGCGTTTACATTAGTGGGCTCTGGGAGCACTTCTTTCCATCAGGAAAGAGCCGTGACAAACCATACAAATAATTCTTTATTATAAACGTGTCGCAGTGGAGCACTTTGGAGCTGAATACATCTGTGAGATATGTCATGTTTAGGAGTTATTCTAAAATCTGAGACCTAATGAAAAAAGTACTACATTTATAACAGTTAAAATAATTGCTTATTTCACAACAATGCATGTAATGCAAACATGAATGTCCATTAGTTAAAAATAAAATAAATTAATTTCAAAGAACGCGCTGTTCGTGGCATTAAAGTAATTATTTTTGTTGCATCCTGTAAACGATAAAAGGCCTTCCTTCCAGACATCAAGTGGGTTTAATCCTATCTGCCTTGGACGGAAGCTCAAGGCAGGACTTCAGATCGGCAGGCCAGAGTTGCAAATGCGGGTCTCTGTGCATAACAAAAGGGTCATTAGCATCGCAAGAGGCCCACGCGGCCGAAAACCCCTGAAGTCTCTCACCTTGCCAGACTGGGGGATGGGTTTGCTTCTAACAACACACCTGCTTACAAGTAACCAGCGTGGGATAGCTCTGATATGCAGCCGTGATTGCTGCTCGGATCTGGCTGAGGCGTGCAGACAAAAGCTGCCTGTGAACAGAAACTCCATCTCCAAATAATATTACACCTGCAGCAAACAAGTGGCACGTCTCATTTTAAAGGGCAGAACTAACTTTAAAGTGCACTTTCTTTTATTTTTACTTAAATAGCTGCACCTCTGCCATGACCATGTGCAGTAGGAAAGGGTCTCATCTTGAGCCCTTCACGCTTCCAGTTGTGTTTTCTCAAGTTGCTCGTTTAATAGAAGTGGAGAGCTGCGGGGAAGGAGAAAGTGGCATAGCTACAAAATAAAACATATAAAGGGGAGACCACGGAGAGACATGACGTAAGAAGAACACAGTGTGTTTGGAGATTGCTTAGTGAGTGATAAAATGTGGGAAGTGTATGGAACTGTATAACATCAGAGAAATACGTGTAAGGCTTTAGTGGAATTTAAGAGAAAGAAGAGGATTACAGGAATGGCATGAGGAATATGTAAGGAAGTTCAGATGGCTAGATTTTGGGTGATGTGATATAGCTAAGAAGCCCCTTATATCCAGACATGCCAACATTTTAGGGCAGGGAAGTGGGAGATTTTAAAATAGAAAATTGGAGAATATAATTTCCCCATTGACTTCGATTGCAGTAAATGCAATTTCAGGCGGGAGACAGCTAAAATAAAGCAATGTTTTGCTTGGAAAATCGGGCGTCTCCCTTCTGAATCAGGTCTATTGGCATGTATGCTTATATCCAACATATTTAAACATCCCTGCAGGTCACCATCCCTGTGATTGTAACCAATCATAACGTGTTGCCATTTACAACCTAGCTCATATATATTAATAATATAGGTCAAATTGCAACCCACTATGGTTCTGTATGTTGTGAACCGACCTATTAGTACATTGGTTGGTTCGCAAAATACAAATGCATTCGGTAAAAGTAAATGTGCAAATTGAAACCCTTTTTACCAAATGTATTCTCTGTACATGTAGCCAATGAATTCATAGATAGCAAATTCTAAAAAATCACTATTTAAGACACTGGACCCATAGTACATGACATTTTGCTATTTCTAAATAGGAGCTGGAAAATGTACTTTCTGTACATGAGGCCTTTAAAGTAACAGAAGCAAATAAAAACAAGCATTTGCAAGGCAATAGGTCTCGCATTTGCAAGAGTTCAACCTATTGGCATTGAAAATGGCAATGCCTTTTTTTGTATCTGTTTTGAGAATTAACACATAAATAAAAGGAATGATCAATTACAATTGCTCAAACTTTTGTAAATGCAAGACCTACTTCATTTTTTAATGAAGTGGCCGCCATTGTCCCGGCCTGCTTGGAAAATGAAAAAGCGCATGGTGCGCTGAATGTTGCAGGAAAGCATGCTGTGCCACCAGTAGAAGAGACTCATTAAAGAAAATAGTGCTTAGAGACTAAATAAGACATACCGTGTAAAAGAAGTTAAAGGGCCAGTCCTCATGGGAGGTTACAAATGAAGACAAGGCGGTACTAAGGAGGGACTCACAAGCATTTTAACGAATCAGAAGCCAGCATTTACAAAAGACAATGCCAAGCCAATGAAAGGATGTAGCCTAATGGCTAGGGCAGCCGACCTCAAATCTGGGAACCGAGTTAGTCTCGGCAACGACGTTCAACATCCTGTGATTCCGGGCAAAACACTTAGGGCCACATGTATGAAATTTTGGTTTTGCGATTCTCAAATTGCGTTTAATTGAGAATCGCAAAACGCTATGTATGTAGGATTTGCAAAAAATTTTGCAAATCCTATATATTCCTTAATTGCGAATTGCAAATGGTGATTCGCAATTAAGGAATACCTCACCATTCATTCCTATGGGCCTTGAGGCCCATAGGAATGAATGGGAAGACATTCTCAATTTGCGATTCTCAATTAGAGAATCGCAAATTGAGAATGCAATTTCAAGGGTGCCTGGCTGTCAAAAGGACACCCTGTGGCATCCCTGAAATGTGCATATGTGCACATGTGGCACACATACATGCCCTGAGGGCATGTATGTGCGTCACATGGCACTTTGAAAAATGCAAAAAAGTGCATTTTTCTGAGAAATCGCAAATTACCACCAACTTGAAGTAGGTGGTAATTTGCGATTCCTTAAGCCCAAATTGCACTTTTTCTGTGCCTCTTACATTGTATTTAAGGAATCACAAAATTTGCGATTCTTTAAATGCAATCGCAAAATAAGGAATCACAAATTTTGTGATTCCTTATTTTGCAAGGCAGTTTTACCTTAATACATCCCACTTGCGAATTTCGGCATTTGCAATCACAATTTTGAATGATACATATGGCCCTCAATCTCCCTGTGCCCAACAAAAATGACTGGGTCCTTATGTAACACAACTGGTGCTCATGTAAAGTGCTCTGATACCTTAGGGTCAAGCTTGCGCTATATAAAACTTCGAGGAAAAAAAAAAAAACACCTGGGTAGAGCTTCAAGTCAATACTTTAATACAGCATGCCTCGCAGAGCAGCACATGCGCTGCCCAGGCTCGACCTAAAAACTACTGGCCAGATTAGTGAGGAACAGTTATAGACAGCTGTGGAGTTTGGTAAGATGGTTGGTAAACATCCAAATGTGGAGATCCTCTGTGGAAAATTTAAGGCATGGGGAGATAGAATAGTGAGATTCTCTGGAACATCAATTTGAGTTAAAGGTACAGCTATAGAGATCCTGCCAGGATTTCTGAACTGCATTTACAGGTGGAGAAACGGGAAAGGGCTACCGGAGAAATATTAATGTATGTATTTGTAAAGCCTGTCATACAACCGGAAGCTGCATCAGCACAAAATGGACAAGGAATAATGAATGCAGGTGTGAGGGGCAGGATGGACCTGGCGTGCTTCATTATATGAAAATCTCCAACCTCGACATCCCTGAAATGATTAAACGTTTCAAAGAGGACTCGGGTTCTAGTACCGAACAGGTAATTCAGTCTTGGGCATCTGACAACACTGAAGGGTTTGTGATCCCACCTATATGCTGAACGGAAAAGGGCTGCCTTCGGGAACAGGTACAGACTGGACATCAAAGAGGGACAAATGCGGAGTCTGTTGGAGAGGAACAAGTACAGATGTTTTAAATGTTTACAAATGTTTCACGTCTGTATTTTTTTTATGTATTTTTTTACAGTTTTATATAGCGCAAACTTGACCCGAATCGGGAATCAGAGCGCTTTACATAGCACCAGTTGCATTACATGAGGACATTTTTTTTTTTGTTAGGCACGGGGAGATTAAGTGATTTGCCCAGAATCACCGGATGTTCAGAATCATTGCCGAGACTCAAACCCAGTTGCCCAGATTCGAGGCCGACCGGCCTAACCTTTAGGCCAACTCCTCTCCCCTAATGCACCAACTGTTTCATTGCTGTAAATACCTACTGTATAACTTACTTCCTTTTGGAATTTTGGAATCATTGAGCTTATGTAACTATATTTGGTAACATTTGGTAATCCTTGAACTCTGTAACTACCCATGTAATGACATATCTAAGGGTGGGCGTAGTTTGCGAAGTAGCACTTCGCGAAGCTACGCAAAGTGAAGTTCGCACTACGCGAGCTACGCGTAGCACTTCGCGAACTGCGTAGTAACATGTTCGCACTGTGCAAGATGTTGTTTTCAATGATTGCACAGTGCGGACAAGCAACCGGCACTGTGCAATCATTGAAAATGGCATCTTGCACAGTGCGAGCTGTAGTTTTCTGCTGCTCGAGTAGATTTTTACTTGAGCGGCAGCTTTCTCAACGCGAACTGGTAGTTTCTCATCGCGAGCGGTCGCGAGCATACGCGACCCCTCGCAATGAGAAACCTGACCTCTTCGCGTTGGGAATCTCGCCGGGAGGTTTATTTTCCATGCTCGCGATCGCGAACAAGGAAAAAGTCTCGCCAGGATGTCATTTTGCTTGCTCGCGGTCGCCAACTTGACGTTGAGGACCGCGAGCAAGCAAAAAATGACCGCAGCACTACGCAACACTACGCTACGCGTGTTCGCACTGTGCTACGTGCAGTTTGCGTAGTGCGAAGTAGCGCGAACTTCGCAAACTACGCGAGCGTAGCGTAGTGCTTCGCCCAGGCCTAGACATATCTACGTGTAAAGCGCTCTGGCACCTTCAAAAATGTTCGAGCTATATAAAAATGTCAAAATCAATTTTTAAAAAGAAGATCCCGGAAATGCATGCACAGGTGGGAAGGTTTTTGCACCACTACTTGCACCAATCACGCCCCCACACAACCCACCTCCTCAGGCAGAGCCCCCTCCCTCTCAGCAGGAGCCCAGCAACTGTCGTCGCCTCCGCATACTGTCCCTTTCTCCACCGACACACGGTTGACCTGCCTGAACTTTTACAGCAGATGACACTGAATTACCTCTCATTGTCAGTTTTATGTTGGGTCTTTTAAGGCCTCGTTGTGAGGTCAAAGGAACCAGGGCATAGCGGATGTGCGTCACGTGCTCTAACAATACACTGTGTCTCAATTCACTAATCAGCTAAGAGAAGACTAGAATTATGTGCCAGTAGAAGGCCAAATGATGCATAATTATGGGGCATAATGCAGCACAATCTGTAGCAGTGCTTTTTGTGTTATTTTGCCATTTTAACCATTAACACCGAATTGAAAAAGTTATACCTCATTAGTAACCTGTTTAATACTACTACAAAGAAACCAGCAACTGAAAGTTGAACTTTTTACCTTTGCAAAGAATTCGTGACTACGCAGAACCACGCATGCGCTTTTTGCTTATTACCTTTTTATCCATAACAGCTAAAAACAATTTTGAGGTGAAATCTGCAAGTTATTCATGGATGGAGGAGTGTGGGGCAAATGAGGCTAATCCGTTGTTATAAGTAAAATTCTGCGGAATCGCATAATTCTGGTAGACCTGGCTGAGAGCCAACAGGTCAGTGATCCACGTGCTAAATCTCTCTTAAAAAGGAGCCGCTTTCCAGGTAACGAGTAAGCAAGTAAAACAGCATGGTCCCTGAAAGCTCAATACATGTATGGATTCCAAGTCTAGAGGGAAAATTATACTAAAAGACACATGTATAAAAGCACAGAAACATAACATGGTCGTTAAAATATGTGTTCACTGACACCCAAGACAATGGAGTTCTCTCATTACCCCTAGAAGAACAAAAGTTTTAGTTAACCCTGCAAAAGCTCAAATTCATGCCATGTGCAAAATGTGCCGGTCTTTGCAGAATGTGCATAACCCACAGAGCCATCATACCAGGAGTGGATGTGACATGCATGGTATTACGGAAGCATGAACCCACTCAGCGTCAAATATGACCTGCAGCTTACAATCAGTGCACTGGATCAAATACAACAAGCGCGCGCCTCGCACTAAAAGTGGGAGGGGTGGGGGGAGTGCGCCAGCACACAAAGTGTTTCCGTTGCGGGAGCGAGCCAGGGGCACCATGTGTTTGTTAGTTAATTACAAACATATGGTATCAAGTTTGCTCCCACAAGGCAATTGCCACACGTGCATGCGTTGCCATTGAAGGCAATGGAACGCGTGCCCGTTTTCGGCTGAAAAGTCGAAGAGATTGCAAATGGTCTTTTTGCCTACGCAGCACATGCGCGCTGAGTAGGCGAGACCTAAAAATCAACACAGAATAAGATTCAATTTGCAATTCTCTGGGGGTGGAGGGATAGGTAGTGTATGTAGGTTTATACAGCTTGCTAGCATTGTAATAATATGGCTGTTTATATCCAATAGATATATTTTCCAGGATTGGCACCCCGTTTCCCAGCGATTGAGTCCATCTAGTATATAATAATAATTGGGAGAACAGTGGCTTGAATCTAGCTGAGAACAATGACTTTCAGGTTGTGTGAAACTATATTGAAATGAGTATATATGATTGTTTACTGACAATACATCATTTAAATGGAAGGCCTTCAAGCCTACCTATAAGTGAATGTATAGATGTTGTAATATTTGTAACTTTGAGGTTTTGATTGAGACCGTTCGCAGAGCACTCTAGAAAGCACCTTGAGCACTTTTTGTATTGCTGACAGTCTGAATATAATGAAACAATTTCCTTGTCCAAATGTTAAATTGGAAATTACTGGTTTAGAACTGTAAGTACTGGTAAATGATATTATGTGAACCACATGGAGGCCTTTGCATTCTTCTAGATGTGACATAACTACTGGAAAGCCTGATGTGTTTAAGACGTTAGGTACTTTATCAGGTCAAAAGAGGCACAATTATATCATAGTATACAGTAGAGTAAAGTGTTATAGAGTGGAGTAACGTCTCATACAGTGGAGTAGTCAGGGACAGTCAGATTGGTCAGTAACATTCGTGGGTTTGAACTTCAGATTTCCCAACAATCATGTTGGCGTATCTTGTGAAAATACATCATATGAGAAGTAGGGTGTGAGGGGTATTAAGGAACAGTGCGTTAGGAGTAATTAAAACACATTTTTCAAGCTAACCAACATTTTGTAAAAACTTCAACACAGAAGTGAGCAAGTGTGTGTGTGGTTTGTCTAGATGTATGTGAAAATCCCAGGTGAAATCCAACAGACACCTCACTCTACCCAATTGAAAGCGCTTGGACCCAACTATTTACTTCAGAACCCTTTTTTTAGGGGAGGGGTGAAACACCCCAAACCCCCTCCCGCCGGAGTTATGCTTCTGGGAGTGGCATGGTGTGTTATAGAGTGTGTGAAACATATTTGTAGAGTGGTGTACAGTGTAGTGACACAGAGAGGAGTACAGTATAGTGTTGTCAAAAGTAGTGCCATACAATGCATGGAGTGGAGTGGCATACAGTGGAGCGGCATAGAGAGGAATAGTGTAGAGTGGAGTAGTGTGTAGAGTGGAGTGGCATTCAATGGAATAGCATACAGTGGAGTGCCATACAGTAAAGTGGTTTACACTTGAGTGACATAGATTGGAGTAGCATACAGTGGAGTTGCATATAGTGGAGTGTCGTTGACTGTAATGGTGTACAGAAGAGTGGGTTAGAGTGGAATAGCATACAGTGGGGTGGGGTACAGCGGAGTAGCCTTCATGGAGTGCCATAAGGTGGAATAGTGCATAGTGGAGTGGTGTAGACTGGAGTGGCATACAGTGGAATAGCATCAACTTGAGTGAAGAACAGTGCACCGCTGTAGAGTGGAATAGCGTACAGTGGAGTAAGGTACAGTCAAGTGGCTCACCCTGTAGTACATAAATTGGAGTGGTGTACAGTAAGTAGGAAGAGTGAAATAGCATAGAGTGGAGTAGCGTAAAGTGGAGTTGCATACAGAGGAATAGCGTAGTGTAGATTGGCGTATAGTGGATTAGCATACAGTGGAGTGGCGTACAGTTGAATAGCATAAAGTGGAGTGGCATGGAGTGGCGTTGAGTGGAGTGTGGAGGGGCATAGCATACACTGAAGTTATGTATAGAGGAATTGCTTAAATTGGGGTGGCATACAGTGGAACAGCGTATATTGGAGTTGTATATAGAGAAGTTGCTTAGAGTGGGGTGGCATACAGTGGAATAGGGAATAGCGTACAGCACACTAACATACACTGAAACAGTGTACAGTAGAGTAGTTTACAGTAGAGGGGCATACAGTGGAGTGGCGTACACTGGAGTGGTATATGCTAGAGTGGCATAGTTTTAAATAGCGTGCAGTAGCATACAGTTCAGTGGCATAGAGTGGAGTGCAGTAAAGTGTAATAATGCACAGTGAAATACGATAGAGTGGCGTGGCGTACATTGGGGTAGAGTATCATACAGTTGAATAGAGTGCACCATACGTAGACTCCGCCCTGAGTGGGGTGAGGAGGCTCGTAATGTTTGCGGAGGTCACGTGGAGGAGCGGGGACTGCTGATACTCCCTGGTAGAAGCCTGCAGAGGTCTGGAAGTTGCCCTCCCCCATCCCACAGAGCCTCACTATGGATTTCTGGTTTGGGCGGTTATTCCCCCCCACACCCCCCGCCCCCGATACGAAACCTTGAAAGAAGGAGGAAACAGTGTATGCAGCTTGGCCTTGCTGTATGGAGGCCTTTCGATACACTTGCTTTTAGCAAACTACCTTTTTGCTCCAAGGGAACAGAAGAAGGCACTCGAGAGACTGGTGCTTGAAAGTAGTTACATATAAGTAGTTTGCTAACCTGAAAAAAATAGACAGAAATCTGGAGTACAAATGTTCATTAGACCAAAGAGACAGACAAAAATACATTACACAATTTCCTGAATTTACTAAAACAACCAAATTTGCGTTGCTGTGCTGCTTTGCGGAATAAGGAGAAAGCAGCGCAGAGGCATTTTTGTTAAAAATGGCCTGCTGCTGCTGTCATCCCATACAATAGTCTACTAAAAAGCCTATCTTGGACCAAGCAGAGGTTGTGTATGCTGTCTAGCATTGGATTTGTACTGAAAGCATACCCTATCTGTACACATTTTTAAACATTCCACACGTATGTGTGCTGTGCAGTGCGCACACCTGAAACATCCCCTTGATCCAAATGGTACAACGCAGCACAAAGATCATTTTGCAATGACAAGGGGAAACACTTTCAGCCCAAAATACCTTTTGAACTTAAAAGTAAATACACTGACAAGTCTTTGTAGCGCTTTGCCTTCCTTTGCATGATTTTGTACCTGAGCAGTATTTGTAAATCTGGTCCCTAATGATCCCAAGAAATAAGGTACGGCATAACAATGTTCCAAATACTGTACAATATTATTTTAGTCAAAACTTGCAAAATTTCAGTTTAACATATGATCAGCTGATGCAATCCAAAATGGAGTGATTGTGAGGAGGTGGGAAAAATAACTTCAAAATATCCTCACAACCTCAGGTTGTGAAACTGTTTCAGTGCCATAATTCCTTTTCAACAGGTGTAAATTTGAAATACTTCTGCAGACTTGACAGAAAGAATGCTTTATTTGAATGGAAAGTGACCTCGATTTAAAACAATTATAACAATGTGCGCAATGTGCACTAGACGTTTTTACTTTGACCTTCTAAATTAGACTTGTTAAAAGTGTAAAATTATGCCGAGAGAGGGAAAGGGAAAGTTGGTGCGTCTCACCCTCTTCCTGGCTGCTATCAGGCCGTGAGGTCAGTCTCATCTCCCACTGCTTCTCTATAGGAAGGTTTGCTCAAAGCAGAGGGGCCCATCCCCCAGGTAGGAAGAGCACCGTCCTTGAAAGGTTTACATGGCAACAGTCTTTTGTCAAGCTAATGGGCCTTTTGGTATGTGTAGACGCGAATTTGCATACGTACAGCAGGTGAACACCAACTCCTGGCTAGAGCTTCCGCTCAACGCAGATAGTATCGGCCTCCCCAATTGACTGACTGAAAGAATAGCTTTAACAGAAGGGAACCACATTAGAAACACACATTATTAAAAAAGGAGAAAAAATGTTTTGTGATCAAATTCTTTTGTTTATTTTAACACGACTTGGACTATTCTGAAGCTGTAGAAATTGTTTTAACCTGTGATGTCTTGATTTTTAAAGTGTGCCTTACTAAAACAAGTCTAAAATACATGTAGAATAAATACAGCTCGAACGGGCTGTTTTGTGAATAAAATGCGACCTTTCTGTAGTCCTTTCCTGTGAACACTGGGTAAGTGGGATAATGAAAGCAGGCTTCAAAACATATATGGGACATGCGGGATGCAAGAGGCACAGGGTTATCACACATCTTTATTTTCCACTAAATTGAGCTTTGTATTAATTTTACACAAACAATTTAACTGAGAGGTAGAAAGGTCAATGCTAGTGAAATTCTGCTCATGATGTCATCTGTAAAGTAAAACAAATGATTGTTGACAGATAACCTGCGCCCAGGTGGCTCAGCGAGTTAAACTCCTACCTGTGAAATATGCAGTAAATAATACAATATTTTATGATATATTGTGATATGGGATTATAATATTTGCAGGGCATAGAAATGAAGAAGCTGTGGTATAACATTTTCTATGGAATTGGAATATTTTTGTGTCAATGACTATTAAAATGTACAAGCAGCTGGGTGAAAAGGCTGCAGTGTGTATCACAAAAGCTTCCTTTAATTACACGGAATGCAATATACTTTGTATTTCTTTGCAGTATAATTCGAATTTTCGTGCCACATTACTTAAACGCCCCGCCTCATAATGTACACTCCATTGACACATGGACCATTCGCACAATGTTTATTACATTAACTTTTTATCTCTTACTTAAAAGATGTGTGTTATTGATTTCTCAATGAGGAGAGTAGTCAGAGAAACAACTCACTTGGCCACTAAGCTCACAATATTCTGTAATTAGTGCGATTTCTGTGAAGTCTTTGAGGCAATTTCACATTTTGTGAACACTACTTGGTACATTAAGATATCATGCTGAAAAACACTGCAGGAGTGCGCCGAGAGGCTTCCTGGTGACCAGGTGCGTTGTGCAGAAAAAGTAATGGCCGTGTCTTAGATGAGGAAATTCAGAAAAAATACTGTAATAGGAGATGCATCAGATAATGAGAGGGAAAAATTGAGATTGTTTCAATGTAAAATAAAAAAGTACACCTACATTAAGCACACACATAGATGCCTATGCACATATGGCACAAAATACCAGTGGGCAGTCACCTGCTTAAACACTGTACATGCTTAATACCTGCACATTCAACGAGTCATCCGATACATAGGCTCAATGTTTTTTCTTTTTCAGTTTCTAAAGTAACATAGAGAACATTGCTAGTGTGGCACAAAGGCAACAGCAGACATCCAGTTTTACATTTTCTGTTCAAACCATTCTCTCTCTCTAGGAAAGTACACAAATGGGCATATGAGGAAGAAAAACTCTAGCTAAGCAAACTAGCAATTGAGATGTAAGTGAAATTTGCCAAGTCTTACAATAAAGCTGTCCACATAAAGCGAGGTACTGGATGGAGGAAACAAGGCTAAGGGTAAATTATAAACAAGAAGCCTAACCAAAGAGTGGAAAGTCTCATTTAGAGGTGGGACATAGTCACCTAGACGAGAATTAGAGGTCTGAGGCAGGAAACCATTTGGATCTGCAGTTGGTTATGCATAGAAATTTCCTCTGGAGGGTAGGTATCAAGTAAAAATCTCAAGCAAGGGGGGGTGTGGCTAGCTGCTGGTGCAGATGGCTGCACGCTAGAGAAGCTCCGCAGCTGCCCTGGGGAAAATTCCCTTACATCCATCTATAATCCTGCCAGAACTACTTGGTGTCATAGGTCCAGCATAGTCTTAACTCCCCGCAGGCCTGAGGAGAGGAGAGATCGGTGCTCCGACAGGGCGTACAGTGGGGGCACTGCAGGTGCGGTCCCTACACAGTATGACTGGTGAACATGGCAGACGAGGCCTGGTGAAGACGAGCCAGGAGATAGATGACAGAAGCCACAGATGTGAGGGGCTCTGCCCGTTTTTGCACCCTGCGACTCACTGAACTGTGGTTGTGATGCCTGGACCCTTGACTGGACTGCCGTGAGGCGTGAGTCTCCTGCCTTCCTGGTGACTAGAGCCCAAGGGAGGGAAGGACCGATCGGGGTGGCCTCACCAGAGAGGAGAGAGATGAGCCTGCAATGTCCAGTGCTGCTGAGGGAGGATATGCACCATCAGAGAGGACATCGAATCTGGTGAGGCACACCCACTTGCTGGGACCCAGCAGAGTTTCCAGGAGTGTTGGAGCTGCCTGTGTCTCTGGGAGGAGGCTTATCTGGCTACTGGTGGTGTGGTCGCGGCTGGTCTACCCCCAGTGTGTGAGGCCTAGCATTGGACCAGGCATTTGAGGGCTCTCGGTAGCAGAGAGGCCAGTCATCCTGCATGCTCCATGAAGGAGATCAGACTGAGAAATGTCTCCCCTGTTTGGTCATTGATAAGTTGTCCTGTGGGTAGGCCCGATGGTGTGGCTGGCTTTGGAGCTATGGTGGAGGGGTCCGCAATAACTTTACGACTTTCGGTATTAGGATTTTGTCTCAGTTTAGGAGTAATAAAGTTAGGAATCCTAACTTTACTACTCTAAATGCCTTTTGCAAATACCAAAAGTTGTAAAGTTAGGATTTTCTCCCAGATTTTTTTTGTGAATCGGGCCCAGTGCTAATAAGGGCTGTGTTGATAAAATATGATGCATCGATTTAAAAAAATAATTAATTATTGATGAATAACTTTTGAATACAGTTTGCTCAAATTGAGTAGTTTCTTTCCTAAATAAACCAATGTTTTACTTAGCAGTGCAGTTTATCATTATGCAAAAAATGTTAAACTTGCTAGATAAGAACACCAAAGAATGTTTTACATAATTTGTTTTACTCAAGCTCATTAGTTATATGTGCAAATGATACATTATAAAAAGTTATGGCTGTTAAAACATAGTAACCCAGTTCCAAAGTGGGCTCTAATCCAGTTTTGGATACACTCAGGGATTTGAGCTTTAAACAGGATTCCAACTCGGCAGCAAATTGATGACCATCTGAAGATTTTTTTTACCTGAAGAATTTCTGTCCATTTAAACCTGCCTCTAATCTTCCTTGTGATTAGACTAAATGTTGAGTCTTTGCACCTCCTAAGAGAGAAAAACATACATATTTTGCTATCTGGCACCTCCCCTGCTACCCCACCTCCTGTTCAAAACATGCAATGGTGCCTGGCTCGTGCCCTACTTAGGTGTCAGTATGCTATACAAAGAAGACACAAGGCACAGAGATTAATTTGCATCCAAAATAGCATTTGCAATGCCTTTAAATGAGGATGTTTAATTGTTGCAAGATGCTGACTTAAAGGGCCAGATTTACTAATGTTTTGCTGTAGGTTTACATCACTTTTTTTAAACAAACCCGGAACAAAATGTTTGACTGGG
This sequence comes from Triturus cristatus, assembly GCF_964204655.1. Taxonomy (NCBI): domain Eukaryota; kingdom Metazoa; phylum Chordata; class Amphibia; order Caudata; family Salamandridae; genus Triturus; species Triturus cristatus. The sequence continues at coordinate 966,733,850 of NC_140593.1, read as the reverse complement.
ATTTAATATCTAAAACAAATCAACATTTGTGGTGTTGAAAAATATCCCAAAGTAACACAAAGTTGCAGTCTGCCATCCTTTTCGCTACTTGCATCAAGGGGGTGTTCCATGGGTTTCAATGCAAATCCCTATCCACTTACATTGGCAGACATGGATTTGTGCCAACATTTTGTTACTCCTCGAAACCTGTGTAATGATGAGAAATATTTTAATTTCTCTTTTGTTTTTCTAACTTTGCATCTATGCGCCCTTTTACAGCACACATGCCAAGGTTGAAATGTCTTAATGCATAGTTTTGTACAGGAACTGTCCCCTTATATTACAAAACGTATACATTAGAGAACGCACACACCCTTGCACTATGGTGGAAGGGTGGGCAAGTTGGAATGTGGCAGTCAATTGTGCTACCACTGGGGGAGAGAAAAAATGCGCTATATTTTATTGTGATTGCTGCTCTGCCTTGCTGCAGATATCAGTAAAGCTGGGCCAAGGTGTCAGCACCAGGGGTTGGTGTTCAAAAACTTTTAACGGTTGCAAACTTTGCCATTGACAAAATCAAAGAGTTTGCAACCGCAAAATAGTGGTTTGCCAAGCATTAAACCTATTTTGCGAGAACCTTTCCACATAGGAAAATGAGTCTAAGGTCTAACAAGTGTAAAACAGTCATCAACTCTTACTGCAATACACAATGGTATATACATTACATATAAAATATTTGTTTTGTGAACACAATGTGCAGTCACTTTTTGGGACCATTCTATTTCTACATTTGGTCCCTGATTCACAAACATGAAGCAAAAATTCAGCTGTTTCATATTTATTTTTTTCACCACCACTGATGAGCTGTTTCACATTTAAACAAATGACTGTTTAATTATTAAAACCATGCCATGTATCCTTTTAATAAACCTCAAGCAGCAATAGTGTAGAAAAGTCAAATTCTGCCCAACAAGAAAAATCCATGCAATAGAAAAATGTACACTTGAAATCAGTAGAAAAAACCCTCTTTTGGTGAATCCTTCTGAAAGTATGATTGTTCTTCACCCACCCATGGGAATGTCAACACACTGTTTTTATTTCTAAAGCTTTAGGAACAGCTTTATAATTAAGTGAAATAAAATGTAATTACTTAATATGGCTGTATTTGAATATATCTTTAAAGAAGTTCATGAATTCTATAAGAACATAACTTATCAGTTGAAAATTTACTTTTTCATACTAGTCACTCATTGATCTAGCCATCATTTAAAATAACATATTCCATAGAGCATATTAATATGTAAACAATAGCAAAGCAACATTAAGGGCCAGATGTACGACGTAAAACTGCATGCGCAAACGGGTTTGCGACCCGTTTGCGCATGCAATTTTAGTATGAGCCATGTACTTAGACTATTTTGCCAGTCACAAATAATTTGCGACTCGCAATATAGTGTATTGCGACTCGCTATTAGTAAGGGGCATTCCCTTCCTAATTCCGACCTCAGATCCATGTATGAATGTTTTGCGACCGCATTGCGGTCGCAAAACACTCGCAAATTACCGCCCTCTTCAAGAGGGTGATATGAAGCCGCAACTGGGAAGGGGTCCCCAGGGGACCCCTTTCCCTTTGTTACTGGCTCCAAAAATATTTTTTAAGGGCAGGCAGTGGTCCCAGGGACCAATGCCGGCCATTAAAAAATTTTACGAAAACATTTCATATTTAAAATTTTGAAATGCAGCCTGTTTTTCTTTAAGGAAAACAGGCTGCATTTAAAAAAAAAATGCTTTATTTTAAAGCAGCCCCAGTGATGGTGGTCTGCTAAGCCCTGCAGGCGACCATCCCTGGGAGGGCCTGCCATTCCCAATGGGCTCACAAATTGCGAGAGGCTAATTAATATTCATGACCCTTACAATTTGCAACCCAATTGGGAATGGCAAACAGTGTTAAGCACACTGTTGTACATGCAAAATAGCGACACGCAAATTCCGAGTCACAAAAGACTCGCAATTTGCGAGGCGCTATTTTGCGCGTCATACATCTGGCCCAAAGACTCTAAGTTCTTGGTACAGGCATTACAATGTAACAATGGGAATTGGTTGCCTTTAGGTTATTTGACAAAATCAATTAAATCGGTTTATAATCTATTGCAGTGTAGTACAACATCATTCTTTAATTGCAGATAAGGATCAAATGGCAATAGTAAAGTAGTCTAGGATTCAAAACTGACCCAAATTGCTTTCACCAATGTTTATTAAACCACAAACTATTTTCAGACACCAAAAATCTAAATTCAAGAGATTCATTTAAATTAACATTTTTTACTAACTAGAAAAATTGTTAATATGCATGAAAATATTTGGTTAAACACAGGGGTATGCAGCTTTCCCTTTGAGAGGTCTGTCCTTTCTGCTTCTAGTATGTGATTCCAGTGAGCAAAGTGTGTTTAAATGCAAAGTGTGTTTAAGACTGCAGTACCGCCTCCTGTCTCCAGGGGCAGAGCTGAGCAAAAATATAAACACACTTTATGAAACACAGGTCCCCACAAGACAATTTTTTTAAAAGTTGTAAAAATTGGCACAGATGTTCCTGAAGCCATTTTTTATCATTTAAAGGACAGTGCCTTGTGGGGACCTGGGTTCAGGTCCCCACAGTGCATTCAAGTCCCCACAACGTGAGTGTGTTATCACACCCAAGTCCCCACAAGGATAGTAACACAAACCCACGCGCATCCACACACACACACACACACACTCGCATCCACACACACACACACACTCGCATCCACACACACACACACACTCGCATCCACACACACACACTCGCATCCACACACACACACACACACACACACACTCGCATCCACACACACACACACACACACTCGCATCCACACACACACACACACACACTCGCATCCACACACACACACACTCGCATCCACACACACACACACACACACTCGCATCCACACACACACACACACTCGCATCCACACACACACACACACTCGCATCCACACACACACACACACACTCGCATCCACACACACACACACACACTCGCATCCACACACACACACACACACTCGCATCCACACACACAGGAGACCACTGCAGCAGGACCTTTGGCTCGATCAGGACAGCAGAACCACCGGAAAAGGAACCCCTCGGCACAACCTGAGCAACAAGAAGTTGTCGCTGGAGACATTGTGATCCTATGTACAATAGTGTCATCAATGATCTAATCCAAACTGTAAACTGTGACAAATAACATCCCTATATATTGCAGTACCACAAAAACAGCAGCAAGCATTGGCATAGCCAATAGGTCTCGCCTTTGGGACCTTATAAGTGTTTTGCCATGCAACAGTTGTTGTGCACCAAGGATATTGTGCTGCATAACTAAATACTTATAAGGTCCCAAAAGCGTGATCTATTGGCTATGCCAATGCTTGTTGTATGTTAGGATTAGCCTGGGATTACTAGGGTTGTTGTCTGCATTTTTTGTCATTCTAGTTTTACTGTTTGAGGGTTTGAATAACAGATCTTCCCTGGATCTAGCTTTCGGGCGTGTTATGGCCTGATCAATGATTTTCTGCAAATAACCCCTTGCCCGGATCTTTGATTTGCATTCCTGTTGGGCTGTAAGCAAATCATCCTCATTGCTACATATTCTACGAGTTCGTAGAATTTTGCCATAAGGTATATACTGCGCACTGTATGTTTGGGAAGAAAGCTACTTGAATGCAAGATAGTGTTTCCTGCTGTGGGTTTGCGATGTAAGCGTGTTGCACTTTGTTGTTCTATACATATACCTCCACATCTAAGAAGCAAATGCATTCTGTGCTAATATCATACGTGAACTGCAAGTTCATATCATTCACATTCAGTTTGGCAATTACGTTTTCGGCACTTTGCGTATTGCCTCACCACACTATAAATACATCATCTATGTAGCGGACCTACTTAACCACATTCTCTGTCCAGACTCCACTGTATATTGTATTCAACACCTTCTCCTCCCACCACCCCATGTGGAGACAGGCATAGCTGGGCGAAAAACTCACGCCCATGGCTAAGCCTCTGTCCTGGTGGTAGATCTGCTGCTGAAACATGAAGTAGTTATTGTTTAGACAGAAATTTGTAAGATCGATAAGCATTTTGTTATGTACATTATATTCAATGGGTCTTGTACCTAGATAATATTCTAATGCCCTTAACCCATCCCTATGAAGGATAGAAGTGTATAAATTGGACACATCCATGGATATTAACACATAGTCATCGTGCCACTGAAAATTGTACATCTGTTTTAGGAAGTCTGTGGTGTCTTGTATGAGTGATGGCAATGCCCTCACATGCTCTTGGAGAAACAAATCAATGTAGATCGAAACATTTTCCAATAAGCTTTCTTTCGCAGAGATTATAGGTCTGCCTGGAGGTCTTGATCTGTCCTCATGTATTTTTGGGATGAAATCTACTACTGGCATTATTGGGTGTTCGTTCTTTAAAAACTTTAATTAATCTTGGTTGATTAACCTCATGTTCTTCCATTCCAGTAGTTTGGTATATAATTCATCTTGTTTTGTCTTTACGATGGATTTTGAACTTAGTTTATAACAATTGCGATCCCCCAATTGTCGTAGGGCCTCCTCCATGTATTGATGTTTTGGTCAGATATATATAAAAAAGTATTAGTACATTTTCTGAACACAAAAATGTACATCATGTACGAAGAGTAACACCAGGCTGTGGGTATACACGATCAAACCACAAGCACCATGCTTACAGGTTAGTGTTGGCATTGTGTACACTGGGCAGTTATATTTATTAAGTGTTAGCCTCCACATTGCAGCCAGGTACATGTATACTCGCTCTCCCCCTTCCTCTGACTGTGGTTGGAGCCTAAGATTAGCCAGGCATATCGCTCATTTCCAATCCTTAATGTCTGAGTCAAGGGCCCCATACCTTAAAAAATAACTTTGGGCACCCTTTCGCTTTGTATGTCACCTTTTCTGCCCCCATGTACCTATCCATCCCCGTTTACCATTCATATAGTGTTGGGGGCGTTTAGAGCACCTCAGTGTTTGGCTATGTCCCTTTTGGCCACTCCTAGTCCTTCGTTACATAGGGTAAGAGCATACCTAGGCGTATCTACCTCAGAGGGTATGCCCAACAGAGCTTATTTGGCATCTCTTTGCAGCTGTGTCCCCACTATCTCTCTAAGCTCCTTTATTATTCTAGTGCAATATATTTGAATATGGGAACAATCCAATAGAATACGGATGTATGTTCCTTTTTCCGTTCTGCAACGGAGGCACTCTGGGGAGTCCCTCTTCCCAATTTTATGAAGGCTTGATCGGTCAAGGTAAGCTCTGTGGAGGATTTTGAATGTAATATTAGCCACCTTTTTTGATATACTGATGAGACCCCTATCATAGCTCAGTCAAGGAGACCTGATAACCCTCATAGTGGAAGAATTGAATAACCACTAGATGGAAAAAGACTATAGTGATTACAACAGGCACATCAATCAACTTAAAAGATAATGGCGAAAAATTATAAGTGAGGGATAGCTTTTATCTTTTGATCTTAACCATCCATAATATTAAGGTTCCAGCAGTCAAGATACACAGTGCAGTTTAGCACGAGGCAGAGCTGTAATGATACTAAAAGATTTTCAAAAGCCCAGCTGTATCTTCAAGAACAAAGGTCTGAATTGTACAAGCATATTCCGTGTGACACTGTGTTGATGTGAAAGTTGGACAGTAAAGAAACCAGAAATGAAGACCATAGGTGTCTTTGCCTGAGGTAGTGTCGTAAATTTCTAGGAAAACTGTGGACATCCAGGAAATCTTCCAGATATATCCTTGATCAAATCAAGCCAGGACTTTCACTCAAACATAGATTAACAGACCAAACCTCTCATTTTAGACCGACAAAGTGAAGCACTAAAGACTATGGGCCAGATGTATGACCATTTTTTGAATGTGCAAAAACGTTTAAGTTTTCTTTTTGAAATGCATCCCGTTTTTCCTTTAAGGAAATCAAAACACTAACCTGCTAATGAGCAGAGCAAGCACAGAAAAGGGAGTAAGGATATAGAATCAAAAACCGACACCTAAGATGGACAAAAACCTGATCATGAGCAAGGGCTTTTACTCTAAGTGTATGTTATACATTGAAAATGTTAGGTCTGCCAACAGGCTACATCCAAGACCTAAAAAACACAGGTGGAGAATTTTGTTTTTAAAGTGCATCTTCAAATCCCCTGTTCATCGGCAGAGGGATTGGTGCCAGCTATTAATTTGAGCCAGTGGTTTCCGGTGCTCAGCACTCTCACTTAATTGTCAACACTGGCACTTGACAGTGTGCGATATGGTGGCGCTCTTCTATTTAGAGATGAGCCCAATAACAGTTGTTTTAATAATTCAATATATAATAAAAATGAGTAATACCTGCCGCCCAAGCTATACTTGTAGATTTGCTGGCACGGAATAGTCTGTATTGTCGCACTTTTAAGAGTGTAATCGTTAGTAGTTGTGTTGGTACTGTCATTGGCAGCGGCAATTTGTTTTGCAAGCCTAACGAGGGCCCAGGCACTTTATTTTTTATTACACAAATTAAGCTCTGATTAGTGCTCTCTAACATAAGGCAACAGGGCTTAAAAAAACTGTTTGCGATTAAAATCGATATTAAAAAAGTACTTCAGAGAGCAACTTTTTAATGCATGTGTAATGCAGAGTACTCGACTATGCTACAATGAAGGTTGTGGCTAATGATAAGAGATGCAAATATTATCACTCATTTTCAAGTATGTTTATGGCTATATGGACGTTATAGTAATTGTAGAATTGTGCAATAAAAAATCGAATTCTAGAATGTAAAGGTGAACAAATTGGTCTCTGCTTTAAAGGTTGGACAGCCTGTCTTGGGGCTACTTAATAGGTCATAAATTTGCCTTGCAAAAGGTAGCGACCAGAGGTATTTATCGCTTGCTTAAAGTCAGTCCATGCCAAGCAAGTCAGTTATGAAACCTTTTAATCGTATTTTGTATTTTTATAAAGGGGAGCCTTTGGCTTAATTGCCATTGGTCGGCGAGCCTGTGAGAGCAAGTGTTTTTGCTAAAGGGCTTCATTCTTCCAAATGTAACGCTGACACCAGTCTAGTGTAGTTCCAGTGCACCTCACACATACAGCCTTTATGCTAGCAAGACGGCTCTAGCATCAATGGTTAGTCTTGTGAAATTGTTAAAGGACCATTGAGACCTGCTAAATGAATGCCACTATGTGTTGCCTTGGACCACTTGGGTTAAAGAGAGTCAGTCTGTTATGAATCATTTTCTGCTGCAAGTTACTTGGATTTTTTGAAATGTACATACTGAACCCCTTTAGTTATACTTTGAGCGATAAAAAATAACCACTGTTATGTTGCATTGCAGAGAAAAATTACTTCTGTCGGAAATGCAGTCTTTACTCGCCCCTTCCACTACCCTAGAATCAGGGCACACACAGCCAGAAGCCAGTAGTGTGCAAATCTTCATTGTAAGCCCAATGTTTTTGCGCCGGCCAGCAAAATCTCAACGTCCTAGTCAATAGGCACAGCTCATTTTAGGTGGTTCGATTCGGTCGAGATGGCCGAGTGAGTTAAGCGCTTGCTGCTGATCTTTGTGTTTCTGCTAATTTCGCAAAAATCCAGTAACACGTGTTTGTGTATGGAGGAAGGAGTGCTGTAGTGTCACTTTTTTCACAGCTGGCTACATCTGAAGTTAGGATCAGCAACTCTAGGTTGGAGAAAAACTGGTTGCAAGCGCAGCTCCTGTCCGCATTTGTCGCGCCCCCTCCTTGTATATTCGAGTCCTGGATGTGCTCTAACTGCTCTGGTGTGCGTCGGTTCAAAAAATACATCCGTTGGAGGGGGGGGGGGGGGGGGAGGGGGGATCCCTCAACAGGCTCAAGCCTCACCTCCCCTCAGTTACTTATGGAAGCAGCATTGACGCATTCGGTGCATTGCGCACGTGAGCCCGGCAGTAGAAAAGACTTATAGTGCCTGGCAGGAAAATAACTTTCCCATGTCAGTATTGTTTGTCTCGTATCTTGCCCTGTACCGAAGCAGGACTGCCAAGGGGTGTTTGAAAGTGTGAAGGACGCACCAGTGTGTGAACCGATATCTGCAACTGATAAACTCAAGTTTTCATCGAGGCGTTTGCTTGAAAAAGCACACCTTTTTAAACCCACCGAACATTTGGTACATTAGATTTACATTGTTAATGAGTGTTTGCAAAATGTGCTTTCCCTCATACACTAAGACGAATTTGGCAATATTTTTGACTTTTCTCCCTTTTGTGACAAATTCATGCTTAGGAGTTCATCCTTTTGAGGCTGATCAGGTGAATAGCATTACATTGGGTAATTTAAATAACATATTATTCACAGCGCTTACAGGTAGCAAAACTGTGGTATTCTATGCCATACAAGATACAGGTAGTTAGCATCACAAACACTGATGGTGACTTATTTGTTTGTTTTTTAACTATACTTACTGTTCATATGACAATTTTTAGGTGAAAGAAATTTCGACCCACTGATTATTCCCATAATTCCTTTTGTTGTTTTTGAAGGATTGTTTTTTTATATTTGAGAAAGGTCTTTACAAAGCTTCATTTTATTTTTTTCAACAATTTGCTTTGGGGATGCGGATTGAAGTAGCTGAGCAATAAGGCTTCCACCCACTATAAATCATGGCACTGACAGTGCAAATAACAGATGTAAAATCTGTGCACGTGCGAGAGTCCGGGGTTACGTGTGAGAGTCCAGGGTTATGTGTAACAAGTCTAGCATCCTCTTCATCTTCTCTAGGCAGATGACGCCGAGGACCAATTTAACATGGCCTTAAACTAGCATTTAAAATAACCTTTTTCATAAATCCTACAAAATGTCCAAATCATGGACCAGAAGAATGAACCGTGTTGAGTATTTTTTTTGTGCAGATCTGAGTCCTTACATAAAAGAATGATGGTATTTTATTGAAAGAAGGATATCATTTTCATTCAGTTTAAAACCAGATTAAATATTTAAAAGGATGACCTGTTCTTGTTAAGTTGACGGTTTATACCCCGCTGTATACTCCATTTGGTGGGTAGCCTAACAAACTAGACAAAAAAAATGGTCAAAGTGACCTGCGCTCGCACAGGCATATCATTAAATATTTTCAGGAAGGTTTTCTTTACCTTTTTATTATTTTAAACTGCTACTTGCAGTTTTTGATTCAAATGTTTTCCTGGTTTGCTTTGCAAAGAAATTGTTTGCAGTAGTATAATCTGCTCGGTTCTTATAATTCAAAGAAAACTCTGTATACAGAGCATAAAATAAAACACAACACTTCGGGGAAGACAAATCTCAGTATGTATTTAATGCAGAAATAACAATAAACCAGCAAAACAATTAGCCACAGTTTTCGTTTCAGCAAAACAATTAGAGTACGTAATGTTAATCTATACCTTTCAGAAGCAGTTTTATAAATTTTTCATTCAATACAAAACAATGGTAACGTGAACACGTGATTGAAACTCTTATTTCAACACAACTAATTGAGGAGGCCGGATCTGCTCACGAACTGAATGAAAAAAGTAAGCAATATAAATGCTGAGTACACTACTATTTGAAATGTAGGCTTCTGGCTGCCATTCTTAATAAAGAGGATGTGTTTACTACACAGTGCAGGAAGTGTTCAAATGTACAGCACTGTAAAATGGCTTCTAGGACTCCGAAGTACAGCAAACTTTGCAGACATACTAAAGTTAGAATGCACTTCGGGTCAGTGTAAAAAGAACAATACAATGAGGTAATCTTATATATGTGTCCATGTTCAGGCATCCATGTGCGATGACGTATTTGTAACAAAGTACTGCTATTGAGGCACATAGCATATTATTGTGGTTTCTGAATAGGTTCGTCTAAAATGGAGTCTAGCACGCCCAGAACCAAGGTCCGACATTAGCCCTGATGTTGGCTAAAAGGCTAAGCTTTCCTTGAGTTCAGAGTTACCCAGTGCAGGCTAGAGAGAGCAAGCCATGTTCCAATGGCCAGGATTCCAGAGCTGTACGAACTGCTGGAGAAACACAATACATTTTGCAGTTGGTTGTCAAACTGCACCAAGCATCTTTTAATGATAGTACACCAGTTGGCAGACAAGCAACATGAAGCAGTTGCTTGTGGGCAGGATGTTTCCATAATTGTTCCTGCTGACTCGTAGCTGACCAATAATACACAGTGCTTCCAGGCCCTTCTGAGAATCCAAGAAGCTGCATATTAATTTTTCCTGTCTACCTGGTTCGAGGAACAAAGGGTGTCTTTCACCCTTTCTTCTATTGTGGGAAACTAAGGTTATTTTGTTCAACACGGTTTTTTCTTTTCAAATGCGAAGGGATTATTCCTGTGAATCCAGCTTCATGTGTGGACACACGAGAGTAGCCCTGAGCACCTCGCTAAATGCTGCAAGAGAACATCACTTCGTAATGTGGGATATTTGGGCTACCCGGACCTGGAGCAAGATATCCGTTTATTAGACTACACAATTTCCAGATTTTTGACAGGGTTAGTGGTGTGTGCAAGGGAGGGTATAGTGGAATTGATGCAAGACTATTTCCTTTTCTTAGCTCATGCTTCTCTCCAAGTGTGTAAATGTGTAATTTGCCATGGTATTTCTTTGAGGGTGCTAACAAAAAGTACAGAAATGTCCTACAAATTATATAATTTTACAGCTCAGCCATGAGTTCAACTCCTCCATCATAGAAATTGTCATACGCTCATACATGTGTGTAGGACAAGAGAAAATAGCTCTTTCTTCCTGCTGAACTCGGTGTCAGATAGTCCTGTCATTGGGCTGGAAACTTGCACATCAGGCCTTATGGGCGATCAGTTTGCAACCTTGTACTTTTTAGCAATATGAAAATAGCTAAATTCATAGAAACCATGGCCATCAAAGCAATGAAATGCAGCGTGCACCCTTTGCTGCAGGGAAAACCTGCCCCACCAATTTCCAAATCACAGACTAAAAAAAAATATTCAATTCCTCTAGTGTCTGGAAAAGATTCTATCTTTCTTGATAGGCTAGGAGTCTAGCTTTCAGGCAGATGTGAGGATGCTGTGCCATCTGCTGGGAGTGAGGATCAAGAACACAACATTGGCGGTATCTCCCTAATGCAATATGGCCTCTGATGCTCACTCCATCTCTAACTGCTTTCAACATCAGTGTGATTAATGTATGAACGTACAAGGAGCGCAGTACACGATTGGTAAGCACTCTCTGAAGACTCACAAAAGTTTCATTTCCCAGGAATCACTTCCCTGCTTAGCCTTCAGCCTTTAACAGTATGCTCCCATTTTCCTACTACTCTTCTCATTCTGTTTTCATAAGTGCCAGTCTAGTTTTAGCCAGTGGTCATTTAGAGCTGGTCCATGTAGAAATTTCTATTCATTACGATTGCAGGTTTGGGCAACGTGCGGTTGGTCACAAGGTCTCTTCAGATTTCTCCTGGATCAGAAGACCAGTGAGCACCAATAAAAGAAGATCGATTTGACTCATCCTTGTATTTTTATGACCTGTAGGAATGGCATTGCAATAATTATCCATGGAGCTACAATATAGTCTGTAACTAAACACTATTAGGAATAATGACTCCCAAATCCTCATGATTTCTCCAGAATAAGGGCAGTATGAACCTCCATCATTTTTATTTGTTGCCTCTGGTTGGACATTGTTGCCAGTTGTTCAAGGCAGCTGCTTAGCTTCTCTATGCATTAGTTTCATGTACTATAAGTAAACCGTGTCAGAAGTGATGGTGTGTGGGAATTTGTCCTATGAAACAAAAGGAAGAGTCTCAACCTTCTTTCCAGATGAGAAGCTCTGTTGTGATCAGATTGAGAAATTATTCAACTATTTAGCAGACCAGGAGGAGGACAAGGAATGTTCGTGCCATTCTTTTCAGCGCTTCTTTAGGTTTTCTTGGTGACGAGTCACCGAAAAAAGACTAAACCTAAAAGTAAATACTCCTTTTGTTTAAAAGATAATGAATAAGGTTAATTCATTGTAGTTTAAGCAATTCAATCAACTAGCTAATCCTGCAGGTAGATTGTAACATTTTTCGCATCCCCAAATTTCTTATTGTGAGGCTATCTAGATTCATTAAGAATGGCTTAAGGGGATATTATGTCTTTTATATGCTTTTATTCAGCTATTTCTCTTTCCTTTTCCCTACACACACAAGGGTGTTTCAGGGCCGCTCGCTCCACACACTGCGCGTCTCCCCGTGAGCGTGCCAGGCTCCACCGCTGCTGCCTCGAGCTCACTGCTGCCCTGCAGCTGAGCTAGTGATTTTCCCTCCTGTTTTCCGCCCGTGTTTTTCCGCCGCACCGCTAAGTATTGTATTTCACTGCTACATTTTGTATTGTGTTCTAGTATTTTGTACTTTGTCTGTGTCTGTGCTCTCAGGACTGCCCGCTGTTGTCCGCTGTACCTGCCCCCTCGCCCGTTTTCTCGCTCTCGTTACCCCCGCTCCCCGCCGCTGCTCCCCTGCGGCCCGCCCACTTTTTATTTCTGTACCCCCATTCGCCGCCCCGCTCCCGCCTCCCAGCTGCTCCTCCCTCCCACTTCGCCATTTATGGTAGTGTCCACGTGTACGCGCAGCGAGCACGCGCAGCGGGCGCGCCGATTGCGCTCTGAAGGCGCGCCAAAGGCAAGCCCCTCTACGGCTGTCCGCGCCTGGACCGCGCCCAGCGCCAGGACCGCTGGTCCCCGTAGCTCCCAGCCCACACGACGGACTTACGACACCGCCACCCTCAACGCACTCAACGCCGGACGGAACCCCGCCTGCTACCGAGCCACCCCGAAACGCGCCCACGGACCCTTCACCTGCCGAACCTGCAAGTTCTCCTGCCTCCGGACAGGCACCACACCCGCCAAGCCGACCTCCAGCAACAACCACCTCAAGTGCATCCTGCTCAACACCCGCTCCATCCACAGACACATCATCGAACTCTGGAACCTCCTCGACACAACATCGCCAGACATCGCCTTCCTCACAGAAACCTGGATGAACGCCTCCTCAGCGCCCGACATCGCCACAGCCATCCCGGACGGTTACAAGATCACCCGGAGGAACCGCGTCAACCAGACAGGAGGAGGCATCGCCATCGTACACAAGAACACCATCCGCATCATGACCAAATCAGACGACCCCTTCGCCGCCGCCGAGCACCTCCACTTCCAGATACACACCGACCCAAAGACCACCCTCAGAGACACCCTCATCTACAGACCCCCGGGACCACACACACAATTCAGCGAAGACATCGCAGACTTCATCAGCCCGCACGCCCTCCCCTCCGCTGACTACATCCTCCTAGGGGACCTCAACTTCCACCTGGAGAACAACTAGGACTGCAACACCACCATCCTGCTGGACAACCTCGCCAACCTCAGACTCCAGCAACTGGTGAACACCCTCACCCACTACGCCGGCCACACGCTCGACCCCGTCTTCTCTTCCAGCAAGCACGTCTCCTTCAGCCACTCCACTGAACTCCAGTGGACTGACCACAGCTGCGTCCACTTCAGCTTCAGAAGAACCACGACCCATCACCAACCGCAACAGGTTCCTCGCCGGAGCTGGAACAAGATCACCACCGAGCAGCTCACCACCTCCCTCAGCCAGAACCCACCTGCCAGCACAACGGACCCCAACGAAGCAGCCAGCAACCTCACACAGTGGCTGACCGCCTGCGCCGATGACCTCGCACCAGTGAAGAACCCTCCCAGCAGACCCGGCAGCAAGAAAGCCCCATGGTTCACCGACTAACTCAAGGACTCCAAGAAGAACTGCCGCACCCTCGAGAAAGCCTGGCGCCACGACAGAACCACAGACAACATGACCGCCCTCAAGCACGCCACCCGCAAGCACCACCAGCTGATCCGCACCACCAAGAAGACAGCATTCAAAGAAAGACTGGAAAACAACGCCCACAACAGCAAGGAACTCTTCGGCATCGTCAAAGAGCTCTCCAACCCCAGCGCCGGAAACAACAACATCCTTCCCTCACAAGACCTCTGCGACTCTCTCGCCTCGTTCTTCCACCGCAAGATCGCCGACATACACAACCGCTTCGGCACACCAACCACGCACCCAACCGCCGAACCAACGCACCCCACCACCACCCTCTGCGCCTGGACCCCGGTCAGCACCGAAGACACCACCCGCACGATGAACACCATCCACTCCGGATCTCCAACCGACCCCCTGCCCCCACCACGTCTTCAACAAGGCCGACTCCATCATCGCACCCCAACTCCGGGACATCAACACCTCTTTCCACACCGCCACCTTCCTGGAGAGCTGGAAGCACGCCGAGCTCAGTGCCCTCCTGAAGAAACCAACTGCGGACCCCACCGACCTCAAACTTCCGCCCCATCTCGCTCCTCCCTTTTCCTGCCAGTCACCGAGAAGACCGTCAACAGACAACTCGCCGCCTTCCTCGAGACAAACGGATCCCTCGACCCCTCGCAGTCCGGTTTTCGAGCAAACCCCAGCACCGAGACCGCACTGATCGCAGCCACCGATGACATCAGATCCCTGCTCGACAACGGCGAAACAGCGGCTCTCATCCTCCTGGACCTCTCTGCAGCGTTCGACACGGTCTGCCACCGCACCCTAGTGCAGCGCCTCAGCAACGTCGGGATCCAAGAGAAAGCACTGAAGTGGATCGTCTCGTTCCTCGCCGGAAGAACTCAGAGTCCGCCTCCCCCCGTTCAGATCCGACGCCACCGAAGTCCTCTGCGGTGTACCACAAGGATCATCACTCAGCCCAACCCTCTTCAACATCTACATGAGCCCCCTCGCAGCCATCGCACGCCAACACAACCTCAACATAATCTCCTGCGCGGACGACACCCAGCTGATCCTCTCCCTCACCAACGACCCCGCCACCGCCAGAACTAGCCTTCAGGAGGGGATGAAAGAAGTCGCCGAATGGATGAAGAATAGCCGCCTGAAACTGAACTCAGACAAGACGGAAGTCCTCATCCTGGGACCATCACCCTCCGCCTGGGACGACTCCTGGTGGCCCCCTGCCCTGGGCACCACTCCCGAGCCAACGGACCACGCAAGCAACCTGGGCTTCATCCTGGACTCCTCCCTCTCGATGACCAGACAAGTCGACGCCGTCTCATCATCATGCTTTAACACCCTGCGCATGCTCCGTAAGATCTTCCGATGGATCCCCACCGAAACCAGAAGGACAGTCACCCAGGCACTCGTCACCAGCCGACTGGACTACGGGAACACCCTCTACGCCGGAACCACAGCCAAACTTCAGAAAAAACTCCAACGCATCTAGAACGCCTCCGCACGACTCGTCCTGGACATCCCCCGACACAGCCACATCTCCGGCCACCTGAGAGACCTGCACTGGCTCCCCGTCAGCAAGAGGATCACGTTCAGGCTCCTCACCCACGCACACAAAGCTCTCCACGACCTGGGCCCCATGTAGCTCAACAACCGCCTGACCTTCTACACGCCCACCCGCCAGCTACGATCGACCAGCCTTGCCCTCGCTGCCGTACCACGCATCCGCAGAGCCACCGCCGGAGGAAGATCCTTCTCCTACCTGGCAGCCAAGACGTGGAACTCCCTCCCCACCCACCTTCGGATGACCCAGGACCAACTCTCCTTCAGGAAGCAACTCAAGACCTGGCTCTTCGAGCAGTAGCGGACCCCTCTTCCCCCAGCGCCTTGAGACCCTCCGGGTGAGTAGCGCGCTATACAAATGCTATGATTGATTGATTGAAGGGTCAAGATATTTTAACATATTGTTTTAATGTTTCATAGAAGAACTGAAATTACATCCAAGTTCCCCAGGTAACAAGATTTGGGTGATTTTATTTATTTTTCATCCTTCCTCCCATATTTATTTTCTAGTGTCTGTGCACACGATGGTCATGCTTGTACACTGAGGACCAATGGTGACACTTGATGCGATAGAGTGCTGTGCATTGTGGTCTGAAGGAGTAAAACTTCTGCATGTCTCTTTATTGAGCGTGGCTACCTTCAGCTATCTGGGCTGTGTGGGGAGACTGATAGTGGTGGTAGCAGCATCAGATTATAGTGAAAGTATTGGCCTGTTTGTCACAGAGAATTGTTTACTGACCTTTTCTATGTTCAACTGGTGTGCCATTGCCCTGCAACCACGTCCATAACTTCATACATGTTGGACATGAGTGTCGCATGTATGTTTGCCTTCCCTATGGTCAATAGGATGTGAATGGAGTGGATCAGCGTTGAAAGAGCCTTCCAGACAGTGGAATGGATTGCAGGACGCCTCCAAAGCATATTCAGACCCTTTGTAGTGTACCAGACTATATGGTGTGTAGGGAAGGAAACAGAGTTTCTTTGTAGTTGAAGCGCAGTCTTTTCTCCTTTCCCGAGACATTCTTCCAAGCGGCGGTAAATATTAAATTGCCAATGAAGCGAAAATTGGTGCCCAAGCAGCATCTGAACTCTTTGGACCCTGACCACCTAGTACACGGTCTCTGACATATGCTAGCACTTCACTTACCTCGCGTTTTGGTCTATGAAGGGTATTTCTCAAGACTTGAATGCTGTAGGAACCGCAGATTTTTAAATGGTGCGTCGCAAATGTGTTGACATCATATTCTCTCGAATCTAATGGGGAAACGCTGGAATGATGGCTTACGTGAAGGGTATGGACATAGAAAGTAGACTGAAATTCACGATTAAAACAGACATATGGGCAGTGATCGAGGCTATGTCAATCTTAACCAACTAATGAAAAAGTGGAAAATCGCGCAGTGTGAGTGCACCTCAGGGTATGCAATAAGGATGACATAACGAAATAGCTAACTAGGAATAGATGAGACAACTCCTATCTCTGCTAAAAATCTTAGGAGTCAAAAGCTATGATGCCATAATTCTCAGTAATGTAAAGAAGCACAATACTGGAAATAATGGGGAAAGAAAAATAGATCTGCACTCTACTACACTGCACTCTCCACCAATGCATTCTATCCTACTCTACTCTACCGTGCACCACTTCAGTCTACTCTGAAACAATCTACTCTACGCCACTGGACTCTACGCCACTCTGCTCCAATACACTCTGCTCCACTCTACTTTACGACAATGCACTCTACACCACTGTAGTTAAAGCTACTCTACTCTGTCACTGTTCTACACTGTGACTCTGCTCTGATGCTCTTCGCAACTCGGTGCCACTTTACTCCACTCTATTCTATGATGCACTACTCTAGTTCTCTACTGGACTCAGACACTATGCCACGCCACACCACTCTACTACACTACTCCACTCTATGCCAATCCAATCTACAATCTATTCCGCTCTAGTCTACAACACTCTACTCCACGCAGCACCCTCTACGTCACTTCATGACACTCTGCCGCTCAATACTGCCATTCTACTCTACGCCGCTGTACTCGACTACCTACCACTCTGACACCCTACTGCTTCCACAACACTCTACGCCACTTCACTCTACTCCGTGACACTCCACTTCACTCTACTCCATGAAACTTCACTTCACTCCACACTACTCTACGCTACACACCCCTGACTCTCTACGGCGCTCCATGACACTCCACTTTACTCCATGACACTCAACTTGACACTCCACTCACCTTTACGCCACAGACTTTTAGCCATACTGAACCGCAGCCACTCTGGTGTACCACGTGGCTAAAACACATTGGCAAAGTGTTGTAGATGGTAAGGTAGGCAGCAGGACACTTCTTAGTAGTTACAAGTTAGGTTTATTAGGACGCTGTGTTGAGGTTTCACCTTGCGCAATGACGCACTCAACTTGGCAACAAGAAAAGGTTTCCACAAGACGCTATTACTTTGTTATGACGCTGGACACTGTACGTGAACATGGAGCGTGCTGCTCCTCCGCTAGTACAGACGGAGGTTCTAACACGTCATCAGTGAAAGAATGTCAGTGCTACGTGAAGATCCCTCGACTGACAAAACGGTAAAATAGACTGAGTAGGCACATTAACACCAAAGAAGTAGTGAAGGGCAGAAATGCTCACCAGCCACCAAACGGAGATGTTTCTTGGTAGCAAACAGTCAACACCTCACGGAGCAGTGTGCCAAGGACCTACCAAATAAGTCTTTCCCTCGTGTATGTATGTATATATATATTCACTGAAAAAACCATAGGTTTCACACATGTTATAGTTAGCGGAAATTTTACTGATAAAAAACCAATGAAATTCCCCCGTTATAGTTAGTGCAGGCAACTATAACTCACGCGACCGCAATCCTCTGCTGATGCTAATACTGTATTTAGACACTTATTTGCCCATGTCTTCTTCCATACATTTTTAGCTATACATATATTACAAATAATTTTTTTTCAAAAAGACACATATGTCATCAGCAGAAGATTGCGGTCGCGTGAGTTATAGTTGCCTGCACTAACTATAACGGGGGAATTTCATTGGTTTTTTATCAGTAAAATTTCCGCTAACTATAACATGTGTGAAACCTATGGTTTTTTCAGTGAATTTGCAAGGTTTTTTAAATGCTAATTCCTAACTATAACGTGTGTGAAACCTATGGTTTTTTCAGTGAATTTGTACGTTTTTTTAAATGCTAAGTTACTTTACGCCATTCGTGGCGTGCGCGCCCACTTAACGCAGTTCGTTCCGTGCGCGCACGGTGCGCTTCGCGCACCGTGCGCGCACAGTGAGCACGCGGTGCGCTTCGCGCACCGCGCGCCCACTTTACGCAGTTAGTGCCGTGCACGCACGGTGGGCACGCGGTGCGATGACAAAGCAAGAAAGCACGTCAACAAATCTGTTTCTGCTTTCCTCCGTGACTATGGTATGGGTGCCATTTACCACAACAACTTGCGTTATGACATGCAAGACATTTATAGAGGAGATGGTGTGCACTTCAATGATGAAGGGAACAGAGTCTTCCTCTTGAACCTTAGACTCTGCATCGGTACTTACTTGTAGGTACCACTAAAAAATCATTTCATAAACACAACGGCTCTTTTTAGAGCCCCCTAATATCTAAACACTTAAATCTGATTTTCATTTTTTTTTTTTTTTTTTTTCTACCGTACGCTTACCGTAAGCTTACCGTACGCGTACCCCGTGATTTTTTTTAAAATCAATAAATGTTTTTTTTGTACTTTACAGTCCTTCTTTGACCCCCTCACAAATGTAAGGGGGTCTGTAACTCTCCTCATTGCCCCCTTTTCTTGTTTTCACTCTTTTTTTTCTGAGTGAAGTACACAAAATGGCGGCCGCCGCTTCCTGGTTTCGGCCGATTCGAATGTTTACTAAGATCTAAGAGCCAATCAGAATCGCGCTCGCGCACGCCACCGTACGCTTACGGTAAGCGTACGGTAAGCGTACCGTAAGCGGGCTCAGATACATATATTGATTTAAAGGCTATTTTCTCAGAATCTACTGAACAGATTTACACCAAACCTACAAAAGGCACTTCCTTGACCTAGGGACTACCTCTCTGCCAAATTTCGAGTAATTCTGTTCAGCCGTTCGGGCTGTAGCTCGTTCTAAAGGTCCTATGGAAAAATGCATGGGGAAAACGCGTTTTGGGACCCCCCTTTTATCTCAGCCCCCGCTTGACGGATCCCCCCGAGACTTTCAGGGTAGGAGCGGAGCGTAGCGCCCCACCTATTTTGAGAAATTCGCGAGGATTCATCGACCGGCGCCAAAGTTATTCAAAATAGAATGTTGAGGTTTTCCTATGGAAAAGGGGTCCTAACTATAACTACCTACTGGCGACCGCCAGTAGGTAATATATATATGTGTGTGTGTATATGTATGTATATATATATATATATATATATATATATATATATATATATATATTTTTTTTTTTACCTACTGGCGATAGCCAGTAGGTAGTTATAGTTAGGACCACGTTTCCATAGGAAAACCTCAACATTCTATTTTGAATAACTTTGGCGCCGGTCGACGAATCCTCGCAAATTTTTCAAAATAGGTGGGGCGCTACGCTCCGCTCCTACCCTGAAAGTCTCGGGGGGATCCGTCAAGCGGGGGCTGAGATAAAAGGGGGGGTCCCAAAACGCGTTTTTCCCATGCATTTTTCCATAGGACCTTTAGAACGAGCTACAGCCCGAACGGCTGAACAGAATTACTCTAAATTTGGCAGAGAGGTAGTCCCTAGGTCAAGGAAGTGCCTTTTGTAGGTTTGGTGTAAATCTGTTCAGTAGATTCTGAGAAAATAGCCTTTAAATCAATATATATATCTGAGCCAGCTTACGGTACGCTTACCGTACGCTTACGGTAAGCGTACGGTGGCGTGCGCGAGCGCGATTCTGATTGGCTCTTAGATCTTAGTAAACATTCGAATCGGCCGAAACCAGGAAGCGGCGACCGCCATTTTGTCTCTCGCACTGAGAGTGATTTTTAAAATATCAAGCCCAAAAACATGTAAAGGGGCTGTTTTGACAACTCCCTCCCGCATAGTCATGTTGAGGGAGTCCCCAAACATCCCCCAAGTGCAAAAACGGTTTTATTTTTTTTTCGGCAATTTCGCGGGGTACGCTTACCGTACGCTTACCGTAAGCGTACGGTAAAAAAATAAAAATAAAAAAAACACTATCCACACTTACCCCACCCCCTGTGCTTTTGGTGGCCGAAGGCCACCAAATGTACAGGGCTTATGTTAAGGGCAAAAAACACTATCCACACTTACCCCACCCCCTGTGCTTTTGGTGGCCGAAGGCCACCAAATGTACAGGGCTTATTATAAGGGAAAAAAACTTAGCATTTAAAAAACCGTACTAAGTCACTGAAAAAACCATAGGTTTCACACACGTTATAGTTAGGAATTAGCATTTAAAAAACCTTGCAAATTCACTGAAAAAACCATAGGTTTCACACATGTTATAGTTAGCGGAAATTTTACTGATAAAAAACCAGTGAAATTCCCCCGTTATAGTTAGCGCAGGCAACTATAACTCACGCGACTGCAATCTTCTGCTGATGACATATGTGTCTTTATGAAAAAAAAATAATTGTAATATATGTATAGCTAAAAATGTATGGAAGAAGACATGGGCAAATAAGTGTCTAAATACAGTATTAGCATCAGCAGAGGATTGCGGTCGCGTGAGTTATAGTAGCCTGCGCTAACTATAACGGGGGAATTTCACTGGTTTTTTATCAGTAAAATTTCCGCTAACTATAACATGTGTGAAACCTATGGTTTTTTCAGTGAATATATATATATATATATATATATATATATATATATATATATATATATATATATATATATATATATATATATATATATATATTTTTAGCATTACTTGAAGCTGATTTCCTCTTTTAATTTCCGTTACTGGTAGCAGTGACAGGAACCTTGGAATTTCACTAGTTTGAGTTGTTTTGGCAGCAGGTAGTTTCTCACTACATTAAGTTTCGTTTTTCCAAGTCTTCTGGCATATCTCCGGTTATGCGTTTCTTCTTCTTAAGTTACTGGAAGCAGATGGACTGATTCCATATTTTCTTTTTGGTTAAGTTTGGTTTCTTATTATATGCTGGCGTTTCACTGGTTTCTGGTTTCTTTACTCCTTACTTCTTGACGGAGTTTGGTGAAACACCTTCTTGGGTTCTTGGTGCGAGGTGCTGCTTGTGCTGCGCTGTTCTTCTTGGTCTGCTTGTCTGGTCTAGTCAGCCAAGATCGTCGCCAAAATGTTGTAGATGGTAAGGTAGGCAGCAGGACACTTCTTAGTAGTTACAAGTTAGGTTTATTAGGTTACAGCAGAGCAACACACCTGGCCAGCTGACCAGACCATCAACTGACAAGAGTAGAACACTCTGGTACAAGTTAGAACACTCACAGGTATTCTGGGAGGCTAAGGAGGTAAGAACACTAAGGAAGGGCTAATGACCACTGTCAGCCTTATTACAAGAAGAATCAATATACATCACAAAGCCAATAGCTCCTGCATCGGTGAGACATATTGGCTTTGCCAGTGTTTGTTTTAAACTCCTTACAAGTCTGGAAGAAGCCATTTACTATTTGAGAAATGTACGCTGAACGTAAATATTGAATTCAATAGTTTAATCATCCTCACTGACCTTTATAAATTGCCTTCGCTCTGCTGCTAATAATTCTGTGTTTAATTAATGCAGGCGAATTACAACTGTGAATGGAATGATTGCAACCCAAGTCTCGCCAGCCAGTACGCCCTGTTGTGCTTTAGGCATGCCCTCTGTTAGCAGGTACACAAAGAAAATACGTTGTAGTTTTCAGTTTGTGGTTAGCAGGGCTGATTGCAGCGTTTTGTTTTGGAGAGTGGATACCAGCATACGACGAACCCTGGCAGCTTCCTCCCCTGCCAGATAATATGGAGTTTGGGGAATGTCACAGACCTGCATGACATTCTGAGAGACTTGCCATCTCGGGGCGATGGACCAGTTTCGAAGAAACACTGCCAAACATTTTGTTTGATTTCACATGGATTGCATGTGTGCATCATATTTTCAGCTTAAATGGCAGTGATGAATGGTGGAAAACGTATCCGAGCGCGAGTTATTGATCTTTTGGTATCCTTCCACGCTGATAAATGTCATACTTTACTCCATGTTGTCTAGTTATAGTGAATGTGCAAAGTACGTGAACGTCTGCTAGTTGGCCAATGTTCGTTATTGCTTTGAACAGTCACAGCCAGGCTTAAGCGACTTTTGTAGTTTCAGCAGGCCGTTCAGTGGACCCTGGCTGCTTCATGATGTGGTTGGTCTCTGTAGCCGAAATCGGACTTCCGAATTCCTCCTCGACTGGATGCGTCTTTTAAGGCTTTTTTTAAAGGGTTAACAATTCAGATTGTACCTCATGGAAGGACTTGCCACATTTCCCATTGCATTGCAAAGCACTTCTAAAGGACACCATATTTAACAAAACATTCATAGTGGAACATTTAAAAATATTCAGCAATGGGGGGGGCGTGGTCTGCGACCGGAGAAAATGGCCGCAGCCTAAGGAGACTCCCGAGGACGACGAGATAACCTCCGACAATCCGGGCAGAAATCCTGAAGTCTGTGGCCAGGAAACGGTGACTGAGACGCTGCACCACCAGCGGCGACTACTGCCGCGGCCGGAAAATTGCGACGTGCCTGTGAAACCGCCGGAAGCCCAAAGAAGCAGCGGCGGCCTAAACCCGGCGGCGAAGTGAAGTGAGCTGCGGCAGGAGGCGCGCCGAGCGAGGACGCTGCAGCTCACAGGTAATGGGAGGCAGGTCAGGCGCAGGGAGGGCCTAGCAGCTCGCCCCTGATGTAAAGAAGTGGCGCGGGCCCATTGAAGGAAGGCCCCGTGGGGAAATCACTAGAAGGCCCTGAGACAGGACGGAGCTGGACCTTCCGCGCACAGAGCGCCTTAAGAAGATCGGGACGGCCCGACGAGGCCCCCCGCCAAGTGAGAAGACCCCATGCAGGGGAAAGGTTGTCCTTGTGTGGCTGGAAATTAAAAAGGAGCAGGTGCACTGCGAAAGAGGAAGAAGAGAGGCGCCAGCACCCCGGCGGCTTGCCAAACTGCAGGTACAGAAGAGGGGAGATCCCCAGAGGCCATAGCGGCAAGTAGTTGGTCGGCCCTGGAGGTCGTGATTAAGGCCCATACCCGGCCCCCCGCATAGCGAACTACGCGCCGCACAACCAAAACTGGTTGGGGTACCTTTATCCTACCCAGGGCCGGGACCGGAGTAACAGAAGGCGGAGCATGCGGATAGGCGATTGGTGGTAGACTGTTTGCGCCGCCTGCCCTGTGTCGACTGTGCAGAGATCGCTCACGTTAGTACTTAAAGCGCCATGAGCGGCAGGGGCCCAAGATCGGTGCAGAGCAACCGCATCGACAAGTACGCCACCACCAAAGATCGGCATGGCGTGTTGGAGGCGCCGCCGGGAGTCCTGCCTAACCCACCTGTTGAAGCACAAAAGGAAATCACGCTCCATGATGTTATGGCCACCTTGCAGCAGATGCAGGCCTCCATAGGCACCATTTCTTGCGATGTGACACTGCTGAGGGCCGGCATTTCGAAAAAGGGAACGAGGATGGCGGAAGTTGAGGCCACAACGGCGGTCCTCTCAGCTGATACGCAGACTCTCCAGCGGCCGGTGCACCAGCTTGAATTAGCTAATAAACAGATGGCGGAAAAGCTCGACGACCAAGAAGGGCGCACTAGACGGAATAACGTGCGCTTGGTGGGTGGGAGAGTGTTACAGGCCCGGCGCTGGATCTATTTGTAGAGGAGCTGATCCAGGACCAGCTGAAGCCCCGCAGACTCTCCAAATTATTTTCGGTGGAGAGCTCACCATGTGCCGGGCGGTCGGCCGAGGCCGGGCGCTCCTCCGAGACCTATCCTGGCAAGGATATTCAACTTCAGAGATAGGGACGCAATTTTACAAGCAGCCCGAGGTGGGACCGCCGATTCGGGTGGACAACAGTGTGGTAACCCTCTACCCGGACTATACGGACGCCGTCACAAAGAAGCGACACACCTTCACAGAAGTAAAGCGTGAACTTCACAGCAGAGAACTAAAATACTCAATGCTCTACCCGGCGAAGTTACGAGTGGAAGTGGAGGGTAAAAGTTGGTTGTTTGTAACCCCAGAGGAGGCGCAAGACTGGCTGGAGGGCTGGCACCCAACTAGAGGCAACGGCGCGCGGGAGACGAGAGGACAGCGGCAGCCCGGGCAGCTGGCCCAGCATGAAGAACGAGAAGAAGCGGTAGGACCGACCGCCGGGGAGAGGACTGGAAGCGACGTGGAGTGAGAATCTGAAGTGTAACCTTCAGACCCAGGGGCATGGTCGGAGTATTATAGACTTGTGGAGCCTGGCGGCAGTCCTGCGTGGAGGCCAAGGAGTCGACCCACAGAGATGGTGCAAAGTGGCGGACTGTGAACTGTGCCTGCAGATCCCGGGGGCGCGGACTCCTACCAGTGGTGATGTATAATTTATAGGACCCGATGGGTGAATGACACTAGACACAGTCCATACACCACAGACTCATAAAACTCTTTGTAAGGGGTGCTCGGTGAGCCAAGGGGGACTTTTCCCCCCTGCCCGTAGGTACAGGGGTAGGGGATTTAAGCGCTCTGCTATGTTGGGGAGGCGGGTAGTTCCACATCCGTTAGGCAGGGAGGCAGGGTGGGGGGTAGGGGAGCGGGATCAGTTCATGTTGAGTGGGGTTTCAGTTTTAGTGGCGACACTTTTTTGCAAAGCTGTGACGAAGAATGTGATAGACTGTAGCGTGACAGACAAGCCGGAAATAGCAAAGGGCACAGTTCTCGTTCTACATCGGGATGGCAGACATAAACCAAAATGATGGCAGCAGCACCCCAGGCGCACAAGACGATCAAACGAGAGGCCCCCCCATTTACTGTGATGTCATGGAACATAAATGGGTTGGGAGATTTAATCAAACGAGGGCTGGTGTTGCAATTCCTTAGGCGGAAGAACCCGACGGTGGCGCTCCTTCAGGAGTCGCATCTGCAGGGCACGACAGTCAAAGCACTAGATTGCTGGGGTTTCAGAATGGCAGTGCACTCTCAATTCCCCTCGGGGTCTCGTGGGGTAGGGATCCTCCTCAATAAACGCTTCCCTCTGACTGTAACTGCAACACACAGAGATGATCAGGGTAGGTTCGCGGCCATCACGGGCCAATGGGATGGTAGAATATACAACATAGTATCCGTATACATACCCCCGACGCTGCACCAGCCTGCATTCACAGATCTTGGGAACTTCCTGCTGGCCCTTCCGGGTGGGCAACTGATACACTGTGGCGATTTCAATGCAGTCATGGATACGGCTATAGACCGGCACCCTCCCAGAAACCCCAGTAGCCCAACCCATAGATTACAGGAATTTGTTGAAGCGCTAGGGCTGCTCGATGCGTGGAGGGCTAGACACCCAAGCGAAAAGCAATACACCTTCCACTCGGGAGTACACCGTAGTCTTTCCAGATTAGACTACATCTTCACATTAGCGACAGGGATGCTGGGTATGACAGACATTAGACACTTACCTAGAGGTATCTCAGACCACTCCCTGATTTTCATCACGTATGCTCCATTCGCCCCGCTGACCCGCAGACTGTTTCCCATCAGGCCAGGACACCTCCAGAACCGTACAATAAGAAAGGGCCTCATTAGGACGACAAAATGCTATTTTGAGGAAAACTCAGGCTCGGTCACCTCATCGATAGCGCTGTGGGAGGCATATAAGACAGTGCTTCGCGGGCAGGCCATGTCATTGATAGTAGGACAACAGAGAGACCACCGGAAGCACATTGATGGCCTAGAGGCATAACTCTCACGGGCGGAGGCAGCCCTAGCGGCAGACACCACTGATGACACGACACACAATCTACATTTGGTGCAGCAGGAATATAGGCCATACACACGAGAAGAGGCTATAGATAGACTGACAAAGACGCAATATGTAATTTATGAGCAGGGGAATAAGGATGGACGGCTCCTGGCCTGGTTGGGAAAGCGGGAAAGAGCGGGCAACTGGATAACCCAGATAAGGGCGGGGGTTGGGGCATTAGTGACGGCACCACAGCAAATCACGGCGGCCCTTGCGCAAGATTACGAGGCAATCTATACACCGATTGCTACAGCGACAGAGCACTTGGCGTTCCTGCAAGATATCCGTATGCCATCGCTTGACGGAGCCGCCATAACTGCCCTCGAGGCAGATATTACGCCAGAGGAACTTACGCAAGCCATTAGGGCACTGCATACAGGAAAGGCGCTAGGGCCCAATGGAATTCCAGTAGAATTTTTTTAATTAGCGAGCCCACAGCTGGCGTCCCACCTCCTGGCCATGTACACTGAAAGCTTAGACAAATGAATATTACCCAAAGATCAACGACTGCCCACTATAGTGGCTATACATAAGCCCGGCAAACCGGCGCACGAATGCGGATCTTATAGACCGATTTCCCTCCTCAATGCGGAGGCAAAAATACTTGCGAAGACACTGGCATCAAGGCTACAGCCGCATCTCTCAGCTGTAATCCATCCAGACCAATCTGGATTTATGCCTCACCGCAACACAGCGCTAAATATTAGAAGGCAACACGGAGTAATAGAGCGTAAATCAATTATAGATGAAGACGCAGCCATACTTTCGTTAGATGCAAGGATGGCTTTTGACCTAGTGGAGTGGCCCTTTTTATTTGCAGTCCTTAAACATATGGGGTTTGGGCCAAAATTCTGCGCATGGATGCGTCTGTTATATACGCAGCCGGTGGCACAAGTTGTAGTCAATGGCCACCTATCGGACGAGTTCCCATTAGGCAGAGGGACTAGACAGGGTTGCCCACTGTCACCACTCCTATTCGCGGTGGTCCTGGAGCCCCTGGCGGCTTGGATTAGGCAGGACCTTACGATACAGGGACTGCGATGGGCCAACGGGTGGGAAGATGGGTGGGAAGATCGCATTTCACTATATGCGGATGATATTTTATTGTACCGAACGTCCCCTGCATGGTCCATCAACAGTCTTCTAGATATCAGTGCCGCGTACGGGTGGATGTCAGGGTATACCATCAACTGGGGAAAGTCACTTCTTTAGGTCCTACATGGCCCCCCGCCGCGGCTCCAGAGAGGATGCCCACTGCAAATAGTCACGGATGAATTTAAATATTTAGGAATATTTGTTACACATGATCATGTGCTATTCACGGAAAAAAACCTGACCCAGCCCCTGGCGCGATTTAAAAGAGACGTTAAGCATTGGCGTACACTACCCTTAACGCTCCTAGGGCGGGCAGCCCTATTTAAATTGATGGCGCTCCCCTGGTTAGGTCTCGCCTGACCCAGCGCATGCGCTGGTCTGGCGAGACTTATTGAGAGGGCTCCAAAAAGTGCTACCAGGCCAGCCTAGAGCTACAGTGCATGTGCGTGGGCGCGCGCCGCGCTTTACCACGATTACTTTCACTTTCACGGCCGCTTTGATGTTTGATCGCGGTCACTTTTGCGGCCGCAGGGCCGCTTTGCATAGCCAATAGGTCTCGCTTTTGGGACCTTATAAGTATTTAGTTATGCAACTGTTGCATGGCTAAACACTTATAAGGTCCCAAAGGCGAGACCTATTGGCTATGCCAATGCTTGTTTTTATATGCACTACAGAATACACTATTCCGTGTCCCAGATGCGTACTTCACAGCAGTCAATGCAGAAGTGACGTCGATGGCGGAATTGCCCTTCCGGATCTAAAGATTAATCACTGGGCTTCCCAATTAGTCGCAATCAACCAGTGGCTCCATGTCCCTCATGACGACCCCGCATACAGGTTAGATAGACACCTCCTAGAGCCATCAGGGATAATGGGTGCTCTATACAATAAGAGGAAGCATTGCAGCATTACTGAGCCTACACGACACACACTGCAAATATGGTATGCGGCGCAACACACACTAGGATGGGACGTTGTTGTCACACTGACGATGCCATTATGGGAGACAAAGCGACTTGGAATGTTGGGAAGGACGAAGGGATTTCGTGGCTGGGATCAAATGGGCATTTCCAAAGTGGGGGACTTGTGACAGCGAGGTGAGGTGGTTACCTTTGCTCATCTTCAGGCCACTTATGACATGCCCAGACGGAATTCTTCCGATACATGCAGGTCAGGCATGCATTGCAGTCCCTAATACCACCAGGTACGAGGCCTGAAGAGGCCTCTCCACTGGAGGATCGACTCCTGACGGACCACCTCCGCAAAAGGGCAATTTCATTGACGTACAAGAAAATAGTTAATAACCGGAAGGACCCTATGGTAGCGCTTAAGGTTAAGTGGGAACACGAACTTGGAGAGATTGATGAGGCGGACTGGCGGGAGGCGCTAGCCTCCCCCAGAGAAGCTACAATCCCATCAAGACTGCGACTAGTCCAATTAAAAATCCTGCACCGTACATACTACACTAGGCAACTCCTACATAAAATACGTCGAGCGGACACACCACTCTTGTCTCCGGCAATGCGGGGAGGAGGGCACATTTTACCACACCATCTGGTTATGCCCCAAAACAATACAGTACTGGACGGCGGTAATGCGAACGCTGTCCCAGGTCACACAGATCCGTACACTCCCAAACCCGAGATGTTGCCTGCTCAATATCTGGGAACCTACAGATTTAAATGTGGTGGCTCAAGACTGGGTAACTTTGGGCATGACGATAGCTCAGCGTAACATTGCCCAGCGCTGGGGATCCAGAAACTGACCCACACTTGATCAATGGTGCAAAGACATGGATACGGCAATGGTGGCGGAAAAGTCAGTATATATCCACCGGAGGTGTCCCAAAAAGTGGGAAAGGGCTTGGGGTGGCTGGAACAATTATCGTGGGAATATCTGTGAGCCCCCCCGCTGGATGAATCGAACTCAGATGCCAGTGGCTGAGCAGATTAGAAGGGGCACACAAATAGGGAGCATGGGTGATGGGACCGCAAGGCTGCCAGAGATGGAACGAGAAGGAGGGCACTATGAGATGTACTGTAATGCTAATGTTGATGCCGGAATAATTCAGTTCATATGTCATACGGAAGTAATATCTATGTCATGCTTTGCAAAATGTTTAATAAAAAGATTATACAAAAACAATAACATAACTGGTGTTGGTAAGGCCAGTCCATCAGTATCCATTTGATTGCAGGAGAATCAGCGAACGGGTGGTCAGCAGTACATTTGCAGATTGCATACATTGAACTTTGAATACAAAATAAATGTGCAGTCCATACTTGAAGCAGCAGTGAGTCACGCGAAGGAAGAGAAAGAAAGGATATGTGGTGTAGGCAAGTGCAATATAATTGCAATAAGAGACATAGTAATGGTTTTACCTAGACAGACATAACCAAGATGAATATGTTTAGGACCTTTTACGAATGGAATAACATTGGTACAACATCATGAAAGTAGACAAACACCCCTGCATTCAAACAGCTAAACTCCCCACCACTGGGCCCTAAACCTATCCAACTACCCTCTCTGTGGAGATACTCTTTTGTTCCAAGCCATCCCAGGCAATCAGAATTGCCAAAGTTGTCTTGGTGAATAATGCAATGTATGTCAAATCTTGGTACCATTAAGTTCTCCACCAATGAGTTCTTCAGTAGTCGTGGAGTTGTTTATTTTTTCCTTTCTTCTAAAACGTGCCTTTGCATTTTTATATTTTTGAATACTTATGCAATGGAAAAAAGCATCCCCTGACAAGTCACTTTTTCTGATAATTTAAATGTATTTACCAGTCAAGTGTTGAGGCCTCAAAAAACGTAAGGGTAGCTGTAGGAAGCACCGTTTGGGAATACTATGACCTTTCTATAATGCATTAAATTAATTGGAATAAAATAAGGTGCACCTCTAATGATGATGATGGGTGTATCCTCATAAAGATGTAAAGGATTGGGAAGAGCAGGGTAAAGAGGATCCAATATGCATCTGTATACTGGTCATGGCCTCGTAAGCTGAAATCCACCATGGAAGCTCAAATGAGGCTTACATCACAATGTAAGCCTCAGTTGAGCTCATTATGTAAAAGCACTCCCAGACCACAAGGCAAAATTAACATTGATTGAAGCATAAAAATATATGATTAAGAAAATGCCATTTGAATATATTGCCATTTTTCAATTAATATCGAACCTTAAAATGTTACTGCTGGAATTAAAGCAATTTGAATATACATTACTGATAATTAGAATTGACAACTAGAATATATAGTTCCCAGATTTGAAGACGATTGTGCTTGAAAACCTAAAATTTCCATCATGTTTTGGCTAACTGAGACCTTCATTTTTCACTTCCTGGAGATATAGACTTAAATTAGTGAGTGGTTGTTCGAGATAGCTTAGTTATTTCTTTGAGTTTAGCATTTACACTAGTAAATTCTTCATTAACTTTCACATTAGCAGCTTCATTAAAGCTAATCTCCAAAAGTCTGCGAAGGAATTATTTTCAGTTATTTTGTGGCAGTTTTTTCTCTTACCTCTAAAGCCGACCTCCATTTTCACAGTAGTTAATCTTGTTCTGTTCACCTGTTTCACTATCCATTTCCAACTCTTTGCCATAGTCACCATATTCCCTGATTAATTGCTGTAGTGCTTTGTCCTTTTCTCCATGAAGTCCCTCATTTTCTTGTTGTCATCTTTTACTGACTGCATCCATGAAAGCTTTTAGAAAGACTTTCTTTTCTTAAATAATGGTTTCCACAACATCATCTGGAGTGCTCACAGAGGTCTTGGAACCTTCATTTGAGTTTTTTAGGTATCGCCTGACCCAGCGCATGCGCTGGTCTGGTGAGACTTATTGAGAGGGCTCCAAAAAGTGCTAACAGGCCAGCCTAGAGCTACAGTGCATGTGCGCGGGCCGCGCTATACCGCGATTACTTTCACTTTCGCGGCCGTCAATAAAAAATTAGAAACTCTCTCTAATAATCAACCTGGATGCTCTTACTGGCCCCAAACCTCTCACAAAAAAAGGACATCAAGCGATTTACCTAAAAAAAAATCCCAAAAATCTAAAAGGGTCTCAGAGGATCTACCGGATAACACCGGTGATAGAGTGAGTGTACCAGACACTGTGGATGGGCAAGAAAGAGGCCCCACTGTCCCCATATCTAGCGACTCTGAGGGTGATGAAACCTACGAGCCAGAAATAGACCTATCATGCTCATCATAGTTCGAATCTGATTGTGAAGATTCATTCACAGCCAAACAAACAAGCATTGGCATAGCCAATAGGTCTCGCTTTTGGGACCTTATAAGTATTTAGTTATGCAACTGGCTAAATACTTATAAGGTCCCAAAAGCGAGACCTATTGGCTATGCCAATGCTTGTTTGTTTGGCTGTGAATGAATCTTCACAATCGGATTCGAACTCTGATGAGCATGATAGGTCTATTTCTGGCTCGTAGGATTCATCACCCTCAGAGTCGCTAGATATGGGGACAGTGGGGCCTCTTTCTTGCCCATCCACAGTGTCTGGTACACTCTCTATCACCGGTGTTATCCGGTAGATCCTCTGAGACCCTTTTAGATTTTTTGGATTTTTTTTAGAGGTAAATCGCTTGATGTCCTTTTATTGTGAGAGGTTTGGGGCCAGTAAGAGCATCCAGGTTGATTATGAGAGTTTTTAATTTTTTTATTGATGGTTTCATCGAGCAACCCCATCAATTTGCCTTATGCCTTATTAATTATGTCCTCTACTTTATTTTGTACTAAAGAGTCTAAATCAGGTTGGTTATGAGACATTGTGTCTCCTTTTTTTAATTTTTTTTTATTATACATAAAGTTATGAAGGGGGAATTGATGGAGTTGGAGGTTAAAAAAAGTATCGGGTAGGTACTTGCGTCCAAAAGGATGTTCTAGGGGTTAAATGTGGCAGGAGTTGGTAGATCGAGGTGACAGGCTCCTCTTTTGCTGAGTGGAATTGTCGTTTGAGCTTTAAAAGAGCTCAAACGGTGAAAAGTGGTGAAATCCTAAGGTCCTTTCCTCCTAATGGGAGAGGAGGGGTTCATTTCCTGGAGTTTGTTGTTTTTCCCGGTGCGGTCGCGTTAGCAGAGAGGCCGCACTGGGAGAAAGCGGGTCGAGGTTACCTCGGGAGGTGAGCCAGAAGCAATCTAAATATTATTAAAGCGGGAGACCCGACATTCAAGGCGAGGGCGCCGAGATCGGTGCCCCAGCATTGCAGCGCGATGCGCGCGTGAGTAGAGGCTTCAAATAATGCCCGCGTGAGAGACGCCTGGCGCGCCCGAAATGCTTTGAAATGCTTATCCACTTGGGCAATGGTTGACGAGGGGGGCGGTGGGAGACAGTTACGGCTGTCGGTATTGGGGAATGCCAACAAGGAAAGAAAGCTCCGGTTAAACGCTACGAGCGTTTGAAAAATGCTTGTCGATTTGGGCAAATGTCGATGTCTGAAAAAGATGCAAGAAAGACACGGGTGTGTCTGTGCTTGGGAATATTGACTAGGGGACAAAGAGGGGGGGGGGTAGAGTGGAATGAGGTGATAAAGTTCACAGTGGCAGATCATGGGAATCAAGATTAGACATAATCTAATAGGTTAAGTGGTGAATACATAGTGAATCCTTTCTAAATAATACATAATAAATCATTTCTAAGTTATAATAAATGAAATAAAGTAAATAAATGCCCAAATATGATCAAAAGTAGTATTGGATAGCACAAATGGAAGAGAGAGCAAAGTGTACTTATCTGGTGAGCAGCAGCAATAAAAGAAGGAAGATGGCTGCCTGTCGCTGGACTACATTAATGTTCAGAATGTTTTCAATGTTCAAAATTCTTCTCTATTTTTGCTGCTGTGAACTGGCAATAAAAGAAGATTGCATAATATTGGCCTCCGTGTCGTGCCATAAAATCAAAATATTCACCCCCAGTCAAGAGATCTGGGTTAAATCCATCCT
Organism: Triturus cristatus; assembly: GCF_964204655.1. Taxonomy (NCBI): domain Eukaryota; kingdom Metazoa; phylum Chordata; class Amphibia; order Caudata; family Salamandridae; genus Triturus; species Triturus cristatus. Next base: position 966,700,346 of record NC_140593.1, on the reverse strand, counting down.
TCTTTTACTTACCATGCCACTCCAGTTTAGACCTGGCCATATGCAAATCAGTCTTGACCCTGTGCTTCATGGGAACAGTCCAGCCTGAATTGCCAAGCCAGGTGTAGTGGGTTCGGGGCACAGAGACGTCACACAAGGCGGTTGAAGTCTGACAGACGTAGATTTATTTGTTAGATGGTACACAGTCTTAATTACACCAGGAACTGTTGTTGGTCTGAGGTAGACAGGAAGGATATCGCCGTACGTCGTCTGCGGGCTTCGGACTCGTCGTCCCAGTCAAGGCTCTCGGTTCGGTCTGGTCTCTCGTCACCGTTATTCCGAACAGAAGGAAAAAGGAAAGCATGTATTAGGCGTGCTGCCTCGCTTCCGCGAATGAAGGGGCCAGGAGTGAGGGACACCGTGAAACAAGGGGGCTGATAAGTGCTCTAGTGCTCGAGGTGCTACGACAGGAGTGAGGCCGGTCGGATTTTAGCTGTGACGGTTTTACAGGGATTTTCCCTTCCCCACCCAGCCTGCGACTTTCCCCCGTACCTGCTCCAGCCACGCTCCTCCCCCGGGAACGTGGCAGGGCGATTCGCCGGATCGTTGGCCTCCTGGCTTGTCGGGTGCAACTCCTGCAGCTTCTTCGATGTCCGCTCGTGGTCCTTCCGTCTGCTCCGGTCGCCACTCCTTTCGCCAGTCTGGTACGCTCTCCTCCGATCTCCCGTAATCCTCCTCTCTCACCGCCGCTCTTCTCCTCCACTCCAACTCGTACTCCAACTCCGAGGAAACGCCGTCCGTCAACTTCCTGATGCGGCTCACCTTTGAAGTCCCGCCGCAGGAAACGTCATGCAGGGGAGGAGTCTCGTTCCACGGGATTCCTCTCTTAAAGGCGCCGTGTCCCTCTTCAGGCATCCGGGCTCGTGACGGGTAGGCAGTCCAGTCCTTGAGGTTATCAGGTACCTCGTCAGCCTGTGTGAGGACACAAAGGGGTACAGTGGGGTCTTTTGACCAACAGGGCCAAACAGGTGAGTCCCTCTCTGCCACATCCCCAGCCCCGTCACACCAGGTTCTCCCTGGACCGGAAACGAGCATCCTAGGACCGGTTTCGGGGTTTCACTCCTCTTCAGCCAGGATAGCTTGATTCCAGTGGCACAGTGAGCCCACGACCCACGTCTGGGCATACCTGGCGCACTTAGGGCGAGAAAGCAAAAGAGACACAATTGATGGACGGATGAAGAACAAATCAAAACATTCACCTCCAGTCAAGAGATCTGGGTTAAATCCATCCTTTCTTTGCTCACCATGCCACCCCAGGTGTCCTGGCTGAAAAGGGCTGAAACCGGTCATAGGTTGCTTGTTTCTAGTCCAAGGAGGATCTGGCCTGGCAGTTCGGGCTGAACTGTTCCCTTGAGGCACAGGGTCAAGACTGATTTACATATGGCTGGGTTAAAACTGGAATGGCATGGTGAGCAAAAAAACCATGGATTTAGGCCCAGATCTCTCTACTGGGGTAAATGTATGACATTGCTCTGCATTCTGTCCATCAACTGTTTTTGCATTTGTCACCCTGAGTGGGACGGGTATGCCCAGACGTGGGTCCCGTGCTCTAAAACTCAGATCAGTGGCACATTGCCAGCTTCGGAGATTTTCTTTCACAAAAGGACATTTCCCTCCTATCTCCTCTTATAAATTGTGAAACCTATAGGGGATACAAGAGCCTGAATTAATCTTAAGCACTGTTGGTTATTAAATGCTCAAACTATTACATTGTTTTTCTACTATTAAACCCAGATGCATTTTCAGCTCTCTGTGCCTCAGCAGCTGTAGTCCCTTGCTAAACCCACTCTTCAAAAATGGACCAGTTGCTGAAGGGCCAAAGGCTTTACCCTGAGATGGCGATCTGATCTTGATATGGCCTTTTCTTCACGTTGTCTGCAGTGTTCCGTGTCTGCTCCTTTATACCACAGGAGCTGGAGTGGAGAGCTTTGAAACTGTCATTTGCAGTTTGTCTGAGTAGAACCCTTCATGGGCTCTGCAAGCATTATAGGTTGCGGGACTTGATTCATGGTACTGTGTTACCTTCCAGCACCAGAGCTGTGCTAACTGCCTCATAAGAGAAGTACCAACACATCATCATCCAATTGGAAGTTGCATGTGTCCTATGAGTAATACCTTTAGTGCACAGTTGGTGTTTTGCTTCGGATTATAATATGCTATTCAACAAGGCCTCTTATAAAGCTTCACAGTATACCGGATTAGATCACCCTCAAGCCCAGCCAGATGTTCGTCCTCACCCAAGGTAGATGCCTAAGAAGAAAATGAGTGTTATGGCCCTGGGCCTACAGCACATTCAGAGCCCCATGCTTTACTCCTGCCTGTATCACTTCAGTCGCTGTGCCCCTCCAAAATTCCCCAACTTTAGTATCTGGGCTGCCAAGTTTATTCTTCAGGACTAACTGGAACATGCTTTGTTCGGTCCTGAAAGACTCCATGTTACTTTAGGCCTCACAGGCATCTGAAATAGATTCAAATTTCTCTGTAGCGATTGCGTAGTGGTGGTGTACTGTCCCAACCACTGTGGCTCAGGTATTTTTCCCCATGCATAGTTGCAATATCCAAAGCAGCATGGCAACTACACCACTACTCTATGCCAATGCTTGCTTCTCCACTGCGATCTACACCATACAAATCTACCCTGCACCACTCCCTTCTACACATTTGCACTCTGTGCTCCTGCACTCTATGCCAATTCACTGTACGCCGCTGTACTCTACACCATTACACTCTATGCCACTCTACGCAACTGCACTCTACCCTGCACCACGCCACTTGACTGTACCCTGAAATAATCTACTCTGTGCCACTGCACTTTACGCCACTCTACATCACTTTACTCTACGCCAATCCACTCTTCACAACTGCACTCTACTCTGCATCACTGTACTGTCACTCTACAACACTGTACTCCACTGCACTTTGACACTACTCTGCAACACATCACTCTCCTCCACTGAACTCTACGCCACTCTACTCTGGGGCTAACATTCATCAGACATTACAGGTCCGTCTACAGCAAACAAAGGCGGGTATTGGTTAAAATGCTTACTAAATTACGTGCGTGTCATGGATCAGAAGATGCCACGCACCCTCTTTGTGTTCTGGCGTTCTCTCACACGTTGAGCTGCCCTTATGTTCTGTCTTCATCACCTCGTGCCATTTTGTTAAGGCAGCAAACATTCATTTTAATAAACAGCCCCTGCCAATCCGTTTTTTTTGTTCTGTTTAGGACACCTCGTGGCGCCTTTTGGCTGGAGAAAGATCGGAGGCCCAGCCAAAAGAGCACCCTCTTTCAACTGTTGTGGAATCGACTTACCGTTCTGGGGTGTATGCTTCAAGGTCCGTTTCCACCAACGTATCGGTGGCTTACAAGACTTTTGCGGTAACTGATGAACGAAATGAAAACCAGAGGCTAAAGGGAGCAGAATTAAGATATTTGGGATTTCAGACTAACCATCATTATGATTGCAAAAACTTGAACCCGATTTTGATATACTAAATGTGTTAGTGTTGATAACTTGCTTTTATGTCTGTTCCCTTCGCGTTACCAACATACTGGGGGTCCCAAATCTTTGAGGCAATCAGGAGGTCTGCTGTGAATAGCTATAAGAACATATTATCCTACAATGAAATCCACGTTTCATCCTGTCATGTGTCTTAGCTTGTTTCCTTGAGATCTACACTGGTGGTCAAGTAGATTTCTCTGGGACTACAATTGAAATATTGGGGAGAAAAGAAGTGTTACAGATGATTTTATGGTAAATATTCAGGGAAAAGTGGCAAAAGTAATTCATATGGTTGCTTTTGTATAAGTATAAATTAAACAATTTTCATCCACAATAGTGGCCAAAATCGCCACACGAGCAGCTGATCAAAATGGTGGCATGGTGCCATCTCATGGCATTGGGCGTCTAGTTTTGTGTATTTTCCGCAGCTTAAATAATTAACTTTTGTTATCCACACCATTTTTTTTTTCTAAGTCGCGGCCTTAAAAAACGGGAACAGTCCTTGTCGTACGAACCCCATGCCTCTTGTATCCTATTCCCCTTTTCATAATGAAAATATATATTCATTTATTTTGTGGTTTATGTGAAGCGCTGTATAACGCTAATAGCCACTCGAAGCGTTCTGACAAGGCAATGGGGTGGTTAACTGAGTTTTGCAAGCACATAATTATGGGACAAATATAATCGATTGTTGTAGTTTTCCATCCATATGAGCACCAGCAAGAGGAAAATAGGCAGGCGGTCATGCTGCCCCACATAGTTGAACAACAAACTCCTCTGGATTTTAGCATCGGGATGCTCGATTAATAGTGGCTTAATACGATTTTGAATTTCTGAGAGCAATGCTGAATGATAAATTAATAGGCAGATTATTTTGATCAACACGATTGAACTCTTGCAACTTAAATTACATATGAATTATTGGTTGTCAGAAGTGAAGAACGATTTATCCATTTTTAAAGCATTTCTATACCTAGTCACCCACCATACGCCTCCAGCCATGCATTGCTAAATGCTCCTTTGTCCTGTAGTCACTCGTACCATAGCATTCCATTCCTACAATTTTCTCTGACATCAAAGCCGAACCAATAATGACCTAAACATGTGGAATTACATAAATTAACAGCAGTGTCACAATGCAACAAGCGGAGGCCCTATAGTCCAGCTCTGTACCACGAGTGCGTACGCAACGGTCATTCTACAAAACAATGCATCATTCATTTCTGTAAGACATTCATGTCCTTGTCGTCTGCTTCAAAGTGAGTGTTGGTAAAATAAACACCATGATTAATTGTGCTCAATGTTGTACGTCTGTTAGAGTTCTTGATTTTTTTTTTATTTTTTATTTTATTTTAATCGGTTGCTGCAAAAAATAAATAAAAAAAATAAGCTGTTGGCTGCATCTAATAACAGCAGTGCAGCGCCATCAAGACCAGACCTGCTAGACAGGATGCTGAGACATTTGAAGGAGACGCTGAGACGACCTGCTGCTAATCGTCGCCTATTCTGGTTAACTGGGTAGGACTTGCTAGTTCTCTGTGGCTTGCAAATGCGTAAGAGATTTGGCTCTGGGTGTTTGGCAGCAACTGAGAGCACTCACTATTCAAAGAAATGGGTATGTTGAAGGCCTAGCGCACTTTTGACTAGTGGGTAACCAAAACTGCAGCTTTTCCCAGGGAGATCACCAAGGAGGAAACCGAGAAGGAGCAGGGGGCATTGAGGGTGTGTGGTGTCTCTCTGAGATAACCCATGGAGTCACTGATTTGCGTATGTTAAAGTGTCTAGTTTTAGTACAACTGTGTGCTTTCATTAAGGTCTTTCTTGCAAAGATGAGAACTGGCGTGGACATTAACAATATTGCACCTCCACACCACCTCCCTGAAAAGCCTGTGACTGCATGGCCTCCCTGCCCTAAGAGTCCAGTACGAAAGGGGTTGCACATGTTTCATTTTGTAGAGATGCAATAGGCTGTGCCATAGGACACCACTGCCACACAACCTTAACTCCAACAGGTGAGGCCCAGTAGCCACTACTTGTCCTGTGGCTGCCGGAGTGGGTATGACTGCTACTGCGTTGAGAGAAAATGAGGTATTAAATACGTTTTTTGTTTGTTTAAATTTCTTCATGGATAACTGTATTACTTAGGAAATGTCAATGGTGCCCACCTGCTATGCAAGCATTTATCTGGTTTCATATTGCTGGTGTAGTAGGTAGATAACCAAAGGTTAGTTGCATATATAGGTTATGGTAAAGATGCATTAGGATTGTCTAACATGTCAACTTTTTCCCCATAACTTGGTGATCAAAATAAATGGTGGATCCTGTTTGGTTCCAGAGAGAGACTGAGGAATGGGCGGTGCCCAAAAGATGAGACTCCTCCTTGACTGATTAGACTCAACTGAGCAAAGGAGAAATTAGATACAGTTTGCCGGCTCACAAGTGAGGCAGTTGGTAATTAAACATGATTGGACTCTGGTTGTGCCCTGTGCTTGGAATGAGTACAATTATTAATTGAAGGACCAGTCTTTTGCCTATAGACTTGGTAATTCTCACTGCAGTAGTATATGTAATAGTTGCTCAAAGTTAGAAGCTCCAAATTGTATCTTGTGATTGAGCTGTCAGCCTGCCGCAAGGAGTGATATTGTATATTGCAACTTTACATCTTGGCACTATCTTCATTTTCTTAGTAGTGTGTTCTGGGTATGTGAATGATTTTGAAATTAGGTTGTTCAGCTAGGAACAAAGCCATAGGACTGGTTTGATTGTTTTAGTTTTTTTTTTAATTAATGCCATGATTAAGAAGAATGACTAGAGGTATTTATGTTGTTCCCCATTAGCTTGAACTCTGACAGTTACAATACACATTGTTGTGAAAGCATTTACCAAGAAATGTTTTATTAATGGAGCACAACATTTTGAGGTGCCTGGATTAATGGTTGCATTTGTAGGTCAACCCATAAACTATGCAGACTTGTGATCTGCCTCAATTTTATTCCCCCAAGCAGCTTCTTGGAAAGCCTAGTTAATATGTTCCAAGTGTGGTTTGTCTGCGCTGCTGAAATCCAAATAAATCAATAGAATGTTGCCCCCAGGAAATGGAGCACATGGCTAAATTTGACTGAAAACTACAGGGGAAACCTTACCTGACCTGGTTACTGTTGTGGTTGTAAATTTATAGCTCTTTCTCAATGTGTTGTGTAGTGATAGATGTTAGTTCTTAGTAGGCTCAGACTACTGTTTTGCTGCTCCTTAGTGCACCTAATTGGGTGACCACCTACGGGTGTCGTTCAGTTTCTTAAAGAGAGAGATGACGTCAAGACACACAAGATTGCAGCTATCAATTAGGTCAGAGCATTATTGTGTACACTTTCGAAATTTTTGTGTACATTGAAGGTAAGTGGATGTTAGCAGGATTTGAACCTGTCCTTTTTAGGTAGATGAAACTTGTGCCACTGATTTAACACCTTCGGTGCATCGGACGGCCCCCGTGTGGCTGTCCAATGCAGAATCCGCTAAAAGCGTATTTTAAAATAACATTTAGCTCTTTGAATTCGCTGTGCTATACCTTTAATCCCTATGTTTTTGGCTCTTCCCTGTCGCAGACCTTTGGCCCACCCACACAAGTGAGGTATCATTTTACCCGGAGAACAAGAACGCTGGGTGGTAGGACATTTATGCCGGCACGGGGATCCCAAACAAAAATGTATGGAAAAAGTGATTTTTCCTTTCAGCTAAATTTGAGGTTTGCAGGGGATTCTGGGTAGGGAAACGTTGGGGGATTCACGCAAGCAATACCTCCCTGGACTCCCTAGGGTGTTTAGTTTTCAGAACTGTGTGGGTTTGGTAGGTTTCCCTAGATGGCTACTGAGCCCGGGGCCAAAAACCCAGGTGCCCCTCCTGGGGAAGGGGGGGGGGGGGGGGAGGCCTAGCAGAGAAGGGGTTAAGTATTAAGCAGATGTTCAGCAGCAGAGCTGTTCTGTCTTCAGAGTGTTAATGAGTTATGTCCTTTTTTCATGTACAAGCCAACTACTGCTATTTGCAATTGGAGGATTTAATTATTTCCTTGTATTGACCCAACAATGATTTGCAGAAACCAATGATAAAACCAAACGTTATTACTCCTCTTGAGCGCCATTGAATTGGCACTGTAGATGTACCGTTTTCCCATGATCCCTCTTCATCAGCTGTGTTGTAATTTAAGTTTTTAGGCTGTGTATTCGGCTTCTGTCTGGTGCTCTGTGTGTTCAAATCAACCTACCTCCGAGAACCTGGCCACACTGTCCCTGGGTATCCTTTTGACATTTGCTGTTGACAAACACATTGCCAAGCCATTTGGACTGCAGTACTTATAAAAACAGAAAGCTGCTGCTCTAGTCTGCTTTAGGCTCCAACCAGGGCTCCTCCAAACACGAGATTGGTATCTATGCTATTTTCTCCACTATGATCTCATAGATGAATTATATACAGAAAGTGCTCATTTTGTTTTTCCCCTCTGTATTAGGCTGCTTTTAATATTTGATTCAGAACTTTAATGTAAAGCAGACCTATTTGTTATACTGTTTTTTTAGTTCGAGTTTACCAGACGTTTAGTTGCAAAAGACCTGTAGTGGACTTGCCAAAAAGTTACAGCCAGCCCATTGTTTACCATTCATTGACTCATATCAGCGTGCTTTCTATTTGATGACTTTCTTCTTGTCTATCTTCTGTTTGTCCCTCTGCTGGAGCAAAGTATCTGTACTATTGCTCTTAATATCGGTTTATCTTATCACTACTCGCTTTTAGGGAACTTTTTTCTATTTGGTTAAGCACTTCAGGAGTGAATGTGTTTTCCAGCTCTCCCCTCTTCCTGTGTGCTCCCCTTAAATTTCCTCTTCCTTGCTCCATGTTTATCTCTTGTGTAATTCTCCCCGGCCCCCACTGGTGCTCCGTGTAGCTCTCGCCTTTGCATGCTTCTCACAGCTCCCAATGTTGCAGTCCGTTGTGTATGCTTCTGTCTCTTATGTGCTTTGCCGCCCCACTGTTATACTCTCCCAGCCCTCGCACCCTGTGTTTATTGGTGGGTGCTTTCCATCTCCCTTTGTCTTGTCCCTCATGCAATGCCTCACCTTCCTCAATCCCACCTGCTGTGCCCATTTGCTCCTCTGTTACCCTTCAGTCCTTTTTCATTTATTCTTTAAATATGCGCTTTTACGCTAAAAGCTTAATTTATTTTTATTTACAGATCCATGTTGCATCTACCATCTTGTATTGGTAAATGAAAAATTAAATGGCACCCACGCCATGATTTTGGCATGCATACATATTCTCACATTAAAGTGTTTTGTAATGACGTGACTGCTAGCAGCAGTTGTCATTGCACCTTTTTCAAACAAGCACTAGCAAGGCCAATAGGTATTTATGAATGCACTATCAAGCCAGACCTAAAAATCCATATGCGTGAATGACTGACCTCCTCCCATCTGTGATGCTGCCAGAGAAAAACACCATAAATTATTTAGTTATCTAAGACCTGTTATTAGCACTACAATGGCGAGTGTGCGCCCCTGAAATTCAAGCTCAGAGAGCTGGATAAACAAAATGATCTCAGCTGTGTGTAGGGCAAGCACTTTTTTTGTGGAAGCATACAACGTCTGCCCAATCAAGATGTGTTCCTGACTCCCAACATGTGGGTGGAGCCAAAGCCCCTCTCCTGTTGATTCTCACATATTTGTCTGGCGACAGCTGCACTGGCAAGCCAGAACATAAAAATGTATGTATTGCTGCACATCACCAGGGGAAGGGTAAAGCACAAAACTGTAGATCCTTACCAAAAGACACTGGCAAAGCCAAAATGTCCAAAAGGCTTTACCAATGCTTGTTTTTAGATATTGTAAAGAAAGAGCTGCATGAATGTTGCATCAATTAAATTTTATCGCAGTGTTTACTGTTGTCGGAGAAACAAATCAAAGGGGAACAGCCAAGTAATTGGGCTGTTTCTCCAGGACGAAGTGAGGTCCATTCTTCGCTTTGTTGTAGTAAAGAAGGTGTATGTTTGTATAAGGGTGCAGAATTTCACGATGTAACCTACTAAAAAATGATTTCACAGGATTAGCTAATGAAGAGCATTTAGCAAAGAACACAGTGCCTCAAACCAACATTTCTAGCATGTATATGCACTTAGTTTGCTGGATTAAAATTTCTGGTCTTAAGTGTTAAATTGAGCACGTTTTTCAGAATATTTCAAGATAGTTTGACACTCGCTGCTCCGCACTGAGTTTGTTTTAAAAACGTGATCGACTAAAAAATCGGGTGAAAAATCTTTGTACCTGGCTGGGAAATACAAAACATTCTTTTTTTTCACACACTTCTCGCTTCCATCACTTACCGCCCAATGTTCTTCTATGTATAGAACACTCTACAACCTCTGCATTCACCGGAGTGTGTTTAACTAATGTTGGCTAGCGAGGGCAATTGTATTAGAGCTAGTAATTGCTATGATCATTGTATTGACTAGTATAAGAGGAGAGAAACAAATGACTTTTTAGTAAAGGTTGCTGCTTCTTCAGAACCAAATTGTGTGCATTGTTAACATAGGAGCGCATCAAATAGTCACCTCCAGTTGTGGCCATTTCCCCAGAACCCAAGTGAGACCATCCCTTTTTTCTGGGTTGTGTGTGATTTCTTTGAAAAACAATTTCATGAAATACCATTTCAGAGAAACCATTTCATCCTAATTGTTTAATTGAAATTTTCAGAATGAATGGCATTTACCTTTTCCCAGAAAATAATGGAATGTCTTTTTGATCGAAATTTTGCTTTTGAATGCTTTATTTTTTCAAGCGTAAATAAGGTTGCAGGGCTCACTTTCACAAACAATTTTACTTGCCATAATTATTTGAGTGATTTACTTCAGGGGACATTATTACATTATAATTACAACTTTTACATTTTAAAACAATTACTTTCGATGATTTTAATTTTCTGACCCATCAATACCTGTAAACCCCATCCATTGCTGACCCCTCACAACCCTAAAAACCATGAATCCCTCCCCCAAAAACCACTTACCACACCTAAACTACACTAATCCCTGAAGACAAAAAAACCTTTTTTTACCCCAGAAATCCTCTATCCCTGGACCATAAAATCCCTCACTACCCCAATTTCACCCATTCCTGAACCCTAGAAACTCCTTTGTACACCTAAACCCCACCCATCCAATACCCCTTAAAAGACCTCGGCAAACCCAAAATCTACCCATCCCTAAACCCTAAAAAAAAGACCAGACAAAAAAGAAAAACCTCCCCGCCCTTAAACACTACTCATCCTTGAACCCTAAACACTTGTTTCTACATCTATGCTCCAGCCATCCCTGAACCCTTAAAACCCCTCACCACCCTAAACTCCACTCCCATCCTGAATCCTAAAACCTCTTAACCACCCCAGGTGCTACCCACAATTCAACCTTAAAAATCCTCACAGCCCTAAACTCCGCCCCTCAATGAACCCTAAAACGCTCAACAGCCTTACACTCCACCGATCTCTGAAACCTAAAAACACCTTAAACCTAAACGCCTCATCCGTGAACCCTAAAAACCTGTCTCCACTCCCAAGCTCCACCCATCTCTAAACCCTAAAAACCCCTCTCTATGCCCGAACTCGAATTATTCCTTAGTTGAAAAACCTCTCATCACCCTAAAAATTACCCATACCTGAGTCCAGAAACCCTCATTGTCCTAAACTCATTCCAAGTTTAATTTAATTTTGGATTTTCCTTAAAATCATCTTTCCTTGTAAATGTTAACTTACATTTTTGTAATTTTTTTTTATTTCCTTGCCATGTTTTAGTACAAGATAATGTTTCAAAAAACTTGGATTAGATCAATTATCAACTGTGCTTCTGATGGGCCTTTCTGATTCAAGAAGCTCTCATATATAGGCACCGCTTAATTTATGAATCTATTGTAGATGGAAATCAAAAATTCAAAGTTTGAGAAAAATGTAAAGTATTGAATCGGAATAAGGATACAAATTCAAAACCAATCCCTATCGCAGTCTATTAAACCAAACAATATAATCCACTCTGAATTTATGTCTAAAAGCCATGTTCTCTATAATTAGTTTGCTAAAGCCATGTCTTTTGAAAAGATTAATTTGTGACTTCTGGGGTGAAGAAATGATCCTAGGTAAATGAGGACTAGAAATCCAGAATGAGGATCTGTAGGAAGGTGGAGTATTATGTGGTGGTGATGATGGTTAGGCTTTCCTATGCAATACTCTTACAATACACCAAAGATGGTCCTTGGATTCACAATAATAAATCCTTACCTCAGTTCTGGTACAGTGGCAAAGAGCAGTCAGGCTTTACCAGAGAAACATGTGTTAAGCATTTCAGAGTACCAACATGGACGATAAGTAATTGACATGACTCAAAAGATATCCAACACCAATTTATAAAATTGAAGCAGATTTTTTAAATCTAAATTTAGACACCAAAACTAGGTCAATCAGATAGGTATAATTGAAGTTATTGATTTAGAAGCAAAATTAAATCAGTGCGAAACAGTACAGCAAAACTTTACCATTGTGGTCAATGTGAAAAAGCACTAGTGACAATCGTTCATTGCAAGTCGAGTGCGTGGAATCCAAAGAGCGTAAAGGGGATGTGGCTCCCAGGACCAAGCCACAATAGTCTGTTTGGTTTTACCTGGCTCGAGAAGCTTGGGTGCAGGGTTGTCTTGGTTGTCCTTGGCGCTGAAGCTCGAGCCGCGGGGGAGCTGGTTTTACTCTTGCACTGTGTTGGGAAGGAAACGGGTGCAAAACGTCAACAGCGAAGCCACTGCTGACATTGGATGAAGGTTTTGCGCGGTTACTTCATGGTGCAGCGTTGAGTAAAGGTGGTGATTGCCGGACTAGCCACCAACAAGACTTGGCAGCGGGAAGGTCAGCAGAATGTTATTTTGACATCTGGAGGACCGGAGGAAAATTGTAGCCATCTGAAACTTGGTGGAGGTCAGGACTAAGTTTCCCCCAATGCATTGAACCATCTGCTTTTGGGTGATCCCTATGAGGGCTCGATGGCCAGCGATTCTTTGGTTCCTGTATATCGTTTTTTCCTGCTGTTTGCAGGGGACTAGTGGCACTAGTCCAGGGGAGTCGAGTTGCTTTGGCTCTCAAAGGGGTTCCTCTGACTTGGGAAACCGACCTCTGGTCCGGGACGAGTCACAGTCGTGCAGTTCCAGCAAGGTTGCTGCCCAGTATCATGTTATCTCAGACACTGGTCTCTTCTTTGTCCTTTGTTGCAAGTCAGATCAAAACTGAGGTTGTGGTGTTGGGGGTAGCCCTTAAATCCTAGATTTGGGGCGTTGAGAGTGTGGGTACCAATGGGCAGCTAGCCCCAGTGGCTAATACGCCCATGAGATGTCACCTTTTCTACCCTGAACCATTTATTATGCCACTTTGTAAAATTACAGAAACCTTTCTTAGCTGTACAGACCAGGTAGCCCACACTCGAGGTGTGGGCTAGCCTTCCGGGGCTGTATGCCTAAAAATGTAATTTTCCTGCCTGCTCGGATGTAAATGTGCCTGGAAGCAGGGGGAAGCTGTTAAATCCTTTGGGAGGCAGCCTGGTTGCATGTTACAGGTGGTGAAGACTTTGAAGCTCACTGACGTGATGTTCCACTCAACTAGCCATCCTGTCAGTTAGGGAAGTGTGACCTCCTTCCTGTCCAGACCATTGTTTCAGACTCCTGGGAGACTTCACACTTCCTCGCAGTGGGTCAGATACTGTCTTGCAACTGTGGGCTGACAGCCTGAGCACGGGAAAGGCTGGAACAACTAGGTGGGCAACGAGATTTGTGCCGGAGGTGACGAGGCACGTTGTTCTGATCCCAAACATGACACATTTCAGTGGTACCATAATGGAGCTGGCAACCTCCAGTTTGTCTGGGTGCCAGCTCATGTTATCATATGGACTGCTTATCACTCATAGTGTCCTTTAATTGAAAAGGCCACTATAGGCACATATAAGCTTGCACTGATATATCCTCACCTTTAATATAATGCACCCTGCCTCCTGGGCTCAGGAGGCCTTCCTTAGGGGTGACTGGCATATATTAAAAATAGTGCATTGACTTTGCCACACAGGATGAGGGCAAAGTAGAGTTTGAGCAGTTTGCAGTGCTCCTGCAGTGGCAGACCTGCTGTCATCAATTTACTGGGGTCACTCAGGATGGCACAAGCAGTGCTTCAGGCCCTGGTTACCCATTTAACACCCATGTCCTGGGTACCACCAGTACCATATACTAGGGACTTATAAGGGAGGATTAAAGCCCTTGTGAATTGGGGTTACCAGTTCACTTATATCAGTTTTAGAGAGGGAGAGTACTGGCATTGGGGCCTTGGCAGCAGACCTCAGTGCACTTTGAGACCCATAATCATCCGCATTGGAGCAAAAAGTAAGGGGGGTGGTGACCATACAACAAAGGCACTTTGCTACAGGATCCCACTGTGGACACATTTGGAATGCAAGCTTCATTGATGCAAGGATTTACATTAATGCAAGGATTTACTTCGGTGTGTTCTCCCATTACTGCTGTTTCTAGCATTCTGGAGGCAAGCTCCAAGTCAGGTTTTACTTTACAGCTATTTAAAGTACTGAAATCATTATCTTTTATTTGTTCAGCGATTACTGTTCTAGGTCTGCAACTTTGAAGGTCTGTAAATGACAATGTTAATAACCAAACTCTGGTACATAACTTTATCAACTCAAGATTGATAAGTCAGAGTGGTGTCACCAGTGTTCTAGCCTGTGACATTAGGTTTATAAAAATATCTGCAGTAGATGTGAAACTCACTGCATTCACTAAGTGACTTCTACAGCTTGGCTCACATTAGTATACACATTTTCATGTTTCAGGTCTGATCTAGAGACTGCCATTACCTGTTTTGCCAATCTCATTTTATAAAAAAATCCTACATGAAAAAACCTATACATACAGAACTTGCCAGAGTTTGGGTTGTCAGCCTTCTTCATTTATTGTTTGTAAACCAGTTAAAAACCAGTGTGGTAAACCGGTATGTAAAGCAATACTTGCAACAGTACTTACAATTGCCGATGATCGTCTGGAGGAAGAGCTGCAAACACTAGGCTAACTGAGAGAAATGCATCTTGATGTAAATGTGAGTACAGGTGTTCCTGGGTCCTTCCTCCATGGGGCTCAGTTGACCCTTCGCTTGAGTGACCAGAGCGCAACAGCATTTGCAAGTGTTGTGCTTTCTGGAATGAAAGGTGAATGCAAGTGGTGTACACTTTAATAGAATCCTGTGTATGTCCTTATGAATGCCGTGTACTCTTAAAAGCCACCTTGGCAGAAACATGTCGACACTTTAGTGGTGTTGGGGTACTCGTTCCCCTACACGCCATGGATGGTTTTAATACCAAGTGGTACTCCGCCAAGCAAAATCCATACCGGTTTACCCCACTGGTTTTTAACCTGTTTAGTGGATCCCTAGCTCTATAAGGGCTTAGAAAGTGCCCCCTTGACTTCAAGGTGCAGGCCTGCTCCCCATCAAGCCGGGATTTGGAGAGCGTTCTGTGGTCCAATAATGAAGCATGACACCTGGTAGGCGTGTGATGATCCAGTCAACTTTTTTGTATGTGTCAAAAAGCTGTGAGACAGATGGTAAAAAACTAGTAGGTAGAACCTGTGAAGTAGCCTCAGTAGAGATCTCTGGTTGCTCTCCCACAGTTAACCCTGGTGGCTTTTTTAGTTCTTTTAATGCCTGCAGCATATGATTTCCCCCCACCCCATTCATCATGACTCAGTGGGTCCTCAACCTTGTCCTCTCCTACTTTCTGATGTGTGCGCCATTTGAGCCCCTGCACAATTGCCCTCTTAAACTATTGACCATCAAAACTTTCTTTTTAATGGACATAACCTCATCCAGGAGACTCAGCGAATTGTGTAAAGTGCACCCTCCTTATTCCACCTTCTACCTGGACTATCAGGTTCTCCAGACACGTGCCTCCTTCAGAAGGCTGTAACTCCTTTCCAGTATGCTAGATCTTACTGCTTTCCTTCTTTGCTCTGCCTCATCCCTCCAAAGAGGAGGAGAGACTCCATTGTCAGAACCCAAAAAGAGCATTGTTGATCTATCTTGACCAAACAAAAGAGTTCTGGGTGGATTGTGAACTCATTGTGGGCTATGCAGGAGCTAAAAAAGGGAAGGCTCAGCAGCAGCAAACCATCTCGAGATTGATTGTTCTATGAATTTAGATCTGCTATGCATTGGTGAAAAAGCAAGCCTATGAGGGCGTGCAGGCTCACTCCACCAGAGCCGAGGCTGTGACCACTACATTAGCCTGCGGCGTCCCTTTCCTGGACATTTGTGAGGTGGCAATGTGGGCCTCCCTACATAAGTTCACCAAGTAACTACTGCCAGACAGGCCCGTCGTGACGGGCACTTCGCCCGTTCAGTCCTGTTGGACTTTGTGATTTAATTGGCTTCGTAGACCCACCTCTGAGAAGGTATTGCTTGGTATCTTTTCTAAGGTAAGGAATCTACAGGTAGAAGTCTCTGTCAGATTAACAAGTTACTTAACTTCGGTAATGCCTCATGTGGTACTAGCCGCAGATTACTTACCGGCCCTCACATCCTCCCCACTCTGTCAACCTATTACGATGTAAGGGACACCCTTCTCAGGGCCTTAGCCTGTCACACCAGTGGACAGTTCGCCCCCTGGCTTCGCGCTCTTGGCGTGGAAAATTGTGAAAGTAACGGACGTCAGCGCTCTGGGTTGGCGCCTATAAAGATACAGATCATGTCACTTCCTGCACGGAGCTCAACGATGCCACCTACCGGCGTGCAGGGGTCCTTGTTGAACATCTTTTGGA
Source organism: Triturus cristatus (assembly GCF_964204655.1). NCBI lineage: Eukaryota > Metazoa > Chordata > Amphibia > Caudata > Salamandridae > Triturus > Triturus cristatus. The sequence goes on along the minus strand of NC_140593.1, from coordinate 966,683,926 downwards.
TCCAGTCTGTCACCTGGGAAATTTTTATGGTAAGGAATCCTCAACTAAATAGTCTCTATCAGATAAGGCTTTACCAAAGGTGAGTAACTTGTTCTTTATGAAATATCTGATTATACAATTGCCTCGTTTCTTTGTTTAGTTTCTGAAGAGTGGTCTTCTGAACTGTAGTGTTCACTTGATTTCACAAAATGTTAATCTAAGTAAGCCAAGATTATGCTTGCAGTCTAGTGCTGAAGTTGCAAACAGAGCAGTGAGACCTTTCAGTCTGACTTCCACTTCACCACACAATGGATTTCTTGGGCAAAACATTGAATCTCACAGTGCCTCACTTCCTTTGTGTGTCATAATTGTCACCATATAGCAGGCGCTATTGTAAATATTAGAAATGTATATATTGTAATTAGATAAACTCTGCTAATTTGGATCAGGATCAAAATAGTATGGTCCCGATTCTCAAAGCAATTTACACATATAAGTTTGCTTTACATGTTCATCTTGGTTTTGCATTCAAAAAATTATTCGCATCAAGGAGCGATGGTGTTCATCATCCTTAAATTGTCGCCAGAGTACCACTAGATTGCCATGATCAAGACTCTGAAGCCTTGAGCTCATTTGGTTAATTGAATTAGCTTTCTTTATATGGTTAATAACAGGCCCTTACACACATTAGTTAAATTCACATGATACAAATACTGATACAGTTTCTATAATATTTATCAGCTGAAACAAGAAAGTGTTGTAACACCATATATTGCCACTTGCACAAAATACGTTGAGTATACATAACAATTCACACAAAAACACTTGCAATTCATGGTTCTCAAATAGATTTGGTGTCAATCTGTTTTAAATGCATATCAATGTATATATCCAGGTACATGCATCATAAAAACTGTCTCCCAGAAAGTGCATAACCACAACCATATTTCACACTTTCGAGCCCTAGTTGAAAACGAGCTGTAGGCCCTACCTTATTATGAAGCAGGTAAATAAAGTGCAATGGTTCCAAATATTGCATACATTACAGGCCTTGGGTACTTAAAGTGCAAACCTAAATACTGCGTTTACTACTACCCAGTGTTTTTCTATTGGTCGTCAAACAAGACTACCCTGTGTTTTTCTATTGATCATCAAACAAGCAAAATCTCATACTTTCGACGTTGTGGCAGCAACCTAATAAAATTTAATTTAATATTTTATAGATGAGAATAAACCAATCAGCTCTACATTACATCTCTAGCTATTACTAGTCTTCCCAATAAACCCATTCTTTCGACTTTGTGCCTATCACATAATGCTTCTAAATTATGGCTTTACATATAAGAATAAAGCAGTCCACTCAAGTTTAGTCTCCGACTAATATTGTTCCTCTACTAGTTCTTCACTGCAAGCATGGTTTGTAAGCAATCGTCTCTAGATATCAGCATAGGCCTATCATTTCTCTTGCCAAGTGAGCAAAGGGTCTACTGAAAATGGGCCTTAAAATGCCTGGTTAGGATATTTTTCACAGGACTGCAGTGCTCAATAACCTTTTGAATGCTGCGTGCATTTCACAAATCTGGCTGCCAAAATGTGATGCTCTTTTCTGCTTTGAGACAGCCTATTACAGCGGGTCTGCAGGAGTCCATGCCCAGTAACTGGAATTGGGATTTTAAAAATGACCACTTTTCTATCAACATAACCGGACAAATGCAGACAATGTGCACGATTGTTTAGCTGTTGGATTGGCAGAGCCTTCATAGTAAGATGATGTTTTTCTATGTCCTCTCAGGTGTGCAGTATAAGGTTCGCAGCCCACCTAACCTATATTGAATGAGTTTTTGTTTGACCTGTTTTACATGCAAACATTTATAATAGATTGCATTCCCAGTTTGACATATTTACTTAAGACCGACCTGGCATGCGTACATTAGGCCATTTTTTTGTCTGCTGGCCACGAAGTCTGATGCGCCACATTGGAAATTATACTTTTAAAAGTTGCTAAAGTAACTAAGGTTGCCCACTGCGCAGCTGCCTGTAGGTTCTGTAATGATTGGTCTAAGAAGGACTCTGCTGCATATTGGCCATCTGGTTTAGTTATTCCTAGCTATAGTTGATTTTCCAATAAGTCACCCCTTTCCACACAAAGCTTAAAGCATATTTTCCAATAGGCGCCTTGTCTTTACAAGGGTTTGTTATAGAGGCCTAACACCAGCTGTATATGTGCCGGGGAGGCGTGTTTTGGGAGATAAAAAGCCTTCTGTAGGTGCTCACTAAAAGTTAATCCAGCAGTTTGGAACCGCTTCCAAGCATGGCCTCTGATCCATAGGCTAGAGTGGGCAGCAGTTCAGTGCAAATCACTTTCCTTAAAGGAGCGAGAGAGGGACCAGAAAGATTCACAATATGTACAATAATCTTTAGCCCTCAAATTGAGCTCTCCTTTTAGCTTTATCCAGCTGGCATTTGTCGATAGTTTTCTGGGTATGAAGCTTTTCCTCCGCTATACATCGGATGGATTATTGTGCCTCTCCAAGATTCCGGTATTTCTTCAGTAGAAATGCAGTGATTGTATTAATAGGGGCTCCCGAAATTTCAGGTTGCCTTTAAAGAGTTGTTGTGGTAGGCAATTTAGCCGTCTCGTCTTACCCTGTTGATTATGTCAACAATCTGTTGACTGGTAAAAACAACGATTTCCATGGATGAGAAGAGTGCAGGAATTTCTATACTTCATGATTTTAAATATTTCATATCAGTGATGGTTTTAACCACAGGGATTTCTGCACCCCACATGTTTGTTGCAATGGATTTTGGGTGTGCCATTGTATGGTTACCTTGCGCCTTGATGATCTAATCTTCCTGTTGGTGTGCAGCTATATTTGCGTAGTTTACCACAGGGTGTTGTTGGTTACTTTTATTTACAATCTCTCAGAACTTTTTTGCTTTACTCAATTTACAGGCAAGGAAGAGTGTCGCCCAGTAGTTGTCATGGGCAGCATGTCCGATTGCCCATATTTTCTTTTTTTTAAGATTTCCGAATAGCTGCAGTTGTTTGCCTTAGACCGGCCCCAGTTGGGATGCTTTTTTAAGCTCTAAGCTCTATATGCAGTTCCTTTTTAATGGACTTTGTAGATGGAGGAAGCCTGTGGCATAGTCTTTTGTTTCGTGTAAGAACATGTGCTCTGCATGTGTGTGATGGAAACTTGTCAGTCAGATTCTTGATTCCCACTTCCCAAGCCTTGCTCGAACTCTGATCATTTATGAGCACATTTTCCATAATCAGTCGGCAGTACTCTTCAAAGTCCTTTGCTGTAGCACCTTTCCAATTTTATCTGTTTAGGCTGGTAGTTGGTGATACAGAGCCAGAGTCTAGACTTTCACCAGTAGCTGACTTTTATTTCTTAGCTGCAAATTATGGAGATTATGTTCGCTTCCTGAGCAAATGTCTAACTTGAAAGGCTCCAAGTATCTAAACAGGGAGAGTCTCATGAATGTGAAATCTATAGTAAGAACCTCGGTCTAGGTCCACTCTCTCCCTGCAGCTCTGCTGTGCCTTCTCTTGCCTCCAGACCCTGACCTCCTCCTTGGGAGGTTCGAGGCTGCTGTCCGCTCCTGCTGCCTGCTCCAAAGGGGACCAGACTGCCTGCAACCACCATAACCTTTCTCAGCCGTGTTTTTTTTTTTTCTTCTTAATTTTTCCCTGTTGTGCCACTGTTATTGTGCCCATCTGTGTCTTGCTCTAATTCCACCACTGTTTTTATTTTCTCGTACCTGCCTGTTCCGTTTGCCGCTGCTGCCCCTGCGGCCCCTCCCCCGGAATTCCCCCACTCCCGCCATTCCCCCACTCCCAGCCTCTCCTCCCTCCCCTACTTAATGATGGCCCCTGCGCATTCGCGCAGCGGGCGCGCCGCTGGCAACCCGAAGGCACACCAAAGGCAAGGCCGTCCGCGACCCGACCGCAGCCAGAGCCAGGAACTCTGGACCTCCCATTACCCATCGCTACGACACCACCACCCTCCTTGCACTCAACCCTGGAAGACTTGGAGAATGCCAACAGGCCTCACCGAACATGACCCACGGCCATTTCTCCTGCCTCCACTGCCACCAGATCCTCACCGCCACGCCGGCCTCCAACACTGCAGACGCCAGCACCGGCGACACCCTGAAATGCATCCTCCTCAATGTACGCTCCGTACACAAACACGCCATGGAAATCTCTAACCTACTCGACTCTCTCGCCCGACATCGCCTTCTTCACAGAGACCTGGACCAACGCATCCTCCGCCCCGACATCAGCACCGCCATCCCAGACGGATACAAGATCCAGAGGAAAGACTGCCCCAACCACCCTGGAGGGGGCCTCGCCATCGCCCACAAGAGCACCCTCCGCCTCACCACCTCTAGTGAAACCTTCCCCTCCGCCAAACACCTGCACTTCCAGATCCAGACCACCCACAAAGCCACTATCCGAGGAACCCTCGTCTTTAGACCCCCCAGCCCCCCAACACCCTTCGCCGCTACCATCACCGACTTCATCGCATCCCATGCCATTGCCTCAACAAACTACATACTCATTGGAGACATGAACTTCCATCCCGACAACCCCAGCGACACCCCCCCCTGCCCCCAACTCCACTATCCTTTGTGACAACCACGCCAGCATCGAACTTAAACAACTCGTCAACACACCGACCCACAGAGCAGGACAAACCCTCGACCCCATCTTCGCGGCAGGAAACAGCATCCAATTCAGCCACACAACGAAGCCGACCTGGACCAACCACCACTGTGTACGCTTCGCCATCAACAAACCCAAGGCACCCAAACCAGCCCCACGCCCACCACGAAGGAACTGGAGCAAGGTTACTGACGAGCTGCTTAACTCCACCCTCACCCGAGACAACCACACTTGGGCACCCAACACAAGCGACGCAGCCAGAGAACTCCACACCTGGATCTCCGACTGCGCAGACGAGCTTGCCCCGTTACGCAACTCTGACAGACAACGCCCCAGGAAAGCCGCCTGGTTCATCAACGCTCTCCAATAAGCCAGACGCACCTGCAGACGCCTGGAGAGGAACTGGAGAAACGCCAAGACAACCGAAAACCACATCACCTACAAGCACACCATGACGGACTATCACAACCAGATCAGAGCCACCAAGATGAACTTCATCCACAACAAAATCCTGGCCAACTCCACCAACTTTTCAGTGTCATTCGTGAATTCACCAACCCACGCAGCGAAGCCACAGACATCACCCCCTCCCAAGACCTCTGTGACAAGCTTGGAACCTTTTTCCACCTCAAGATCAAAAACCTCTACGACCGCTTCATCGACCATCCACCAGATGCCACAGATCCAGTGGGATCACGGGTATCCTATGATTGAGATGTTCTAATGGCCGCCTTGTAGCAATACCAGTTAATCTCGATAAATGTTGGAGAACAGAGTTCAGTTGAAGTAGCCAGTTAAGATCATGTGTGCCCCGACATGCTTTTGGCTTAGGTTGGTTATTTTTTACTCTAGTATCGGTATAATACCACTTTTTAGGTGGAGGCGTGAGTAGATCTAAATATTCATCAATATGAGTGGTGTCTTAAGTTCACACATCCAATTTGCAACCAGCATAGCCATGATCCAGGATCAATGTAAAGCGCTTTTTTTCTAGATTAACGCCCTAATCAAATGAAGTGTAAATAGCCAGGCCACCTTTAGGTCTGTCTTTTGTCTTCGTTTTTAATGCTGAGGATCGATATTCAAAATTCCTCATCAGGGGAGTTGATGTTATACTCATGTCTCCTACAGCATTATCGAGAAATGATAGGCCTATGCTGATATCTAGAGACGATTGCTTACAAACCATGCTTGCAGTGAAGAACTAGTAGAGGAACAATATTAGTCGGAGACTAAACTTGAGTGGACTGCTTTATTCTTATATGTAAAGCCATAATTTAGAAGCATTATGTGATAGGCACAAAGTCGAAAGAATGGGTTTATTGGGAAGACTAGTAATAGCTAGAGATGTAATGTAGAGCTGATTGGTTTATTCTCATCTATAAAATATTAAATTAAATTTTATTAGGTTGCTGCCACAACGTCGAAAGTATGAGATTTTGCTTGTTTGATGATCAATAGAAAAACACAGGGTAGTCTTGTTTGACGACCAATAGAAAAACACTGGGTAGTAGTAAACGCAGTATTTAGGTTTGCACTTTAAGTACCCAAGGCCTGTAATGTATGCAATATTTGGAACCATTGCACTTTATTTACCTGCTTCATAATAAGGTAGGGCCTACAGCTCGTTTTCAACTAGGGCTCGAAAGTGTGAAATATGGTTGTGGTTATGCACTTTCTGGGAGACAGTTTTTATGATGCATGTACCTGGATATTGTGCGAATGTTTATGACCTCCCATATTTGGGGTGGTTGGAAGGGGGTTGTGTACTTTGCCAGTCTGGAGAGCAACTCCCTGGTGACCAGCAAGTATAACAGTTTTCTTGTTTTATCCCCTGTCTTGTAGCAAATCCTTTTTGTGGCCAACCAAGTGAGTTTGCCAAATCTAGGGCTATTTGTGGTGTACTTGCCTTCCCCAATTGCCTGGCTACTGCATTGTCAGCACAGGCCGCGTACTAGTGATCCAACTGCCACATTTGGTATGACAGTGGGCTAATCTATAACTACTTATGGTTTTCTTTGAGTCTTATATGAGAAATCATTTCCCCCCTGCCTTGAGGGCCTCCCAAAGGGTGTGTGTTGACTTGAAGGAGGCGACGTTCACTTGAAAGAATAATGTTTCTGTTTGGATTTCTTTTTTAAAATAGTCCTCTACTAACAGCAAAATATTTCATCTACACTTCCTCCCCTTCTTTATGCGCAAGGGTTATCTCCACAGAGGAGTGAACCGATGGGCCCAGGGGCAAATATATGCTGCTTGCACACAAGCTAGTTCTGTGGCTGGCATAAAAATGTAATCCAACCTGGAGAACGAATGGTACCGGGCAGAGTAGTACATATATGCTGGCTCTTGCGTGCGTCCTATTAGTCAGATAGCAGAAGGGCCTGTGGATACAACCCAGTTTGCCAATACTGAGGTTCTTTGTGTTGCTGAAGTCTCAGGTATGTCTATTGATCCTTCCATAGCATATTTGAAGTCTTTTTCTCTAACTGTCGGACCCTGTGGAGTGCCAGTAGCAGGTTAGTAAGCTCAGTTCTGACCTGCTTTGTTATGGTTGGAGAGCATAAACACTTGCGAAGGTCTGTCGTCTGAAGTGGTAGAATTTAGTTGAGTCAAATGTATGTAATGTGAGTAAGGTGACGAAGGTTGCAAATTTTGATAGGAGATGACTGTGTACATTGTGGCAACCACAATGGCCTTCCAGTAGAGAAGCAAGTTAACAGTTGAAAGAAGAATTTCCAAATGCCCGAATGGTTGACAGGTTATTACTTTGATCAAAGAAATGGGACTGGCATGACTTGTAAATATTGTATATATCCAAAACTGTTGGATAGCAGAATGCGTAGTATACTCTTATGTTGTAGAGGAGATGTGTGTTCTTGTGGTAGAATGGTGTGTATGCCACTTTGTAATAGAAGAGAATCAATTGCTCTTGGAATCCTATTTACCAATTGTCTGTTGGGCCTCCTAATTCTTAAATGAGTTCTTATGTTCTTCATCGTTAAATAACAAATCCACTTTTAACATCCACGTTCAACATTAACTTATCTTTAACACGTGCCATGGTTTTTACAGCCATTGACAGTTTGATCTAGAAACTCAAAACTGTACACTGCATACCCTTCGTGAGAGGAGTAAACGTATCCGATGCAAGGAAACTAGATGTGCGGTTGCCAAAGTGTTGGTTTTGGCTAATTTTTCAGTAAAAACTAGACTGAAATGCTCCAATGTATGCATCGTAAAACATGCAACTGTAGAGGCACTGTAATCCAAGTTTTCCTTTGTAATTCACCTCAAAGTTTAGATGCGAGGAACATAAGTGAGTGATATTGGAAAATATCTGGAACAAATGCTAACTCCTTTCTATAATTTGTGTCTTCTTTCAGGAAGTGGAGCCACTGCTGTTGTGCAAGCAGCCTACTGCATTCCAAAGAAAGAGAAGGTGGCAATAAAGAGGATCAATCTAGAAAAATGCCAAACCAGCATGGATGAGCTTTTGGTAAATATGCAATTTAGAAATGGCGGTTTTGGGCTTAAATTGAAAGCCAAGCATGTTTTAATGTTATGCACAATCTGCTAGTACTATCCAATAGGGTTCAAGAGCACAGCAACATAAATTAATTTTATTTAGAACCTCGCTTCTGTTGTTTTCCTAGTCTACTTTAACGATTGTGATAATGTAGAAATATCAAATTTGAATGCAGGTAGGTGGCAGCTGGTACATCTAAGCTCCCTATTTCTATGGCTACCCAGCCCTGGCTTTGCCTTCACCTTCACTGTAGCAATAGAGTTACTGCTCTTGTTCATACAGCATCCTTTTCTTTACTTATATTCAGGTTTATCCCTGAAATTATACTTGTTGCAATTTAAGTACAAATGTTGGTACAACAGAAAATGCATAATTGTGTGTACAGCTCCTCGCTACCATTTCGCCAATGGAGCCACTGAATCCTAGGTGGGTATTGCAGGTGGTATTCTTTGTTTTTAAGGTGCCACCAATTTCTTTTGACTGCGGTTTAAAATGTACAGTAGCACAAGAAGAACTAAAATATTGTATGTAACGTTCAACAAAAAAAAAACCCTCTACTAACTTTTCCTGTATTCATCGCAGTCTGCTCGACTGCATTTTGAGTAGTGTAAGTTAGTAAGAAGCTCACTCACGCCTGATCTCCTCCGCCCTCTTACTTGTGGTCAGCTCTAACCACATCCGCTGTCTAGTCTTCCTTTCGCCGTCTCGCCCTAGTCACTCTCAGCCCTCATCCACTCTGTCATCACCTTCCTATAGTATTACCTCTATTGCATTCAACATATATTAAAATTTACCCTGCGTCAATGCTATCTCACCTCCCATAATTCACACCTCTTTTACCTATCCCTAGCATGTATTCCCTCAGTTCACATCATCCATCTTCTTGCCTCCCACCCACTCTTTTTATGTTTGACATTTACACACTTTAAGAAACTTGATTGTTATTTGGGGTGGGTGACTACCCACCTCATGCAAATTTCATAACCCATGTCAGGGTAAGCCCTTAATGCTACTAAATTCACTTGAGTTTAACTGGCTGGTAGCTATAGCACAGAGCAGACCGGCTTAACTTGTGTAAAGTATTTCTGTATTACCAAAACAGTAATAAAGTCAAAATGCAAAACATTAAAAATCCCAAGCAGAATTAAGAAAAGTGTATGATTTCAAAAACAAAATAACAATCCATTAGGGGAGAACCAGAGAAATGCATTTTTAAAGTTATAATTGGGAATCGCATGAAAAATCACGAAGTGCCAATGATAGTCAATGGTTGCGGCAGACTAAGACCTACACAATCTGAGGTTCAAAAATGGAGTGGGGGTCGGATACACCAACCAGGTTTGTCCTCGTGAAAGATTTTCCCTTCTGACTATAGTCCTTAAAGTCCCAATCCACCACAGAGTACACTTCTAAAGCCCCCCAAAACCCCAGGTGAGGCATTTGGAGACTCACAGGGTGTCAGGCAGAGGCCAACAACTGGTTCCAGTTCAGGTCCAGTTGTCACTGGTCAGCTGGCAGTTGCATGAAAGGCCTCTTGTAGCTTTTTGTATCCTTGTATCCTTGTAGCTTGAACTAGAAGTCAGCCAACTGTCCAATGGAGACTTCTTTGAGCTGGGCACAAGAGGAAGCAGGTGCAGTTCTTCAGGGCTCCTCTGCAGTCATAGACCGCATGTCTAGTCCTTTTTCTCTTCCTCCGGTCCGGCAGCATTCTGAAGTGGGTGCCTGGATGTGCCTCATCTATGCCTGGCGCAAGCTAATGAGTCGAAACAACTCCTGAGCACACCCTGTTAAACAAGGTAAAGGTTCACAGGGCTAACCCTACCAACTTTGGGCATCTTTAAGATGGCGAATCTCTTCGGCTACTCTCAACTTGGGCTCTGAGGACTAGAGTCGTGTGTGGGGAATGTACCATAATGATACCAGTATCCTCGCATATCTAACACCAAAATCTAGTTTGAAGCAGTCACAGTGCCCACAATAGTCCCTGATTCAGACGTCCAGTAGAACAAAGCAGGGGTTTCCAACAGCCAGACAGTGGATACACAAGAATTGATTTGGCATCCTGCTTCCCTTCCTTTTAAGTGCGCCCAAGTGTTATATGTAAAACCTATCAGACCTGTGCAGGATTTGACACTGTGATTTATAAAATAATGCTCACAGTCCTACCCTGCAAATTCTGTTGGGTTCAGAGGAGTAATTTCTGCCTATTCAAGTCATCCTTGTGTACTCCTGAGAGGCACTTTGCACCTTTTTCACACCTATTTACATGCTAAATACTGGCTGGCAGAAGTGTGAGGGCAAATGAAAATGTAACCTCCAGAAACTTCAGGCAGGAAAAAGGTAGCTAACTAAAAGTTTTTTTTTTTTTTTTTTAGTATTTATTAAAAATCTGAATTTTCCATTGAATTGTATTTTTAATAACTATAATAGTTAATCCTAATCATGGCATACAGTATGAGAATTTTTAATCTGTACTCTGGTTTTCGAAGTGGCGCAGTTAGGCCTGCCACAGTAAAAAATTGATTTTGGGTCCTTGTCATCGTAATGACATGTTAGCATTATATTCTACATGTCCTACTTTTAAATACCATGCACCCTGCCTTGTGCGCACCAAGCCCTGCATTGGGGTAACTTATTAATATTAAATAGGCAGGTTTTTACCTGTCACAATGGTCATATTGTCGTATTTAAACTGCCAAAGCCCAGCTACAAAGGTAGGCCTGAAGTCCTGTTTCAGACTATATAACACAAGAAAAGGACAACCCTATATGCCAACAAGGACCAGGGTCAATATATATTGCATAAACATTAGTCTGATGGGACTCGTTCCAAATCTTGGAAACTTCTTAACGATACTGAGGAATCCACCATCTAATGCGATATAAAGTTCCTTCTACATTACATGAATGTTGAAAAACGAAAATAATGGACTGATTTCTGTCTATTACATATTTTACCAATTCATATGCAGTGGTATGTGAACAAGTGATCATAGAGTAGATGACGCAGTGCTCAAAAAGTGAACTAATATTTACGTCCTATATGACATAAGACACTGTACAATTCTCCTTGTCCTTATTTATATCACTTCTAGCCGTAGATTCCTTACCTGGACCTTTAAGTTTTTCATGAGCAGTCCCCTGTACGCCGGGAGGAGGCCTGGGCCATACTCTCTCAGGCTATGGCTGATGGGACAGATTCAGCTAAGTTAACGATTCGTTGTGGGCTGGACACGACCGACTTGCTGGGCAGAGTGGTTTCTTCGTCGATGGAGTAGGGGCAACACGCCTGGCTGAGAATAACTGTTTTTTCCGAGGTGTCCAAGCATTGCTTATGGACATGTCGTTGGATGGATCCCACCTCTTTGAAGACAAGGCGGACTCAGCGCTGGAACGCTTCAATGATAGCAGAACTACAGTTAGGTCCTTGGGCCTTTCCATGGCCTCTCGCCAAGCCCAGTTCGCCTTCCAGCCACATCTTTACCAGCCCAGCCACCACGGTGCTCAAGCTTCACAGTCTCTGCATGGCCGAGGACCTGGTACCCAAAGAGTCTGTTGGGCGGGCAGCCATAGGTCAGGCCAGTTACCAGCGCCCCCTCCCCACAGACTCCAAACCCCTTTAGTTAGCCCTCTTATCATGGGCACCCAGTGCGGGGCAGGATATGCCATCACCTGCCCTGCTGGATGTCTATAACACTAGACCACTGGGTTCTTAAGATTGTTCGAAGGGGTTGCTCCCTCCCCTTCATGAACATCCCTCCACCCATGCCACCAGCTTGCGACGGGCTGACGGAGGGCCATGTTTCCTTGCCCTGCTGGAAAGTGATGGCTCTCTAAGCCAAGGGAGCCGTAGAGAGGGTGCCGGCGCCAGAAGTAGGTCGTACTTCTTATTCCTACTACTTTCTGGTGCCCAAAAAGGACTGAGGCCTTCGTCATATTCTAGACGTGCTTTCTTTTTCTTTCTTCCTCAAGAAGAAGTTCAAAATACTCATGTTTGCTCAAATCTTGTCTGCTCTTGATCCAGGAGACTGGATGGTAGCATTGGATTTGCAGGGCACACACTTCCACACTTCTGTCCTGCCTGCCCACAGGCGTTAGCTAGGTTTCACGGTGGGCCACAAACACTTTCAGTTTGCCGTGCTTCCTTTTTCCCTTACCAGTGCCCCTCAGGTCTTCACCCAGGTGATGGTGATAGTTACAGCTCATCTGCGAAGACCAGGGTTGCCAGTCTTACCCTGTCTCGACGACTGGCTGTTGAAGGTAGGCTTGTCCCAGGCAGTCGTCTCCCACTTCCAGACTACGGGTGACCCACTGCAGTCGGTGGGTTTCCCTATCAACATGCCAGTCGCACGTGAATTCTGCTAGAGCGCTCCCTTTCATCAGAGCTTTTCTGGACATAGGGCCTATCCTCCTGAATGGCGAGGGCAGGATATTTAGTCTGTGATACCAATGTTTCAGCCTCTATCCTGGATTTTGGTGAGACTGACTCGGAGGCTGATGGGACTCATGGCCTCCTGTATCCTGCTTGTGACACATGTCTGCTGGCATGTGCGGGCTCTGCAGTGGGACCTGAGGTTCCAGTGGGCACAGCATGAGGGGAACCTATCCGACATGGTCCAGATCTCCGAGGGAAATGCAAAAGATCTGCAGTGGTGGTTAACAAACTGCAATAGTCAGCAGCAGACCCCTCCCCATTCCCCAACTGAGTCTGACAGTGGTGACAGATGCGTCACTCCTGGGATGCGGTGGCGATCTGGTAGAGATGGAGTTCAGAGGCCTCTGATCTCCAGCAGAATCCGAACTCTTCATTGAAAGTAACCTAAATCTTCAGCAGACTATCTCTGGGATTTTGAAGATGTTTAAATCCTCTAAATCTAGACCCATTACTCCAGCTATTCAAATCGAATATTTATTCTCTGGGAGCTGCCCTGTATGCAGTAGAGATCTGGGGTCAAGTCAAAGTATTTTTATTCGGCCATGAAATATGACCATAAAAGCACACAGACATTTTACATTTCGGTTCATAAAAACAAATAAAACAAAGATTATTGGGATATATTAAAATCCTTTCGAAGACTAGCTGAAAAAATAGTTTAACAGTTACAATCTGGCCAGCTGGTAAAGTGCATAGTTTCTCCTTAATTTACTATTGGTAATAATATAGTTTAGGACAGCTGTACAAATTTCGACAGAAAAACTTTGCAGAAAATGTAGCCCTTCTTTATAAGACTCAAAGAGCTTTTTAGGTCGAGCCTGGGCAGTGCATGCGCTGTTCTGTGGCAAGCTGTATTGGAGTATGGAATTGAAGGCCGCCCACTCTCCACCCATAATTGTCATTGGCTTGTGTTATTGTCTTTCGTGAACGCTGACTTCTGATTCATTAATAGGCTTGTTAGTCCCTCATTAGTACCTCCTTGTCTTCATTTGTAACCTCTCATGAGGACTGGCCCTTTTACTTTGGTTGTTACCTGGTACAGCTTTTTTAGTCGGTAAGCACTATTTTCTTTAATGAGTTTCTCCTACTGCAGGCGCGACATACTTTCCTGCAACATTCACGCGCCATGCGTGCTTTCACTTTCCGAGCATGCCGGGACAATGGCGGCCGCTTCTTTGAAGTTAGATCTCGCATTTACAAGAGTTTGAGCTATTGGCATTGTAAATGACAATGCTTTTTTCATTTGTCTTAATTAGCAAAAGAGATAAATAAAAGGCATTGTTATGTACAATGCCAATAGCTGAAACACTCGCAAATGCGAGACCTATTGCATTGCAAATGCTTGCTTAAAATCTGTGTGCACAGAAATAGACTTCGAAGTGAATTCTACAGTGTGCAAAAAAGCATAAAGTGCATAGTACTATAAGCAGTAACACCATCGCTTGGACAACAAGGAAGAGAAGCATACCAGGTATCTTGCGTGGGGGCTGAGGGGGGTGAAGGACTTGCTGGTACCATATGTCCCGGGCAGAAACCTTTGCTCTTTGAGAAAGAATCTGTTGTCAGTTCCCCGTTTTCGAAGAGTCAAATGGGGAGGGAGATCCTTCTCGTCTTTAGCCCCAAAACTGTGGAATACTTGCCCCACTGAAATTAAAACTCAATATACTGTCCCTACGTTTAGGAAGGCATTAAAGATGTGGCTCTTTGCCAAGGCCTACCCGTAGTTTTGGTTCCTGGTCTGTTTGATCTTTTTGTGTTAGGCGCCTTGATGCCTTTGCGCTTAGTTGCGCATTATACGTTTTCTTTCATTCATTCATTCATTCATGTACTGTCTACAGGAAAGGCCACCAGAAAATGAATTGTATTTAATCGTAGCCTAGTGAGGTAGAATTCGTACTCCGGATTTGTTATCCAGCTTAAATAAGGCTCCAGGCCTATAGATGCAGAGATCTCCATATATCTGGTAATAGATAGAAATCCAGTATTTTAAGTCTTGTTTCTTCTCTAAAAGCTTTATGTGCCTCTTTTTTGCTGTACAGTCAATATTCTCAGGGTTATCAAAGAAATGATTGAGACCCAAGCTACGAAAGGTGTTTTTGACATAAACCATGGGATAGGATTAATAGTGTTTAGATTTAGGCAATTGGCTATCACAGCTTGCAATAATTGGGCCTTAGGAGGATTCCATATCTTTAACCATAAGAGAAGTGGGGACAGGCTAACTTGATCTGCAGTAAAACCTAAGCCCAGTTCCATATGTGTAATCCAGGTCGCAGTGGATTTGGGGGCGGTACTACACAAAAGCTATTTTCAGCAACCTGGAGGTTCCCTGGAAAAACGTAACCCTAGACGCCGGCCCCATAGCCGCCTATAGATAAAAATTCACGCCTGTATAAATGGAGCATCTCCCGAATTCGTTTTTGATCCAGCTTTTTAGTGCATCTGAATATTGCATCACCAGCCACTTCCATGTTATGTGCTCTTTGGGTCATTAGCCTGTCCAATCATCCACTGTTATCCAATAAAATACCTAAATAATTAAAAGTAAGTACTTTCTCAATGGAGGTACCCCCTATAAAAAATGTTTTAGATTTTATACGTCTGGGGCCGTTTGAGATGATAAACGTTTGTTGGTTCACTTTACGCTTAAGACCAAGCATACAATTATTGAAACCGTTTAGGAGTTTCTGGAGACCATTGGCTGTCCGAGCTAAAAGGACTGCATCATCTGCACACAGCAGTACCGGTATAGCCTGAGAATCAATTCTAGGAACATCTTTGCGACATGATTTCAATGCTAAGTCCAGAGAATTAATGTAAAAAGGAAAAGAAAGGGTGGCTAAAATGCAGCCTTGCCTGACCCATCTTACAACCTTTATTGGGGCAGGGCAACCGCCAGTCCTTGTGTACCGTACTGAAGTCGTGGTGTCCCAGTGCAAGCTATAAGTTCAAGTGGGGGGGGGGGGGGTGGGGGTGGGGGACGGTCAATTCTAGCTGCTTCCGTCATATCCCATAACAGATCCCTATCTACAATGTCAAAGTCACAGGAGAGGTCCATAAAATCCATATGCAGGGTCCCACTCCTGGCTGACATATTTACTTACAATCAGGGTGAGGTTGATGGTTTGTTCTATGGTCCATAGCAGAGGCCAAAAGCCGAACTACAGTGGAGAAAACAAAGACTTAGACTCTGCACAGGTCTCCAGTTTACTTGGGATAAAACAACCTAATATTTTTACTGTCGAGTCTAATAAGGAAATTGGATGATAACACAAAGGTAGATTCTTATTACTCTTTAAAAAAATTAGTACAATTCTACAGTCTCTCGATGAATCAATCAGGCCTCTTTTCACTGCTTCCCACAGCACATTAGTTATCAATGGGGTCCAAAACTCGACATTTGGCTTAAACGGGTCAATTGGTAACCCATCAGGGCCTGGGGCCTTCCCATTTGCGGCGATCATTATAGCTTCAGTTACAGAGGTAAGGTCTACGAGCTCTGCAATCCATTGATCATCCATAGAACAAAACTACCATATTTTATCCCTGTTTGACTGGCTCTTGCTTATCCGGGTTAAAAACTAAAGCATGATTGACCCAATCTTGCTCTAAAATGTGGCAATCTGTCTCTGCAGATAAACTCTCCTAAAAAATGGGTGATTGACCACCTCCCAGAAAAGTCTGCAGTCTTTCAGCTGTGCCGTTTTGTTGATGTCCTCCCATGCCTGTACCCTGAAACTTTTTCCTAAGTTGTAACACGTCCTTGTACTTAGATCTAGCGTCCATAATTTACTGAACATTACGGGGGGATAGTATTTGTGGCTAGCTTCAATCCTTTGAGTGCAGTAGTTGCACTCCGGGCTAAACCATGAGTGTCCATTATATTCTTAGGTTGTTTGTCCGGGGTAAGCCCCCCCCCCCCAGGACAGCTCTTCGGACCCCCCAAAAAGCTATCCAGGATTTTCCCCGGCTCATCTGCCATGGAAAGACAGCCCAGTATCTTGTTAGAATTAGTTGTGACCAAATTCTTGAAAAACTTTTGTGGGTCAAAAGATCTGCATCTTAGACAGACCCGTTTATTTACAGGATAGTTGACTTGAGTCTTATCATGTGGAGATCTGTGAAAAGGGAATTTGAATTTTAAAAGAATGAGGGTATGGGCACTATACGCAAGTGGGCACACTTCATCGCTCTCAAGACACTGCTTTATATCCCTGGATAGCAGAATATAGTCTGATACTTCTCTTCCCGTAAATGTAGGTAAGATTCTTTTCCCAATGGTTTGAAAGTTAGATGAGGAAGTTAGGTTGAGGGATAAAATCAGCCTATTCAGAGATTCCCCAAAGTGACCTGTGTCTTCGCCTTGTACATTGACGAATCCACATATACATCCCCCATCCAGTGGGTATTTGGTGAGGATTTTAAACTGCTTTGGCCAATGTTGATTTTAAAATTTGATAGCATGGCCTGGAAACTAGTAATTTCACTTTCAAGTTTCTAATGGAACATGGCACGAAAGTGGCAAGACCCGCCTTTCCCTCTTTCAGCGATGGACTAAGTTGCAGCTATACAATAAGACTTAAACCTATTCATAGCTACTGTCTAACAGGTCCACGTTTGCTGGCAGCAAATCACATCAAATTACTCAACAAAAGATAACCCGTCCTCATTTTCTAGTTTTTGATTAATCACGGCTACATTCCATGATAATAAGGATGTGCTTTGGGCACCCGCCCTAATACTTAACACTGGCTAGGTATGTTCAAATCCTGATTGCTCTCTACTCTGAGGAGTCAATCGTTTGCCTCTCAGTTAGGGCCAAAAACCTGTTGCCGAGGGGTTAGTCAAAGTTGGATTGCAGTATTTGAAGAGGGTTAATAGTAGTCCTGAACCAGTTGCCACTTCGGGCAACACATTGCAAATGCCTATAAAAGTAGCCTTACGGTAATATTCTCAAAGGAGTGGCTTTCACCATACCATCTCTCGCTTGGGCCAAAATGTCACCCGCAACATTTGGGATGCGCATATTGACAATAACAGTATCTCCTGAATAGGTTTTTGTTAAAGGCCCAATACCACATACTCTTCGACCAAATATTATTTCTTTATTTAAATCCCACTGGCAATTAACAGAACTCTTTAGCCAGACCATTACCTTGTTCCTAAGAGACCGTTGGGATCCTTTAGGCAGCCGGGGTACGTTTGTCAGAATTACTACGTATGGGTAGGAAGCTGGTGGAGGGTTTAGCACCAGTAAGTAGGTTTAATTTAAACTTTTCCCACCCTTTTTCTCAGACTGATGTACAGAAGTTAAAGGTTTATCATTTTGGGAAAAGGTGTTTGGGGAAACTACTGGGGTGATATCCTTATTGGGATTGTCAACCATAGTAGAGCTGTCTATTTTACCACCATTTGACAAATCCCTAGTAGCGTTGTAGGTTGTACTTCTAAGGTCACTGAGGACTCTGGGTGGGGTGGGGGTGGGGGTTAGGTCATTGACCTGGTGAAGGTAAGCTATACACAGGCTTGTTAGTACCCATTCTAAAAATTTAGCAATTTGGCTTAAGTTAGCCTCTGTGGATGTAATATGATCATAAACCGGAGACAGTTTGGCCTCAAAAAGATCACTAATATAAGTCTTTAAACCATCTCAGGAGTCATCAGTCAAGAATGGAACAGGAACAGATTCAGAGTTACTGTGGACATCTGGGAACTGTTTACTTTTGGTCGATTTTGGTTTAGGTGCCTTTTTCTTGCGCTTGAATAGGTGGCCTCGATTCGGGGAATTTTGAGGAGTAACAGAGCCATAAGTAGATTGTGATCTAATGCGTCCACAGCGGGCGCGCTCAGATCCCCATTAAAAGGTAGTTCAATCCTGTTTTGTGCACTGATATGATCAGTTTCATTTGGTATAGGCATGACGATAGTAGGAGAATGTTGCATGGCAAGGTCTTATGCAGTTGATGAAAGGTGCCGCTCTGCAAGTTTAATTTCTTTTTTTTTTTTTTTTTGATTTGATATACTTTATTCGATAACAAGGTATCATAAAAGTAAATACAATACAGCATAAATAGAACCATAAAAATTAATAAAAACATATACAAATATGCGTAAAATGTTCTTTAAAATGTATAGTTAAGAATAAAAACACTAAGTAAAAAACACAGAGAACTTAGGGGAATGAAGACAAGCAGAAAAATATCAATTAAAAAGGAGCTATTTCATATAGTGGTACAATTACACAATATTGCAGTCTAGAGAATTCTTGGTTCAACAAGCTTAGTTCGTATTTGCCATGCTTTCCCAAGATATTTAGCCACCCCACAAATTACCAACGTGGATGTAGTATCCGTTGTTAGGATACGAAGGGCCACTGACGACTGCCTGGTTCCCAAATTTCTACATACTGGGCTCAACCAGCGTTTTCTGGGCACTCTATATGCCTTACAGGCAAACAGGAAGTGGCCCAATGATTCAGTTGGATTAGAACATCCCGGGCAAGCTGTATAATGGGGTTTAGAATTTTTCCAGCTGCTTGTGAAAACGTTTAGGGGTAATGTGCCTAGCCTCATTTTGAGGAACAAAGCTCTATCCCTTGGTAAAGAGATAAAATCAAGAAATGGTTCCCACTTTGGTGTTGGCTTGCAAGTCAAAAATATATCAGTTAAGGTGCCCAACTTTGGGTTTTTCAAGTCCGCTGCTTCTATATTTGCCCAGTATACTTTCTTGATGATATTTTTTTGCGGGGGCTGCTGTGAGAGCCATTCTTCTTTTAGCCCTAAGTTAATTACCAAGTCCCTTACATTTTTCAGCCATGAAATCACCCCAAAACCGTTTAAAGCGATGAGTTCGTCGAGGACTGCGGCGTAGTTACTAAGTTCCGGGGTCCTTCTAAGACGAACCCAAAATAATAGGGGGCGAAGCCCAACAATATCTTTGATGGAATGACGTCCCAGATCATAAAATAATGGTTTAAGAGGGGTGGAGACTGGAAGGCCCACAAGCTCTCTCATAAATTTGTGTTCTGCTATAACTAGATCAGCAACTCTTTCTGATCCCCCATAATTCAGAGCCGTAGGTAGCGGCAGACAATGCCTTGCCCTCGTATACTAATAAAGCGGGGCTAATAGGCTTAGTAGAGGATAGACAGTGATCTCCAAGGATTGCTCCTGTCACTCTCTTAAAATTTAAAGACATCTTAACAATGTGGGAGTCCCATTTCATTTTGGAGTTAATCCTGACCCCTAGGTAGTCAAAGGCATCTACTTCCTCCAGCGGGGTGCCATTTAATGCGATATTGATTTTCTTATGTTTTTTATTTCTGGTTAGTACCATCAATTTGGTCTTAGTGGTATTAACAGTAAGGCCACGATTATCGCAGAAAGCACTAAACCTATCAAGCAGTTTCTGGAGACCCATGGGAGTTTTGGACATGAGAAGCGTGTCATCTGCAAAGAGGAGGTTGAGTATTTTTTCCCCCGCCAGGGAGGGGGCATCCGCTGGGTCCTCCCTCAGATGGTCTGCCACCCCATTGATAAAGAGGGAGAACAAAGTCGGAGCCATCACACATCCCTGGCGGACCCCCCTCTGAACAGGAATTCAGTCAGTCAGTTGACCTTCGGTCCCCCATCTAATTCTTGCATATATACCATCATGCAATCTTTTGATAAACTCCAAAAGATATCGTGGTATCCCCATTTCATGTAGTACCTGCCACAATTTAACCTGAGGGATGAGGTCGAAAGCGGTTTTGAGGTCGATAAAGGCCAAGTATAAAGATCCCCCGCCAATCAGGACGGTCTTCCAGTAAGTGGCTACAAATCTGAATACTTGGTCCATAGTACCTACTTTCTTCCTGAAACCTGCTTGTAAATGCGTTAAGACTTTTCCCTCTTCAAGCCAAGTCCCCAATCGTGAATTGAGAACCCTGCCAACCACCTTTTGGGTGACATCAATTAGGCTGATCGGTCTGTAGTTGGCAGGGTCCTCTCTTGCCCCCTTCTTGTAAATTGTGACCACCTCAGCGCCCTTCCAGGAATCTGGGACTACATGGCCACATAACAATAGATTCATCATATTAAAAATAAGACTTGCCCATACTAAAGGGTCATGAAGAATCAGATCTCCTGGCAGGCCATCTGGGCCTGCCGCCTTCCCAGGTGCTATGCTTTTAATGGCGATCTGAACCTCCGCAAGTGTGAAGAGATCTGTTAGATCAGGCTGTGAGGAGATTAGGTTGAGATCTGGGCTAACAATCGCGAGGTGGTCGGGCTCTACCTCGTTACAATATAGTTTTGAGAAGTGCGCAGACCACTGCTGTTTGGTTATGTTATTGGGAATTGGGTCAGAGTCTCTTCTGGTTAGTTGGGTTATTAAAGTCCAGAAGGTACTAGAATCTTTTAAGAAGGCTGCCTTCTTTAACGCTTGCCAATGATCCTCCTCCCAAATCCGTTTAGCCGCTTCTGTAGATTTTTTGTAAGCTTGTCTGGCCAGCCTAACTGCTACAGAATCTCTTTTACGTAGAGCAAGTGAGATCGCCTTTCTCCGGGTTCTACATTCAGTAGTGTACCATGGATTGCCTCTCTTAGCTGGAAGATTTATACCAGCCTTTGATCCTTTTATTTTAAAATGAGAGCCTATGTCCTCGATGAATGTTTTATAAGAATTATTAAGGTCTGCACAGTTTGTCTCTACCGACGTAGCGTTGAGGAGAGCAAATTCTGCAGCCTTGGTGGCCACTTGAGAGTTTATGGAAGCTAGGATGTCCTCATGACATGATACTTTGTGCCATTTCAACCTTCTGTTGCAGTTTGTAGGGATTACTACTTTTGAGGTTAAATTCAAATTTAAGGAGTTTAACCTTGTGTGCCATTTTAAAACTGCACAGAGGGGATTATGGTCACTATCTGGCATCTGTTCTACCTTCATGTCAACCACATAGTCCCAAGATTTTGCGTCGATAATGATATAATCAATCCGCGATGGCCCATTTAATCTATTAAAGGTCATAGCCCCATGGGGATCAGAGAGGGTTCTTCCATTTAATGCTCCGAGGTTGAATTCCAGGGTGAGACCGGTAATCTGTAGTGCCCTCGCTGTCCATCTCTTGATGGAACTCAGATTTAAGGGAGGGATACAGTTTTTGGTATCCTCCTCAGTGAGACCCAGAAGATCTGCGTCTCTTAATGGTTCATATGTGCAGTTCAGATCGCCGCCTAAAATATTAGAAAGTGGGGGGGTACCTGACGAGGCATTTTCCAGAATGGAGATGGTAACAGAGTTTTTATTAGAGGGGCCTCCCCTAGCGTATACATTGAAAAGATCAACTCTAGAGCCATTCCAAGGCCGTTTGAAAGATAAGTGGAGAATGTCTGCTGACTTGGCATTATGGACTTTGATATCCAAATTCAGTGTGACCTTAATCCAGATGTGTAGGCCTCCTGAAGGGCGGCCCACACCCTGAAGCACTGCCGGTATGTGGAAAGTGGAATAACCGGACATATAAAGAGGGTCCAGGCTCCAGGTCTCCTGGAACATACAAATTTCATATTGGTTAACAAAGTCGAGCCAGTCCGTATTAGCCAAGTGCTTCTTAAGGCCTGCGATATTCCATGAGAGTATTTGAATTGTTCCAGAATTGCCCCCCCCCCCCACTATCTGGTGCAGCATTGGGCAAGGCTAGAGCACAATGATCTCTAGCTGGTTGTGCATTCAGTGAGCCACAGGAAGGGTGCTGAGGGTGGTCTTCTGGAGCGAGTCAATCAACATCCTCCAGTCCTCTGAGTGAGGAGAAACGATTAGAAATTGGTAAATTAAAAATGAGGGGCCCTGCCTGTGACCGAGAAGAGATATTGGGATGTGTTGGGTTCCTGATTAGTCTTTGTGGATAAAAGTAGGTTAAATCAAAGGTTCTGATAGCGCTCTGGTATTGGTATTGAAACCAGTTAACTATGTGTTTAGTTGCTCTGTAGTCTCTAAAGTTAACAACAATTACGTCACCTTCGATATCCTTAGGCCGTGGGCCCACCCAGCCAAGCCTACGAACAT
Source organism: Triturus cristatus (assembly GCF_964204655.1). Classification (NCBI taxonomy): domain Eukaryota; kingdom Metazoa; phylum Chordata; class Amphibia; order Caudata; family Salamandridae; genus Triturus; species Triturus cristatus. Next base: position 966,661,262 of record NC_140593.1, on the reverse strand, counting down.
TCAGAAGTTCACCATTTATGTTGGGAGGTAAAGGTCTATTCTTTCCCAACCAGTGCAGGACCTTATTTTTTAGGTCATGATAACCCTCTTTCCTTCCTACCTCTAGTGCAGGAACTCCTGTCATAAGTACAACATAGGGGGCTGCCTCTGGCGGCAGATCTATGTGGTCAAGACTAGCACCATATATTTTGTTTGAGGAGGTGCCAGGAAGTACATTATTAGCCGGAGGGTGGGAACTATTAAGAGAGGGAGGAGCGTCAGTTAACTTTCGGTTGGGCAACAAGCTAGTTACATTTGGTAAAGTTGGTACAGTTTTAGCTTTAGAATTCTCTGGGCTACTTTGCCTATCATCTAGCGCTGGGAATGAATTAAGAGGAGAAATACTATTTGATGGTGCCAACACCTTAGGCGATGTATCTTTTGGTTGGACGACATTTTTCAAAATCAACTGCTCAATTACCCCAAGTTGGTTCGACACACCCTTCATCCTTTCTATCAATGGAAGAAGTGATTTTACTAGTGTCTCAAGTCGGCGCATAATATAGTTTTGTGAAAGTTCAAAGTTAAGAGAATCCAACTCTATTGCTTGATCTGCTAGCTGCTTAGCAGCTGACGGAGAACGGTTTGCAATGTTTTCCACCAGATTATATTTAACATTACCCAAATGGTTCATTTTGTTGTGTTTTTTCCCTCCCTTCTTCCTTTTCTTTAAAGGGTGCGGACCTGTAATATGACTTCTCCTTCCCAACCTTTGTGGGCTGGCATCAATGGGGGTGAGCATAGCCCTAAGAACTTGTGAGATCGATGAGGTGGAATCCATAGAATGAGTATCAAGAGAGTTAGAAGCGGTCGGTGTTGGATGTGTGTGAAAATGTGACACTATCTTACTAACATGAGCAGGCGGGGAAGATGGACAGACAGGCAGTCTGGCTGTTATTTAAGCAGGAGATGGGTGGGGCCAACGCCGGTGAGACGGCCAACTGGATAGGGCCGAGTGAAGATCTTTTAGATTGTAAGTGATCGGCCGATAAGCGACGTTCTACCATAGCAATCTCCTTTTCCAAAACAGAAGCAGCTCTTGTAATAAAACTGTCCAGCGTGCCTCTGACTAAACCTCCCAGCATAGATGGTTTACGCATTGGGGTTTGTTTTGACATAATTTTAATTGGTTAGATGGCAATACCAGTCAATAGGGGTCCACAGAATCACACAGCGCAAATGTGAGGGACACACGGATACTGTAACGCAAGGAGCAACTGATATACAAAGTGTACCACTTGAGATAAACTTATATACGAACAGTACCTTAGAGTATAGTATGGTGGACTTAGAGAGTGGGCCCAGCCCTGCCTCCTCCTGCCCCGGACGGCCACAGACGGCCCGCCCTCTGCCCGGGCTCAGCCCGGCGCGTCCCGCGACGCGGAGGGAGCCGCGATTTATGAAGCGCCTCTGGGCACGCTGACAACCGGAAGAGGGCGGGGCAGTGGTGATTCACGGGAGCTGTAGTCTCCCCCAACAGCGGCCTGCGGTGTCGTGGAGGCGGCGGGGGAGACACACAGCGTGGGCACACCGTCCAGGAAACAGCGTTCGACAGCCCAGGTTAGTCGTGGTGCAGTATGTTGGCTGGTGCAGTTCAAATTAACACCCCCCGCTCCACCGAGGGAGCCGCGATTTATGAAGCGCCTCCGGGCGCGCTGACAACCGGAAGAGGGTGGGGCAGTGGTGATTCACGGGAGCTGTAGTCTCCCCCAACAGCGGCCTGCGGTGTCGTGGAGGCGGCGGGGGAGACACACAGCGTGGGCACCCCGTCCAGGAAACAGCGTTCGAAAGCCCAGGTTAGTCGTGGTGCAGTATGTTGGCTGGTGCAGTTCAAATTAACATTTGTCACAAGATCCACTGCCCTCACTGGTCGTACATTGACGTGGGTGCGGATGCGGAGTGTCTGAGGTGTTCGCCAAATTTACCTTACTTTTCCCCAGAATGACTTAAACCTTATACTATTTTAACTGATAAAAAGCAAGGACAAAAATCGAACTTGAATACATCACCTATGTCTCCAGAAGGGCCAAGTAAATGACCAAAACATATCAAGCCAAGGGGGGGGGAAAACAAGAAAGTGGGCCCGACCACTGTTGGTCTCTGGCGGGCTAAGACGGGCCCACCTTGGCCGGTCTTCGCCCGGGTCCGTCCCGTCCTGTGGGCTGCAAGTTGTGATTTTTGTCCCGTCCTGTGGGCTGCAAGGTGCGATTTTCAGTGCTGCAAGGAACGTCCCACCCTGTCCAGGCTCGCTCAATGCTAGAGGAACGAGTCCCATCCCAGCGGGCGTGCAGTACTTGCGTGCGAAGTGGGCAGGCAGAAGTCCATCAAAGATGCTTCCTGCACTGTGAGCTGCAAGGCGTGCTTTTCAGCACTGCTGGGAACGTCCCGCCCTACGGGCTTGCTGATTGCTGGGGGACCGAATCACATCCCAGCCAGGCATGCAGACTGTAACTTGCGGGAAAAGTGGGTGGACGGCAGTCCACCAAAGATGAGATCTGGGGTAATTCGCATTTATATAACCTTAAATGCGCTATAAATACATTTCTGTGAACTTTTGGTGAGTTTGTCATAGAGCACCCCCTTCCTACCTTTATTTTTGGATCTGAACATGAAATCCATTTCTGCCAAGGTAAACGTCTGATCACAGCCTTTTTGACGAAGGTCATGGTGTATGTAGAAATTATCGCAATGTAAATCACCCCTTGAAGATTATTAGCCTGGATACCCGACACAAAACCCCATGGCTCAACTATGTGTGTGCGCTTTGATAATGTCTCTTGGTCTGGAAGACCTATAGAAGAACAGTATGGGAAACCCTAGTAATATCTAATGATCCGATAAACATTTACTGGAATTGTGTGTCGCAAAGGAAATCACTAATTCTGTTAAAATGCAAGAGGAGAAAATGTGTAGGCAGGATGGTCTTACAATAGTTATATGTCTGCACTTTGCATCCTTCCTTATTAACTTTAATTTTATATGTATTTAGCTTATTACTAGAATTTAGGATTTTAATGTAATTTTCAAGTATATTCTGAGCTGATTTTATTTACTGTGTAATTGTGGTAAATAGTTTATTGCCTCATTGACCTATTGTAATTAGGCATTTTATGTTTTTTTAACTGAAATAAAGATATATATGGTGATTATTTTGCTTGGTGCAATACCTGTGAGAGCACTTGTGCGCCCCCCCCCCCCATCCCCCCCCCCCCCAACTTAAAAATGTTTTTTTTTAAAAAAAAACACCATCCACCCCTTTGATTCAATAATTTTATAACAAAAGAGGCCCTTCAGGTTGGCATGCATTCTCTATTAAAATGTATTTGTATTGCAAATGATTTTTAGAGTAAGTGGATTTTGGGGGCCCACAAGTAGGCAGAGATATTCATAGCACATATTCTGGCAAGTAAGTAAGATTACAAGTAATTTTTCCTGCCACGCCAGTGGAAAACGTGCTAACATTAAGATGTGACCTCTTTGAGCAACCGTCAGATTTACCTTTAGTAGTGCTACTAAACTGGTTTGTTGATTAATATACCATTTTCCTTGATTATTCACCTCAAGGTATACAAGTTTGCACATAAACTGCATGACTTTGTTGGATCTTATTACTAAACATTTTTTTAAGTTTTTGTTTTCGGCTTTGCGCAGTAACTAATCCTACATTGCCATCTCTTCTCGCAATGACTAAGTAGTTTATAACTCTTCCAGCCATCCTGTTGTCTTTCTCATGCTACCATATTGCGAATACCTTTCTTTAGCAAAATAGTGTTTACGGGCTGTACAAAAAGATGAGCACCATGCCAGTTTAAATGAACATTTGAAAATGTTGCCCATAGCATTCTTATATAGTAAGTCTGGACATGTAGATAGATGTGTCTCCTTGGAGTTATTCGGAGCATATGTAGCTACTATCATGAGCGCCCTTTCATGGAATTCACCCAGGAGAATAACTTATCTCCCTTCCTCAGAATCTATGAATGTCTCAGAAACCTAGAGTGGTAGCAATTTATGGAGTGCCCACAGTACACCTCCGGTTTTCCTGCATTTTTTTGTGATCCATAGCCTTATGTATTTGAAGACAAGGTAGGTTTCCTACAGGCAGATTATGCCTGGTGTTTCTCCAAGTATGACCTGCCACACTTTGTGCCTCTTAACAGGGGAGTTTAATCCCTTCACATTGCACATTAGAAGTCTCACCATTAGAAATTTGTTCCTGTGTGGTCTAAAAAAGATACTGGGTCGTCCTGTGTATTACATAACTTTTTGCCTATTTTTCTCCCAAAGGCTTAGGAGAGTGGCACCTTTCCCAGTTTTTTCCTCCCTCCCCTCCCAATAAATCACATTAAAACATAGAGCATGTACACAGAAACATATCTACTGTCAGGGGTAAAAACATTGGGTAAAAACATATGCAGTTCTCCATGCATTGTCAAGTGATTCCAGTTATAGGGTTGCTCACCGACTAGTTTCTATTTAGTCAGGTGTTTACATTTTTCCTCTCCTCTTGGTATGCTGTGTTTTTGTTGTACTCTTACATGAAGTAGACGCTGATAGCCATGTAAGTTCTTTAGTACCTTTATTCCAGTAGTACAGCAAGTTGGTCTACAGGTACATCCAACAGGTAATACAGGTAACAGGATAAGGTAAAGTAGGTTAGCCCAGTAGTCAGTCCTTGGTCCTATGCCACAGTAAACACCTTTGTAGTATCAAACCCCCTTGGTAGTATCTAACCCCACCAGGAGCAGCCTGCCTGCTGCTCAGCCCATCTGTAACTGTCATACCTCACCCAGTCAGACTCCCAACGTTCTAAGCATCACAGCATTCTCCACATTCTACTCCAAACACACACTGTGGCTGATCAGCAGGTGAACTGGTAAACTGCAAGATATGAAAATACTATGCAGGGCATAACAGTTTTCTTTTCCCATACTGTTGTAAATAGCCCTTTCTGTGGGGTCACCCCCAAACCTTTTCGGCCTTCCTCCTCCTTTTTGTTCGCTTTAGGACTCTGAGCACTTTACCACTGCTAACCAGTGTTAAAGTCAATTCCTGCTCTTCTTAAAACATGGTACAATTGGTTTATACCCAATTGGCATATTTACTTACAAGACCCTAATAAAGTGGTATTACATGTGCCCAGGGCCTGTAAATTAAATGGTACTAGTGGGTCTGGAGCAGTGATTGTGCCACCCACTTGAGTGGCCATCTAACCATGTCTCAGGCCTGCCACAGCAGAGCACCTATGTGTAGATTTAACCTGGCAAAATAAACCTTTTGGCCTAAACCTTTCTTTTTAATACATACACGTCACCCCTAGGGAAGGCAGGGTGTTTAAAAAGCAGGAAATGTACTTATAAGTTTAGCCTGTCCCGGTATTGAAAACTCCCAAATTAATTTTCCACTACTGCAAGGCCTATATCTCGCATATAATAACATTGGAATTATTGTATTACATTTTATGTGTAATTTCCCAATAGGAAGATACAGCTGGTTCAAGTTTGGTGTCTCTAGAATCCTAATTTAAAACCCTAACTTGTCATGAAGTCTGATTTTAAATTACAAATCTGAAAATGCCACTTTTAGAAAGTTGGCATTTTCTTGCCTTAGCCATTTGGTGCCTGCAGTCTGTCTCTGATCACATGACTGGGTTTAGTTGGCAGTGGGCTTTGTGTATTCCTCCTAGACAGCCACACAATGGGAGCTTGGGTGTGACTGTATCACTGCATCACTGGCAGGATGGGAGGGAGTACTGGACTCCGTGTCTCTTACACCTGTATAGGCTGTGTCGTATCCCCACACAAAGGGCTTTATACATGCTGTAGTTAGACTGGGGCCAGAGTTGGCAGGGCATCTGTGCACTTCAAAAGGCATGCCTTTAGAAGATGCTTCCCACTTCAGAAACATAACTGTGTATAAATGAACCTCCTCAGACACCACCACTTCAGTACAATTCTGGACCTGTGGATACTCTGCCAGTAAGGAGGACTGCTGTGCTGCTGAAGAACTGCCACTCTGCTAGACTGCTAATCTGCTGAACTGCTTTGCCGACCTGCTGCCCTCTTTCCTGGGTGACCAGGACTGGATTTGCATCTCTTGAACCCAGAGTGACTAAGGGTTAGTTTGCTGGCGTACTGATCTGAAGCCACGGGGACATAACAGGTGTCCAACAACCTTGCCCCTAAACTTCCATCTGTTAGTCTACCCTGCCAAATGGTGCCATCCCAGTCCTGGACCTTTGGAAGTGGGACTAAGGACCTTGTCAGCTAAATCGACACATCTCTGCTGAGCGCTGCATCCCTGAGCAAAACTGCCACATCACCGCTGTTGCGTGGAATAGACCTGTGGCAAAGACCCGCGTTGCCCCTGCAGTCTTTGGAACCTATGCATTGCCAACAGCACAGTGCATCTCCAGCCCAAGTCCTTACATCCCTCGTCAACAGTAGCCTCGAGGAAGACGCCAGACTCTGCATCACAGACTTGTAGCTTTTGACGGATTGCCAGCTGTGCGCCACATCCTGACGCTAGGACTTCGCATTGCAAGCTCTGTCAATGGAATCCTTGACGACGACACAACAGAACCTTGCACCGCAGCCGCACCACAGCTCGGAATCAATGCATTTCTTCGACTGCACTGTGCACCTTCAATGCTGAGCCACGCAACGCTTTACAACCAGTAATCTGAAAGAAACATGTTACTTAGATTCCTCACCTTAGAATATCCCCAGCCGTCAGGCTGGATCCGGAAAGATTTTTGTAGCAATACCCCTTGCGCGTCGGTAGGCGTCGTCTGCGGCTCCGTGTCCGTCGTCGGCGTCGTGCGCCGGAATGACGTCTTCGGAGTACTTAGACGCTGCGCTGACGTCAGTTCTTCTTTTTTCCGCACCAGTAAGCGTCGATCCGGGAACAGCTTACCCCTAGTAATTTTTTTACTAACTTTTTTGACTTCTTTGGTCTATCGACTCGACTCTGGTGCCGGTAGGATGCTTGGTTTCAAGGCCTGTGACGCCTGTCATCGCCGGTGCCTTTATTGCCTGGGGGCCGACCATGACGCGGAGTCGTGCCTCGATTGCCAGGCCTTGACGTCGAAAGCTAGGCGTGAGTGGTCCCGTAAGCTTCTCGAGCTTCGGCACTCGGCTCCGCGCCGCTCTAGGTCCCGGTCCAGGAGGACTTCCAAGGACCGATCGCGGAGCCACAGCCTTCGTCATCGCTCGTCGGGGTCTTCGGGTAAGTCGAAGCACACCAAGAAGTCCAAGAGACGACATCGCTCTTAGGACTCCCCTCGCCGGTCGCGCGACTCGTCTGAGGGTCAGGGTGGTCCCACCCCCGCAGCTCCGTCTGAGCCGCAGGAGCTGCGTCTGTCCCCATACCCGCCGGTCCCTGGGACTGACGCGACTCCGGCAGAGGTCAGTGCCTTCCTCTCGGCCATGAGGGGCCTGGCTCTGCCGTCGACGCCTGTAGGTGCGCCTTTGGGCCCCGCAGGTTCGACTGGGCGACCTCGCGTGCCGGCGGCTCCGGCCCCGTCGACCTCACAACGCCTCCTCCGCCGGCGCCGACACCGGTTCCACCTCCGGCGCCGTCTCCGGACGACGCTGTTTCCCGGTTTAGCCCCTGTCCGGACCAGACGCCGGCACGGCGCCGTCCAGCGCCGCACCCGACGCCGATAGATGACCGTTTAATCTACCGTCCAGCTCCGATCGTTCCTCCTGTTTATCAGGAATCGGATGACAGGGGCGACTGGGAGGGGTCTGAGGACCGTGGATATTCGACAAGTAACTCCCCACCCTTCTACAAGCGCCTTGAGACCCTCTGGGTATGTAGCGCGCTATATAAATCTTTTGACTTGACTTGACTTGACTATGGCCCTCCAGGGCCAACTTTCACAGGACTGGGCAGACTAACTGGGAGATGCCAGCGGTCTGGATACCTCCCCGGACGCTGGTTTCATCTCTCCTCCGACTGTGGCCTCGGAGAAGGGTGCAGCCTTTTCAGTGGTGCTGCGCAAGGCGGCCGAAGCCCTAGGGCTGGAGTTGCCTGCTGTGGCCATGAGGACTAACGTCCTCACAGAGGTCCTTCAACCGACAGCAAGCTCCACTGACCCTCTTCTGCAGTTTAATGAGGCCCTCATAGACGTTCTGCAGGGCACTTGGTCCAAGCCCTCCACAGTTCCTCCTGTGGACCGGAACGTTGCCCGGTGCCACCGCCCTGCTCCGGGCGACCCCCAGTTTACTCTCCCAACACCCCACCCCGAGAGTCTGGTTATCCAGGCCTCAACCTCCCAATCCTCCTTCCCGTCCGCTCCTCCGGATCGGGAATCCAAGAGGTTGGAACATTTTGGCAAGAAACTGTTCTCGTCCCTGAGTTTGGGGCTGCGGTCTTTAAATACCGCTTGCCTTTTGGACAGTTATTCCCACTCTCTGTGGGATACGGTGGAGGACGTGCTGCCCTTGTGCCCGGTGGAGGCCCGGACACGACTCACTCAAGCACTTGCTGACGGTCGAGATGCAGCACGACACGCCATACGGTGTGGACTTGACACCACGGACTCGCTGGGTCGGGCGATTTCACCACGGTGGCGCTTCGGCGTCACGCCTGGCTGAGGTCCACGTAATTTTCGGGGTATGTCCAGAGTTCCCTCCTGGACATGCCCTTTGATGGCACTCGCCTTTTTGGTGAGAAGGCGGACAGTGCGCTGGCTCGGTTCAAGGACTCCCAGGCCACGGCCAAGTCCTTGGGTCTTTCGGCCCCGCTGCCGCAAACTTCCGCCTTTCGTGGCCAATGAAGGGGCGCCTCCTCACGTCCGCCCAGCCACCAGCCGCAGAACCAACCAACCAACCTGCACGCGATCGCGATCGTGGATTCCGCCGAGGCGGTACTGGAGGTCAACGTGCCGGTCAGTCCACATCCACCCCGGCAGCATCCGCCTCAAAGCCCTCCTAGTCGGAGCTTTCAGGCCCATTCAATGGCAGTGGGCGGCAGAGTTCGCCATCACCTGCTCCACTGGCGCTCCATCACGTCTGACAGGTGGGTGCTGCAAATCGTCCGAAGGGGCTACTCCCTCCCCTTCGAGTCGTCCCCTCCAGCCATGCCGCCGCTGAACCACCGTATGTCGGGGGATCATTTGCATCTTCTACGAGAGGAATTTTCGGCCCTCTTTGCCAAAGAGGCCGTCGAGCGCGTTCCTGGTCCAGAAGTAGGTCGTGGTTGTTATTCCCACTACTTTCTGGTTCCCAAGAAGGGCAAAGGGGTCATACGCCAAATCTTGGACCTCAGGAGCGTGAACTCCTTCCTCCGGAAGGACCGGTTCAAGATGCTCACTTTAGCTCAGGTTCTGGCTGCCCTAGACCCTGGAGACTGGATGGTAGCGTTGGACTTGCAGGACGCTTATTTCCACATCCCCGTCCTGCTGGCCCACCGGCGTTACCTGCGGTCCACGGTGGATCAGGAGCACTTTCAGTTCACCGTGCTCCCCTTCGGCCTCACCAGTGCCCTTCGGGTGTTCACGAAAGTGATAGCGGTGGTCGCAGCTCATCTGCGCCGATCAGGGGTTCCAGTCTTCCCCTATCTCGACGACTGGCTGTTGAAGGCGGGCTCGCCCCAGCAAGTCGTCTCCCTCTGCCAGACTACAGCCGACCTCCTGCAGGGCCCAGCATCGAGGCAACCTGTCCGACCACGTCTTGATCTCGGAGGGCACTGCGAACCAGCTGCAGTGGTGGCTCACGAATCTCGATTGGGTCAGTGGCAGATCCCTCTCCCTACCCCAACCGGAGCATGTTGTAGTGACGGATGTGTCTCTCCTGGGATGGGGGGCCATATGGGAGAGGCGGAGATCAGAGGACTCTGGTCTCCGGCGGAGACTCAGCTCCATATCAACCTATTGGAGCTGAGGGTGATCCGACTTGCACTAAAAGCCTTCCTTCCCTCTGTCCGATGAAGTGTCGTGCAGGTGTTCACGGACAACACCACCGCCATGTGGTATTGCAACAAACAGGGCGGGTGGGGTCATGGACCCTTTGTCAGGAGGCTCTGCGCCGCTGGACCTGGCTAGAACATCAGGGCATCACCCTGGTGGTTCAACATCTGGCGGGCTCTCTGAATGCCAAAGCCGACGAACTCAGCCGCCGGTGCATGATGGATCACGAATGGCGTCTGAACTCGGACATGGCGCAAGGTCTCTTTCTGCAGTGGGGAGAGCCTTGGTTAGATCTATTCGCCACCGAAGAGAACGCGCAATGTCAGTTCTGCGCATTGGAATTTCCAAGGCGGCACTCGCTCGGAGACGCTTTTCGCCGCGAGTGGAGTTGCGGTCTGTTGTACGCCTTTCCGTCTATACCACTTCTGCCCAGAGTGCTGAAGAAGATCAGGCACGACCGGGCCCAAGTCATCTTGGTGGCTCCGGATTGGGCACGAAGGTACTGGTATCCCGAGCTACTCAGTATGTCCATCGATCCCCCGATACGACTGCCTCTTCAGGAGGACCTTCTGTCGCAGCAACAGGGGACGGTCCTCCACCCAAACCTGTCCAACCTCCACCTCCATGCGTGGAGATTGAGCGGCGACAGTTGATGCCATTTGACTTGCCTCCTGAAGTCTGTGATGTGATTCTGGCAGCCAGGCGGCCCTCCACAAAGACGGTATACGCCTGCCGGTGGAACAAATTTGTGGCATGGTGCACAGCAAAGGCTGTGGATCCCCTTTCTGCCCCTCTTTCTGAGCTTCTCCTCTTTCTTCTTTCTTTGGCCCAGCAGGGCTCTGCTCTGGGCACCTTGAAGGGTTATCTTGCTGCAATCTCTGCTTTCTTAAGGCTTCCTGATCAGCTTTCTCTTTTAAAGTCCCCTGTTTCACGTATTCTCAAGGGCATTACTCATATGTTCTCTCCTGTTCCATTTGTAATGCCTCAGTGGGACTTGAACCTTGTTCTCACTTTTCTGATGTGCGCTCCCTTTGAGCCCCTTCACAACTGTCCCATTCGTCTACTGACTCTTAAAACTGCCTTCCTGGTGGCTATCACCTCCGCTAGGCGGGTGAGTGAGCTCCAGGCTCTGTCAGCTAAGCCTCCCTTCATTTCGGTTCATCCAAATAAGGTTGTCCTCCGGACACGTTCTTCTTTTCTTCCTAAAGTCGTGACTCCCTTTCACATCGGGCAATCTGTCACGCTGCCCACCTTCTTTCCGCCTCCGCATCCTTCAAAAGATGAAGAGAGGCTCCACCGTCTGGACCCAAAACGTGCGCTGTCCTTTTATTTGGACCGCGCAAAACAGTTCCGGGTGGACGAACAACTTTTTGTTGGATATGTAGGTGCTAAGAAGGGTAAAACTGTGCACAAGCGGACCATCTCGCGATGGGTCGTGTTGTGTATTAAACTCTGCTATTCCTTGGCGAAAAAGGTCCCTCCTGTTGGGCTGAGAGCCCATTCCACCCGGGCCACAGCGGCGACAACTGCCCTGGGACGGGGAGTCCCATTGCAGGACATCTGTCAGGCGGCGACGTGGGCTTCACTGCACACGTTCGCCAAGCACTATTGCCTGGACAGCCAAGTCCGGAGAGATGGCCGCTGTGGCAGTTCTGTTCTCCAGGACTTTCTGGTGTGATCTTGGTTCGCAGACCCACCTCCGGGGTTGGTATTGCTGGGATATCTATTCTAAGGTGAGGAATCTAACTAACGTGTTTCTTTCAGATGAACAAGTTACTTACCTTTGGTAACGTGGTAACGATGTATCTGTAAGAAACATTAGTTAGTTAGATTCCTCACCGACCCACCCAGCCTCCCCGTTCTGCGAACCGACATCTAGGGTTAAGGTTCTCCCTTTCAGGGCCCTAGATTTTTTGGCACCGGTGTTGGTCTCTTGCATGGCTCAGCGTCCCTGGCGTGGAAAGCTATGTACAAGAACTGACGTCAGCGCGCGAGGGCGGCGTCTAAGTACTCAGACGATGTCATTCCGGCGCACGATGCCGACGACGGACGCAGAGCCGCAGACGACGCCTACCGACGCGTAAGGGGTATTGCTACAAAAATCTTTCCGGATCCAGCCTGACGCCTGGGGATATTCTAAGGTGAGGAATCTAAGTAATGTTTCTTACAGATACATCGTTACCGAAGGTAAGTAACTTGTTCTTTAAGCACTTTGTTCATCAGGCCTAACTGGGTCCCGTAGCTGGCCGTGCTCCATCGCAGTTGGCTTGAACTTTTGACTTTGTCCGGTCCAGCACAACCAGTTATCCCTTGTTGTTGTGCTTTTTGGCTCTATTTTGACTTAAAACTTAAATTGATGCAGTGATGGGGCCGTTTCCCTTTGCACGTCCTGGAGAGAGCTCTTTTCAAAATAATGCTTCTGCACCGGTTTCTGTGTTTTTTCCAACTTTCCAAATCCAATCCCCCAGCGAAGGTTTCATTCTTTTGCTTCAGTGATCGATATATTTCTCTGTGCCTGCAGCAGCCCTTTGTGGATTGCCAGTAGTCCCCCCTTTGATTGCTGGACGGACATGGCGGATCTTATTGCAACTACTTGAAAGCATTGTTTTTACTCTGTGGTTAATAAATACCTCAGTTATTTATTTCCCTGTACTCCTTTTATCAGTGAGCAAAAGTTTTACTTGCTACTAATATACTCTACCTATCCCTTCTTCGTACCCTGATTCCTTGCTTGTTCAACAGCAAAGTTCAGATTTTTTATTTGTACATAGATAAAATAGCAACTTGTATGCGCCAGATCTCTCAATTTCTACATCCATCAATCCGAGGCTAAGAAAATAGAACCGTTATTTATGCAAGAATTTGCCTGTGACTGAATTAGAATTCCTCTCCTGTAGCGTGTGTAACCTCTTGTTTAACACATGGTTCAGGGAATAATTTAGGCTGTCTCGTGCCTTCTGGAGTTTATAAAGGAAAGTTGAACTTGTATGGCGCCAAGTACTGACATTCTACAACTGCGTAGTATATTTTCGCGACCACTAATGGCTTTTTATTTGATGAACGAGATGGCCACGACACGCGCCTTGTGGCCACAAGAGTTTTAACTTGTTTTTAAAATAAATCGACGAAAGCAACCTTTCTTGCCTCCTGTGCTTGGAACGACTAAAATACGGCGTGCTAAACGTACTTCTTTGGCAAAGAAAATATTAAAATAGTGCTGTTAACTTTTTGCATTCACGAGGATCGGTGTGAATAATCTGTTTACCGTGTAGACGATTTAACTCATGCCTTACATTTTTGCATTCAGAAACTACAGTGACCTCTTTCTCCGTTTCTTTAGATTGTAAGTTTACATTTTGCATGTGTTCTATAAAGGCTGAAAAGACGTACTACAATAAAAGCAATGAAAAACGAAACGTTTAAACACATGCCTGTATTGACCAGACTAGACGTTTGATATTTCGGCTAAACTGTTCTGTGTTGAGTGCTTGCAGGGTACATCCGAAAAACGGGTTCGCAACCACCTTTTTGATATATTGGGTGTGTTTTTTAAAGTTTATTTTAAATTCTGATATAAAAAGTAAAGTATTTTATGCATAATCAGATGGAGAGCATTCATCCCTTCCAGTTCATCTATATTGTTTGATGCTGTAGATACATTTCTAAACTCATTTTTTGTTCAGGTTCCAATCGTTAGAATTTTATATCGGTTCCAGGCCAGCCCTAGCCGTACACAGCAACTGATTAGATATATTAGACTGGTCCTTTGTGTCTAAGAATCTAGCATGGGGTATGATACTATGCTGCCAGCTACTTCTCAGAGTAGGCATTGTATTGCTGGTCGCAATTAATAAAATATTTGGGGATAGGGGTTGGGTACAAAATCTAAAATGGCTGAACCTCGACTTTTGCCAATACTGCCTCCCACATTTAATCTTTATTTAAGTAGAGTGCTTTACACGGTTCAACTGAAAGGTGGTGCATAGGATCGCAAGACCGCTTTCAGGTTTCTAACATTTATATATTTCTAATTTCAAAGCCAGTCCATTAAAATGAGGCTTCCACAAATTGGGCATTATGCTTCCCACCCCAACATATACAACAAGCATTGGCATAGCCAATAAGTCTCGCCTTTGGGACCTTATAAGTGTTTAGTTATCCAGCACAATATCCTTGGTGCAACAACATCAAGTCTTGCATGGCTAAACACTTATAAGGTCCCAAAGGCGAGACCTATTGGCTATGCCAATGCTTTTTACCTTCTGATCCTGCTTTGGTTATCACTCAGTCATGGGGTGCCAGGAAAAAGCAATCAACATGGCAAAAAAGTAGTAAACCACTTATAAGCAGAGCATTTTGTTCTGGAAGGGCACACTTCCGGTACAAAGCCTATGCTAGACGTCACCTTTCCTGGACACTACGTGGCTCAGTATGATCGGTCACCTTCTTCCCATTCTGGGAGCTGTGTCTGGTTCCTCTGACAAGGAGTTATGGAATAACCCTTCACAGAAAGGGCAATTTCTTCAAAATGTGAAAGGCAATGCTGAAATTTCTTGCTCAAAGAAAAACTTCCTCAAATGTCACTCTGAAGCAATTGAAAACATGTTGCAATCGCGAAATAAAATGTGACAGCTTAAATATTTACTTTAAAAAAAAAAAAAAGCCGTATAAGGATTCAAATTGGCGTCTAATGACGTCACTACATTTATTATAGTGGGCGACAGTAACAGTTGAGTAATTGAAACCTACGCACACGCTTCTGAAATGTCACTTGAATTATAGATAAGAGCCTACGCGCTTTTTCTCTAATGATGTTCAGGGTCGTTGCTCAAGTGCGGAAAGTGCTCGCTTATTGATTTTTTTTTGGAGACTTCATGCCACTGTTACACGTGTGAAAGATTACTAGCTGATATCTGGATGTTGCTAACATTACCGTGAAATAAAGAAGGGAAGTACTGGGGAAAGAGCACAAAAGGCTTCGGTTCCGGGTTCACCGACTAATGCGGTCAAGAAAAAACACTATCAGATGACAGCGGATGGTTAGGATATTAGTTACATGGGCAGTGAGGCAGGCAAACGATAAACACTATGACAACCAACATAGAAAACGACTCGCGAGGCAGTTTCCATGTCATGGCCAAACAAGCGTGAGGGAGCGTGGCCCGGCCCCGTACCCGTGGTGCGCGCATGCGCGCTCAGTCTGCTCTTTTTGGAAGCACTGCACTTGTGGCCCGCCGCTGCGCCCTCCCGCAAGCTAGATGCCGCCACAAGCGTGCTTTCAAAAAGAGCAGAACGACGGCTAAAGGTCCTCCTATGCAGCGCATGCGCGCTGCGTAGGGGAGACCTAAAAACGAAGTTTAATCACCTAAAATTTACTCTTCTGATATTGAATGCCGTTCAGTATGAGAAACACCCTTTAAAAAAAATGCAGCGGTTGCCATTCTGATTCACTTTGCAATTGAATTTTTACATTGCGATAATTGACATTTTAATTCATCTCCTAACAAAGACATGGTGCTCGGATACAGCACAACATTTAGTGCTATCCATCTTTAAATGAATGGACTTAAAACAAGCATTTGCAATGCAATAGGTCTCGCATTACAGAAAGTTTGAGCTATTGGTGTTGCATTATTATTTGCAACGCCAAAAGCTCAAACTTTTAGTAGCGCGAGACTTATTGCATTTCAAATGTTTTTTCTTTTTGCGTTGCGAATTTCATTTGTTTGTAGCTCGTCTCTTCGAAAGCGTTGTTGTTCGTGCCTATAGTTAACAGGGGACCCAGAAGTTGTTAAAATAGATAGCCCCGCCGTTTTTGTGTAGTGTTAATTCGCCTAACCAAATTATTCCCTCATTGAATGACGCAGGCAGCAGCAGGGGCCAGGAAAACAAAACTAATCCTTGCCTAACTTTTTTCTCTGCTTCCCAGTTTGCATTTGAACCAGTTATCTAACTTCACTCTTGTGTAGGAGAGGCTGGTAAACTTGTATTTCTGCTAAGGATGCATGCAGCCTAATTGAAGGGCAGACTGTATACTGGAAAAATACGAGCAATGACCAGGTATGCATGTCCACCATCTGAGAAGCTCTTTTTTCACACGATTTTGACACTAATGCATACATTAGTTGTCTCTGTGCCTTCCTATTACCATGCCAGTGTGTCCCACAAAGGCGGGGGCTGGGCGGGGCAGGGAACAAAACAACAGGACTCACTAACTCTCTTACTCAAGGGAACAATACAACCGGACGTACTCACTGTCTTGCAGCAGGGAGCGGTCACTATAGTACAAGCGGCAGCAGACACCGCTGCGACAGTGCACTAGGAGCACTGATCCCTCCCCCCTTGATCCCAGCCGGATTGTATTTCACGAACCATTACCTTGCTTAGCTTGCTGCAGAAGAGAAAGCGGCCCGCATTCCCGGGCCTATAACGACGAGTTTGCAAACGTCAGTGGTAGTTCGTCGGTTCACCCGCCCCGGCATTCCATGCTTCATGTGTGTTTAACGCTGAAGAGCAGCATTTGGGGATTTGATTCCAGAGGTCACAGTTTCACAGTTTAGCTGCTCCTCTCTGCTCAACACGTCAGGGTCAGAGGGTCGGGCAGCAATATATGTCTGACGTCACGTGCAGAAGACGAACGAGACCGAGCTAGGAGGCAGATGTCTGCGGCTGGAGCTGAAAACATCGCAGCCGAACTTGTCGGGTTGTTTCTCAAACTCAAACATTTCTCTAGTCTAACATTTTTAAATCCCCGCAAGGAAACATTTAAAAAAGAATGCCTTAATATTGCTCAAACGAGTGGTGCGCCCATGCGCCACAGCGAGCCATGTGGTTTCAATTATCGCGCCCGTGTCTGGGCACGATAATTGAAACCACATGGCAGCGTTGCGCGTAACAGACCCCAATAGGCCTTTGGCCAATTGCGTGCTGTCGGTTATAAAAAGACGCACGCAAAGGCCAATAGCCTGGGCCAAAAGGAAAAGCACACGCACGAGCGTGTGCGATTCCTAGGTCCGTTTCTAAACCCCCTACAAGAGGTCTCTCGCTGCGCGAGCAGTGTTGTGCACTGCAACGCTAGGCGCGAGACCTAAACAAAATGGACTTAGTAACATAGAGAGCACAAATATTGAACTGAAAAACGTGGCAGGCTTTCAAAAAGTGAGACCACATTGTATGTGATAAATGTTAGTTTCTGTATTTGTTCACCTTTGCATAAAGCTTGATGTGTGTTTGAAAATGTTTTTAGGCTTGATAATCGTGCTCAAGGAAAGTTTTAGTAGAGATGTATACATCTAGTGAGGGTCATTTTTAGCACAGGTTCTAACCAATGTTCCCTCTAATTGTTTCCCTCTGTGTGTGGCATTGCAAGGTCCCTGTGCACTGAAACCAAGGTTATGTGCGCCAACCAACCGGACATGCAAGCGAGTGCTGCGCTCAGCAATATAAATCTATGGCAATTACCACTCCAAACTTCTGTTTGCAACAAGAGCTAAAACAGGTGCATTACACGCAGAGTTAGCTCTATATAATAGGGTCTTAAGACAGTTTTGCAACGTACATACATACCTTTGTGACATGAATTGTTTATTCCTGTAGCACCTACACCCAAGGTTTAGAAAAGGACTGAACATAGAAGGTTGAACCATTATAATAATTTTCTGAACAGCAGGGTTGATGCAGGCAGTTATTATGGAGTTTGAACCCAGATCCATGCTGGTCATATCTGTGAAATATGCGGACATTTTTCCTAGTGTAAATTGCCGACACAAAGGCACATTGACCAGTGCCCGCAGGTTGTCTGCTTTATTGTTACGAACAAGAATGTGCAGACTGTGAATGGGCTCTCTTATTTACAATTTAAGTTGGCCCAAAACAAAGCCCTCATTCAAAGGGCAATCAGCCCTACTTTTATAAAAAAAATTTAGCCTGGCTGGGGGTCACCAGGAGCCTAATACATATACACAAAGCAATGGAGGGGAAACCTAGGTACATAACTTATCACTTTACAAGTCAAATACTTAAGAGAAAGATTTGAGGCAGGCTTTTGACTTGGTTTACCCCTTGTATAGGAACTGTATGCAGGTACTGTAAGAAGATAGGCATATGTTAAGAGTGCATAGCTGGGAGAAGCTAAACGTCTGGATTTAAATGCAACAGTGCTGGAGCTATGTCTGTATTTATAAAACTTTACTACTATGCAATGGAACCCTTTTTAGCAGCTTTATATGACAAATTGATAAAGAAAACCATAAGGTTCGAAACCCATGCCTTTCAGTTTGCAAGCAGCTTGTTTATGCTGGTTCATAGCTTAGTGTGCTATATTATATGGGTTGCAATTCCTGAACTGCAAGTAATAAAGGGTATGTGTAAAAAGCAAAAACCCACTTGCCTATCTACAATTAAATTTGGAATTTGCATGTCAGTGTGCTTCACAGGAGATGCATTAGCCCTCTATGCAGCATAATGCATCAAAACAGTAACTAGACAAAACGCAGATCTCTCCTGCAATTGCATTAACCACTAGAGTCCTCCTACCGTTATTGCTCCCCGAGATTTTCTGAGCACCCAGATATCTCTGCAGAAGGTGTCTTAACACAATAAGATATTTTAAATGTCAGCCTTTGTAATCCGTTTAGCCAGAACAGATTTACTGTCACATTTGACTTTTTTGCCAATTTCTTTGCTGCATAGTTTGAAAAAAGTAAAGGTATAAGTTGACAGCCAGACTGATTTTTATGACTCCCCTTTTCTGTTGTCACGTCTTTACCACCAATTTATAGATTGACTCATCTATGAGG
Source organism: Triturus cristatus (assembly GCF_964204655.1). Lineage (NCBI taxonomy): Eukaryota > Metazoa > Chordata > Amphibia > Caudata > Salamandridae > Triturus > Triturus cristatus. Next base: position 966,642,512 of record NC_140593.1, on the reverse strand, counting down.
TCTTTGTAGTGGGTTCATGGTGAATTGGCAAAAAAAGAGCATGCTGTTCTAAGATCAGCACCCACAGGATAAAAGCCTAACAGCCAACCATTCCCGCACCTTTCCAAGTTCTAACAGCACTATACATAAATGGTATGACTTGAAAAGGGTTGCACTCTGTACGAGCTGAGCCTTGAAAATATTTGGAATGCAAAACATTCAACAAACATGTTAGAACATAACGAGGTTGTATGTGATAAAGTTGACCAGGTAAGAGGGACCCTTCAGATGGCATGTAATACAAGATGAGCCTTTCACTAATTAGAGGAACTGGTTATGGTCTACCCTATTTTGAACGATCCAGATGAAGGCCTGCTCCTCATTGCTGAAACTGATGCATCCTTGCAGTACATCCAGTGGTGCTATTTTTTCAAACCCTAACTACTGTAGAGAATAATTTCACAATTTAAGACAGTGAACAATGATTATCAAGGATGACTTTTCCCATTAATGACATTACCTTGAGGGGGCACTGCATACTGTGACTGTGTGGAAACATTTTTATATCCATAGTACAATTCCAGAAGAGGTTTGCACATACATCTGGAAGGCAAGGATGTTTCGTAATGGCTTCAGTTTTTATATCACTTGTAGAAGGCAGGATTTGAACAATGCATCTAAGGCAGCCACTTTAATAAGTTGTTTAGAATAGCAGGCACTGTGAGAGTGCCTGTAGCTAATCAAGTACACTATGAGAAAATGAAGGAATTTCTGATCAGAAGGTTTTTACTGAAACCATCTCAGTACCCTCCGATATGCCTGACAGCTGCGGACACTCTCCAGGTGACCTTTTCTCTGCTCTAGCCTGGATTTCCACGGGATGTCCTTCGCTCCCCGGCACCCATGGGCTGTGGATTCTGCTGACGCCCGGTGAGTCCAGAGTCCTTCCTGCGGCTGTAACCCGAACACTGCTGTGGGTATTCCCTGCTGGGAGTCTGTGCTACTTCTACAGAATTATTTGCAGGCAGCGTACGCCCACGTCTGCCAGCCTAGCCCGCCACAAGATTTCAGATGCTGCGGAAGGCCAGCTGTTTTCCCCGTCTACTTGGACTTGGTGCAAGAGACTGCCTCGTCTGGCTCCCGCTCCCATCATTGAGGGCGCTCATGGCAATAGTCCCATCGCCCCCCCCCCCCCCCCCCGTTCAGCCGACCAAACTTCCTTGATTTCAGCGATACTGCAGCTGCACAGTGCGTGGGAGCCCAACGTGCCACGCTTTAGAGGCGGCCTTTGGTGGGTCCACTAAGCCCATTGATACGTCTGCAGGAGATACTGCTCCGGACCTGCCACCGCCACACTTTTTAATTTTTTTTGTTATTTGCTTTTTATTGAGAGTAAAAGGCATGTCGACATACATAGCTCTGCGCCTACAACCCGGAGGCCGGCTACCATGTTGCAAATATTGACCCAACAGCACAGGTTATCCCACATCCCGGAGGCCGGGCATCGCCGTGTGCAGCCGGTACAGCTCCTGCCGCCTCCCAAATCACTGGCCCAGTATGTCATAGTCTTTAGATTTACCCCCTAACAGGGGCATAGTTTGATCATTTGTCTCCCGCCTCTTGCTCCCATCTGTTCCGTACCTTTGGAAATAAACTATAGCACCCCCCCTCCCCACCCCCAAACAAAAACAGACCCCCCGCCCCACCCACCCATTCCAAACAGTTGAGGTCTCCTGCCAGCTGCCTCCTTGTAAGTCGTATTGCGCTCAGTACCCACCCGCGTCCCAACATCGTGAAGCGTCCCTGATGTTCCTTATTTCCTCTAACCAGGGCGCTGCTGTGCGGAGTTTATACCTCCACCCCACCTGCGCTCTCTCCAGGAGCCCCTCTCTCAACATCCTCCAAGCTGGTCCTCCCCATCTCACTCTCTGCGTCCATGCCTCCCCTTCCAATATAATCGGCATAGAGCCCCCAAAAGTTTTTGGGCCGACTGCGCGGCGGGAGCAGCTCACTGAACCTCTGTCTGTGTACAACAGTAGAGTACATCTCGTTTCCACTGCGCCACCGTGGGCAAGGGGCCTCGCATCCAGCATAGCGCAACTCTTCGCTTCGCAACGAGCATACCCATATCTACCAACCGCCGCGCCGCCCTGGGCACCATCCTGGAGTGTCCCAACAGGGCCAACGCCGGGTCTGGAGCCAGCTCCACTTCTGCCACTCTAGCTATCTGCTGATAGATCGCTTCCCAAAAGCTGCGTATACCCGGGCAGTGCCACGCAAGGTGCATAAAGTCTGCCATTGGGTGCTTGCATCGTTCGCATGCCGACTTGTCCCGCAGGCCATAGCGATGCAGTCGCTCCGGAGTATAATAAATCCTGTTTATAAACTTGAAATGGACCAGCCTGTGTCTGCCGTGCAAGGAGATGCGTTGAATCCCCGTGCAGCAGTATGCCCACATGGCATCGTCGATTGCTATTTCTAGATCTCTCTGCCAGGCCAGTCGGGCCTTAGTGTACTCTTGCGATCTTTGCGACAGCGCCGTGCGATATAACTTAGAGATTAACTTATGGGGACTTTTGTTCTTAATAATAAAGGACAACTCCGGAACCTCCGGTGGTTCAGCCAAGTCGTCCCCCAGCAGCTGCCTCCAAGCATGTCTAACTCTGTGTAATTGGAAGTGCTGCAACTGCGTGGCGCCGTCCGCCGAGGGAGCCACCTCTTCCCACTTAACTACACCGTCTACGAACATGTCCCCCACGTTGTGTATACCCAGCGCTCTAAGGGACCGTACCACCCCCTCTTCCCTGCAGGGGGACAGCCAAATCGCTCACTCAAGTGGCATTGCCGGCGAATATAGCAGCGCACAGAGCGTTTGCTGTAAGATATTCCAAGCGTGCCGAGTGGAGTTCAAAGAGTCTAGAAACCCCGTTCGGCGGTCTGGCGGCTCGAAAATGACAGCAGGGAGCGGGGCCGCAAACAGAGTCTCCAATTTGAGGTACGGGACAGCCCTGTCCCCATGTATCCAGCTGTGCGCCTGAGCCCCCTGCGCCACCCTGTAATACAGTTAGAGATCCGGCGCTCCCAAGCCGCCCAGGTGGTAGGGCAACGTCAAGACCCGCCAGCTTACTCGAGCCTGCTTACCAGCCCACGCTAGCCGCAACAAGGACCCCGTCAGCCTAGCAAAGAAGGCGCGCAACAGCACCATGGGGATGTTAACAAACAAGAATAGAAACCTAGGTAGCACCACCATCTTCATGATGGATATGCGTCCCAGCAGCGAGAGGGGCAGCTTAATCCAAGCCTCCACATCATCCTCAAGTTTGCCGATAGCCCTGTCATAATTCTCAGGCAGCACCACCTCCGAATCCATGTGCCGTTGGATACCCACGTAGCGGACCACGTCGTCCGACCACTGCAGCGGATATTCCATCTCAAAGTGGGCAGTGACCGGCGTCAGCGGGAACGCAATGGATTTGGCCCAGTTCACTTTCAGACCAGAGAGTGCCCCGAAATGAACCACCTCCCGCAGCACAGGGGCCAAGTTATTTTCCGGGTCCCTGACGTATAGCAGGGTATCATCCGCGTATGTGGAGACCACTATCTTATAAGTAGGGAAGTTAATTCCCCTCAGGCTGTGATAGTCCCGTAGGGCGCACGCCAACGGCTCCGCCACCAGTGCATACAAGATTGGCGACAGGGGGCAGCCCTGTCTCGTCCCTCTCGAGATAGGCATTGCATCCGTAACTCGGTCTCCCAGCCGTAGTCTCGCAGTGAGTCCACTATAGAGAACCCCAATCAGCTGCAGGAAGACCGGGCCCAACCCCATTCGTGTCAGGACCTGTCGCATGAACGGCCACTCTACCGAGTCAAAAGCCTTCTCCATATCAAAGACTGCCAGCGCCCGCGTGTCTCGGCGTACATGTTGCATGGTTCCAAAAACCGTCCTCAGATTATACGCGAGGTTCCTGCCGGGCACAAATCCCGCCTGTTCCGGGGCCACGAGTTCCGGGGTGAGCAGGGCCAAGCGAGTAGCCAAAACCTTCGCGTATAGTTTAGTGTCAATGTTTAACAGCAATAACGGCCTATAGGAACTGCAGTCCTCCGGCGGCTTACCCGGTTTGGGAATCGCAACCAAGAGAGCTTCCCGCATAGATGACAGCATGTGCCCTTTAACGCACATATCATCAAACAATGTCGATGTGTGGGAGGAGCTGGTCAATGAAGGCTCGGTAGAAGGCAACAGTGAGGCCATCTACTCCCGGGGCACTATGCGCCTTCATGCCTGCCAGTGCCTCCAGGATTTCGTCCTTCTCAATAGGAAGGGCCAGGAATTCCCTGTGTTCGTTCGAAAGAAACGGCAGCTTAATATAATCCAGGTAGTCCCCAATACTATCTTCCATACCAGTCTGTTGGGAAGCATACAACTTAGTGTAGTACGACTGAAAGCGCGCAAGTATGTCCTCCTCTTCAGTTAAGAGCGAGCCTTCCTCTGATCTGATCTGGGTGATCGCAGTTCTGCGCCTACGGGCTTTTAAGTAGATTAGCTAGTATCGATCCGGGTCTATCACCCTCCCCATATACCCTGGCTGTAGCATACTTCCCTAAGTGCAGTACCTCTGCATCCGCAGTCTCATGGAATTCCGCCAGGAGTACATTCATCTCCTCAGATACCCCCTCCAGCTCTACTTCGCGCTGTTTAGCTTCCAGGTCCCCCAGCTTACGCTCCAGTGTCGTCAGCCGTTGCCTTATGTCGCGCAGCACCCCCGAGTGTTTGGCCATTGCCACTCCTCGGATATAGACCTTGAAGGTCTCCCAGATTGTCTGAAAGCTGTCCACTGAGCCCAGATTGGTATCGAAGAACTGCCCAATAGCCTCCACTAGTTCCCCCTTAAAAAGGGGGTCCAGCAGCAAGTACTGGGGGAATCGCCACAGAAATGGCGGCACAGTTTTTCTGGGCGCGGCCAACAGCATCAGTACCGGAGAGTGATCAGAGAGGCTGCGCGGTAACACCGTACATGCTCGCACCAGTGGGAGGAGAGTCGACGATACAAGCCAGTAATCTATACGTGTGTGCAAGCTGTGGTATGCAGAATAGTGTGTGAAGCCCCCCTGTTCAGGATTGAGAGTTCTCCACACATCCTCCAGATCTAAGCAAAGCATTTCTCGCAAGATCGCCTTCGCCGCTGCCGACTGCGCCCTTGCCGGGCCACCAGATCTATCCCTCCCTGGATTCAAAACCACATTGAAGTCTCCTCCCCACAACACATGCCGCGCCCCATGAACCCTAACCGTGCCCGCCAGTGCAGTGTAGAATTCTGGGCAATCAAAGTTCGGCCCATAACAGTTGACCAGCAATAAATCCAAACCTCTGCCTAAGAAACGCGTTGGCACAAACCTGCCTGCGCTGTCCGTAGCTAATGATTGCGTTCTATAATCTGCCCTAGGGTTGACCCAGGTCAATACCCTCTAGAGAGTCGTGAATCCCGCCGCATGTGCAGCCTCGCAGAGCCCCCTGGCACGTAGCATAGGACTATGGTTAGGAAGATGCGTTTCCTGTAGGAAAGCTATGTCTATTTCATGCCTCCTAAAGTAGTGCAGAACTTTACGGAGCTTCTGGTGATCATTCAGGCCCCTGACGTTCCAAGTGAGAACTCTGAGAGTGCCAATGCGTCCAGGCGTGCCTGTGCTATTCGAGGTCACCATTCTTTCCAAAACGTAAATCGCCCGCGACTCTGTCGCAAGAAGCAGGTGATCATAAATGTACAGTTCAATGCATACCGACAGTAAAACCTCAAAACTTTGCAGAAGAAAACCCCACCCCCCCTCCACCCACAGCAGACCCACCCCAACTTGGCCTTGCAGATTCCCATGTAGGGACACCCTGAACCTCCCGCCTCCCTATCCCCAACAAATTGCCCCCTCAAAGTTGTGGGACGCACTCGCGGGCGGCGGTTGCTCAGTACCCACACTCTAGTGTGTAAGCACCTAGTACCTAACAGCCACCACCCGGCCCGGCAAGTTAATATCTGCCCGTCCGCTATACCTTGGCCAGGTATGGCTGCAGCGCTGCGGCGTTGCTCGGGTCCTGATAATCCAAGGGCTCCCGCGCACACCCCATTGTAGAGAAACAGTATATGTAAACCCCCTCAGGTAGTGGGCATTGTGCTCGGGCCTAGCTAGATAGACTCCTTCATTGAACTCTCGTCTGTAACTACACCACCGGAGGGGAAGTTGTGTACAGGACTCCGCTTTACCCGCCCACAGCTTACCATATCCCTTCAGACCCGCACAAATGCACAAACCCAAACTCAACGCTGCTCTGGAGTCAAGAGATTCGACCCAGCCTTGCCTGCCCTCCAGGGTCAATCCTGGTCGTCCAGTCCGCCATCCCTTGCGGCCTCCTGCAGCTGCGTCTCTGGACTCCGTTTCTGCTCCTTATGCCAGTCCTTCAGCGCCTTCTGCAGTGTTTTAGGGTCCAGAAATGTGTGTGATTTACCCTGTCTGTTGACTCGCAATTTAGCCGGATACAGCATCGCGTAATCCAAGCCTAACTCCCGGAGCTGTTTTTTAGCTGGGGCGAACTGACGTCTAGCCTCCTGAACTCTGGCTGTGAAGTCCAGAAACAGTGATATAGTCGACCCCTCGTATACCAAAGTTTTCTTTTCGCGGGCCGCCCTCAGGGCTGCGTCCCTGTCCCGGTAGTTCAACAGTTTCGCAATAATCGGCCGAGGCGGCGCTCCCGGTGGGGGCCTGGGGCCCAGGGACCTGTGAGCTCTTAACACCACGAACATCCCCGAAAACACCTCCTTACTCAGCAGCTCTGTCAGTAGCGATTCTACAAAGCACTCCATGCGGCCTGTCAACGTAGTCTCCGGCAGGCCTGTAATGCGCAAATTGCACCGACGTGTACGCGCCTCTAGGTCCTCCGTTTTATCTTGTAGTACCTGCGTCAGGCGCTCGAGCTTCCTCTGGTCCACGTCCAGGGACGTCTGAGCTCCCTCCACCTCCGAGAGACGTCTGTCAGACTGGTCCAGGCGCTCCGCGTGCTTGTCTATGCGCTCGCCCATACGATCCATCCTGTACGACAGTGCAGCTATCTTGGCACCAAGGGATGTAATGCCACTCTGCAAACCTTTTTCCATAGACAGCAGCAGTCCTCGAATGTCTTGCTCTTCTTCCGGGGGGACGGATGTACCCCCAGTCGCCCCTTCCAGTGGCGTCTGGGCTCTGGGGCGCTTCTGCTCAAAAGTCAACTTGGACTGAGATTTATCAGTCTTGCCCATCTTGGGCCACGGCGCCGCGCGGCAGCGTGGCTCAGTCCCCCAGAGTGCGCCAAACTTGCCCCCCCAGAGCGTCTCGCCAGTCAACTGAGCCCTTCTTCTCTGTCTCCGCTCGCGCTCGCCACCCGGAGGCAGGCACCCGCCTTCGTAACTTCCGCGTAGTCTGCGGCCTCCTCCGTTACTGTGGAAGCCCAGTCTACCAGCCTCAGCACACCTCACCGCCCCGCTCTTCTTAGCACTGCTCCGGCCGGTAACCACACTCCATTGAGGACCAGTGTGCAAAGCCTGGGGTTCGCGCTGGGGGATGTCTCCACTTCAAAGCCTTACGCGCTCCGAACCCCCGCCGTCTGCAGGGACCACAGCTGGGCCACCGCGGCACCCACCGCCGGAGCACGCCATGCGTGCCTTCTCCTCTGCCATAGCTACACAGCTCATCCAGCCTCCCCTTCGTTATTCTGCTCTTATTGTCCAACTGTGCATTCCAAATCAGGGGCAGTGTCAAAGGAGCAGTTGCTCCGCGGCACCAGTGTGCATCGGGCCGCCCGCCCGCGTTCGCCACCAATCCTCAATCAGGCCGCTCGTCCACCCGCCGCAGGAGCAGCAGCCAGGAGCACTCTGTATCGCGTCAGCCCCCTGCCGCTCGCTCACCTCCCAAGGCTACCCGCAGGCCGCGGGTGATACCAGGCCTACGGGTCGGCGGCTCTGCTATCTGCAGCGCTCCAGGCGGCAGGCACGGGAGCCCCCAGGCTGCGATCCAGCGGCGAGCCCCTCTGTTGCCGCACACCTGCCGGAGCCCTCTGCCGCAGTGTCCGTCTCAGGGTGTCTCCTCTCCGCTCCGTAAACGACAGCCACCAGCCTCGGGACGGCTTCACTTCGCACGTCTGGCCGCACGCACACTGACACACAGCCGTCCGCGTCAGCACTTGAGGCCGGGGATCTGCAACCCAGCCCACCACCGGAGACGCTGGTTCCCGCTACGAGCCTGTGGTTTGCTCCGGGCTCCAAATTCCGACGGATGGGTGCGTGTCGTGCTCAGCGCTGCTTCCGCAATTACGGGTTATTCGCAAGGTGCTTAGGGCCGGATAAATGAAGGATCGTGTTCAGTGCTCGCCGGAGCTCCGGGCTCAAGCAGCCATCTTCCCTGCGAGGTAAGCTCCGCCCCCCGCCACACTTCACGCCATCTGCATTGCCCTTGACTCATCCTCTGAACTGGGCTGGCTGAACTAGGTCCTGAAGGGCCCCCTTTCTCCTCTCCTCCGTAGTTTTGTGCCTGCTCCTCAACTACACCTCTGAAGTGCCATGGGAGCCCTGCATCGGGGGTGGGCTTGTCGCCCCAGCTATTTGACCTGTGCATCAGCCCACAGCGTTCCCACCCCCCTTAATGGTACCTCCGGGTTATAGATGTGCGCATGATTGCCCTTGGCTCCACCGCCGACCGAGTGTGTCGCTAGTCGTGAGGTAGGACCCTCTTCATTTATCTTGCTGGCCCCTGCTACTGCGATGCTGCAGGCGGACCAGAACTGTAGAACCGAATCAGTGGGCACTTGGCAATTGGGCCAACTATACCAAGGAGATGCCTAGAAAATTACTGTTGGGCCGATTTGGGGACCGACCCGCTTGTCCCACCCACACTGGGAAAATGCAATATTCCTGGCTGCATGCAGACCCCCGTGGAGGGGTGGCCTCGGATTTTCTTTGATGACTGTCTGAGTTGTCCACTGCACCTCCAGCCGTGGAGTGATCATATTGCCCTGGTTCCCATCTTTCTCCGCTGGGCGGGTCTTCCTGTCACCCCTTCTCCGGAGAACACTGACTGCTCCGCTGTATTGGGCACAACTTCCTGAAGCCTTCCTAGGTGTCTTGTGCTGTCCCTGGAGATGACCTGAAACCCAAGCGTGCCACCATGCAAAACATACAGGGGTTGGCACCATTGATCCAACCTTGGCGAAGGGGGGACAAGATCCTCAACAGCCTACAACACCTGGAAAAGACCCTCCAGACGCACTCTGCACAGTTTGATAAAGTACTCCAGGCCATCCTAGACACTAAAACCTCCCTGGAGACTTGCATTGATTAAGTCTCAGTAGAGGTCAACTTACTACGCGTCAATCATCGCAAGTTATCGGACCTCGTGGGTGAAATTGAATCTGTATTGGCAGCCCTATGCCCCTCAAATAAATAAATTGCTTTGATCACTTCTGCTGGATCCCGATGGATCCAAATGCCCTATATTTAACAGGGCCATTCTGCCACATTAGGGGGAATTCCAGCGGGTGTGGGTCCGTGATCTCAGTTAATTGGAGCACAGTGGACTTGCTCCAGTCTGTTAAGCCCAGAGTCTCACCCAAATTTAATATATTTCCTTAGTAGGGGCAATAGATTGTTTTTAAGGTCTCAAACCTAGAGCACCATGTCGTCCGCGTGTAGGGATATTCCTATTGGGCATAGGTGGAATCTTATCTGCCTACTGTTGCCTTACTTTGCATGCAAGGGGTTCGAGTGCAATGGCAAACAATAGGGGGGAAAGAGGGCATCCTTGCCTCGTTCCACGCTGTATTTGTACTTTTTCTGATACCTGCCTATTTAGCCTAATACGTGCTGTCTGCTTGGTGTAGAGGAGTTTATCCATTTTATCAGTTTTCCTGGCATGTCCATTCTCTGTAAAATTGTGAATAAATAGGTCCAGTCTACTGAGTCGAAAGCTTTGGCTACATCAAGTTATACAGCCGCCGCCTCCAATCCTGGGTTCAGTTGGTGCTGACGTGCAAAGATAGTACTTATGTTATGTGATGTAGACATCATTGGTATGAATCCAGATTGATCCGGTAATATAAGGTTTTGCATTATTGGTTGCAGTTTCGTAGCTATGATTTTAGCTAATATCTTAGCGTCCGTAATAATAAGTGAGAGTGGGTGGTATAAGTCACAACTATCTGGTGCTTTGTCAGGTTTTTGTAGCGCTACTATCATGGCTTCTCGTAAGGTGGGTGGCAACATCGTTTTATTGTATGCATCCTCATAAATATCCACTAAATGTGGGCTTAGCAGGTCCATATATTCTTTGTAGAATTCACATGTGAACCCGTCTGGTCCTGGTGCTTTGCCATTTGGTAGTGCTTTAATGGCCTCTTGTACTACTTGTAATGTGACTGGTTGTGCTAGAAATTCTCTTTGGTCATCTGAGAGCTATGCTATGGCAATGTCCTCTAGGTACTCTCCGATTTCTGTCGTTCCCGATGTCTCGCAGGATGCATATAGATTGCCATATGGCCCCTCAAATGCTCTCCGTATTCCTTTAGTGTCGTAATGAGCTACATCATTGTCGTCCCTTATTTTTAGGATTGTCTGTGTCACGTTTTCGGTCTGTATTTTATATGCCAGTGTGTGGGCAGGACTGCCTCCCTCACCAAAGGCTCTCACTGTCTGGCATTTTGCCATGTATTTAATTTTTCTATGTCTGCAAGCTCATTGTTATAGTGTTAACTGCTCCCTCATTGCCCCCAGAATATCTGCACGGTGCGTGCGGTCATAGCCTCCCTCTAGCTTCTTAAGTGTCTTTTCCAAGTTCTTCAGCTGTGTACATATATCTTTCAGTATTCCTGCTCTTGTACTGATGCAACCCCCACGAATGGTTGCCTTCAAGGCCTCCCATAACGTACTTGCATCTCTCACTGAGCCTTAGTTCAATTGGAAGTAGTCTTCCACTGCCTCCTTAATAGCTCCATTGTATATTGGGTCTAATACAGATGTTGCATTGAATCTCCATATGTATTGTGGAGGTGTGTATGATGGCACATCTAAGGACAACACCGGTATGTGATCTGAAGGTGTCTTAGGGAGATGTTGAACGTCATTCACCCAATCCTCCCCACCCCCCCTCCCCCCCCATGCTAACCAGTAATCAATCCTGGACCAGCTTCATTGTACTGTTAAGGTATATGTGTCTTCTTGTTTCCGTAGGTTGTGCAGTCGCCATATGTCTACTATGTGGCATTCTTCCATGCCATTACGCCTCCGCTGCTTGTTTGTGATGCTCTCTTGCTGTTATCGATCTGTCATTGGTAGTATCCAATGCTACAAGTCTCCACCCCATAGTATCTCCATCTGCGGTAGCTTTCTGTTTGTTCAATATGTTCATGGAAAACCCCGATCGTCTATATTAAGCCAGTATGGGTGATCATCCCCACTCTGGAGCCACGCAGTATTCCAGTAAGGATTATGTACCTGCCTTGATCGTCCATGATGGTGTGTTCTACTCTGGATTGCACTCCCTTTTTAATCAGGATCATGACAGTAAGAGGTGTAGGAAGAGGCTATTGTTACTTCCGTGCACAGTTTTCCTACTCCGTTTTCAGTATGTTTAGTGGGTTTCTTGTAGCATAGCGATCTCTACTTGGTGTCTATCCAGGTATGCCAACACCTGTCTAAGTTTCCTTGGGTCGTTCAGGCCTCTCACGTTCCAGGTAATCGATTTCAGCGGTGCAAGCCGACCGTGGCTATGCATTTGTGTGTGTAGGGTACATATATATGTGCGTGCTCAGTGTTATTTCTGCATGTGTATTGATAGTGTAAATTGAAAAGAGGATACTAGTGCCTAACAAAATAATCTCTCTCCCCCCCCCCCCCCCCCAACCCTCCTGCATCCCAATCATGCTGGAGATGTCCCCATAGAACAAAACACTAATCCATATGTTAAATAGTACTGCAACGTTGAAATTCCATGCCATCTGGTAGTCAACAGTTCGGGGCATACGCCAGTGGGGGCATACGACAGTGGTGTCTAACCTGAGTCCCATCTCACGCCCCCGCTTGGTGAGGGGCGGGCCATGAGTATTCATTTCGTATGATCAGCCATCTTGTTGTCGTTTAACTTGTTTCTAACCCAGTTATGTGGCACTCATTTCACTTCTCCATTTTGTCATCTGTCGCCTGGTTGTCGTCCTTTCCGATGTAGTACTCCTAGTTCCTTAGAGGTTGACAACTCCAAACAATCCATTTAGTCATCTTCAGTATGTTGTCGTTTTTGCTTTTTGCCAGCTATTCGTTTGTCTGTGTAGTCCATAGCTGCATTTGGTGTTTGGTACACCGACTATGCATATATTATTTTGTCTTGATCGTGCTTCCAACTCCTTATTTTTGGCCTGAATTACCGCTATCACTTTTCCCATGTTTAGACTTTTGTACTTCGTTCTTGCATAGTATCTTTAGTAGCTGATAGCGTATGCTCCATTTCGTTTAACCTGCTCGTTTTGTAGTCGTTATCCATTTTTAGATTCAAATGATCGGTTTTACCATCAATTGATTGCAGACTTTGCTGCATAGCTGCCAACCTGGCGGCAAGAGAGTCCGAGGGGTGGCTTTGCTCTTCCATGTCCATCGCTGTTTCCCTGGTTGCCCTTGTGGCCTTTCCCAGTTCAAATGTTAGCCTCGGTTGGGCTTTATCTGTTTTCCCTATTTGGGTTTCGAGCGTGGTATTAGGGCCCTTCCCCACTAGGTGCCCGATGTTTATTTAGTACTTTTGTTGCACGCTTGCCCTGTATTTGTGCACTAATGGTCTCCCCTGCCTGTCAGCAATGCTTTGATCACTCTGAGCTTCAGAGTGGACAGTTTCCAGGAGTCCCTTACCGCCCTTCACCTTTCTCCACACTGCACAAATGATTGTGATGCAGTCTCTTTAGCTGTGGTATTCACACTGTTGCTTTACATTTTTGCCCAGCTATGTATCTTTAGTCGCCCTTGCGCACTTGGAGTGGTCAAATTCGTTATTTTTCTATTTTGGCTGCTCGGCAGTGTGTCCCCCTCCGAGCGACTTGAATATGGCAGCACTAGTAACATTCGCTAGTGCGTCATGGGACCTCCGCTCCGCCCCAGTCCTCCATTGACTTAGTGGAGCAAGCACAGGATCCTAATCCCACACTCGCCATCGGGTCAGTAGTTGTCACTTCCCTGGGTGTGCAGCTGCCCGGTCTACTGGCACCGCGTTTCTCGTGCCTTCTTTGTCGATCTTCAGCTAGCTCTTCCCTCACAGTGGGCTCCTCAGCGCGTTCCAAGTTTGTTGTGTGCTGGCTAGCCTTCAGCCGCACTGTGTGTGTCACGCGGTGCCTGCGCCAGTAGCGAGAGTCGTCGGCGCAAGGCTCCCGCCGGGGTAGTTTGAGCTCCCTAGTCTATCTGCAACCCCAGTGCCAGGGTCTTTGGATGTTTCAGCAGACGCTGCGGCAGTCGCTTGCCTGTTAAGTTCCCGGCCTTTAGTTGGGCAGCGCTGCCATTTTACCTGGCCTCTCCTGTCGCGATTGTCGATTTTAAGGACTTAGAACAGCAGCAGCCGCGGTGAATTTAGTTAAATCGAGCCACCACTTGTTCTGTTGACATCGTCCAGCCTTTTTTCCGTGTTTGCGTTTGCTGTTATCAGTATAATGACAGATTAGAGGCTCGCAGCGGCTGAGCTGCACTAGGGTGCAGCCATCTTGCTGTGGCTCTCTAGCGCCCTCCCCTTTATTATCATTTTAACACCCAAATCCCTCGTGTTCATTATTATTATTATTTTTTGGAGAGTGTGGCAGTGCTTTTTTTGGGGGGGGGGGGGGGGGGGAGGTGGGTTATGTAGTAAGGTTCAACATTTTCTACGTCTTTGTTCATGTCGAACTTCTCATACGCCTCATACTAACGTTGGTTGAATACACAAGTGATTTGCGACTTTGAGGATTCATATGCACATGCCTGCAATAACTACTGTTAACTAACCACCCTGTAGTTTTGGGCCCGAGCTGTATGATGGGCGTGTCATTGCCATTTCGGTTATTGCCCTATAGTTAAGGGCATTAAGGCTACTATCACTCCCAATACAAATAATTGAGGGCAGGGCTGAGAAGGAAATATTTCTTATATGAAGACACTGGGGGAGAAATGGTTCCTCTCTCTGTGATACTTCCTTGGCCTCTTTAAAAGCAGCTTGTTAACACACGGTTATCTTGGGCTCCTCCCTTTGAGTCGAAAGCCCAATGAATAAACTCAAATGTTCTTCACAAAAAGGACAAAGCTTTAAAACTGCCTATCACACCTACAAATGCCACAGTATTGAGAGGGACAGGTTATTTTCTTCGTATAAGTAGGCATTCTGTTTTGTGGTGATACCAGATGTCACCCTTAGGGTAGATGGGTAGGGTCCTGCACCGAAGAGCACCCTTCCTTCCCTTGTCATCACAGTAAGTATTTTTGAGTCCAACTAGTGATATGGCAGTTGAGGTAATCATATTAGATGCTAGCACCAGTCTTTTTCAGCCTTCATGAATCCGTAAACTACAACAAAACCATCCTGAGACTTGTCTTCCTGAATTGAAGGACCAAAAGACTATCATGTGCTGTGGTAAGAAGAATTGGAAACATCCTGGTCAACTCTCCCCCACGCTCTTCCTCTGTGGCTGAGCATCTTACATTGGTTGACACATTACAAAACAGAAAATATGAGACCTAGAGAATCAAAAACTGAAGCTGCTGAAAAATTATAGGTAAAGTTATAGTTGCAGCTATGTTTCCTAATGTATCTACCTCTTATAATACGTAGAGCCCAGGGCTCTCCACTGTTTACGTCCCCCAGTTATGTGACCACTGACTGACGGCGCCGGCAGATGTTATGCTACTACCAGCATCCACTCTCAGTGGAGTTTGAATGGTGAATGGCATATGATCTTAACTCCTTCTAGCAAATTTGAGGCTAACGATTCAGACAATATCTGACGCAGATTGTTTGAGGGCGTAATTGAAAAAAATCTTGATGTTTCGCCAAGATGGGTATAATCCTGTGCCATCCTCTCACAACATTCTCGCCAAGAGGCATAAAAAGGCTGCTAGGCAGACACATTGATATGACTGTTTGGTACAAGTGTGTTGTTTGCTGATAGTCTGGAACCTGATAGTTCCACAATAGTAAGCTAAGTCATAGGCATGGAACTGTGGCCATTGATGGTTACAGTACCATGGTAGGGGGCTCTCTACAAGTAAAATATGTTGAATATGATATTAACATAACCATATCTTAAAACGTGCATGTACCAGTGCGTACTGGGGGAATTTGAT
The DNA here is from genome assembly GCF_964204655.1 of Triturus cristatus. NCBI lineage: Eukaryota > Metazoa > Chordata > Amphibia > Caudata > Salamandridae > Triturus > Triturus cristatus. The sequence goes on along the minus strand of NC_140593.1, from coordinate 966,627,180 downwards.
AAACTTTTACAAGGTTCATTATTAACTCTTAGGTAGAGGTGAGGGATAAATTGATGTACTAATTGCTATTTTCTGGAGGATAATGGTGAGAGAGCATGATGTTATTTCAATCATATAAAGGATTTAAGAAAATCAGAAGGACTCTCACGTATGTTGACTCTTCTGCTGGAAAGCAGACTGCCAAGGATCCATCCATCCATTGCTGTAAGGTTTTTCTTTGTTAGTACTAGAGATATTATGGTGTTGCTTTTGAAGAAGTTAATCCTGCCTAAGGTACTGAGGGCCAGGACAGCTTTAGTGGATTTTAGAAGCCATGTTATACCTGATCCTAGCAACCTGTTGCCACGTGCTATTCTGAATTTTAGAAAAACAAAGCCAGATACCCTAGGTGTGACACTTATGCGCAGACATTGATCGGTAGCTCTCTGTGCCATTTGGTCTCAAGCTGCCACTTACTGACCAGTCCTAAATAGAAACTGGTCTGTGTTTGCTCCTGCTCATCTTTAGAGGGGACTGGTCCTGGCTGTTAACAAGACTGATTTGCTCGGTCTAGAGTGGCATAATCGGCAGTATAATTGTCTGTAAATCGCCAGATTAACATCCAGTAGCTGAGATTAATTCCAGCATTCCACTATCACTTTTTTTTGTTCCTCAGATACCCTATCTGGGGTGGGTATACCTAGACATTCTCAGTGTTCACTGCGTTGTACTCATACTGCAATTCACTGTAGAGCCCCAAATAGTGCTTATGTTCCCGTATAGAGGGACTTGGACTGAGTTTGGGCAGGACTGTTCTTGTTGGAGCAGCATCCAGAGTGATTAGCATATGTCTTGTCTATGTGTGGAGTGGCATGATGGACAGAAAAATGAAATTAAGGATTGAAATGCGGTCCGAATAATTAAACGCGGCAGAGGTGAATTCAAACATTCCACCCATTTTAAAAAAAAAAAAAAATTCTGTTTTTTCAGTTCTGTATTTTTTCAGTGAGTAATTTTCAGAGGATACTTCAGGAGCTCATGCCCAGTTAGGTATTCGCAGTATACATTCCTATTAAAGTTAAGCTGCCTCTCGCGAGCCCGGCTGTGATGCTGTGCAATCTTCCTGGGAGTCTGAATGAGGGCCACTGCATGTAAATGTAAGCACAGGCTGGTCTGAATGAAGTTCCCATTCATCCAGTCTACCATCTGCCTTCATGAGTCTCTATTTAGTAGTGCATGAGGGAAGAGGAAAGTGACAACGTTCTGAAAGCTGACCGGTACGAGGGTGAGATCTTTGCATGGCCTCATAAACTGGCATTAAGGAAGTTAAGGACTAGTTGTAAAAGAGCTGTAATGGTGGGTAACGTACCTCACGTTTACATAAAAACTAAATTACCCTCCCCCCACACCTATGAAAGACTGTGCCATGCACAAGGCCTCTAACCCCCCCCTTTATTTTAGGACCAGGCTCAGTGGCTAACTTAATACAGCACATTAATAATCTTGTAAATAAAGGACGAGCTGCATAACAGAAGTCTGTCTATGCTGTAGAAAATCTGCTATTCACTCCCCAGCGCAGGCCATGCACACAGTAAGAATTGTTGCTTTAAACATGGCTTTCAAGCGGTACAAAAGGGGGTGGTGATGGACGGAGCATCAGAACCAATCAAACACTCACACCCAGTCAAGAGATCTGGGTTTGATCCATCACCGTTCTGTAGCCCATTCTGCCACCCCAGTTCAGACATGGCCATATGCAAATCAGTCTGACCCTGTGCCTCATGGGAACAGTCCAGCCCAAACTGCCAAGTCATGCCTTCCCTGGACCGGAAACAAGCTTCCTAGGACCGGTTTCTGGCATTTCAGCCGTCTTCAGCCAGGCTTGCTTGAATCCCCCTTTTGTACCGCTTTGTTCGCCATAAGTTGGCAGGGTATGCTCAGACGTGAGTCCCTTGCTCACTTTGCCACTGGATTCACTTCGGGCTGGACTGTTCCCATGAGGCACAGGGTCAGACTGATTTGCATATGGCCATGTCTGAACTGGGGTGGCAGAGTGGGCTAAAGAACGGTGATGGATCTAACCCAGATCTGTTGACTGGGTGTGAGTGTTTCATTGTTTCTGATGCTCCGTCCATCACCACCCCCTTTTGTACTGCTTAAACATGGCTTTGGCAGCCAGAGATTATTGTAGATGCTTTTTAAATCTTCGTGGTGATTGTCAGTGTCCTATAGTTGACATTGTTAAGAAAAGGACACACGTATGTGTTAATATGTAGAATTAAAAACTAGCTCCTAGTCAGCAGAGTGCTGTACAGTGTCGAAGGCAGAGATGCAGTCAGTGTGACTCTCAGCAGGAGGTTCTGTGTTCAGAGAGCGCAGGTGAACTATTTGCAGTGTTGCAATGTAGCTTTTTAAAAAGGTGGTCTTCAACTATTTCCTAAAGTGAAGAAATGTAGATTTCTGATGGATACATAAATGTTGTCCCTGGCTCTAAGTGCGTAGGTGGAGAGGGACAGTTGTCTAGTTTTTAGGCCTTGCGCGAGACAGCGCACATGTGCTGTAACTTGAGACATTCTATTGTTTGTTTGTTTTTTAAACCCCTCTAAAGGGGCTTTTAGCCCACCCATTACTTACCATTGGTTGGCTTCATTGCCACTCTTCCTTTTCATTGGTGAGCGTGTGTCTGTGCATGTCTGCCTCATTTAGTCTCCGTGTTTTTGTTTTCTTCCCTGAAGCATGGACCACGTGCTGGCTGATTTTATTTTTATATTTTTTATTTTGTCCTTCCATGCTGCTTCCACTCGGATTGTGGTACCTTATTTTTTTTGTGTGTGTATTGTCTGTACATGCTCCCATGCTGCTCTCTAGTTTGTTTGCTGTTTTTATTGCCTTTCTCGTGCATGTGCTTTTTTATTTTTTCTCCCGCTATTGGCCTTTGCATGCGTCTTTCTTAGAAAGACAGCACGCAATTGGCCCAAGGCGGGTGCATGTCCCGCCTTCTGTTTACTGTGGCCTAGGGTGCTCAGGAGCGAGCAGTAGCGCCATCTGTTTCCAATTATTGCAATTGGAAACAGATGGCGGTCAGTGCTGGTCATGCTGGTTTTCCCTTGTAGCGTGCACACCACTCGCGTCCTCCCCCGCGCAGCGGCGGTAGACGCTCTAAGGAACTCACTCCTGGACCCGCACTGACTGGCAGCTGTGCGCCGGCTTCGACATGCCGCTAAAGCGGATGGTTTGAAGCGTTATATCAGCACACCTGCAGGCCCGTCCTTGGCGCTGCATATCACAGCAGCAGACAACTGGCAGGGCCGCTTTCACAGCGCCTAGTGATTGATTAACACTGTATGCTGCGAATGGCTTTATGGACTGAACGCCTTCGGCAGAAATCTGAGCTAAACGTGCTCGCCACAGACCCCAATCTATGGTCAGGATTAATGTTCTTTACACTCACTGGCACGTTATCACTGGCAGGGCGGCTCAGAGTTGAGTGCTCACTGCTGACAAACGCTGTGTTCTGAAGGTTATGGTGCTGAATGCTGACAGCAGACTCAGCAGTTCATCCTTCTGAGATAGGTACATTAAGTGCCATAAATTAAGCAGTAGTAATAAAGTATGCTATTTACAGCACTTAGAATAAAGCCATTTGTTATACGTGAGGTTGCTCAGTGGCTTAACGCACCTGCTCGAGAGATTGATGTTTATTCTATGGGTCACGTGTGTATTCCAGAAAGACACGTGAGTGTAATAAACATTCTGAAGAAGGATTTGAGTAACCTGCAGGTCAACTCACAACTGGTTTTTATAAGTGAAAGTACAAAAAACACTAGAAGACATTTTTTATGTTAAAATCTTTTTTTAATCAGGTTTTTCAGTTGTATATAATGTCTTCGTATGTATAAAGGTAACACAAATGCTTAACACTTTTTATTATAACTTTTCAACATAATGCACAGCAGCCACAATGCTCTACAACATAGCCAAAAGTTCTGGCTAAACACATAAGGTCCCAAAGGCGAGACCTATTGGCTATGCCAAGGCTTGTTTACTTTTATGTCTTAGGCCCACTGCTCCCCTCGCTCGTTATTTGCTTTCTAGGTTTTTTAAACTTCACTTTCCAGTAAGCCAATTTTTTCAGGCCTGTTTTGTTCAAGGTTCATGACCAAACAACTGCAGAATTTAGTAAATGTAAATATAGTTATATGTGCAGTATTCACTAATGGTGCATTTGTTTTTGACTTGTCCTTGTTTTGGTTGCATTTTGTGTAATGCCGCCTTCTTCCCAAATTGGCAAAGCAAATTGCACGTTTTTCAATTGTGCCAATTGGTGATATTGGTGCATACCTAAATATATGTACATGAGTGTCTTTAGCAGTTTGTATGCGGTATGACTAAATCACACACTATACCATACTCGTACCATAATATACTATACAATAACAGACCATGACGTACCACACCATACCAAATTACATCCAGCCATGCTGTATCATACTATACAGTAACAGGCCATACCACTCTATACCATATAATTACAGTCCATACCATACATATTATACCATACTAGACCATAACAGACCATACTATATCATACTACACTACACTATACTATGACAGGTCGTACCATATCATACTTTTACCTCTGCCCTCCACTGAACCTGCAGGTCAACCTCATTTCTTTGAACCCCAAATTCACCCTTACCTCCCTTTGCTGCTATCCACTCTGAACCCTTGGGTCACCTTCCCTTTACCTCAACCCACCCTTTACCTCAAGTCCCCCTCACCTCTCATTACCTCCTCCCACTCTGGAATCCTAAAGTCACTCATAACTCCCTTCAACTCTACCCATCCCAAAATCACTTTTGTAGAAAAGAAAAAGTATATTAAAAAAATATATACATGTATACTATCCGCTTGCTAACGGCTGTGTGGTAATGTCTGTTTTCCCTCAGGCAGGACACAAATGTTTTAGGGGCACTGTCTGTTGTTTTATGCCCTTTAGGAAATTTGGCGAGCACCTTCGTCTCTTTGATGGGTTGGCCCCTCACTCCAACTCTCCACCGCACCACCCTATACTTACCAGATACTACATAACCGCTTATTACTTACCATTGGTTTGCTCATCATCACTCATTTCCTTGCTTCTCTTTGTTTTTGCTCCGAGCCACATAATGGTGTGGTATAGAGTGAAAGGGCATTGGGTGTAGTGGCAAGTGTGGAGTATGCATGCTGTGGTAGGGAACTGCTTTAACAGACACTGTTTCATATGAAATGACCATTACATTTGCACCGAAATGCAGTTTTACTGCACACAAATGATAATGGGTTTAAATGTCATCTCCTAGTGTATTGATGTGTTTTAATCGTATTCAAATTTGTTTCCACCACACTTCAGAATTACAAAACAAATTTTCTGCATTTGTAGTGATTCTGATGTATTCTGAAACATCAGCACAGTTCATTTTTTTGTTGTGTGCTAGAAAAAAAAACATTCTACACCCTCTCCTCTTGCATGGGTACTCGGCAGGATTGTCACTTATTCTCTCACTTTGAAGTTACAGAAGGAAAAATAAACACCAAGCTTCTCAAAGAGAGAGCTTGACATTTGAACTCTGCCTTTGAATGTACAGCAAATCTGACAAGATAAGAAGATTTAAAGGCCTGTTTACAGAAAACGAGTTTGTGGAAGAATACAGTAAATAAGGTTTGGACAACTGGAGGGACTAACTCAGCAGGACAGAAATGAAGCCAGCAAATAGCCAGAAAATGTGATTTGCAAACTACAATGCCAATGGTAAGCAACTGGTGGAATGCATTCCTAGGTCAGCTTTATGAATGTCCCCAAGATATCTTTAGTGCTTCAACCTAAAAAGGATCACTATCCCTCTCGGTCAGCGCTGGCAGTGCTTTCCCACCCCTAACTTTCAGCCATGCTTCACAGCAACCTCACTGCTGTGTAAACATGGCTTAATGAAGTAGACAAAGCCAATAGCTCTCCTTTAGGCACTTCAACTCCACTCTAATGGCTTCTTAGCTGTGGGTGTGTAGGGAGCTGGGATAAAATCGAATCATCTCCAACGTAACAGCCAAAAAATTGAGATTATGTTGCTGGGGAAATCTAGCATCTTCATGCCCGAACAGTGGAGGCCGATTTACAGGGCTCCGCCTCCTAACACAGTGGATACTGTGAGGAGCTTGGGGATTAGATTTGATGCTGCACTGTCCTTCCACCAGCAAGCCCTCTCGGTGGCTGGCACTTGCTTCCACATGATAAAACGCCTCATTTGTTTTTGATCTACTTCCAGTTACAGCTAGAAAGACAGTCGCAGTTGCCTTAATCCGGTCTCGTCTGGATTACTGCAACAGCCTATACGCAGGAGCTAAGAAGACAGTTCTGAAAAAACGACATAGTCCAATTTGCGGCAGCCTGGCTGGTATTTAAACTGCCAAGGGTGTCCTCTGCTTCAGCAGCACTTAAAACCCTCCATTGGCCGCCCATACATAAAAGGATCCTCTTCAAGATCTTAGTATTCACCTTTAGAACTCTCAGGTCAACAGGACCTAAATACCTCAGGACGAGAATCAAATCTTATATCACCCAACGGCTTCAGCGATCATCCTCTGACAACTTTCTAACACCTCCCTACTTTCACCTGTCGTCCAGAGGTGGAAAGTCAATGGTAGTCCTAGGAACAAAGGCTTGGAATAGCTTGCTGACCCAGCTGAGATTGCGCAGTCAGAACCCATGTTCAAGAAACTTTTGAAAACCTGGATATTTTCTGCCCCAGACAAGTGTCATCACTCATCTTATCTTTCTCCCGACTATGTCTATTCATTTCATACTACAGACCCCCTGCTTTCTGTATCGCCAAAATGCTCCTCGGAGTGAAAGCTGCGCTCTATAAATGCTCTCATTCATTCAGAGCCACTAGAAATGGTGAACTTGTCAGCCAGAAATGCGGTGGTGCCATTGTGTTGGCTTTGTAGATGAAGCTGCTGGGTTTTCAAAATGGTGAAGGCAGACTAGGGGGAGCTAGTGGACTTCCATTAGTGTGGGTTGATGTGGTCATATTTCTTCACGTGTGTGATTCGATGTGCTACAGTGTGTAGGATGTGTTAATAGAAGTTTCCTTTCGTGAGAAATTGACTGCTACTTTTGAGCTCTCAAGTTTACCTATTAAATGTGCTAGCAGCTCATTCAGTCCACGTTTTTTGTATTCTGTTATCTGTAGTCCTAAAGTTATAATGGGGTAAAGAGGATTACAAGTACCAGAATACAAAGAAAAATCTTGAACTGAGTGAGCTCCTATTTGGAACTCCGAAACTTGTGCTCTGTGTGTTTAGTCAGCAGAAATACCCTAAGCAACATGACACTTCTGGACTCAACTTAGACCATGTTGCTTCCAAAAAGCCTATTCTTACTAAAACCATATTCCTTAAAATCTTTTTTTTTTTTTTTTTTTTTTTAACCGTCACAAATACTCACACCTAAATGCACAATTTAACACATACTCAAACACTTACGACCACCTCCTCCCTCCCCCCCTCCCCCCTCCCCCCACCCCCCTTCCATCCTCCCCCCCTCCCCCCTCCCCCCACCCCCCTTCCATCCTCCCCCCTCCCCCCTCCCCCCTCTCCTCTCCTCCCTCCTCGTGCCCCCTCCTCCTGAACACTCATGGTCGCGACTGAACACAAACATCCACATTGGAGAAATCACACCAGGTGCCCTCCTAGCGACTGAAAATCACGCTTAGGAATGCCATCTCTCGCTCACCAACTTATTGTCTAAGAGCTTCGCGCAAAAAATAGACTCCACAATGCGGCAGTTGGTGGAAATCCTGGCCAGAATTGCAACAATTACGCCGGCAGAACGGAATATATTGCCCACGCCTACTGGGGTCATGCTTTGCTGTTGTAAGGAACGTCGGGCCAACCATGTTGCAAAAAGTGTTTTGATCCTTAAAAGCTTATTCATGGTAACATGTTTTCAATGCTTCTTTTGACCACTTATTTGTGTGGGTTGCGCATGTGGCATTTCCGTTGCAGCCTTATTTGCTTTTGAATCACGTGCCCTAAATGTAACGCCATTGATAGCACAGAAAAAAGCCTTGTGTACTTTGAGTATGGTATTGTTAATTGGGCGTCGGAGGGGCGTGCAGTGCCTTAGTTTCAAAATGCCCCTTCTCATCTAACATAGTTGCCCGACGGGCTGGAAATAGAAGAGTGTGAGACTATTATTTATTCATGAGTAGGAGGGCGAGTGGCAGACAGGCGCCGTTGGGGCACACAACAGTGTATAAACAAAACATTTATTTTTTGTTTTGGTTGTGTGGGTTGGTCTTATATTTTTCGAACAAAAAAAATAGAAGCATGTGACTGCTGTGTGCCTTTGTATCGTGGTGCACTCTAATCACTGCTTCTGGAAGTGCATTCTTGCAGTGGTTTGGTATCTGACTTCAGAATAATTAAGACAAGACCATGAATAAATCCCTTCTTGTTTGCGTGGTGTTGGACGGTGAGATGTTGGAAGGGTTTAACCCTGCTGCTGCTTCTGTAAGCGTCGTGTAGCTCAGTCTGTCCGGCTACCTCTCTTTCCATGCATCTCAGTTTGTGGCCATTTGTGTGTCTCCTTTTCTCTCTTTATGCCTCCTCTATCTTTATCCTCACTCTTATGAATTGGAACACAAAGTGGAGATCTGTGATTCACATTACTGTAGTTATATTACCATTTAAGATCTGTTGCTGCGCTGTAATGATATTTATACTTTTTAGTTATAAAGGGTTACTGCTTTTAAGCAGCAACTCCTTGATTTTAGCAACTTTTTTAGGTCTCGCCTGGCGTAAGACTGCGCAGACATGCGCATTCTCGCTAGCGAGATTTAATGATTTGAGGAGATTTCTCTAGTGGGCTTTAAGCCCCGCCCCTCTTTTCCATTGGCTGGCGTCACTGTTTATGCTAAACTTTGGCCAGCCATTGGAAAAGAGCGTCTAGTGACGTACACTTTTCTCTTTTAGGGCCGTCCCAGTTGGACTGGCTGCCCCGACTTACTGCTGGCGTAAAAGTTTTTTTTTATCTTTATGGGGCCAAACACATGGCCCCATAAAGATAAGAAACCAGTCAGGCGAGCCAGTCCAACTGGGACGGCTCTAAAAGAGAAAATAAAGTGGGAGGCGTTGTTGGCGTTGCTTGTGCGCCATCTCTTCTACCTGTTTGAATCCCTCATCGTGTCTGCATTTATTTTGGTTGCTTGCGCTGCTGAGGCGTGTATTTTTTCGAGTCACATTTCTAAGCTCCTGTTGCGCTCCGCTGCTGGCCCCTGTTGATTAGCAAATGCTGTTTTAGAGTTTACCGTGGCTCACCCAGCCCTCCCCCTGGTTACACGTGTTAGAAAGAGCGACACCCGACATGCATGTAATATCAATGCAGATCTTTTTATGTAGCGCTGCGTACCGTTGCTCTAGCCACTCTACATAACCGATGTCGCCCTTGCTTAATTTATAGCACCACATTTGCTCCCATCGGAAATATCGAAACATTAACTTGCCGCCGCTGAATTCGAACTTGTGACTTTGAGGTTCCTGCATTTGTCACCGGCGGTATGTTTAAATTTCAAATTATGTAACCTCTGCTTTAATGATTGGAATAGGGAGTTTGAAATGTCTTCATTCTACTCACAAGGGCTTCGCCAGTTCGCCCCAAGAGTCTTGATTTCGTCGAATTCAGTGACTTTGCCGCCGCAATATTTGTTTTTTCACACTCCATATGGATAGACACTGGTCATGCGTGGCTGCACCACATGCCCAGCTGACGGAAACGTTTTTTTAGATGGAGTGATAATAGTCGACGTTTCACTGACAAAAAGACATAGCTGGGGAGATTCTCAAGTGCGAGTCAATAATATGATACGCATAAACCATGCTGAGCTCCTGGACACAACACTCTCAATGTAAATTGATACTTGTATAGCGCACTACTCACCCGCAAGGGTCTCAAGGCGCTTGTACGAATACCGCTGTGGAACCCATCCTGGCTTTCCCTGTGAGGCGTCCACTCCTGGGCACCCCAAAGGTGGAGGCCAGGCATCCTTAGCGTTGTGGGGGCCGGTGTGGAGATTAAGCAAGCTATTGCCCAGAGTTGCAGAGTGGGACTCCATGATTGGAATGGCACCGAGGCGAGAATTATCAGGTCCGTGGAATTTTTTTAGCCCAAGACCCGCCGAGGCGGGGAATTGAACCCTGGTTCCGGGCTAGACCTCTGCATCAGGGTCTGCCGCTCTAATCATTGAGCCACACTTCTCTCACCCAATTAGTGAAAATGTGTCCCAGTGACTTATCGTACCAGCTAGTGCTCCGACAACGTGAGATTCATTGGGTTTTTAACTCTTTACTGCCAGGGCTTTCCCACGGGGGCTAAGCCCTTTTTTGGATGTTTGGAAGTTAGGAGTAGCTCACGTTTATACCTTCATAACCTTTTCCCCCCACAGAAGGTATCCACACCAAATTTGAGTCCTCCTTTCGGTCTGGCTTGACAGCGCAGCTGTCGTGTAATCAATCTAAACAAGCATTGGCATAGCCAATAGGTCTCGCTTTTGGGACCTTATAAGTGTTTAGCCATGCAACAGTTGCATAACTAAATACTTATAAGGTCCCAAAAGCGAGACCTATTGGCTATGCCAATGCTTGTGTCTTTAGTTACCACACCCAGTCAACGGTTTTTAAGTCCATTATATCCGTCGCTATTGCTACAGCTTAGGTCTTTCCTTGCGGCTAGGACCTTTTCTAGTCTTTCCTCTCTCTATGCCGCACAGAGCTTGTCTTCCCTCTATGTCGGGCTTAGTTTGTCTTTCCTCTCTGTCGTTGCCCGGGTAGGGTCTATGGCGGCTCCCAGTGGCAATCCGGCAGAGGGGGGGGGCATGGGGAGGAGCAGAGTGAGGTCCCAACCTGGTGGAAGCGAGGGATCCGAGAGGGTGCGTGCCGGGGGTGAGCACAGGGGATACGGGCTGGAATAAGCGAAGGGGGTGGGAGAACTCTAGGCACTTGTCTTTTTAAGGTGTAACTGTCTAACTTTATAAGGGGTTATTGTTTCTCAGGGATCGGCGGCTCTGGCTGCTATGCTACATTCTCTTTACAACAGCCAATCGCCTCACATATTCCGCTCCCATCTTATCGAATTTAGATCAGAATGCAGATTTGATATTGCGCAGATTCACACCCCCAACCCGGCCTGCCCAGAACATGTTCCAGCGTTTCTTTAAACAGCTTTTAAGCAAGCGCGTTTGATTGGGGGCAGACATCCCTCCTTGCAGAGGATAAAGGGACTGAACTCTAGTAATTAACAAAAATGGGTGCTGAAAGCCCTTCTGCTATAAAGACATTATGGCCAGCTGTCCCCTTAGGCAACCTCTTCCAAGATAATTGTGCCTAGGACTGAATCTAATTGCACCACTCCTGTCTCACCTCGCTCTGCTGCTACTACTTTCACCACCTCTTACAATCTTTTTGTTATGTGTTCCTTTGTAATGACCAAAACGAACGTCTATCCATTAGTTTCGACCCTCCTCCATGTGCCGTTTATAATTATTGTAACTAGTAACTGTGACTTAGTATCTATTGTAATGAAACCTGTTTTTATTGTACAACGCTCTTAACACCTTTTGGAGAATGTCCTTGCTATATATAAATGCATAAATAAAGTAAAAGGAGGCCTGAAATGAACCTTGGTATAGAACTGAAGCGAGGAATAGAAGACTGGGAATTAATTTAAGAAGGAGAAAGGGACAGAGGAAAAATGGCAAGAAGTTTGTCGCTTGTTCTGTCACGTATTGATTATGGTAATGCCATCCTTAATGGAATCCCCAAGGTACACCTAGCTCCTATCAAAGCTGTGTTCAACCTTGCTGCCAGGCTCATCGCGGACTGCAAACGCTTCGATCATATATCCCTGGCTCTCAAATCTCTTAAATGGCTCCCTATCGAAGGCAGATCTGCCTACAAAACCGCCTGCATTACTCATAAAGTCCTCCACCAAAACACACTGCATTACCTCTCAAAGAAACTCCACACTGCGGGCTCCACTCGACCTCTGAGAAGCACCAACACCCTTCTCCTAATCCCACCTCTGCATAAAAAGAAAGCTACACAATCTCGCTCCTTCTCTGGCAATGTCCCTATTATCTGGAATGCCCTCCCAAAAAACCTGCGCTGTAAACCCTCCTATTCTAGTTTCAAAAAAGACCTCAAAACCCACCTCCTCAATTATTATTGGGGTTCCTAACCTCTGTCCTACTCCTGATTTCTTATCTATCACACTATATTTGCTCAGTAATTATATACCCTGTTCTCCTGTTTCACCATTTACCTAATTACTTAAATGTATAGCTCCTGCCCCTTTTTATTTATCTGGTTTTGTATAATGCTCATGTTGTCTGTACTTTGTAAATTTTTGTTGCACTACCTTTCACATGCTTTTATACCCTATGTGCCTAATACTATCCTCATCTTGTAAAGCGCTCCGATACCTCTGGATCTAGCCAGCGCTTTATAAAACCTTCAAAATAAATAAAAATAAAAGTTATTAAAGGGGGTCCTAGAGAGAAGGAATGGGACCTGGAATGTTGATTTTAGTTATTCAAGAATTATGTTAAGAGCTAGGGTGATAGTTGACAGAAAGAGGGCTGTTGAGGAGAGAAAATGGGCAAAAGGTAAGACAAAGTGGCTAGCTGGTTAGTGGACACGCAGGGATTTGGAATGGCTGCAGAGGAAGGAAGGGAGTGCAATACATGAGGATGGGAGTGAATGGCTAGAGTTGAGAAGGTGAGAATAATTGTTAGTGGAGGAGAAAGACAAGCAGACAATGGCAGAAGAGAATGGCCGAGAGTAAGAAAACGCAAGAGAAGTAGCGAAGAAACGGGGACGAGGGAAAGAAGGGTGGGTGAGTAAAGTTTAGAAGGCTAGGTTTTAGACGAGAAGAGGATAAATGAAAAGAGGTGATGGCAGAATGGTATAAGGGGGGTGGGAATGTGGAACGGTAAGACTTAGAATGTATCGAGTTTAGTGAAGATATGATTACAGAGGGAGTAATGTGCACAGAAATAGAGCTGACGAAGTGTGAGAAGGACGGGGTGAGGGAGGGTAATTGGTGAGGAAAGATAGCTGAAAGGAGAGGCATCGAGAGGAGCTTACATGGGAAGGTAGTGATATGAAGGGAGTGGGAGGCAAAGAGGTGAAATTTGGATCCTTAAATAAGAACAAAAGATGGGAATGAGGTGATAAAAGCAAACACCTATGGGAGAGCGAAGGTGATTTCTGCAGGAGAATGTGCTAAGAGAAACAACAAGCATTGAAAATGCAATAGGTCTCGCCTTTTATTAAGTTAAAGCCATTTGCTTTGCTAATGGTATTATACAGCAAAGCAAATGGCTTTAACTTAATAAAAGGAGACAGACAGACACAAAATTGTTCTGTTTTTCCTTTTTTTTTTGCCCACATGCAAACCTGAATGATACTGAAAACCTTGTGAACTAGCAAAAGTGTCTTAAATATACTGCAAGAAAATGTGATATTCAGTGACGAGGCTTATTTTCCTATGATAACAGCTAATATAACGGACATTGCAATTATATCACGTTTTCAATTTTAAAAGCACATCTTACCAAGTACGTTGAAAAGAGGCTATTAATATTGAGATTTACTTGTGAAGTGGTGTCCGTCCGTCTTTCACCCCTTCTCTCCCCCCGATATTCCTTTACCACTCCTTGTATTATCTCCCCAGAAAGAGCCCACCCCACAGATTTCAAATTATCTCTCTGTATAGAATGTGGTTATTCCACTTTCAAACTTTGTGAAGGATGACATTTCTGCGTGCAAACCCCTTGCCTGCATAATGTATAGAATTCATGCACTGGTGATGTTCAAACTAGACCAGGACTACTCGTAAACTTTGGTTCCAAGAAACCAGTCCAACCTACTCGTCTTTTGGATTTCAGTGGTAGAGCGGTTCACTTTACTTGATAACCCCGGTTTTAAATACTCTTGATTTGCATATATCTTCGTACACTTATCAGTGATGCAATTCTTGGGTCTGTTTACGAACACAAATAGGTGTGCTCATCGCTCTCGATTACTAAATACAAAAAATAAATGTAATACCTTTCCTGGCCGCCGCAGTACATTCTCCTGCCAAGAAATATTAACACTCCATATTGTTTTTCACTGTGGTGAATTCCCTCAGCAACCAACTTTAAATTACAGATGGTGTTAACATGCATGACTTTCTATTATATTAGATTATATTCAGTTATTCGTCTTTATTGCTTTGACCTAGTTAGGATGGACTGTCTGAAAATAATTAATGTCAGACTGTGGTTTTTCACTGATCACCAAGGTCTTGTCTGGCTACTTTCCATAAGATCATTACTGCATGAATTGTCCAAGTATTTGTCAATAAATTGCTATCACTGCCCAGTTTAACAGCCTATAAGTGCAGCACCAGTTTGACTATTTTGTAGCGGAGTGCCCTGTATGGAACTTGGATATTCATTGGCAGTTTCCTTTTTTAGCCTAATGTCTATATTTCCCCATTTCTCTTTGCAGAAAGAAATCCAGGCCATGAGTCAGTGCCATCATCCTAACATTGTGTCGTACTACACCTCGTTTGTAGTGAAGGATGAACTGTGGCTGGTGATGAAATTACTAAGTGGAGGTGAGTGGTTCTCAATCTGCTCATAAAATGTACCCTCCAGCTGCTGTTCTTATAGAGACAATGCTATAAAGAAATCTGTTGAAGATCTATGTTGGGTATGTTTCAGGCTTTGGAATCGTTTGCCTCTTAAACTCAATCTAAAATATTCCCCTGTGTCGAATGATTGCTTTCCATGATCTATGTGTGATTGTTTTTTAGTTTGGTTCTCCGCATTCAGGTTGCTCCTTGATTAAATGTTAGCAGGCTGCACATTTATCATGGTATGTCTTTTGTTCTGCATGTGCTATTTTATTGACTGAGGAAATCCATATATTGTTACAACAAACAAAATCTTTTGAATATGCGATGACAAAGCTGTGAATCTGGAACCTTATAACTAAAATAGAGGGTTAACAATCTGATGGTATAGAGCTTTTTTAACACAAAATATAAGAAATGGGCTTGGCAGAGATTAGGAAGGGACAGATGTATCGGTTCAGAAGTTTTTCAGAGGGCAAGCTCGAAACTTGGTCAGTTTGATACGTGATCAGTGTAGTGATATCAGCACAGCAACTTGCAGAGTAAGTTGTAACTGTAAAAACTAAGCCTTTCATAAAGCGGTGTATGGAATCTAGCCCCTTTCCATGGAGAGATCACATCAATGGTTGTCTACGGCACCCCCTGATGGTGGGTGACAAAGGCAGTATACCATGTCCCACTACAGTGTTTTCTGGAAGGAGTAAAACTTGTGGAAAAAAGAGGTAGACGAGCACCAAATATGAATCAAACGTAGTGTGCCAAAATAAATTCTGATATTCCTGGATTGACCAGAGCTAATGCAGCACAGGCAGGTGTTGGTAAAAGGAAGCTACAGTCCGTATGATCCACTTGGGCAAGATCAGGCAGTTTGCTACTAGAAAATAAAGCTGAAGCCTATGGTAGGAAGTTTGGTAGACTGAGCCCTAAATTGTAAGCTCACAGGTGCTTTATGGGGAACTACTAGCCAACAAGCATTGAAAAAAGCCAGTAGGTCTGGTGTTGGCCGCCAGCCTTGGCTTTGTCAATACTTGTTTTATTTTTTCATAGTTTTTGTTAAGCTTTATTGTTCGGAAAACTGGCAGGCCATCTTCAATCTCAAAACAAAACGTTGGCAAACCGAAAAAAGGTTTTTGGTCTCAAAAAGCAAAGATTGCCATAGTAGTCCCTGGCACTTAAAGGCACAACTTTGTGCGTGGATGTGGTCTTTGTGAATGAGCACAATGCCATCACTTACAAGGAAGTAAGCCAATGGCAGAAGTAGGAAGACCCATTTCCACATGCTGTGTCTTGTAGTGGGTGGAAGAAAAATGTGAATGACCCAATAGCAGACAAATGGCTGAAGAGGGCTGGGTGAAAGACCAAATCAATAAATATATTACACATCATATTTGTAAAATCAAAAGATCTTGGTGAAGTACAGATCTAAAAAGCATAGTATGCAAATCCTGCCCATATGAAAGACTGACATATGTCAGTCAAGCTTAAAATAAATCATCCAGAGAGAAATTGAAGAAAGCTGTGTGATGCACATAGCTTTGCTGTAGAAGCCCACTAACCTACTGATAGAAAGTATTTTCTGAGCAGAGAAACAGCTAACACACACATGCCCTTTTTTTTCCTGGAGTGTTTTTAAAATAAAATAAACCTGCTTACGAACAGTTGTGACTGTCTAGCTTTAGAAAAGAAATACAGTGGGGTCGGCAGGGCAGTCGTTTGTGGAAGAATGCTTAACACCGCTCATGGCTGTATTACTTTGTATGTCTGCAGTTTGTGGTCTTGGACAACTAGTAGGCAGACTTCTGACAACAGCTCACTGTCATGCCTATTTAAAGTCTCACTAGGAATATCAAGGGTGGTTGTCATGTGGACTTCAAACCGCCCATCTCCTCAGTAGGCAGTGGTTGCCTAGAGCAAGGTAAATGGTGTGGCCATCAGTGCTTTAGACTGGGCATTTAAAGCAGACTTCTCTGCACTGGTTGCTGTGCTCCGAATCCGTGTCCTGCTGTCAGTGTGGCTTTCAAATTTAGGGCCACTTGGCCTGGCGCATCCCCAGCAACCAACTCTACTTGAACATTTGTGGGTGACAGAAAGGGCTGTGTTTAGTCTGCCTAGATTTTTTTCTGGCCCGTGCACAGTCTGGGCTTGTGGACTTTGAAATCCAGGGCCCTCTTGGTGTGGCTGCACCACCAGTAGTTAAGACTGGTAGAACCCCTGTGGCTGGCTGTGTTTAGTCTACGTACATTGTGTTATGGCTGTGCACCTTCTGGGCTTGCACAGCTCATTTAATGTGTAACCAGGGCCGTAGGTTGGTCAGTAAGATTGGGGGGAGGGAAGCTTCAAATTTTCCAACAATCACGCTGGCATATAATGTTAGAATGCATTATGCGAGGGTGGGGCGCATGCGGGGGGCTTAAGGGACATTGGAAAGGAAGAGGATTATAGATTGGTAGGGGGTACTAAGTGAGGTAAAACATAGTACTTTGTAAACTTACTTACATTTTTTAAGGCTTTCACAACCGAGAAAGGGAGTGTGTGTAGGTTTTTGTCTGTGGTTGCATACAAATTCCTGGTGAAATCCAATAGAGACCTCACCAAATCTGACTGAAAGCACTTGTATCCAACTAATTACCAGCAAATACATTTATTAGGGGGGTGTAACACCCCAAACACCCCCTCTGAAGCTACGCCCCTGTTTGTAACATGCCCAGTGTGTGCTTGAGTGCTTGCCCTTCTCTGCCCAGAGATTGGGTCAGTCCCCGTGCACGTCTCTTCTTTTCTGGGGCTGGTTGCCGGGGCAGTGATGAGCACATCGAGCTGCAGCCCGCAGCCCGCACTGCTATGATTTGGAAGGATTTTTTCTTCTTACCATGGCAGGGCATGCTGAAGCCTCGGTCATTGACACTGGTGATTATTTCTACAATGTGTTGCATGCTGCTGTGTGCTTGATTGTTAATCTATCTGTGTCTGTCTGTCTGTCTGCCCGCCCGTGCGCCCGACCTGTCAGGGTTCTTCTGGGCCTGCCAGCGAAGGCTTTCTATTTATAGCCTGGCTAATGTACCTGCCACTGTGTATATATACTTGCTTATGTGCCTGTCTGAGAGTTTACCTGTTGAGCCATTGTCTCTGTGTCTTTCTATGTTGCAACCTGTGTTTGTGTGCAGGTGTTTTTGTCAGTCTGCAGGAGTCAGGAATACACGTGGAGCACCAATGTGGAAATTGAACAGATTCCCATCAATCTAACCATTTAGCAAAATGTACATTAATATTTCTGTTTTTGAAATGGGCAAAAAATATTAATTTCTGAGAGGTTGTGGAAACTGGAATAAAATGTTCATTACTGTAAGCATTGTGGAAATAAGAAGCATTTCTGAAATACTGCGATGCCTTGGAAAGTCTGGTAATAGAAAGGTGCACGCATTACTTCCATTGCTGGGTATTGGTGATCTGTTATTGAGTAAGGAGCCTGCATTATGCAATTATCTGTGCAATGCACAAGCTATTTTTTTTTTTTTTTAGAACTTTTTGATTTTCTGAATACAGAACAGGCAGATAAACACAAAACTAGCGCTTTGACTAGCGGGAGTCTGCGCTAAGCCATCAGTACAGTATACATATCTGCCCCTTCGACTTATTACCCAGTCTTGCCAGTATGCACCAGTTATAAGCATTTATCGTTTTACTTTTTAGCATGAATCCGATTACAAAACGTGCCACAGCGCTTTACGATGATTGGAGATTTGAGGCATGAGTTTAAGTAAGTTTATGTTGAATGATATAGAAACACAAGGTATATTATTTAAGAACAGTCAAAGCAGAACACGTGATATTTTAGAAAGGCCATGCCTGCAGCAATCCCTGCTGGTGGGTGACAAGGGCAGTACACCATCATGTCCCCTTGCAGTGTTTTCTAGCAGGTGTAATACTCGTGGAAAAAAGGGTAGAGAAGCAGAAAATATGTATGAAACAAAGTGCGTCCAAATAAATTCTGATGTCCCAGGATTGACAGGAGCTAATTCAACACAGCTAGTTGTTGGTAAAGAAGGAGGCTTCAAGTCCTTATGATGATCCATTCAGGCAAGAGCAGACTGTTAGCTACTGGAAAACAAGCATTTGCAATGCGATAGGGTCTCTCATTTACGAGAGTTTGTGCTATTGGTATTTACAATGCTAATAGCTTAAACTCTCGCAAATACGAGAACTATTGCATAGCACATTTTTTGTGTCAGTGCCCCATGCCGCGCTTTCACGTTAATGGAGGCCACGCCCCTTTCTTTAGACAAACCTTGTGTAAAGAATGGGGCATGGCCAACATTAAAGTAAAACTGTGCATGGGGGCTTTGACATAAAAAAAAAAAGCATCTGAATGGGTGCCTGTGCGGAGAGAGGACATGGGTAATATTCCCACTTCTCTCTGGTATTAAAGGACGGACGCTTCCACCCTATCTTAGACTTGTGCACTCTTAATTATGTTCTCCAGAAACCGGAGTTCAAAATGCTCATGTTGGCTCAAGTTTTGTCTGCCATGGATCCCGGAGACTGTTTGGCAGCGTTGGATTTGCAGGATGCTCATTTTAAAACCCTGTTCTGCCTGCCCATAAACATTACCTGCGGTTCACGGTGGGTCACAAGCACTTTGTTCGCTGTGCTCCCTTGTGACCTTGGGTGTTCACCAAGGTGATGCCAGTGATTGCAGAAGTTTTGCAGAGGACAGGAGTTCAAGTCTTTCCCTACCTCGATGACAGGCAGTTGCCTCCCAACTCCAGGCTACAAAGATTCTCCTGCATTTGCTGGGGTTTTTCATCAACATGCTGAAGTCGCGCCTGACTCTCAGACGCTCCCTTTCATCAGAGCCATTCTGGACACAATGCAGCTTCAGGCCTACTCTCAGGGGTGGTGGGCACAGGATATTCGCCCTAGGATACCAATGTTTTAACCTCTATCCCAGATTTTGGTGAGATTGACTCTGAGGCTGCTGGGCCCCATGAACACCTTTATCTTGCTGGTGGAACATGCCCGTTGACCTATGCAGGCTCTGCACTGGAACCTGCAATCCCAGTGGGCCCAGCATCAGGGCACTCTCTCTGACCTGGTCCTGATATTGGAGGGCACTGCAAAATACCTGTAGTGGTGGTTAATGTACCACAATTGAGCTGTTGGCAGACCCCTCTCCCTTTAACACCCAGATCTCAAAGTGGTGTTAGATGCATCCCTTCTGGGCTGGGGTGGCCATCTAGGAGAGGTGTAGATCAGAGGCCTCTAGTGTCTTGTGGAGTCCCTACTCCATATCAACTTGCTGGAGCTGAGAGTGCTCCATCTGTCACTGAAAGCGTTCCTACCGTCCATCAAAGGGAGACTGGTTCAGGTGTTCACAGACCACACCACTACCATGTGGTATTGCAACAAGCACTGCGGGTGGGGTAGTGAACCCTGTGCCAGGAGGCTCTGCATCTCCTGAAATTTTCAGGACTTTTTTCCTGGTTGTTCAGCACCTGGTGGGCTGTTTGAATGCCAGGCCACACTAACTCAGCCGAAGAGACCATGAATGGCATCTGAATCCAGAGGTAGTGCACGCACTTTTTTTGTTGTTGTTGAGTGAGCAAGATTTGGCTCTCTTCACCACCGCGGAGAACGTGCAATTTCATCGCTTCTACATGTTGGTGTTTCCAAGGAGGCTCTAACTCAGGCTCCAGGGCCCTTAATGACTCCAGGATGGATGGGTGGGAGTTATCGCGCAGCCCTCCTTATTAGAAACGTTTTGTCCCCTGGGATGGGCTCTGATGGCTTGGGGAGGTGGGCCTCACAGCCTTCCTCCCCATAATCCATAATTTCAGCCCTGGTGGCGGGCTCCCCGTGGCATTTAAAGGCTAGGAGGGCGCTCCCCCTCCCATTAAAAAAAAAAAACAGTGGCCCCAGCCGCCATTCATTTGGCCCCAGTAATGGCTGTCAGCAAACTTTTTTTCTTGTTTTGCTGGCAGACAATCAGATTTGCCAAGTTGGGGGGTGGGGTGTGTATTCTCTGGGCCAATTGGAACGCTCATTTTTTGTTTTGTTGATTTGGGTTGAATGGACTTTAGCAAGAGTCCCTCAATCCCAACTTTCCAGAAATCTATATATTTTTTAACCTTAATACCTCAAAAGCTACTGAACGAATTTATACCAAATCACAAAAAAGCAAAGTCTGAGTTCCAAGTTCTAGCTTCCTGACAAATTTGGTCTAATTCTTTTCAAGAGTTTTTGTTGTAGCCTTGGCTAAAGAAGTCAATAGAAAATGCATGGGATTTTGCATTTTGGAACTCCCTTTTTTCCTCGACCCCTGCTTAATGGAAAAAGAATAATTGATGGACAGAATGCTGCACAATGTCAAACATTCACCCCAGGGATCTGAGCCTAAATCCATCGTTTGTTTGCTCTCCATGCCTTTCCAGTTCAGACCCATCCATATGCAAATCACTCTTGACCCTTTTCCCCATGGGAACAGTCCAGTCTGAACTGCCAGGCCAGGTCCTCCCTGGACTAGAAACCAGTATCCTGGGACTGGTTTCGGGGTGTCACCCCTCATCAGCCAGGCTGGCTCGACTCCAATGGCATGGAGAGCACGGGACCCAAGTCTGGGCATATCCGTCCCACTCGGGGTGACCAATGCAAAAAGAACAATGGATGGACAGAATTTCCATTTGTGTCCAAACGAACCCGCACTCCTCCGCAACCTGCATTCACTTTTAAGGCAAACCCGGCAATTACATCAGCAATATGGCATTGCAATCACTGCAGACCACTTTTTTGTTTTCACAATCCCCTTTATTGCCCTCTAGTGGGCTTCACTGGTGAAACAATGCATGCTGGTATACGGAGTCTCTGTAGTGTTTACTTTTCCCTCCAGTAGGTATCCATGATGCCACTAGTCATTAAGTTTTATTATTGCCCTCCAGTGGGCCGCTGCCTGTCATTTGCACTGTTTCTAATTTAAAAGCGTGCTGTTCCGTACTCTCTCGACAGTCCACAACACCAACTCGGCTCTTCTTCCGCGGTGGTGCAGGCTTCACGGCTGGACGGCCGTAACAATATTTTCCATTTATGTTCCAAACGAAGCTGCACTCCCCAGCAACCTGCATTCAGTTTTGTGGCAAAACAGGAAATTACATCCGCAATACTCTTCCTTGCCCAACGTGTTTCGGATAGCCAATATCCTTGATCATGGGCTGACTTGAGGGCATCGCAATCACTGCAGACCACTCGTTTGTTTTCACAATGCCATTTATTGCCCTCTAGTAGCCCTCACAATGGTGTCAGAGTGTGCCTCACCAGGTTTTATGCTGTCTGCTCCGGCCACTGTCCGGTGGGGTCTCATGCATTCGATTCTGGATCCGGGTGAATGCTGGTTGTGCCAACAAAACCTTCCCTGACATTGAACCCGAAATCGATGCCTCTGGCGCTGCCGGGGACCTCCTGCGGCTCCAGCCAGATACCGGACTACCCGAAGTTGCTCTATGTCCACCCTTTGGGAAAAAATTGCCTAAGTGCTGCCACAGGTCCCGGAGAAGGCCTGCACCATGCTCTTCCAGACAGTGAAGGATGGGAGAGGTGCAGAAAAATTTACCATCAGGTGTGGCTTAGACACGACGGACTGCCTGGGCTGAGCGGTTTCGTCAATGGTGGCCATACGGTGCCATGCCTGCTGAGAACATCTGGTTTCTCTAGTGATGTCCAGGCTAACCTCATGGACATGCCCTTTGACTTGTCTCGTCTTTTTTGGTGAGAAAATGGACTCTGCCTCGGAGTGCTTAAAGGAATCTCGTGCTATGGCCAGATCCTTGGGCCTCTTGGTTACACCTCATGGCCATTCTGGCTTTCCCCCCTTTCGTGGCAATGGAAGGTGTTTTCAACTGCGTCAGCCACATCCCAGCCACCGTCCTGCTGAGACTCTCCAAATTGTGCGAGGACATGGACACAGTTCATTCCAACCTCGGAATGGTAACCAGAAGTAGTCTGCCACCCAGCCCTTGGCAGCTGCAGCCTCAAAACATTCCTAGTTTGGTTCTGCAAGGGCATGTTACCCCAGTCGGAGGTAGACGTCAACACCATCTCCTCCACTGGAGGTCCTTTAACCTCAGACAAATGGGTGTTGCAGATCATTCAGGAAGGCTATTCTCTTCCTTTTCCTTCTTTTCCTCCTCCTTTACTGCCATCTTAAAAATGGCTGGCGGAGGATCATCTAGCATTACTCTGAGAGGAAGCTACATTCTCCTAGCCAAGGGAGCTATAGGAAAGGTTCCGATTTCAAAATTAGGCAGTGGTTGCTACTCCTGCTACTTTCTGATATCAATAAAGAACAAAGGGTTGCGGTCCATTTTGGACTGTCGGACCGTCAATCTCTTCCTCAAAAAGAGAAATTCAAGATGCTCACGCTGGCTGTCTTGTCTGCCCTAGACCAAGGAGACTGGCTGGTAGCCTTGAACTTGCAGTATGTGTATTTTCAAATCCACCTGCGGTTCAGCGTAGGCCAGGAGCACTTTCAATTGACTGTGCTTCCATTTAGCCTTACCAATACCCCTCGAGTGTTCACCAAGGTGATGGCGGTGGTTGCAGTTCATCTGCATAAATTGGGGGTGTCAGCCTCCCCCTATCTCGATGACTGGCTGTTGAAGGCTCTTTCGCCCCAGGCTGTCTCCCACCTTCAGACTACGGCAAACCTCCTGCATTCTCTGGGGTCTCTAAAAAGTGATTGTCACACCTGACTTCTCCTCAGATGCTCCGTTTCATTGGAGCTGTTCCGGACACTGCCGTTTTGGGCTTATCCTCCCAAGCAGCGGGTCCTTGATATTCAGGCAATGATGCGATGTTTCAGCCTCTATCCTGGAATTCGGTGAGAATGGCTCGGATGCCCCTGGGACTCATGGCTTCCTGCATCCTGTTGGTATATAATGCCAGGTGGAGTATGCAGGCTCTGCAGTAGGACCTGAAGTTCCAGTGGGCGTAGCATCAGTGGAATCTCTCCGATGTGGTCCAGATCTCGGAGGGAACTGCAAAAGATCTGCAATGGTGGTTGATGAACTACATTTGGGTCAGAGGCAGACCCCTCTCCCTTCCCCTCCACCAGATCTCACAGTAGTGACAGATGTGTCACTCCTGGGATTGGGCGACCATCTGGGAGAGTTGGAGAGGACACTGGTCTCTGAGTGGAGTCACAGTTGAGGATCTATATCAATTTGTTGGAGCTTCAGATGATTCTGTTCGCATTGAAAGCATTTCTTCCCTCTGTCGAGGGAAAGTTAGTGCAAGTGTTCACGGAAAACATCCCCTACATGTGGTACTGCAACAAGCAGGGCGGGGTGACTAACTCAGCCGTCAATGCCCAGCAGGTCACAAATGATGTCTCCATCTGGAGGTGGCCCAAGTTCTCGTTCAGCAGTGGAGAGAGCCTTAGTTAGGTCTGTTCGCCTCAGAAGATAATGTGCAATGTGAGCAGTTTAGCTCGTGGGAGTTTTCAAAGCGGCTATCGCTCAGCGGCGCTTTTTGTCATAAGTGGAGCTCAGGTCTGATGTTTTGCTAATAACTTTGGCACAGTTTGACGAATCTACTGGTGACCGCCAGTAGGTAATTAATATATAGTCCTATATTATTATATATATTAATTACCTACTGGCAGTCACCAGTAGGTAGTTACAGTTAGGACCTAGTTTCTTAAGACCAAGTGTTTACACTCACAGGCCCACACATCCACTCACTCAGCCACTTCCAAAGGCGCCAGGTTACAGTTAGAATTCATAACTTAAAAACCATAGAAATTCACACAAAAAAAACAGATTACAGGGACTTTATAGTTGGGCTCAGGTTTCACTTGTACAAAACCAGAGAAATTCAGCAGTTCTAGTTACCTGCGTTAACTATAACTTATTCCCCTGCAGTGCATTTCTGATGACTTTACATATTACATTACTCATGGCATTGTCCGTGACATCACTGAGGATATCTCAAATGACATTACTGTTGACATCATTAACTGAATGTGGTTTCTAAAAGTTAGTGCTAAAGATGTATAGTAAGATACTACAAAAGTTAAATTAATATACTTTCTGTACTACTGAGTGATACTATTTCTAACCTGTATTATAATAGTGGCAGTGTGTCTGTATCCACGTGTGAGTGGCTGTATTGGTAAATAGGTGGGTGTGTGAGTAGCTGTATGGGTGAGTGAGTGGCTGTGTGGTTTGTTGTATTGGTGAGTGAGTACCTGTATGGATGACTGAGTGGCTGTATGAGTGAGGAAGTGAGTGTGTGTGTGGCTGTATGGGTGAATGTGTGTGTGTGAATGAAAAAGCAAATCAAAGAATGAAGCTCCTGATGTAATTGCTTTAATTCCCAGGCTTGCCATTTGTTTACTGTCTAGCACGGTTAGCTGACTCAATCAAAGATAATGTAGTTGGACATTCTTGACTTTCATGTGCGATTAAAGATCCTTCTGCTGAATTGCAGATTTCTTTGGCAAATGTCAGTTATGAAACGTAAACACACACAACTCGGGTTTCCTCTGTTGCACCCTTGTATTCTGCATTTGATAGATCCTTCTAGATGCAGAATCCTTACCTTTTGAATTTTCCAGGTTTCAGGCTGGATCTGGAAGATTTTTCTTGAGCAGTATCCCTGCAAACTGGTAGGTGGCGTTGATCAGCTCTGCGTGCATCATCTGTGTTGTCCGCCCGGAAGTGACGGCCGCAGCACCTATATAGATGCAATCTAGGCGCACTGACATCTGTTATTTTCTTTCTGCACCAGCCAGCGCTGAGCTGGAGAAGAGCTACTCCTCGGGCACAGTTTGACTAGTTTTGTTTTTGGCTTATTTTTTCTAGTTTTTTGAGGTTTTGTTCTCCTGGTGTGTAGGATGTCATCCAAGAAGACAGGATTCAAGCCCTGTGGAGACTGTCAATGGCTCATGTCCGTGACGGACCCACATCTCGTCTGCCTGTGATGTTTGGCGCACGACCAGAAGCTCTGCGATACTCTACAACTCTACATCTTTCTGCTCTACGATACTCAACAACACTCTACTCGACTGTACAACTCTGCTCCACTCGACTGTACAACACATTACTCCAAGCTATGCTCTTCCACTCTGTGCCTTGCCACTGTGCACGGCTCTACGCCGTTGCGCTCTACACTGCTTCATGTTGCTGTACAACATGACTAAAAGATATTAGCGAAGTGGCAAAGCCAATAGTTCTTGCATAGGTGAAAGCTAATGGCTTTGCAATGCTAGTTTTTTTTTCTTGCCCCTCCGAACCCCTCTCCTAGCTGCTCATGCCACCCATCAGCATTTTCTCTCCCACCCAGTCTGTCCGCTCCCCCACCCCTTCCAGTTGTTTTAGTTTTTATTTATTTTCATTCATCCCTCCACTGGCTCCCCCAAGTCGCATTTGTTTTTAATTAGTTTTTTTTTTTTGGGAAGGAGGGGCAGCTACTATTTTCTGCCAGACTTAATTTTTTAATGCACATGTTCAAGCACATTGCATGACTTTTTTCGTAAACATTTTATTTTACTGCTCGGAGATAGAGGTCCATTATCCTGGAATAGTAAGAAAATAATACAAAAAATAGCTGCCAAGCCATGCTGTATCTTTGCTCATACATGTCGATGGTATATATAATCGCGCTGGACCATAATATCGTCCAGTGTTCCTGGCATGTACACATCATCCTGCCTCATTTAAAAAAACTTTTTAATGGTTTTTTTGTGCCCATGCTCTTCAACAATCTGCAAAGAAGCATTTTTTTTCTTGTTGCTGATATCGGAATGCATACGGGGGGAAAAAATGTAACAAAGCCAATAGATCTATATTGTTTTTAAAAAGAGATAATGAGTGACTTTACTTTGCACGGTTATAATGCTTGACTGAGTAAGACTTTAAAAAAAAAAAATAATTATTGCATTTTCACAACAAATAACTAAGTAAAACATGTGGAAAGCAGCTTAGCAGTATACAAATAGTAACCAATCATATGCATACCACAAGCACATGAAGCCTATCGGGAGGTTCACAAAGGAATGAGGTGAACACGTAACTCCACTCACTCTTGAGTTAAAATACATCTAGGATATGTGGCCTTTAGGCCTTAAACATTTGGAGCAGGTGAGTCTGTGATGAGCCGAAGTATCTCCGCCCATTCCATCAGGTCATCTTCAATTTTTCATCTGTACGTGTTTTACCCCTATGAATCTCTTCTGCCTTGGTTTTTTTATTTTAATTTTGGTACTTCATAATATTGCCTATTGTCATTCGAGTCTGAAGAAATGAACAACATAACCACCCACAGTTCTTAACTTATCATTATGTTCTGAAGTTTTGTTTGCACTTCTCCTTTAAATAGAAGTTTTAATTCATTCTTTTATTAAAAAAAGAACAACAATTCTAAAAGTAGGTCTAAACTCAAATTTTGTTAAGGAACTGTTACTGAATTCAAATTTTGCTTTAATTTCTGGCAACATATTTTTGGTACTTGCATCTGTTACCGTTTATTCCTACCACTTTAGTATACTATGAACAGTTTGAACATTTGATATATGGACAAAAATAAAAATAGTAAAACGGGAGTTATCAGCAACATTTTATAAATTGTTGCCTAGATCAAGTATAATTAACAAACAACTGAAAGAGGGTCTTTCTTAGTGTTGCAAAATATTTGTTCTTATGGACATAGTTTGCTGTGTCAGCTGTTTGTCCCATATTTTGGCTCCCTTATCCCTGCAGTTCCTTGGAGTGTCATGGGATAGAAGGGGATGGAAGAAAAGTGGAACATGCCATAAAACCAGGTCGATACGACTTCTGAATCGCTTTAATGTAAGGTCCATACGACTTCTGAATCGCTTTAATGCAGCCTTCCTGATGTCAGCCATCGTCTTCCCGTATTGGCAGGTTATCCCAAAATCTAGCTGGGGATTACCATTCACCTACTTCCCCTTCTTCGAAACATGCCGTCTGTCAGTCCAACTCTCTTGGGTAACTGAAAAGTGGCACTCAGCACTTAAACATTTTCAGGAAGTTTTAATCTTAACAAACCAAAATTAAGGCTGCTGGCTCTTTTCATATTTTCTCGAGAAACAAAGCATCTGCTAACTAGTTCTGTTCTGCCTTCTCGGTAGGTAGGAATGGGTTGAATACTAAAATCTAGTGTTAGCATTCAGTCCACACTTCTAGTCTTCTCTGCAGATTTCTCTTCCCTGCTGTCATTTAGGTTTCTCCCCTTCTAATATCATTTAAATGCAAAACATACCCTTGGCAACACAAATGCAAATTCTTTGCTACCAGTTGTTTCATTTGTTTCCTCTGGGGCTTGACATTACCATTTATTTGACTACATTGTGACGGGTGCCACAAGGCTCTGCAATGCGATTGTCGTGTTCTCGCCACAATCTCCCCCCTCCCTCACCATTTGGCGCTTAACAATAATTTAATCAATTGAACATTTTTGTACTACCCAGTTTTCAAAACAAGCAGGCTTTAAGGCCCACAAACGACACTGTACAGCAAGCTTTCTTCTGTGGAACAAGCTACGGTGCTGCAGAAAAACCTTCATTCTATAATAAATAACAAATTGATATATATATATATATATATATATATATATATCAAAGAAATACCCTTTCAGGCATCATAGAGTGACGAATAAATTGTGCAAAAAAGAAGCAGAGAACTCTGGGTAGGTCTCAAGTTTATGTGGAAAGCAGCTCCTGTATGGAGCACTCTCAACACCAGCGACACTCTAGATCTGCTCACCTAAATGTCTGTTTTTCTATCAAAATCTTTAAGCATAGGATTAGCACAGTGCCATCCACGCCGAGATAGAAGAGGACAAAGTCTTTTGCCATTTGTACAGCAAAGTCTTTAAGCATAGGACTAGCACAGTGCTGTCCTTGCCGAGCTGTAAAATGACAAAAGCCAATTACCACTCCAGGCACAGGATTACAGCTTTGAATTGGTAAAATACCAATCAAGCCAACCTGAAGTGTGTGTGTGTGTGTGTGTGTGTGTGTGTGTGTGTGTGTGTGTGTGTGTGTGTGTGTGTGTGTGTGTGTGTGTGTGTGTGTGTGTGTGTGTGTGTGTGTGTGTGTGTGTGTGTGTGTGTGTGTGTGTGTGTGTGTGTGTGTGTGTGTGTGTGTGTGTGTGTGTGTGTGTGTGTGTGTGTGTGTGTGTGTGTGTGTGTGTGTGTGTGTGTGTGTGTGTGTGTGTGTGTGTGTGTGTACATATATGTGTATATGTATATATATGTGTGTGTGTGTGTGTGTGTATATATATATATATATATATATATATATATAATCTACTGGCGGTCGCCAGTAGATAGTTATAGTTAGGACCGTGTTTCCATAGGAAATCCGCAACATTCTATTTGGAATAACTTTGGCGCCGGTTGACGAATCCTCGCGAATTTTTCAAAACTAATGGGGCGCTACGCTCCGCTCCTACCCTGAAAGTCTCGGGGGGATTCGTCAAGCGGGGGCTGAGAAAAAAGGGGGGTCCCAAAACGCGTTTTCCCCATGCATTTTCCCATAGGACCTTTAGTCTGAGCTACAGCCCGAACGGCTGAACAGAATTACTTGAAATTGGGCAGAGAGGTAGTCCTCAGGTCAGGGATGTGCCTTTTGCAGGTCTGGTGTAAATCTGTTCAGTAGGTCCTGAGAAAATAGCATTTAAATCAATATATATATCTGCGCGCTCCGTGCGCTTACGGTAAGCTTACCGTACGCGTACGGTGCCGTGCGCGAGCTCAATTCTGATTGGTGGTTACAGGACTGTAAACATTCGAATCGGTCGAAATCAGAAAGTATCGGCCGCCATTTTCTGTCTCTCGCACTGAAAAACAAAGGTTGATAACATGAAAAGGGGGCAACGAAGAGAGTTGCAGACCCCCTAGCGTTCGTCAGGGGGTTCACGAAGGACCAAAAAGTATGAAAAATAAATGTAATAATTTTTTTTAAAAATCGCGGAGTGCGCGTACGGTAAGCTTACCGTACGCGTACGGTAAAAAAAAAAAAAAAAAAAAAAAGAATTAACAATCACATTTAATATATAAATCTAAGGACCCCCAAGGGAGAAAAAAACAATTGATATTTTGTAAAAAATG
This sequence comes from Triturus cristatus, assembly GCF_964204655.1. Lineage (NCBI taxonomy): Eukaryota > Metazoa > Chordata > Amphibia > Caudata > Salamandridae > Triturus > Triturus cristatus. The sequence goes on along the minus strand of NC_140593.1, from coordinate 966,597,368 downwards.
GAGAGGCGCGCACGGTGCGCGAAGCGCACAGTGTGCGCAAAAATTAAAAAATAAATACATAACTTAGCATTTAAAAAACCGTACAAATTCACTGAAAAAACCATAGGTTTCACACACGTTATAGTTAGGAATTAGCATTTAAAAAACCTTGCAAATTCACTTAAAAAACCATAGGTTTCACACAAGTTATAGTTAGCTGTACATTTCACTCGTAAAAAACCAATGAAATTCCACGTTATAGTTAGATCAGGTAACTATAACTTGCGCGACCGCAATGCACAATGTGTCATTTCAGATGTCATCATTGATGTCATGATTGATGTCACTGACCATGTCATAAGTGATGTAATATGTGACGTCATCAGCAGTTTATTGTGGGCGCGCAAGTTATAGTTACCTGATCTAACTATAACGTGGAATTTCATTGGTTTTTTACGAGTGAAATGTACAGCTAACTATAACTTGTGTGAAACCTATGGTTTTTTAAGTGTATATATGTATATATATATATATATATATATATATATATATATATATATATTCACTTAAAAAACTATAGGTTTCCCACGTTATAGTTGGGTGGATATTTCACTCGTAAAAAACCAATAAAATTCCCCCGTTATAGTTAGTTGAGATAACTATAACTCGCGCGCCCGCAATCCTCTGCTCATGACGTCACATATTACTCATGACATCACTGATGACATCATCCTTGTGATAGAGTGGCGGTCGCGCGAGTTATAGTTATCTCAACTAACTATAACGGGGGAATTTCATTGGTTTTTTACGAGTGAAATATTCACCTAACTATAACATGTGTGAAACCTATGGTTTTTTAAATGAATTTGCAAGGTTTTTTAAATGCTAATTCCTAACTAGAACGTGTGTGAAACCTATGGTTTTTTCAGTGAATTTGTACGGTTTTTTAAATGCTAAGTTATGTATGTAATTTTTTTTTAATATATGTATTTTTCAATAAACTATGTAATACATTTTTAAAAAATTTTTTTAATGGTTTTTCACCATGCGCGCACCCCCGCGATTTTTGAATGTTAGTTTTTTTTCTGCCTTCGGGGTCCTACAGGGACCCCCTGACCAAGGCTAGGGGGTCAGGAACTCTCTCCCCTGCCCCCTTTTCACATTCGCCACCTTCCTTTTCCCCTCTCGCACTGAAAACAAACAGAATGGCGGCCGACACTTCCTGATTTCGACCGATTCGAACGTTGACTGACATGTAACAACCAATCAGAATTACGCTCGCGCACGTTAGGGTGCGCGCACGGTGCGCGCACGGTGCGCGGCTATAGATATGTATGTGCTTTTAACTGCAATTTTCTCAGGAACTACTGAACAGATTGACTCCATATATGCAAAATGTACATCCCTGACCTGAGGACTACCTCTCTGCCAAATTTCAAGTAATTCTGTTCAGCCGTTTGGGCTGTACCTTCGACTAAATGTCCTATGGGAAAATGCATGGGGAAAACGCGTTTTGGAACCCCCCTTTTTTCTCGGCCCCTGCTTGACGAATCCCCCCCGAGACTTTCAGGGTAGGAGCTGAGCGGAGCGCCCCATTAGTTTTGAAAATTTCGCGAAGATTCATCAACCGGCGCCAAAGTTATTCAAAATAGAATTTTGAGATTTCCTATGGAAACACGGTCCTAACTATAACTATCTACTGGCAACCGCCAGTAGATTTTATATATATATATATAGATTGATGACGCCACGAAGGTGTCCTCAATCACGGAAGGTAATTTCCGAAAGGCAGCTGACAAAGACATTGGTGTTTAGACAGGAGTGAACATCAAACCCACGAGGGCTTTTATATTCTTTATTTTCTGGGGATTTCAGACGGACTCACTTGAGAATGATAACGGAGCACTACAGGAACCATAAGGCTGTGAATACAGCCACGCCCACTGGGGCAGGCTCTACAAAAATGACAGTGCACGTGAAAATACGTTTGCATCCACAGAACGCCATTGAGGAAGGGAAGGATTCCCGAAACCGGTCTGGCTGATTCATTTTCATGATTGCTCCCTCCGCTTTTCACTGCATGCAACTGCCCTGAAATAAATGTCGGAACATTGATACTTACCTTGTGGCTTCTTCCAGTGGGGCAACCTTTTCTTGTGGATATTGAGCGGCTATGCCCAGCCGCGGAAGAAGCCCGCTGCAGTGCAGACCCTGATGACGCCACGAAGGTGTCATCAATCACGGAAGGTAATTTCCGAAAGGCAGCTGACAAAGACATTGGTGTTTAGACAGGAGTGAACATCAAACCCACGAGGGCTTTTATATTCTTTATTTTCTGGGATTTCAGACGGACTCACTTGAGAATGATAACGGAGCACTACAGGAACCATAAGGCTTTGAATACAGCCACGCCCACTGGGGCAGGCTCTACAAAAATGACAGTGCACGTGAAAATACGTTTGCATCCACAGAACGCCATTGAGGAAGGGAAGGATTCCCGAAACTGGTCTGGCTGATTCATTTTCATGATTGCTCCCTCCGCTTTTCACTGCATGCAACTGCCCTGAAATAAATGTCGGAACATTGATACTTACCTTGTGGCTTCTTCCAGTGGGGCAACCTTTTCTTGTGGATATTGAGCGGCTATGCCCAGCCGCGGAAGAAGCCCGCTGCAGTGCAGACCCTGATGACGCCACGAAGGTGTCATCAATCACGGAAGGTAATTTCCGAAAGGCAGCTGACAAAGACATTGGTGTTTAGACAGGAGTGAACATCAAACCCACGAGGGCTTTTATATTCTTTATTTTCTGGGATTTCAGACTGACTCACTTGAGAATGATAACGGAGCACTACAGGAACCATAAGGCTGTGAATACAGCCACGCCCACTGGGGCAGGCTCTACAAAAATGACAGTGCACGTGAAAATACGTTTGCATCCACAGAACGCCATTGAGGAAGGGAAGGATTCCCGAAACCGGTCTGGCTGACTCATTTTCATGATTGCTCCCTCCGCTTTTCACTGCATGCAACTGCCCTGAAATAAATGTCGGAACATTGATACTTACCTTGTGGCTTCTTCCAGTGGGGCAACCTTTTCTTGTGGATATTGAGCGGCTATGCCCAGCCGCGGAAGAAGCCCGCTGCAGTGCAGACCCTGATGATGCCACGAAGGTGTCATCAATCACGGAAGGTAATTTCCGAAAGGCAGCTGACAAAGACATTGGTGTTTAGACAGGAGTGAACATCAAACCCACGAGGGCTTTTATATTCTTTATTTTCTGGGATTTCAGACGGACTCACTTGAGAATGATAACGGAGCACTACAGGAACCATAAGGCTGTGAATACAGCCACGCCCACTGGGGCAGGCTCTACAAAAATGACAGTGCACGTGAAAATACGTTTGCATCCACAGAACGCCATTGAGGAAGGGAAGGATTCCCGAAACCGGTCTGGCTGATTCATTTTCATGATTGCTCCCTCCGCTTTTCACTGCATGCAACTGCCCTGAAATAAATGTCGGAACATTGATACTTACCTTGTGGCTTCTTCCAGTGGGGCAACCTTTTCTTGTGGATATTGAGCGGCTATGCCCAGCCGCGGAAGAAGCCCGCTGCAGTGCAGACCCTGATGACGCCACGAAGGTGTCATCAATCACGGAAGGTAATTTCCGAAAGGCAGCTGACAAAGACATTGGTGTTTAGACAGGAGTGAACATCAAACCCACGAGGGCTTTTATATTCTTTATTTTCTGGGATTTCAGACGGACTCACTTGAGAATGATAACGGAGCACTACAGGAACCATAAGGCTGTGAATACAGCCACGCCCACTGGGGCAGGCTCTACAAAAATGACAGTGCACGTGAAAATACGTTTGCATCCACAGAACGCCATTGAGGAAGGGAAGGATTCCCGAAACCGGTCTGGCTGATTCATTTTCATGATTGCTCCCTCCGCTTTTCACTGCATGCAACTGCCCTGAAATAAATGTCGGAACATTGATACTTACCTTGTGGCTTCTTCCAGTGGGGCAACCTTTTCTTGTGGATATATATATATATATATATATATATATATATATATATATATATATATATATATATATATATATAGCAGTAAACCTTTCTTCAAGCGATCCTCTTTGCCATGGATCAAGAAGGGGACGGACTCCACTTGATTTATACCCAATTTGTTTTATTTTTGTTCGTGCGCTATGCCGCCATGACGCGTTTCGGGCTCAACAGCCCTTGATCACATGACGTGCCCCTTACATTTCTCCCATTTTTAAAGTGACAGTGCATTGTTGATTGCCATAGACAAAATACAACCATGGTTTAAGCGTTTTTTAAGCGCCAATTCTTATCAATTTGGATTGTTGTAACTGTAAAATACATAACATGAATTTAGTCTCATGCCTCCAGATTTTAAAATATCGAGCTATTGGCTCGCATATTGTAAAGTGCAATTATATTTGTATAAATACATAAATAGACTGCACATATAAAATCAGAGCAATATAAAAACATGTTAAAACCATATCATTGATAAAATTTGAGAAATCTCTAGCAGCATGGTTAAGTCTGACTGTGCAAAAATGGCAAATAAGTGCAAAATAGTGCAACCCTGTGCAATATAACATTTGTGCAAATTCAAGTTTACAACCCAATAGGTAAATTCACATGACCATCTATAAAACTTTGTTTATGTGGATGGAATGAGAATCAGGAAAAGGGAAAATGAGGGAAAAAAGAGGGGAAAAGGGGGGAGAGAGGAAACAAAAAGGAACATCCTAACATATATGACAATATATATTGTTTAAAATGTATTCTTTTTGCTGATATTGGAGAACCTTTGGAAAGTGAAGTCTATATCTAATGTTGCTTATTTAAGAGATATTGAATTGCTTAATTTTTTATATATAGACTTCCTAAAGCCACGTGTATAAGTCTTCCGTGGTGTTTAGCCCATGTGGGCTTTTGCTGTCCAGTTCTAGTATGTACTTTGTCTCCAATTTTCTCAGGAGAGCCTCACGATCACCACCTCTTCTAAGAGGCGGAATACAATCAATTGCAAAATATGTAAGAAATTTTGTATTGCTTTCATGGCAATCCCTAAAATGTCGGGCCACCGGATAGGATGAATCTACATTCGTAATTGCTCGTAAGTGTTGGAGAATTCTCTTGTGGACCTGCAACTTAGTGGATCCCACGTATTGCAGCCCACAAAAGCACTCCAACACATAAATAACAAATTCCGTTTTGCAAGTCATATTTTTCGTGATCGTGTAAGCTTTGTCCTCAAAGGGTATTGTGAATGAAGTTTTGTTGGTTGCATGCCTGCAAGCCTTACAAGTGGAGCACTTCAAGAAACCCCTACGTTTGGTCAACCAGTTGGTACCTGATTTTATTTCTGGACTGCTATTGACTAAAAAGTCACTGGTAGATGGTGCCCTTCTGAAAGTAATAGTTGGGTTAGATAGAATAATTTCACAAATTTGCGTGTCTAGGTGTAATAGGTACCAATTATCTTTTATAATTTTGCTGAGGCTGTCTTTCTGTTTGTTGTACGTTAAGATTAATCTTATTTTCTCTGTCTTATTAGTACATACATCTTGTGTGTTGGTTGTAGTTTTTTTGTTGTTTCTGGATGGTTTGAACAACAGATCCTCACGTTTCATAGACCTAGTTTTCTGTATGGCCTCATCAATAATTTTGATACTGTAGCCCCTTTCTAAGAATCTGTTCTTGCTTTCTTGCTGGGCGGTTACTAAGTCATTGTTGTTGCTACAGATTCTTCGGATCCGTAACATCTCCCCGTAAGGAATACTATGGATGGTGTGTTTAGGGTGGAAACTAGAGGAATGCAAGGTCGTGTTTCCTGCTGTAGGTTTGCGGTAAAGTGTTGTGTGAAGCTGGTTATTAACAACGTATACACGCACATCTAGAAAGCACACCTCTGTTTTGTCAATGGTACTGGTAAAGTGCAAATTGAGATTATCATTGATACCCTCTATGAAATTCAGAGCCTCCATTTCACTGCCCCGCCAGATTATAAAAAGATCATCTATATAACGCATCCATTTTATCACATGATTTGACATTGGTATTGCGTGCTTGGTTTTAAAATAGTCTCTTCCCAGAAGCCCATGTGGAGGCAAGCGTAGCTTGGTGAAAAGCTAGCCCCCATGGCTACTCCTCTTAGTTGATTAAACAAAAGGTAATTGTTGTTTAAACAAAATTGAATGAGACTGATCAGCATTTTATTGTGTTGATGGAATTGGATCAGTCTACTTGACAACAAGTATTCTGCCGCTCTCAACCCGTCTTTGTGATTGATTGAGGTGTAGAGGTTGGAGACGTCCAGTGTTATTAAAAGATAGTCCTCTTTCCACTGATAGTTGTATATTTGTTTCAGGAAATCAGATGTGTCCTGGACGTATGATGGTAGTCCTTTTACTAAGTCTTGTAGAAAGGAGTCTATATAGATTGAGACGTTTTCAAGCAAGCTCTGTTTGGCCGATATTATTGGCCGTCCTGGAGGGTGTTGAGTGTCTTTATGAATTTTCGGTATGAAATATATGACTGGCATGATGGGATGACCTTTCTTCAGTTTAATTGAGACAATGCTTCTTGAGTGTATTGTTGCGCATATATATATATATATATATATATATCTTAACATATCAGTATGCCTTTATCCAGCACTCTGGACTGATTCACTTGTACTCTCTCCTTTCCGCTGCTCCACCCTCTATCCCCCAAATGAGTATTCCTTGCATAGCTCCCCCAACCTCTCATTACTTTCTTTATAATGCACCAATGCTTGTGCCTTTTTAGGTCTGGCATTCACCAAGCCCTTTTTGAATGTCCTAAAATATTATATATAATATATTTTATATAGGAGGTTTTAACCTGTGCTGTTAATTAATTGGTCTGTTTTTGTGCCAGCTTACATCACTATGGCATGTCGGCATTCTGCTATTGGCAGACACAATAGTTCAGTGCCAGGGACTACTATGCAAATGTGTGCTTTTTGTGACCCAAAAATATTTTAGCTTTTAGCCAATGTGTTTATATTAGTGATGGCCAAGCAGCGCCCCAAATCACAACGTTATACAAAAACCAAGACAATATAAAAAATAGAATAGACAAAACACCAGGGTCATCCACTCTGCCAATGGGTTTTATTCCTTCCACTGTTGTGCTATGAATTACTTTAGAACTTTATAATGAAATTGAGTACCAAAGCAAAAAATCGGTAAACTAAATGTATGACACATCACTGGTTTTTTGGAGAAACAAACAGTGTAGTTATTTTATGTTAGGTGTATTTGTAAAGCACACTAGCACCCTCGAAGGTATCCTCTCTGCATGTTTTTTTATGCTAGCCCCAGTGCAGGGAGTGGAATTATTCGAAGCGCCACGCCGTCACTTTCTTGCAGTATTATAGTCCATGGGAGTGATAGTCCCTTTTCTAGACTTTGGAGTTTTATAGCTTCTGTTAAAGATGAGCCTGCTGAAGTTTGTTTTAGTTAGGTTGTGTTTCCTCAAACACGATAGCCATTTCCTACAGTTATCTTACAAACTGTGTTCCTAAGTGTACCTGTAATTTGTCTAGAAAATATTTTAATATGCTACAGAAAGGCCTAGAAAATATGATATAGCCAGAGATTTAGCAGTTAGAGTTTCATGATTTATTTTCAGAAGTTATTGACTTGGCTTGTCAAACTTTAAATCCAATGTATCTACAAAGCTGACCACCCTTATCCACCATTTGGAGTGATAGTGTTGCATCATTTTTGTTACGTGTACATGGTGCAGAGTTGAGCTGTAAAGATTACTTTAACATTACAAAATATATTAGCCACCTCAAATACGCACATAGAAATGTCTGGTGATTGATGCAAGAGCTTGGCTTTGTTCACTGTAACTCCAATTATGTGGATGTCTGATATTTCCACAGTCACACTCACTACTTAAATCAGACATGCCTTTCTTTCCTTTCCATGAATAGAGAAGGGGAAAGGAGAAAAGCAGAGACACCTCTTACCTCATTATCATTAAAAGGCATATATTTTCTTGGGTAAAGTACATGTACACAATTTTATTTATACCGACAATAAGAACAGTAGTTACAGTTGGGTCAGAGTTTCAATTAAAGGCTTTTGTTGTTTTCTTAATGTCTTTGATGCTATTCGAAGAATCTATAAAAAGTTTTCTTAGTCAGATTAGGATTTGGAATGGCACCACTTTCGCTACATATTCGTCAAGGATTGGAAAAAAGCTGTCAAGAAGTGGATTTTCCATTTTAGCTTCCAAAGGAATGTATGATCTCTGCTAAAGAAAAATGTGCAGATGGAATTTCACTTGGCAGGAAGTAGAACTTTAGGCAAGGAAGTACTGTTACTTGGTTTAGTGTAAATCTGTTCAGACATTTTTGAGATATTAGCATTAAAAAAAAAGTCAGGTTGTGCTTGAAAGGGTTAAAGTTACAGAAATCTTGGCTGACAGTCCTTGCATGGTTCATAATGTGGGTTTGTGGGCAGTCTGCAGAGGGAAACAGCGTTTACAATGCTGTCATTACATTGCATGCTATTACAACGCGGTAGTTACAATGACCGCGTTGTTAGTATGCGATGTAATGACATCACAAGTCATTAAAACGACTTCCAGTAGAGGGCGCTCAGGTATTGGAAATGATTTCCAACACCTTCCCTACTGTTGCACAAACTGGTGTAGGAATAGTATAGAATACTATTCCTAAGTCCAGCGCGCCCCCTACTGGATGTCATTGTAACAACCGCGTTGTAATGGAACGCGATGTAGTACATCACATTGTAATGTGCCATATCCGTCTGAAGACAATGACTCTTATTCACAACTTGAGTTTTACCTTCACTGCTTCAAAATCCCACCTCTCTCCCATACAGACTGATCTTCATAGTCGTGGTACCCGACACGAGCCACATAAAGGCTTTACTCCACCTTTCTTGAGGATGGTGGATATTTTGTAGACATTTCTGAGATTTTTTAAACTGGTTTAGGTCCTGTTTGGGCATCTACGTGGCCTATTGGCATTGTGCATTTTGTTGGTGCCAGGTAGTGGATGAAGCCATCTTGGCTCCACCATCAAAAGGGCCTCAGAGCTGTGATCCTCAATCCTTTTGGTTGATCGTCCTTTTCAGCCATCCTTGTCATGCCTCCATCCCACTACCCAAGTTCTGCCGCTGCATTAGTGGAGATTGAGTTGTGCCAATTAGTCCTTTTGCTTTCATAAAGAAGTTGCAGACGTCATTCTGGCAGCGAGGAAGTTTGATACAAAGCCAGTGTGTACAGGTTACTGGAATAAGTTAATTAAGAGATGCAAGTTGGACGGTATCTATCCCTTTAAAATCTCACCTTTTGAACTTGCTATTTGTGTTGTCCCTTTCTCAGCAGGGCTAGGTGCGGTCTACATGCAGCATCTATCTGGCAGCCTTGTCTGGCTGACTTCATGTGTTTGCCTGACCAACCCACCATGTTTTGATAATCACTAGTGGAGTGGTTTCTAAAACATCTGTTTTACTGATTTCCTTTCACTCAATTTATTGTTCCTTTGTGTGATCTGGACCTTGTTTCAATTTTCTTGATGGTTTCCCCATTCTAGCCAGTGCACAGTGCCCAATTCGACTTCCTAATCTGAAAACCCTCTTGTTGGTGGCAGTAACTTCAGTGCAAAAAGTCTGAACTTCAGGCCCTATCAGTCTTTCCACCCTTGACAGTTTTCAACCTGGATTTTATTGTTCGCACCTGTTTCTTACTCAAAGTGGTTGTTGCATTAAACACGGCTCAGTCTATTACCATTGCATATTTCTAACCTCCTTCACATCCTTCAAAAGAAAATGAGCGTCTGCATAAACTGGATCAGTGTGTGCAATATTTTATTATATAAACCATACTTGTTAGGGCAGAAAGGATGATCAGCTCTTTGTGCTGAGGTAAGAAGGGGAGGGAAGTGATCAAAAGAACCATTTTCCACATGGTCCTTCTCTGTACCAAGATCTGCTACTCCTTGGTCATAAAAAGTACTCCGGAGGGTGTTCATGCCCATTCCACTAGATCCAGAGCTGTCTCAACAGCTCTTGCCAGAGGTGTTCCAGGTCGACCACTGCCAGGCGGTTACTTGGTCATTTTTGCTTATTTTTACCGAGCACTACTGCCTCATATCTTAGTCAGAGGCTAGCAGTGATGAGTACATTAACCTAGCTGTGTTCCATGACTTCCTTAGCTAATTGACACAATTTCATCCTATTTAGTTGGAACCTTTGCTTTGGGACTCATTTTTAAGGTGAGGAATCTGTGAGGTGATGTATTCAGCAGAAGAAAAAGTTACCTTTGATAATTATATTTTTGGTGAATACATAATGTTCTGGCTGATTACTTAGCACCCTCCCTCTTTCCTTGAGGCACCAGTTCCAGGAGTAATAAGAAGCCAAGGTATACAAACTGTTATGTGCTGTGTTTGTAGCTGTTGTGGCTCTCTCGGTTCCTGTCTGCACAATTTAAGGCGTGGAAATACTTCGGGAACTGATGCCATTTTAACAGTTTGTGCCTAATTTGCTTGAGGTTTGTCATTTCCATAAGTCGAGTAGTAATGTATAGTGACAGAGCCAAAGCATTAGCCATATGGTGCTAGCTATTGCTGGAGAAAAGCTTTTTCAGACCAGTATGAAGCTTGGAAAGCAAGTCCATAAGGTGAGGAATCTTCAGGGAGATTGTTCCATAAAATATTGCGATCAAAGTAAATAACTCTTTTGGGTGTTATTGATTTATCATTATTTTGTTTATTTTACAAGGTTACATTTTCAATGGTCTTTTGTTAATAATCATAGCTTGGAACAGAGTTGGGGCTTTTGAAAGATCCATTGGAAATTAATAAGTTTTATTTGTAAAATGAACTTGAAACCACAAAGACTGCTCCAGATAAAGAACCCTTAATTTATAGTCTTGTGGCTATGGTTCTTCCTGTTCAAAATTATAACGAGGTGTTTGCAGATCGCCAGGTACTAATAAACTGTAAAACGCCCCTCCGACTTATTTGCAGCTCTAAATCTTAGTTTGTTGCACTGCCAAAAACCTGTAATTGAATTCTCTTCACAACTGACATTCTGTAGAGCGTTCTTGTTAGTGGTTTCAGGTTAGTGACGGTTTTTTCTCCTGTAAATGGTGCAGTTGCTGTTGAGGTCTGTGTCAGTTAACTTGTACTTGTTTGAGGGGCACCTCTATGATGCTTTGCCAACACTTTGGAACACTGCAGAAGTGATTGTTGCAGTTGACTCCAGGTTTCCGAAGTTAGTCTGCGTCTGGGGCATCCAATGGGTAGCAAATCTCATCCCATTTTGAGTTTTGTAGTGTTTTCTCAAACAAAGAAAATTGGAAATGACCTCCTTGAAAAGGCTTGTTTTCAAGTTATTGTTGCAGGGTGAGCAATGACTGATGGTGACGGTTCAAGTCTAACCAAAGGTGATTTTTAAAACCTGTTTACTTCTCTTGAACTTGGGTTGACTGTCCAGATTTTGTATGATCTAGGTAAATATGGGACCCCGTTTTTAAATTTGAGGAGAAAAAAAGTATTGTCCTGAAGAAGGTGGTTCTATTGTCCATATACCATCGAAACGCATCGACGCTTATGTATGGTGTTAAATTTGGAAAAGTCAGCAAGTTGTTAGACAGGGAACTTAGACCTATGCTTGATGCTGCCTATATTGATATCCAAATTAACGTCTAGGAAGACAGTGTATTGTCTTTTTCACATTCTCCTTTTTATATGATTTTTTAAAAATTGAGCTTGGGAATTATGTTTTCATTTTGGTGTCTATTGTATATGAATTTATATGATTTTTAATGTGATCAAACCTATATGTGCAGTTCATATTCATGTATTTGTAATATTGATTAAAAATGTATTGATATTTTTATAAGAAGTTGTAATTGATTTATAAGTGCCTTAATCATCAGAAAATGTTTGGTGTGTGTGGACTATAGGTATGACGGTTATGAATGATAGTGTTGAATATTCGATTCATCCAAAGGGAAAACTTCTTTTAACTTTTTTTTCTCTCAACCCAAATAAAGTTACCTTGATGATGATAGAGGCATACAAAAAGACCTTAGCATTTCTGTGCATCATTTAATTCTCACCCTTGCAGTAAGTGAGCTGTTTCTCACCCAGTTTGCTAGTTTGTCAGGATAGTACTGTGGGCTTGTTTCCATTAAACCTTGGTATGGATTGACAGCCTAATTTAATGCTGTGCGTGGTTCACAAACTACTGAAAGGCTCATTCGGCTGTTCAGATTGGCCCCCAGAGCATGGTTTAAGAAAGATATCAAGTTGGGTATGTAATATAGCCTTATAGCCTGCCGTAGCGGGCTATACCGGCTATTAAAGGCCCGCTGCAGCGTTAAAGGCCCGAGCCGAATAAGAGGGACTTTAACAAAACAGAGGGACTTTAATTGCCGGTATAGCCCTGCTACGAAGGGCTGTAAGGCTATTAGAACATTCTGCCACTAGAGGGCAGAATGTTCTAACAAATAAAGCCTTCAGGGAGCGCGAGGGGATTGGAATCCCCTCGGCCTCCCTGAAGCCTTTGTTCACAGCCAGAGCTGTGAACAAAGAAACATTGGAATGTTGGAGCTCCGGGCTTATACCAGCCATTATAAGCCCGGAGCACTCCATTGTTTTCAATGGAGCTACCAACATTCCAATGTTCTAATATAGCCTTATAGCCCGCCGTAGCAGGGTATACCGGCTATTAAAGGCCCGCTGCAGCGTTAAAGGCCCGAGCCGAAGGCGAGGGACTTTATCAAAAGCAGCGGGACTTTAATAGCGGTATAGCCCTGCTACGAAGGGCTATAAGGCTATTAGAACATTCTGCACTAGAGGGCAGAATGTTCTAACAAATTAAACAAAGGCTTCTCGAAGCTCGAGGAGATTTAAATCCCCTCAAGCTTCGAGAGGCTTTTGTAAAACATTGGAATGTTGCTCTGCGGGCCTTTACCGGCCCGTAGAAGCACGCAGCACTCCATTGTCTACAATGGAGTGCTCCACATTCCAATGTTCTAATACTGTGTATTGCCTCCAAATTATTTGTTCTTTAATGAACAGCAGTGCCCAGCTCAATGTTTCATTTGACATCAACCGAACATATTTCATCAGCGCATTCAGTATCAGTGATGCAAGCTGGCCTTTTTGTGTGTTCAGAGCTCACATGCTATATAACCTGGCAACCAAGGCGGAGCACTCGCCTCTTCACCGTCACTGAGCCTCCTCTCCTTGGAGCCAACCACAATTTCCACTGTGCTGTTCGCCTTCTGGAACTCTGACGTTGTCCAGAAAGTGACCACACACGAGAAGGAAACTTGAAAAGTATTTTATATTTTAAAAAGAAAAAAACAGGTGTGTTTTGAAGATAATTCCTTTGCGAGTGCATACAAAAAAGCCCAATGGAGCAAGGAATACTTAGAATTAAGGGTACAGTTCTCTAATTATTATAATTCTATTTCATGCAAAATTAGAAAAATTTAAAAGGACAGCACATAGATATTACTACTTAACTATTACTTGCATCGTCTGCTCTTTTACTAGATTCTGTTTGCATTACTTTAATGCTTGTTGATGACATCTAACCAATGGAGTGTATGTAAGCCACCATTCAACCTCCAAGCATCCCACCTAAACCTGGTCCGCCCCCAATAGAACGGCAGGAGTGAATTTATATCTTCGAGAATTACATAATTGCGCTGGATGGTCAAAATTTCAACCCTAGTAGGATGAAAGCCTTACTAATCAGTGCCCTTGGAAAGTAAGGCCAGCCTGTTTTCAGATTTTTACTGGTTGTTCTGGATCAACTAGTTCATCCAATTGCAGATGTCTACAAAAGGCTAAACGAAGACTGAAGTAAGGTTTGCCAAATGTGAACTTTCCAATGACGTGTCATAAATTTTAATCACCACCACAAAACTCAGATGAGTCAGTGGAAGAATTTGTAGCACATTTCAGGAAGTTGTTCTAACGTGTCCATTTGACAAAATGATTGATCGAACAAATAAAGGATCAGCTTTATGTTTAATGTCATGGCAAGAAAATATATATAGGAGAGGTTGTTGGCAGCAAAAAAACGTTGAAGTCAGCCATCAAGATTGCTAAAAGTGCCTAAGAGTCAATTGCCTACCAAAATAAAGAGAAAAAGAGAGAAGACGTTGCTTTTATTAAGGAGACAAAAAATTATCTGACTGAGTAAGAAAACTGGCTATGGATTCTAAGGTTTTACCATTGTGAATGGTGATGCTGTAGGCAAAGGATCCATTTCAGGAAGACCTTGCAGTAGGTGTGGGAGCTATTATCATTCTTCCTGTTTAAAAAAATAAATAAAAAAGAAAAGTAATGCATTGGACTAAGATTGCAGAATATTGGGTGAAAACTCGCCAGGGTCTGTGAGGGTAAGGTTAAGGGGAATGTTGCCTCTATTGGCAAAGAAATATTCTATTCTGGAAGCGTGTTTGAGTTTGGTAGTGGAGGAATACAGTCGGGGGAAGGAAGTGTAGACCCAAAGCCACTTTCTTTATAAACCGAGCTGGTAGATCTCATGGTAGATTCTGGTTCCATGTTCACTATTATTCCAGAGGATATTTGAGAGAAAAGGTGGGAAAGGACCACATTAGACTTTGAGGATATAAACTCTACAGACTTTCAAGGGAGCGCTATTGATGTCATATGTGGACAGAAATAGCTTTTTGTAGGAGGTGAATGATGCAAAGTTTGTGGCCAAGGTCAAACCTCCAATACTGGGTTGTGTACATCAATTCAACCTTCATATAATCATTAATCTGCTGGCCAAGGACTAAGTCCTGGTGATGGAGGACACTGATGTAGGAGAAATAGTCAGTAATGCCAATCAGGTGTTAATGGTGACCTGGGAATGTTGTAGGGTTGTGTACAAAGGATTGTAATTCAAGAGTAAGCACGCCCTGTAAAAGACCGAGCCAGGCGAACTCATTGTAATCAGAGAAGAGGTCAAAGGAATATTAAAGGAAGTGGTTCAGGAAGAGGATTGAACCTGTGGAGTTGGCAGAGTGAGTGCCACCTATAGTCCTCACGAACAAGGCCGACATTAGATTAAGATTAAACTTCAAAGTCTGAAGCAGAATATTTTGGTCACTAGTTTTCCTCTAGTCAACACAAGAGAGAAGATATCAATTTTGAAAGAGGCAAATTATTTCTCCAAGTTAGACTGTAGGAGTGCATATCATCAAATTAACTTGCGCCCTGACTCAAAAGCACTCGCTGCATTTAGTACTCCTCAGCATGTTTTTCAGTGTACTCTGCTTCCCTTTGGTCTTGCCTCTGCTGCAAGTATTGTTAAACACATGGTGTCGGACATCTTTAAAGATCGAGCGGAGGCTGTGTTGTTTCAAGACAATATTCTTGTTTTTGGCAAAAATTGTGGACAAGTATAACCTGCGTTGAAACAAGTTTTGGACAAACTAAGACATTCCAAAATGACTTAAAATGGAAAGTGCCAATTTATTCGCGAAGAGGTGAAATACTTAGGAATACACCATCTGTGACCCAGTTAAAGCCATAAAGTATGCTTCACAACACTGAGATAAATATGAATTAAGATCCTTTATGGGTTTAGGTCATTAGTAAGCCAAATTTGTGAAGAATTTTACAGGCAAGAATTAATCTCCCATGGTACTATTGATAAAACAAATATTTGTGTATGGTGTTGTGATCAACAAAAAGCTTTTTGAGAGAGTAAAGGGTGATACTGCTAATGCTGTAATTTTGACAACTATTGACCTTAATTGGAATATTTAAAGACTGATCTATTGGGATTGAGTGTGAGCATAAGCCGTCTTTCAGAGTGTTGCAGCTGGGTGGTATGAGTCATGCCAGCATGTCTGGCAAGGTTGCCAGCCAGATTACAGAATTTAAACTTGAATACACCCCCAGTTGGAATAATAAGCAAGGGAACTAGCTCTCTCACCTACCCTTACTCCCTTTTGCAGGAGATGAAGATGTAACTTGCAGGAGGTTGTGGCATATATGTATGATGTATTGGTTCTTTTAAAAATGGGAGTGAGTTAGCTGCGCAATTGGAGGATAAATGTAGTTGGGGAAACAAAAATCTCTTAAGGAAGGGTGGTGTTGGAGAGAACTGTTTTAAGTATAGAGACTGGGCCTTATTTTAAGATTTTGGTAAAGTTTCAGTTGGAGGTGATTGTGTTGATGAGGGGAGAACGTTTTGACCCTCCTTTAACATTGAGGAAAGGAGTGCATGAGCTTGCATATGAAGGGCATTGGGTCAATCCTTAATGGTTAAGCACATCAAGTAAAACTTTTGATGCCTTAAGATGTTAAATCCCTAGGTCTAGTGGATTTCGTCGTCTTGGGTGGGGCAGATTGAGAGTAAGCCCTCTAGTTACCCTTCCCAGGGGAACAGAAAGACTGCATGCCACTTTGACGGGTGGGAGCACTTGACCATGCCCGGGGTGGCCATACCGCCACTCTAAAGGCCCCTGGGGAGATTGGAGGATGTATCCCCAATCTGTCCCATGTCACCCCAACCCCCTCCTCTGGAAAGAGGGAGATCGAGCAGAAAACCCACAGGATGCCAGGTATAGATTTGTATTTGTTTATTAGATTTTTACAGAGAGACCGTATTGGGGGCGGCATGTCCTGGCCTCAAACCATACCCCCTTCCCCCCAACAGTCTCCACTAGATAAAGCCATCTAGAGGTAAGGGATCATCGTAGACAGAGTGGTTTGGTTGGCAGTGGACTCTTGGCAAGCTCTGGCACTGTTTGTCGAAGGTTTGGTGAGTTGAGACGTATATACCCTAATTCTGCGGATGCTGGCAACATTGGTCAGGCCACATTCATTCTGGACCAGTGTTTGTACTCCTGTTTAATTTTTATTATATTGCTTTTCCTGCAGTGATCAGATTTAGAATATAGGTCCTGAAGAATGCCGTACACCTCTTAAGTAGGAATTAGCACAAACCTGTTGACCCCCTTATCACATAAAAGATGAAGTGATATTCCCATTCCTCTTTTAGTGTGCACCATGAGGCATTTTTAAGTAACTTTTTCACTGTCCTTTATTGCACTCAACTTCACCTACACCCAACAGCTCACTTAGGGCTATCCTCAGAGGTATCATCCAAGAGCTCCTCTCCAGTTCTGAGTGTTGTATCCCATTTGTTTGTGGTGTGAGGAGGAACCTGATGCCACCACTTGGTTGGTAAAGGTTTTCCATCCTTAAAGCAGATTTTGTATTTATTTTGTTTGTCTCCTTTCTTTTAGAGACTTGTAGAGAAATAATACACCCCTGTAATTTTATTGTCCTGATCAAACCCCCTGCAACCTTGTGTGTTTGGATCACTCTGGCACTCTCAGCCAATGGTGAAAGTAATAACACTCTGTGTTATCATATTTGTCCTGATTGAAGCGCTGCCACTAGTGTGTAGGGACTCTAATGCACATCAATGGAACAGATCGAAAACTATAGCCATGTGCATGACTTATTGACACACATAGACTTCACTGGTTCCTGTTGGAGGCGATAGACTTATCGTGTGGAAAGGTAGGGGGTAGGAATTTTGTGGAACCCTGCACATTGCAGAACTTTACCTCACATAAAGGTGAAGATGATTATAGCCGAAGTATAACATTTGCAGGGCATTATGGGGAAGAAATTGTAGTGGGATCTACACAGGACACACCACTGTGTACTGCTCTGGGTATCTAGTTTTCAGGAATGTATGGGTTTGGTAGGTATCTCTGGGCATTGGCCGAGTTCTGACCCAAATACCGCATCTACCCACATGGTAAGAATGAGTCTGTTTGAAAGACAAAATGTTTTTTTTTTTCCCTGTTGCCTTTTGGGGGCTATCCTGTTGCAGGTCCTAGCCCAACCACACAAATGGAGTACGTTTTTATCGGCTGTAGTGTGGGAGCTCATAATAGTAGAATATATATTCTTCCTATTGACTTTGTCTCCATTTTTAGCTTTCAGATGGTCACCAGTGTGAAATAAATATCATGTTTTGCAGAATGCCATCTCAATCACATGATATTGTGGAATAAGCCCAAATTCAGACCTGAACTGTTCCTGAACTCATTAGCTTGAGTAGGTTTCATAAATAGATGTTTTTTTCAGACTCTCTTCCTATTTATTAGAGTTTAACATTGGACTTGATTCATGGGCAGTACACAGAGGATAACTCCTTATAAGCATGCTACTCAGTTGTTGGCTCTGAATACTAAATGGTTTGGGTGTAAAAGGAAATCCTAGCGCTCCCACAAGAATACACAATTATACTAGTAAACTCGTATATAAACTGCGGTGCTTTCAAACTTGAGGATTAACACCCAATTCCCCAAATTACAATCAAAGATTGATTCAAATATTTTCACATGTTGATGCACACACCAAAATTCATAGATACAGTATAACGGTAATCAAACAGGGACAAAATTCATATGGGCTTCTCTTCTTCTTTAATTTCCAATAAAGTCTTCAACTTTCTTAATTTTCAGTAACGGTCTTCAACTCCCCCAACGCGTTTCGTCACTATAGGGATTAACCCAAGCGACTTCCTCAGGGCTGGAAGTAACATAAATAACGAGATTGGAGTACATATAATTAACTAATTTATACAAGCCCAATTGCCACTCTATGTGCAGAGGAAATTGTTTTGTGCTCACCAAAACAATCAAAGTCTGTGTTATATTCTACATTTCTATCTATCGACATAACTTCGAACTCCCGTGTCCAATTATAAAGGCAAATTATTAGTTACTGCGAAGCACATGAGGCATAGGCTGATCCCATTTAGAAGTATTTACTCAACCAATTCCATCGCTCACGTGCCTTACCTCCGACTTTGGTATGATTTCAGTACAATTCTCTTGAGATTCCCAATTTATCCAGCAATTAAATTATCGATGCTGAAACCTATAAAATAAATATACTAACTAATGTGACACCCTACTCGGATGAATTTCCAACTATAAGTTCATACACTCATGTGTTACTCTACTAATTCTTTTATATAACTTGTCTTACCTTAGTTAATCATTTATATGTGCCAGCAATATAAAGTTTCCACGTTGCTCATTATGCGCATCGGTCGTGTACATCCTCACTGATCCCGTAATATAATCCATCAATGTCAAACTATCTTTCGAACGAACCAAACTAAGTTTCTACCAAGTTCCCTGAAGTACGGAGATCTACAAAAAACGGAAAACGGTTCACAATTAACCGAAACCGGTAACACACTTAATCAGCCCACGTATAACTTTCAAACGCTTCTCTACTGCTCACCTTGAAACGCTCTCGCCACCCGGATACAGGTACGCGTAGGCAGTACGCGTAGACTGAATAACGCGTACCGCCTATGCGTACCTGTATCTGGGTGGCGAGAGCGTTTCAAGGTGAGCAGTAGAGAAGCGTTTGAAAGTTATACGTGGGCTGATTAAGTGTGTTACCGGTTTCGGTTAATTGTAATCCGTTTTCCGTTTTTTGTAGATCCCCGTACTTCAGGGAATTTGGCAGAAACTTAGTTTGGTTCGTTCGAAAGATAGTTTGACATTGATGGATTATATTACGGGGTCTTTACTTTTGAAGCAATCTCAGCACCCGACTTTAGCCGCAGATGTTTAAGCTAAAGCACGGGTGCCACCATTACTACATAGAAGTAATAAACAGAAAAAAACAAGCATTGGCTCACGGAGAACATCAAAGCGGCCGTGCAAGTGAAAGTGATCGCGATCAAGCGCGGCGCGCGCGCCCGCGCACATGCACTGTAGCTCTAGGCTGGCCATGTAAGCACTTTTTTGAGCCCTCACAAAAAGTCTTGCCAGGTCAGCGCATGCGCTGGGTCAGGCGAGACCTAAAAATGAAATGAAATCCAGTGTTTGTAAAGCGCAAACAAGTACCCGAGGGTGTCAAGGCACTGGGGGCCATTGGAAGATTAAGTAAGCTATTGCCCAGAGTCACATGGTGGTGGGCTAACCTGCCGCCGGCACTGGGGCTCGAACCCTGAGCCCCCGTGTTCTGGAGTCAGCCGCCCTCTTCGCTAGTGTCCTTGCTGCAAATACCCAGGTCACCACGGTCCTTGTATAAGTGTATGCAATCCGTATGCTTTCACGGGCCTGTATTTGCACTTTTCAACAAGGATGTGATGATTTTTAGGTAACATTACCAGCATTTTTCATCCGGGTTGTGATTGTTTTAGTTGATAGAATGTGCGCTTCTTATCAGGATTTGGACACAGTTAGGTGAAAATAAAAGCTATTATCCCTAGTGTTGTGAACGTTTTAAAGAACAGGGACATCCCTTCTCACCAGAACTGTCTTTGTTCTGCGGCACTGGGCCAGCACTAATCATCACGGCTCGTTGAGTTTTTAGGTGGCATGACCGGCACTTTATAAGGTACAGTGCCCTGACTTTTCAGCATGGTGATGTTAATGTAGCAAATACATTTTCTGTTTTTAACAGGGCTGCTATATAGTGAATGGGAGTGAAGCTGCACTTCTCAGTCTGTATTTTAATGTGACAATGAAGGTTCTTATCAGGAAAACTGCTTTTCTGAAGCTTTGCAACACGTTTAATGGGGCAATACTGGCAATCACTCATGAATATTGCTATTCTTTAATGTGATTTTACCAGTACTCCCGATTAGAGCAACCATACCAGCACTTCTCAGTGGCTGCTTTCAACTTAACTGTGACACAAGTTAAAATTTTAGGTTAAACCTCCCAGACAGTGAATGCTCGGTCTGCTGACTTCTGTAAGGCATATTGTGGCTTACCAAGCACATGGAGGTGCTTAGAGCGTACTCCTTGCCTTATTGTGTTGCTTGTCATTCTCATTTGTCTTCTTCCTATGTGTTTCCCAGCTTGTCAATCTTGTGTTTGTCCTTCCCATGGAGTATTTCCTTTTTACCATCTCCTTGACTGGGTGGCATCACTGCTTTCACTGCTTGCGCTTGATTTTCAAGCACAACTTTTTTCTTTTGCATACATTTCCGAGCAGTCCACCTCGTTCGTCTTTCCCTCTGCACTCTGTATGTTGCTCTCTCACTTGCCTGACTCCTTCTCCTCTCCCATATTGAGGGTGCCTGTGTGCTTCTCCCCTCTGGTTCCCCCGCCCTGCTTTCTTCTCCTAAATGCAATGCTTTTCCGCTCCTTCATCGCCACTGGTTCCTCCCTTGCCCCCCCCCCCCCACCCCAGTTGTGCTTTGGTACAAATCGATCTTATTATTTTTTATTTAGTTTTTGAATTCGCCAATCCTAGTGGTGCCTGCAATCTTGGATCTGCAAATAAAAATAAAATAAAAAAATTGCACCATTTTGCTTTCTCTCTCCACAGTACACCAACTTTTTTCTAGTTTTTTTAAAAACCTTTGGTGCACAGCATTAATAGAATATTTTGCTTTACCTTCCACCCTAGATGCTGTACAGCATTGCAAAAAGTAATTGGCAAAGCCGATAGGTTCCAGAGGCGAGACATATTGGCTTTGCCAATACTAGTTTCCTATTTTAGCTTTTTTTTAATAAAAACATTTTTGGGTTTTCAACCAGATACAGATCACATGTACGGTTCCCATAAAACGTCTTACAAAGAAATAGAACAATCATAATAGTACAGTACAGGCTAAAAAGCTTATAGAAGTACCTTGTGCAGAGCAGCTTTGTACAGGCTAAAAAGCTTATAGAAGTACCTTGTGCAGAGCAGCTTTGCATGGGGCACATGCATCATTGTTATTTACGCTCGCAAGGGGGCAGATTCGCAGATTTTGCATTCCGGATGCACCATCCCAAATGCAAAAATCGCTATTTAAGTAATCGCAAAATTTGCGATTACTTAAATTGCGATTGCATTTAGGGAATCGCAAATTGCGATTCCCTAAATGTAATGCAACAAAAAAAAAACTTTGCGTTTTCTATTTTAAGAAACGCAAATTACCATTACCTTAAAGTTGACTGTAATATGTGTGAAAACTTTGAAAAATGCAAAAAAGTGTATTTTTCAAAGTCCCATTTTACACACACACCCTTGGGGCATGTGTGTGCGCAACTTGTGTGAAAATTAAGGCATTTTAAGGAATCGCATTTCTTTTTGTGAGTCCTACATGAATTGCATTTTGTGATTTCTTAGTAGCAAATTGATAAAATTTCTTATTTAGAAATAGCAAAATGCGGGCTTGATGCATGTGCCCCTATATACCTTCCAATATATCTTCGCCACGTCTCGGCTCCTTTGTGTCTGTTTTGATATTTTTTCTGAAGTCTTTTGTAGGGTAGATCAAATCTACTGCTGTCATGTGAACCTGGCTCAGCTGTGCATATTCACTTTCCTGCCTTTGCCATTTAACGAGTCACCTGTTTGGTGTTGCCTGGGGCAACCAACTGCCTTGTTTTTTTTATCCTAAAGGTTCCAGTTTTTGCGGGTTTGCGCTTCGGAAAGGTAAAGGTTGAAAGAAAATGTTGTTTCACGTCAAAAACCTTTTCCATGTTTGTACTTTGTATTGTCTAGTCTGTGGGTACCTAATATGTCGTTGCCGGGGGCCTGGCTTGGACAAAAACCTTAAGTGCGTTCCAGTGTAGACACATTATACCCACTGTAAGGGTTATCATCCTTCGTCTTCCCCTTTCGTTTGAGATATATATATATAATATATAATATATAATATATATATATATATATATATATATATATATATATATATATATATATATATATATATATATATATATAACCTACTGGCGGTCGCCAGTAGGTAGTTATAGTTAGGACCCTGTTTCCATAGGAAATCCGCAACATTCTATTTGGAATAACTTTGGCGCCGGTCGACGAATCCTCGCGAAATTTTCAAAACTAATGGGGCGGTACGCTCCGCTCCTACCCTGAAAGTCTCGGGGGGATTCGTCAAGAGGGGGCTGAGAAAAAAGGGGGGTCCCAAAACGCGTTTTCCCCATGCATTTTTCCATAGGACCTTTAGACACAGCTACAGCCCGAACGGCTGAACAGAATTACTTGTAATTTGGCAGAGAGGTAGTCCTCAGGTCAAGGAAGTGCCTTTTGTAGGTCTGGTGTAAATCTGTTCAGTAGTTCCTGAGAAAATAGCATTTAAATCAATATATATATCTGTAAGCGCGCTCCGAGCGCGCACCGTAAGCTTACCGTACGCGTACGGTGCCGTGCGCGAGCGTGATTCTGATTGGCTGTTAGATCTTAGTAAACATTCGAATCGGTCGAAACCAGGAAGCACGGAACGAACTGCGTGAAGTGGGCGCGCACGGCACGAACGGCGTAAAGTAACTTAGCATTTAAAAAACCGTACAAATTCACTGAAAAAAACCATAGGTTTCACACATGTTATAGTTAGCTGGACATTTTACTGATAAAAAACCAATGAAATTCCCCCGTTATAGTTAGTGCAGGCAACTATAACTCACGCGACCGCACCCTCTGCTGATGACATATGTGTCTTTATGAAAAAAAAATATTTGTAATATATGTATAGCTAAAATTTAATGGAAGACATGGGCAAATAAGTGTCTAAATACAGTATTAGCATCAGCAGAGGATTGCGGTCGCGTGAGTTATAGTTGCCTGCACTAACTATAACGGGGGAATTTCATTGGTTTTTTATCAGTAAAATGTCCAGCTAACTATAACATGTGTGAAACCTATGGTTTTTTCACTGAATTTGCAAGGTTTTTTAAATGCTAATTCCTAACTATAACGTGTGTGAAACCTATGGTTTTTTCACTGAATTTGCAAGGTTTTTTAAATGCTAATTCCTAACTATAACGTGTGTGAAACCTATGGTTTTTTCAGTGAATATATATATAGACGTTCTACTTAGAAATTAGCATTTAAAAAACCTTGGACATTCACAGAAAAAACCATAGGTTTCAGGGGTGTTCTAGTTAGCTGCCCATTTCACTCGTACAAAACCATAGAAATTCCTCTGTTATAGTTAGTTCTGCTAACTATAACTCGCGCGTCCGCAATGCACTGCTGATGATGTCACATATTGCATCATTCATGACATGGTCGATGACACCACTGATGACCTCATCCAGTGAATGTGGTTTAGTTTGAAATTTAAATGTGTTGTATACCAATCTGTATTGAAGATTGAGTGGATATATAACTGTCTGGATGGAGGATTTAGTAGCTGTCTGACTGTCTGTTTAAGTGAGTAATTAAGTGTCTTACTTAATACATGGATTAATAACTAAACTATGTGAATGTGTGCATCACTGTCTCTGTTGTATAACATGCTGCATCAGTTGGTCACTAACTACATGTGTGTATATTAGTTATTGATTAGTTGGGTGAGTATTTGTATGGGACACTGAGTTTGTGTGCGGTTGTATGGGGTGTGTGTAACTCTATGCATAGATGTGTGAATGGTTGATTGACTAGGTGTATAGGTTTGAGTGCATGTGGAAACAGTTGTTTGGGTGACTGAGTGTTTATTTGTGTGTTGGTGAGCGAATATGTTTTAGTTGTACATCTTCAACAAAGTAAAAAAATAAAAGGCATTGAATGTGAGAGTTGGTGTATAGAAAGAAGTATGTGTAAGAGTCAGTGATTGCGAGAGTAACTATATGAATGAGTGTATAATTGTAATGGTGATTTTTTAACATATTAACTATGAGTTACTATGTGTTTGAATAAATGAGGTGTTGGATAATTGTGTAAGTGAGTAAATGTAAGTGTGATTAATTTTTTTCATGAGTGAGTAGGATGACTGCATAATCGACTAAAATGACTGCTGATGTGTCAATGTCTATATATGTGTATAAGTGCATTTGATAGTGTTCTATTAATTAGTGACTGCATGTGTAAATGATTCTGTTGTTGAATGGGGAGTTGTGTGTGTAGACTTAGGAATCAGTGAGTGCGTATGTAGTAACTGGTATTGGTGTGTCAATGGTTTCAAATATGGGACTCTGTATTTTACAGTGAGTGATGAAAGGTTACACTAGTGTAAGATGAGGTGTATCAGATTGTCACGTGGATGATGTCATTTGAGATGTCATCAGTGATGTCATTTGAGATGTCATCAGTGATGTCACTGACCATGTCATGAATGATGCAATATGTGACATAATCACCAGTGCATTGCGGGTGCGCGAGTTATAGTTAGCAGAACTAACTATAACGGAGGAATTTCTATGGTTTTGTACGAGTGAAATGGCCAGCTAACTATAACACCCCTGAAACCTATGGTTTTTTCTGTGAATTTCTAAGGTTTTTTCAATGCTAATTTCTAACTAGAACTTCTTTGAAACCTATTGTTTTTTTCAGTGAATTTCAAAGGTTTTTTAAATGCTAATTTTTAAGTGTGATAGTAGTCATACCCATTTTTTTTTTACTGATTTTCTACAGTTTTTTAACTGTTTATTTATAAATATTTTATTCATTAAATAACATTAGATATTTTTCTGAAAATTGCAAACATAAATTAAAAAAACATTCAAACAAATGATTTTTTTTTCCATTTATTATTTTAATATATTTATATTATTTTCTTTAAAAGAAAATTCCAATTTTTTTCTGAGTCGCACACTCCAAGCGTACACATCCCGGTGGGTGCGCGCATTCTAGCCACCATTTAGGAAAGTCATGAAGGATCCACGTATGGTGTGCGATGGCTGCGTGTTTTTCAGTTACATCATATTTTTAATATTGCGTGATGTGCGTGATTGGTATGCGACCAGTCTGCGACTCCTGCTCCCGCGCA
The DNA here is from genome assembly GCF_964204655.1 of Triturus cristatus. Taxonomy (NCBI): domain Eukaryota; kingdom Metazoa; phylum Chordata; class Amphibia; order Caudata; family Salamandridae; genus Triturus; species Triturus cristatus. Next base: position 966,571,575 of record NC_140593.1, on the reverse strand, counting down.
TTCGCGACACATGCGCATTACCGTACAGGATGCTTGCGCTGTGGTGGGTCCCGCGTGACGTCATATACATGCTAGGGCGCGCTGGGTGCGCGACTCCTGCAAAAAAAGTTTGTTCCAAAATGATATGTATGTGTCTTTAATATACATATAAGGGCAAGAGATTATTTAAGACATTCATAAAAATAATATATTTGTACTTATAATAAACTTAGATTATTTTTAAATATATTTTCGCGAAGTCGGGTGCGTGCATCGTGAGCGCAGAGAACCAGGTCAGTAGAGCTGCTTTAGAGGGTGAGAACCAGGTCCGCAGAGCTGCTCTAGAGCCAGAGAACCATGTCAGCAGAACTGCTTTAGAGCCATAGTACCGGGTCAGCAGGGCTGCTTTAGAGCCAGAGACCCAGGTCAGCAGAGCTGCTCTAGAGGCAGAGACCCAGGTCAGCAGAGTCAGCAGAGCCAGCAGAGCTGCTCTAGAGGCAGAGGCCCAGGTCAGCAGAGCTGCTCTAGAGGCAGAGGCCCAGGTCAGCAGAGCTGCTCTAGAGGCAGAGGCCCAGGTCAGCAGAGCTGCTCTAGAGGCAGAGGCCCAGGTCAGCAGAGCTGCTCTAGAGGCAGAGGCCCAGGTCAGCAGAGCTGCTCTAGAGGCAGAGGCCCAGGTCAGCAGAGCTGCTCTAGAGGCAGAGGCCCAGGTCAGCAGAGCTGCTCTAGAGGCAGAGGCCCAGGTCAGCAGAGCTGCTCTAGAGGCAGAGGCCCAGGTCAGCAGAGCTGCTCTAGAGGCAGAGGCCCAGGTCAGCAGAGCTGCTCTAGAGGCAGAGGCCCAGGTCAGCAGAGCTGCTCTAGAGGCAGAGGCCCAGGTCAGCAGAGCTGCTCTAGAGGCAGAGGCCCAGGTCAGCAGAGCTGCTCTAGAGGCAGAGGCCCAGGTCAGCAGAGCTGCTCTAGAGGCAGAGGCCCAGGTCAGCAGAGCTGCTCTAGAGGCAGAGGCCCAGGTCAGCAGAGCTGCTCTAGAGGCAGAGGCCCAGGTCAGCAGAGCTGCTCTAGAGGCAGAGGCCCAGGTCAGCAGAGCTGCTCTAGAGGCAGAGGCCCAGGTCAGCAGAGCTGCTCTAGAGGCAGAGGCCCAGGTCAGCAGAGCTGCTCTAGAGCCATAGTACCGGGTCAGCAGAGCTGCTTTAGAGCCAGAGAACCAGGTCAGCAGAGCTGCTTTAGAGCCAGAGAACCAGGTCAGCAGAGCTGCTCTGTAGCCTAAGATCTAGGTCAGCAGAGCAGTTATAGAGCCAGAGAACCAGGTCAGCAGACCTGCCGTAGAGCCAGAGAAACCAGGTCAGCAGAGCTGCTTTAGAGCCAGAGAACCAGGTTAGCAGAGCTGCTCTAGCTGACACTGACTGACTGACCGACCCAGACTGACTACTCTACTCTCTACTATTCTCTCTCTACCACTCACTCTCTACTACTCTGCTACTCTCTACTATTCAGTCTCTACTACTCTCTCTCTCTCTACTCATTCTCTCTACTCATTCTCTCTACTCACTCTCTCCTACTCACTCGCTCCTACTCACTCTCTCCTACTCACTCTCTCCTACTCACTCTCTCCCACTCACTCTCTCCTACTCACTCTCTCCTACTCACTCTCTCCTACTCACTCTCTCCTACTCACTCTCTCCTACTCACTCTCTCCTACTCACTCTCTCCTACTCACTCTCTCCTACTCACTCTCTCCTACTCACTCTCTCCTACTCACTCTCTCCTACTCACTCTCTCCTACTCACTCTCTCCTACTCACTCTCTCCTACTCACTCGCTCCTACTCACTCGCTCCTACTCACTCTCTCCTACTCACTCTCTCCTACTCACTCTCTCCTACTCACTCTCTCCTACTCTACTACTCTCTCTGCTACTCTACTACTCTCTCTGCTACTCTACTACTCTCTCTGCTACTCTACTACTCTCTCTGCTACTCTACTACTCTCTCTGCTACTCTACTACTCTCTCTGCTACTCTACTACTCTCTCTACTACTCTACTGCTCTCTACTACACTCTCTACTACACTACTGCTCTCTACTACACTCTCTACTACACTCTCTACTACACTCTCTACTACACTCTCTACTACACTCTCTACTACACTCTACTACTCTCTACTACACTCTCTACTACACTCTCTACTACACTCTACTACACTCTCTACTACACTCTACTACACTCTCTACTACACTCTCTACTACACTCTCTACTACACTCTCTACTACACTCTCTACTACACTCTCTACTACACTCTCTACTACACTCTCTACTACACTCTCTACTACACTCTCTACTACACTCTCTACTACACTCTCTACTACACTCTCTACTACTAACTCTCTACTAACTCTCTACTAACTCTCTACTAACTCTCTACTAACTCTCTACTAACTCTCTACTAACTCTCTACTAACTCTCTACTAACTCTCTACTAACTCTCTACTAACTCTCTACTAACTCTCTACTAACTCTCTACTAACTCTCTACTAACTCTCTACTAACTCTCTACTAACTCTCTACTAACTCTCTACTAACTCTCTACTAACTCTCTACCGCTCACTCTACCGCTCACTCTACCGCTCACTCTACCGCTCACTCTACCGCTCACTCTACCGCTCACTCTACCGCTCTCGTACTCTATCTCTCTCTCGTACTCTACCTCTCTCGTACTCTACCTCTCTCGTACTCTACCTCTCTCGTACTCTACCTCTCTCGTACTCTACCTCTCTCGTACTCTACCTCTCTCGTACTCTACCTCTCTCGTACTCTACCTCTCTCGTACTCTACCTCTCTCGTACTCTACCTCTCTCGTACTCTACCTCTCTCGTACTCTACCTCTCTCGTACTCTACCTCTCTCGTACTCTACCTCTCTCGTACTCTACCTCTCTCGTACTCTACCTCTCTCGTACTCTACCTCTCTCGTACTCTACCTCTCTCGTACTCTACCTCTCTCGTACTCTACCTCTCTCGTACTCTACCTCTCTCGTACTCTACCTCTCTCGTACTCTACCTCTCTCGTACTCTACCTCTCTCGTACTCTACCTCTCTCGTACTCTACCTCTCTCGTACTCTACCTCTCTCGTACTCTACCTCTCTCGTACTCTACCTCTCTCGTACTCTACCTCTCTCGTACTCTACCTCTCTCGTACTCTACCTCTCTCGTACTCTACCTCTCTCGTACTCTACCTCTCTCGTACTCTACCTCTCTCGTACTCTACCTCTCTCGTACTCTACCTCTCTCGTACTCTACCTCTCTCGTACTCTACCTCTCTCGTACTCTACCTCTCTCTCTCGTACTCTACCTCTCTCGTACTCTACCTCTCTCTCTCGTACTCTACCTCTCTCTCTCGTACTCTACCTCTCTCTCTCGTACTCTACCTCTCTCTCTCGTACTCTACCTCTCTCTCTCGTACTCTACCTCTCTCTCTCGTACTCTACCTCTCTCTCTCGTACTCTACCTCTCTCTCTCTCGTACTCTACCTCTCTCTCTCTCGTACTCTACCTCTCTCTCTCTCGTACTCTACCTCTCTCTCTCTCGTACTCTATCTCTCTCTCTCTCTCGTACTCTATCTCTCTCTCTCTCTCGTACTCTATCTCTCTCTCTCTCTCGTACTCTATCTCTCTCTCTCTCTCGTACTCTATCTCTCTCTCTCTCTCGTACTCTATCTCTCTCTCTCTCGTACTCTATCTCTCTCTCTCTCGTACTCTATCTCTCTCTCTCTCGTACTCTATCTCTCTCTCTCTCGTACTCTATTCTCTCTCTCTCGTACTCTATTCTCTCTCTCTCGTACTCTATTCTCTCTCTCTCGTACTCTATTCTCTCTCTCTCGTACTCTACCTCTCTCGTACTCTACCTCTCTCGTACTCTACCTCTCTCGTACTCTACCTCTCTCGTACTCTACCTCTCTCGTACTCTACCTCTCTCGTACTCTACCTCTCTCGTACTCTACCTCTCTCGTACTCTACCTCTCTCGTACTCTACCTCTCTCGTACTCTACCTCTCTCGTACTCTACCTCTCTCGTACTCTACCTCTCTCGTACTCTACCTCTCTCGTACTCTACCTCTCTCGTACTCTACCTCTCTCGTACTCTACCTCTCTCTCTCGTACTCTACCTCTCTCTCTCGTACTCTACCTCTCTCTCTCGTACTCTACCTCTCTCTCTCGTACTCTACCTCTCTCTCTCGTACTCTACCTCTCTCTCTCGTACTCTACCTCTCTCTCTCGTACTCTACCTCTCTCTCTCGTACTCTACCTCTCTCTCTCGTACTCTACCTCTCTCTCTCGTACTCTACCTCTCTCTCTCGTACTCTACCTCTCTCTCTCGTACTCTACCTCTCTCTCTCGTACTCTACCTCTCTCTCTCGTACTCTACCTCTCTCTCTCGTACTCTACCTCTCTCTCTCGTACTCTACCTCTCTCTCTCGTACTCTACCTCTCTCTCTCGTACTCTACCTCTCTCTCTCGTACTCTACCTCTCTCTCTCGTACTCTACCTCTCTCTCTCGTACTCTACCTCTCTCTCTCGTACTCTACCTCTCTCTCTCGTACTCTACCTCTCTCTCTCGTACTCTACCTCTCTCTCTCGTACTCTACCTCTCTCTCTCGTACTCTACCTCTCTCTCTCGTACTCTACCTCTCTCTCTCGCACTCTACCTCTCTCTCTCGCACTCTACCTCTCTCTCTCGCACTCTACCTCTCTCTCTCGCACTCTACCTCTCTCTCTCGCACTCTACCTCTCTCTCTCGCACTCTACCTCTCTCTCTCGCACTCTACCTCTCTCTCTCGCACTCTACCTCTCTCTCTCGTACTCTACCTCTCTCTCTCGTACTCTACCTCTCTCTCTCGTACTCTACCTCTCTCTCTCGTACTCTACCTCTCTCTCTCGTACTCTACCTCTCTCTCTCGTACTCTACCTCTCTCTCTCGTACTCTACCTCTCTCTCTCGTACTCTACCTCTCTCTCTCGTACTCTACCTCTCTCTCTCGTACTCTACCTCTCTCTCTCGTACTCTACCTCTCTCTCTCGTACTCTACCTCTCTCTCTCTCGTACTCTACCTCTCTCTCTCTCGTACTCTATCTCTCTCTCTCTCGTACTCTATCTCTCTCTCTCTCGTACTCGATCTCTCTCTCTCTCGTACTCTATCTCTCTCTCTCTCGTACTCTATCTCTCTCTCTCTCGTACTCTATCTCTCTCTCTCTCGTACTCTACCTCTCTCGTACTCTACCTCTCTCGTACTCTACCTCTCTCGTACTCTACCTCTCTCGTACTCTACCTCTCTCGTACTCTACCTCTCTCGTACTCTACCTCTCTCGTACTCTACCTCTCTCGTACTCTACCTCTCTCGTACTCTACCTCTCTCGTACTCTACCTCTCTCGTACTCTACCTCTCTCGTACTCTACCTCTCTCGTACTCTACCTCTCTCGTACTCTACCTCTCTCGTACTCTACCTCTCTCGTACTCTACCTCTCTCGTACTCTACCTCTCTCGTACTCTACCTCTCTCGTACTCTACCTCTCTCGTACTCTACCTCTCTCGTACTCTACCTCTCTCGTACTCTACCTCTCTCGTACTCTACCTCTCTCGTACTCTACCTCTCTCGTACTCTACCTCTCTCGTACTCTACCTCTCTCGTACTCTACCTCTCTCGTACTCTACCTCTCTCGTACTCTACCTCTCTCGTACTCTACCTCTCTCGTACTCTACCTCTCTCGTACTCTACCTCTCTCGTACTCTACCTCTCTCGTACTCTACCTCTCTCGTACTCTACCTCTCTCGTACCCTCTCTCTCTCGTACCCCCTCTCTCTCTCGTACTCTACCTCTCTCTCTCGTACTCTACCTCTCTCTCTCGTACTCTACCTCTCTCTCTCGTACTCTACCTCTCTCTCTCGTACTCTACCTCTCTCTCTCGTACTCTACCTCTCTCTCTCGTACTCTACCTCTCTCTCTCGTACTCTACCTCTCTCTCTCGTACTCTACCTCTCTCTCTCGTACTCTACCTCTCTCTCTCGTACTCTACCTCTCTCTCTCGTACTCTACCTCTCTCTCTCGTACTCTACCTCTCTCTCTCGTACTCTACCTCTCTCTCTCGTACTCTACCTCTCTCTCTCGTACTCTACCTCTCTCTCTCGTACTCTACCTCTCTCTCTCGTACTCTACCTCTCTCTCTCGTACTCTACCTCTCTCTCTCGTACTCTACCTCTCTCTCTCTCGTACTCTACCTCTCTCTCTCTCGTACTCTACCTCTCTCTCTCTCGTACTCTACCTCTCTCTCTCTCGTACTCTACCTCTCTCTCTCTCGTACTCTACCTCTCTCTCTCTCGTACTCTACCTCTCTCTCTCTCGTACTCTACCTCTCTCTCTCTCGTACTCTACCTCTCTCTCTCTCGTACTCTACCTCTCTCTCTCTCGTACTCTACCTCTCTCTCTCTCGTACTCTACCTCTCTCTCTCTCGTACTCTATCTCTCTCTCTCTCGTACTCTATCTCTCTCTCTCTCGTACTCTATCTCTCTCTCTCTCGTACTCTATCTCTCTCTCTCTCGTACTCTATCTCTCTCTCTCTCGTACTCACTCTGCTACTCTCTCTCCTCTCTCCCTCTACCCGCACACATATGCATTTATATATATGTATGTGTATATATAGATATACATACATATGCATTTATATATATGTATGTGTATATATAGATATACATGCATAAATATAATCTGCATATCTATATAAATACAAATATAAATGCATGCATACTTATACATATGCATGTTATGTACATGAATGTTTGAAAAACACTAATACAAGCAAAGCTAAAAAGCCACCTAATTACAAACAGAATTGCTTTAACTTAAACGAGGGCGAAACCTATTGCATTTTCAATGCTTGTTTACTTTGGATCCATCAAGAAGGCATTCAGATGTCACACATTTGCCATAAATTTGGAATGTTAGCACTCTAGTTGCTCATTAGATCACTGTAGTAAAGCTACTGCTCACCAGGGAAGTCTGCTGCTGGTATTCAAAGTGCATGTTTCAGTCAGCATGTCAGAATTTTTTTATGAAATAGAAAAGGATTTGAGAAGTCAAAATGTGCCCTAATTTTCTTTCTGCAGCACTAATCATAATTTCTATGGCAAAATGAACCCACTCATTTGTTCCTTTGCAAATTAAATGTTTTAATTGTTACCACTTTATTGCAATCAAGATGGCTTCAGGTGTGCCATACGTTTGTCATAAGTAGGACTGTTAGCGGTCTAGTTGTTCTATAGAACACTCTAGGAAGCTGCAGTAGAACACAAAGGAATCAACTGACAGTCTCTGCCCTTGTTGGATGTACATATTTTACTGAGAATGTCAGACTTCATTCTCACATGACTGAGAAAGATAATGTGAATTTACAGAAAATATGCTCAATTTAGCTTATAGATCACCTTCCAAACCTCTGTGGGAAAAGCATGAGAAAATTGTTTTCTCTCAAACATGATTAATGATATCCCAGCAGAAGGCTTTTTCACATGGTAAAATCACCTTAGAACACACCACAATTCCTAAAATGAGTATGGTACCATCAACAAATGATTTATAATGTAACTAAAGTCTTAAAACCTTCTATTAACTGCAATGCTTTTTAATGAGGTGCTATCATGTATATTGGTCCCAAGATGGCTGCCAACACTTCTTGGATGAAGTGCTGACAGCCAATCAGATCTCAAGATGAGATGTGGTTAGGCTCCGCCCAGATATATCTATGATTTTACTTTTGATTTTCTCAGCAACTACTGAACGGATTTACAGCATTTAACCAAAAGGCACGAGTGTGAACCAATGGCTACCTCTTTGCCAAATTTCGTTTAATTCCGTTCAGCAGTTCGGGCTGCAGCTGCAATTAACGGTTCCAATGGAAAATTGCATGGCGAAAACACGTTTTGGGACCCCCCCCCCTTTTTTCTCGGCCCCCGCTTGACGAGTCACCCCGAGACTTTCAGGATAGGAGCGGACCGGAGCGCCCCACCAGTTTTGAAAATTTCGCGAAGATTCGTCAACCGGCGCAAAAGGTATTCCAAATAGAATGTTGCGGATTTCCTATGGATAATAGGTCCTAACTATAACTACCTACTGGCAACCGCCAGTAGGTAAAAGATATATATTTTGATATCACTTCTTATTTGTAAACTGAGTATTTCAACCACGGTTTGCTGTTAACACCATGTGAAAACCCATCAACAGTTGTTTTTGAGTCTTGCATCCTGTAATTAATATATATATATATATATTATATAACAGATCTTTCCCTGAACTTTGTGATTGAAGATTCTCATTTAATCCAGCTCCCCCGCAGCATGAGCCTTCTCATTGATCCAGTCTTGACGCCCTAAAAATTGGGTCGCCCTTTACCATAATATGTTTGTCCATGAGTCATGAAGACAAATGTGCGATTGGCGTGAACCATGCATGGTTGTTATCTTGGTGTCACTGGGACTCTTCCTACTTTTCCAGCTGATTGATTTCCCTGCAGATACATTTAAATCCTACTATTAATGGATCTGCTTTTATGTACCCTTTATTAAATGAAATTAATAAAAGGACAAATCTTACACTGCTTTAGTCTATGCTTTACGGGAATGGCACATACATGTTGGTCAAGTTACTTCGAGCAAAGCATAGAATTTATCACATCCCCCTAGCAACAAAAATCCACCCGGTGACTGATGCCCCCCTATAACTGTGCTTACGATGGAAAGCCCAGGTTTATCCAAAATGGAGCACTAGGTTTATGATTAGTCGATGGTGTCTCGGACTTCTAACCTGGAAAAATGAGATGCTGATGAGATAGGTAGAAAGGAAGCTCAAAGTCTGCATCATAATGAAGTAATGTGTCATTTTTCCCCAGGCTTTTTCCTGCTTAATGCAGGATTGATGGCAACGGATAGTCATCGCTGTTGTTTTTCGGCTTTCAGCTGTCTTTTGTCAAAGACCTGTTGTGGGCAGTAGCATTGCTTGCTGAAAAGTCCTTTGTTTACCATTGGTTTGCTTTCGTCTGTTCTATAACTTACCTTCCTCCTTTTGTTGTCGCTCCCGCTCCCCTAAAGCATAGCTTCTTTACCATCCTTTGGCTGGAATGACTTGATTTCTTCCAGTGATTTACATTCATGTTCTTTTTCTTTGAGCATGGTATACAAGTGCGTTCTTGCGCTCTTCTTTGTGTACTGCTTCACTCAAAAGTAGGGATGGGAGGAACTTGCGCAATTTGCTGTAGCACAATTAGGCACAATTGCAGCAAAATTACATGAAATTATGCAGAATTGCGCAAGGAGTCTAACGCAGCATTATGCACAGTTTCATTTAGAGCTTAAGTGTGCGTTGTGCATTAAGAAAATGTTGCTAAATGTAACCGAACAAGAACAGCAATCAGCTTGCTAAGCGTGTTGTTTCTGTGCCCCTGCGGTATGATTTTTGTGCCAAATTACTTCTGAATTCCTCAAACGGGCGCAATTGCATCATTTTTGGTAATTTTGCATCAAAATATTACTGCAAAATCTCCAAAATTACACTGCTGTAATACTGGCTTTCTGTTAAGAGAGGGGGGGGAGGGTGCTTTGTAGTCGCACACTAATGAGATCAAAGTTTTTTTGTTTTTTTTAAAGTCACAAAGATTGAACATACACTCTTTAGATAGTTAAGTCCCTACTCAACAGGAGTGGAGGCGTACGAGAATAGTTTATATCTGCTTGTAATGCAGACAAAAAGGGGAAAAACATGAAAATGGAAATGACTGTAGAGGAAGAGTGATAGTTTTTGCTATTCCAACACTCTGCCTGCACCATGGAGTAGTAGGGTCACTTGGAATTTTTGGTGCTCACCCCCGAAAACAGACAAATGTATAGTAGTGCTTGGGTCATATCAACTCCTGCACAGAGCCTTGGCCTTTCTGTTGGTTTTAATAAAGTCGGTAGATCATGACTTTTTATCCCTTTAAAACACAGTACACACATGCAGGGAGTTGCAGCCCCTAGTTACCTCTTTGTGGCCTTTTTTAACTTTAATCTCACTAGTGTGACTACAAAGGACACTGTCCCTCCCTCTTTCTAATTAGGAAGCCGGTATCCCCTATAATCTAGGGTAAGAGCCAGTAAGCAGATACTGTACAGTAATATCATAAACAATTGTACTATATTTTTTTCACTACTGCGCATGATGCATGCACATCTTCCTTGCATGTTTAATTCACCTAACACCTGTGCTTCGAGTGCTGTGGCTTGCCGTGCAGTGTCACTTGCATCCCACGTTTCTTTTTATATAAGTTTGGAAGGCTTTCTGTTTACCTGAAATAAAACCTTAAAATTGTTGTTTTCTCATTTTTATTAGGTGGTTCTTATTGTGCTCTTCAGGTAGTACTCACCTGAGCACATTAGTATTTTCCTATTAATTTCTCACATTTTTTCCACATCACTAAGAATCAAGGAAACCTAGGACTCCAAGAGGTAACCAGGGATCCCTGTCCCTGAGGAATGCCCCAGACCTGTATTGTCTTCTAGGATGGGCAGACACATGTTGACCTAACTCTTTTGGCGGTGTGAGCCATTGCCCTTAAACTGCGACCCCACCAGTTTTAACCTTACCTAATTGTACCCACCAGTAAAGGCAATTAGCCTGGGTAGCTTTTATCCAAGAACTCCCTCCTGCGCTAAGTCCAACAGGAGGTCGAGTCCGCCCTGGTGGCACTGTCCTACCAGAGTGGGGAGAGGTTGCCAATGATGAAGCATGACACCATTTTGTGTGTGAGGCTTCGTCTTCCGTAAGGATGACCTTCCCTCCATTTAGTACCTAAATTGGAATTCTATGACCGTCCCAGTGGGACACTTTGATGTTTGTCTCAGGGTAGGAACACTGGATTGTGTATCCTACCGGCAGCGGCCGTACCTGTTGTGGTAATTGAGTCTTCCTAGGAGGTGTACAGCGGCATACCACCTCCTCCTCCTCTCGTATGTGTTAAGAGTGACGGAAATTGGAAAAAACATAACCTGTGACAACACTGTTAATCTCTGCTCTGCTGAGACTAGGGCTCACTTCCCTTTGGGACTCCTCTATAAAAGGTATTTATTTCAAAAAAGCTATGAACAAGACAGTGCGCTTCCTTTCAAGTTTGGAGGATAGGAATCGGAGCTATAAAGGCTCATGTATGTATGGATATACATTCCTATGTGCCCCCAACCTTCCACCAGTATTTGGATACTTCTTATTCATCTCGCACAAAGTTCAAGATTCTGAGTCTGAGGATAGTCCACTTTCCTGCAAAAGATATCACACCTCGGTGGAAGTACTATTGTGCAACCAAAACTTGTCGTATTTGAGGGTAGAGACAAGAAACTATAGCACATGTCCTTTGCACCTGCTCTAAGTGTATTAGCTGACACAGACCATATATTTCTTAAGCTCCTTAACATTTTGCAAATAACTTGCAGGCAAGCCTTGATTCAGTGTTTAAGTGAGTGGTAGCCACAATTGTCATGCAATTTTGTGAAATATGTTGATTGGTTCTCCCTGTATGTAACAGATTTGAAAGGAATATATAGATGGCAGTTTTCCTACATATTCTTTTATAATTTTGATTAGTGGTGTAAGGATCAGGTTTTTTCCCCTAGCATTTTAGTATCTCCCAAGTGTTTTGCAAGTTTGCCACTTACATGGATAATGTTTTATTGGTATGATATAGCTCCAATGTATAGGAAGAAACTTGCAGTACAAAATGGTTAATGCATCAGATCTATTGTGTATAAAAGTCAGCTGTACACTATAAAAGCCACTGATAGTGATATTATATTTATTATCTTTATCAAATAATGAAACCATATTGAATAATTGTGCTGTGATTGGATGAATGTTGCGGACGAATGAGAGGGTGTGAATGAGTATATGGCTGAAATAATAACAGAACGAAATACCACAGAGATAGTTTTAAATGTTGTATAAATTATCCTTCTAATAGATATGGAATAGTATGTATTTTTTCATCAACAAAAAATAAACACATTTAATTATATGTAATCTGTTCTTATGGTCATTAAATGAAATGCCCTCTATATTGTCCAGATGGATTTGACAATTTAGAACTGTAAAGTCGCCTAGGCTCTTTAGTACATTTTAAGTCATTTTGCCCCTGCCTTAGGAACTATAGTCTGTAGCAGGGGAGCCCCTTTAATACTTGTATTAATAGCTCAAAGGTATATACAGGTATTTTTGATATATTTTATATTTTCATTTCTTGAGTAGTCGCGTTGTTCTCATACCTCCTTGTTGTGCAAACGTGCAATGTTTTTATTAATTACGCAAAATAATTTTTAATTTGATATCATATTGCTCTTTTGATACACCCACTTTTGTTTTTAAATGGCCTTTGAGAATTAATTAAAAAAAATAAAAAAAGGAATTAAAGATTTTTTTGTTTACCTAGCCATGTTTGTAGGTAGAGTGTAATATACAGGGTAGTTTTTATAATGAGCCTAAGTGAGTTGTGCTATTTAGTCAAGTGTCTGACACTACTAGACTTATACACTGTCGTCCCTCCACCAAGATCTGCTTGTTAGTGTGGCGACTTTTAATGCTCCACATCGGGAACGAGTGGGATGCCATGGCAGATTTGAAAGATGATGTATGTGGCATCTGACTTGCACAGTTAGTGTTTCTGATGGTATTAGTTTGCTGTGGCGGCCACCTTGGAATGGGTTTGATGTTAATATTATGTCCTACGGTCTGATATGTGTGTTTGATTCCTATAAAAGCTTGTGATTTAAAGCCAATGTATTATAAAAGAGCTAATTGTTCATTAAATTCGGTGTACTTCTTAATATCCAAAACACTAGTTAAATGAAAGGACTATTGGTCGCGCCTCTTAGGTCTTCAAACCAAATACAAAGGTTTTAGTTGATATGAAAGCCTTGTGACATTTCAGTAATGCTAAATGTATGAAACATGCTACATTTAACCAACACTAGATTATGGGTATGTGTTCATTTATTGGGCCTGTGTATGTGGCCTTTTGAGTGTCTTAATCTGCTGCCATGGATATCGTTATTTAAACTTTTCAGGGAACTTTGTAATTTGTAGATCCATTGCTGTTCTAGTTCAAGTAGAATTGATTTGGAGTATTTTTGTCTTAAAGTTTCCAGGTTTAATCAATGTTAGTCCAGTTTGTCGTTCTCAGAATCGTATGCTTAAAGATAATGATTTGTTTATTTTGTAGCTGACCTGGCGCATCTTATGGTGTTCTTGATACAGACTTAAATCTTTCTATTATGGAGCAAAAGAACCAGAATGGAACCACCCTGCCACTTTTAACTGGAAGCTGAATATCTCGCCATTATCTGGGACTGATATTCCCAATATGACCAAGCCACAAAAATCAGAAAGATATAAAAGATAAAGATACTAGTGCATTAATTTATACGTTTTTCATACAAAGTTATTCAAATACATTTAGGTTTCATGTGTAGACAATTTCAATAAATACAAAGAAAAATCTTCCTGTTGGTCATACCTGCTTACATTAATAACATACCAGTACACAGACCTAGCTAAGCTAATGGGCAAGATACACAATTCAGAGTTTGAAGAAAGTCGGGCCTGACCCCTGTGGGTGTCATTATACTTCTGTTGTAGGGTCCAGATTTTTGGGAGGATTCACAAGGAATGACAGAAGAATTTTTGGAAAAACTCTAATAGAATTTAAGAAGTGCTCCCGCTGGGTAAAATTAACTCATTAAACACACAGTGTGATGGAAGGAATGCTTGCAATATGTCCTACCAGTGGCAATCACTGGGTGTAGCATTCCAACCCATCGTTTTTTTGCCTGCCATGCACCTCAGTTTAAACCCAGCCTTATGCAAATTAGTCTTGACACCCTGCTTCTGCAGCAACAATGTAGCCCGAACTGTCATGCCAGATTCTCTCTGAACCAGAGCACATGCAACATAAGACGGGTTATGTGCTCGCTGCCTCACTTGAACCAAGCTACACCCAACTGACAAGACTAAAACCAGTTTTTCTCCAGTGTTGAATCTTTCATAGATTCACATGCTTGTATCTTCCCCGTCGTCATGGTGGGAGTCTCACGGTAACAGAATGACCACTGCAGTAGAAGAAAACTGCATAGCAAAATCCCATAGGGAATCATCTTATTTGGTAACCAAATCTCATCATTATGTGGTCCAAGACTCAGCCAATCGGCTGCTAGCCCTGCCCTCACACTCCCCAGCAGAGCCTTCCTGCCTCAGATTTCCAACCACCTTCGTGTGAGGAGGAGTCTCCCTGAGCCTTGCTCAGTTTTGTCCCCGTGTGAACTTTTGACCTCTGGTTCAGCTAAAATGTACTTCTCTTTGCTGGTTTAAGGTACTGTGCTTCATTTTTTCTTGTTCAGTATGGCTGAAAGCTCTAAGAAGAGGCTTTTCAGGCCCTGCAGATCCTGTGGAAAGCCTAGATTGTTTTTCTGAGGACCCACATAAGGACTGCTTATATTGCTTGCACCCAAAACATGTGCCTAAAGACTGTAAACATTGCAGAACCTTTTCTGCGAAAACCCTACGTGACAGGGAGGCACGTCTTCTGCTGTGGCTTCAGAAAAAGGTCACTTCAGAATCTGACTCTGAGGAGGAATCTAAGTCTTCAAAGAAGAGAATCTTCAACTTCGGAAGATATTTCAGAGCTGAAGAAGCAAAAGACAAAAGACAAAGGGGCCCCTGCGTCTTCATTACCTCATACTCCTCTTAAAAAAATCTAAAGAGTCAAGAGAAGTTTCCTCAGCCCCGTCGACGAAAATCGGACCGTCACCGGCTGTTCTTGCTTTGAAACCGTCGACGACGACTCCGTCGACGACCACCATATCGACGACGACAGCGGCATCGACGGCGACTAAAACCTCGTCTTAGAAGAAAAGCCCGTTGACGATCCCGTCGACGGCCGCATTACCTTCACCGTCGACGACTACGGTGCCGACGATAATACAGCTGTCCCCGTCGACGAGATCTCCGCCGACGGAAGCCCCGTCGACGGGAACTTTTAAATCTCCTAAAGTAAAGAAAATAACATTGAAGTCTGGCTTTGTCGACGGGCTCGGCGACGAAGCACACTAAGTCTACAGATTTTACAACATGGACAAAAATTTCTCCGCTTCCGCCTTCAAATCTACTAGACTTGCAGTCAGATGAGTCTTCAGGAGTGGCTTATAGTCCCTCCCAACTTCGCATTAAGAGTCAGGAAATGGATGAGGAAGAGTTCCATGAGGTTCAAGAAGTCTTCTCATTTCAGGATCGCCCTCCGAGAGATTCACGGAGATATGAATCTTTTCAGCAGTCTTATAACGAAGAGGAAGAGCCTCAACATACTTCTAGAGAGGACTCTATTTCCATGCCGGTCTCCTTGGTGACTGACTTGCGGCTGATGATAAACGACTACTATCGGCGTTTCCCGGACGCTAACTCTCAAGCGCCACAGCCGGTGGAGAAGCTGACACAGGTACGACCACCTCATTCTTCTCCCAAAACTTCCACTCAGAAGATACGATCTGCACCGATTATGACAATCAGAGATGACTTGGAAGACAGTGACGCCGATCAACTGGAAGAAGGAGAACTCCTTCAAGGTAAGCAGGTTGTCGATGAATGGGACCAATATATTCTCCCAACTACACAGTCGACATCTCCAACACCCTCGCACTCTCCGACGCAAGATATAGAAGGGTTCCATGATATCCTGGAGAAAGCATCAAAGCGCTTTGACCTTCCGCTTCCAGTTCAGGAAGCCGAATGTTTACTATATGACTTTAAAGAGGAGTCACGCAAGTCTATGCGATCCATCCCGATAATCGCCCATATTTGGGAGGAAGGCTTGAAGATAATGAGGAACCCGGCTTCAGTGGCTGCTTCAGTTCCTCGAATAGACAAGAAATATAGAGCTCCAGAATCGTCTCCGGCCTGTTTGATTGGTCATCCTCGACCAGACTCTGTGGTGACGCAGGCCGCCCAAAGAAACTCAAAAAATCCGGTTTCAACAACAATGGTTCCACCGGACAAAGACGGAAGACGAATGGATGGCGCAGGGAAGCGCTTTGCGGTGATTGCAGCATCTTCCATAAAGGCTTCTAATGCATTAGCCCTTATCAGCAGATTCAACAGGCAGATGTGGAGAAGAAGAAGAAGAAGAAGCGGCTGCTATTCTACAGGATGGGGCTAGGGCTGCATTGGATTCCATAGACATCGCTATGGATTTGTCCTCAGTGGCTTTTCGACAAATGGCAGGTGCAGTAGCTCTGCGAAGACAAGGATGGTTGAAGGCCACCTCGTTCAGACCAGAGGTGCAGGCCAAAATAGTGGACATGCCATTTGATGGAGAGAACCTGTTCGGAAAGCATGTCGATGAGGCCCTCCAAAGCATCAAAACAGACACAGATACAGCGCGGGCGCTGGGATCTCTTCAACAGGGCAGGTCTCAGTCCTTTCGGAGGAGAGGATCCCGAGGACAATTTACACAAAGATCCTCGTTCCAATCGAACAGATATCAGCCATACCAGCAGCAGGGATATCGTCAATACTCGAACAATCAACAGTTTCGATCCTCAAATAACTATCAGCAACAGTCCAGGGGAAGATCATCTGCGAGAGGAAAGTCGCATCAATCCAATCGACGACAATGACTTCTTCAACACATCCGCCACTTGTCCGAGAAGCAGCACGCATTACCTGACTTCATTTTACCCAGCTTGGCTGTCAATAACAACGGACAGATGGGTTTTAGATGTAATACAACATGGCCATACACTGGAGTTCGTAGAAAAGCCTCCAATTCAGCCTCCTATACACAGGAGACAAGAACATCCATCAGCCCTCAAGGCAGAAGTGATAGCGTTATTACAAAAGGAGGCGATAGAAGAAGTTCCGCGGCTTCAATGCGGGAAAGGCTATTACTCGCATTTCTTTCTCATAAAAAAGAAAGAAACATCAAAATGGAGGCAGGTAATGGACCTGAGAGGTCTAAACAAATTCATTCAAAAGAAATCATTTCAAATGTTATCCCTGCAGAAAATTCTTCTCCTGATTGGCAGAGGAGATTATTTGGCATCCCTGGACCTCTTAGATGCTTATTTTCACGTCCCAATCCACGTAAAACACAGAAAATGTCTACGCTTCATGGTGGCGGGGCGTCATTACCAATTCAAAGTCTTACCTTTCGGACTAAAGTCCGCACCGAGAATCTTTACAAAGTGTATGGCGCCAATTGCGGCCCACCTAAGACTACAAGGTCACCAGATTTTCCCTTATCTGGACGATTGGCTTATCAAAGGAAGTTCGTTCAGAGACACCCATCGCTCCCTTCACGTTTGCATGGAGCTCTTCGATCAGCTAGGTCTCAGAGTCAACCTAGAGAAGTCCCATCTCAGACCAGCGCAGTCCATTCAATTTCTGGGTGCTCTAATCTGCACGGAGGAGGCCAAGGCGTACCCGTCAGAGGAGCGTATTCGAAAGATCATACGGTTGTCAACACAATTGCAAATAAAGTCCGTTTCAGTAAGGATCTACAATTCATTGTTGGGAATGATGTCCTCTTGTATCCCCCTAATCCCAAATTGCAGGTTCCGCATGAGGCCTATACAAGAACTGCTAGACGAGCAATGGCTTCAGTCGCAGGGATCCTTCGAGGATCGAATAGTAATCACTCCTCAAATCAGAGACGCCCTGTCATGGTGGAAGATCAGGGATCATTTAGCGGAAGGACTGACTTTCGAATCACAGGTCTACAATTTCGTGATGATGACGGATGCTTCTCTTCAAGGTTGGGGAGCGCATCTCCAGGAGCTCGAAATTCAGGGCCACTGGTCAAAGTCCGAAACGCAGCTCCACATCAACTTGCTAGAGCTGAGGGCCGTGTTCTTGGGACTCAAGGCTTTTGTACCCAGAATTCGCGGATCTACGGTTCTGGTGAAGATGGACAGCTCCACGTCTATGTTTTACCTGCTAAAACAAGGGGGCACAAGGTCGAAACTTCTGTCAAAGGAAGCACCACACATTTGGAAATGGCTTCTAGCTCACAACATCTCGCTTCAAGTGCAACATGTTGCAGGAGTGGACAACACAAGAGTGGATATTCTGAGCAGATCTCCCGAAATCTCTCACGAGTGGGAACTACATTGGAAGCACCTTTCCAGAGTTTTCAAGGTATGGGGCACGCCAAGGCTAGACTTATTCGCGGACCGCCACAATTCGAAATGCAAAAACTTTGCAAGCAGGTTTCCGCAGAAGGGATCGTGGGGCAATGCGCTACAGATGTGCTGGACAGGAATGTTTGCGTATGCCTTTCCCCCCTTTCCTCTAATATTTAAAGTCTTAAGGAAAATGAAATCCGAGCCATGCCATCTGATTCTGATTGCACTAGCGTGGCCGAGACAAGCGTGGTTCTCCGAACTGATCAGTCTCTCAATGACACCCAGGATACAGTTCCCATTAGTGCAGGATCTGATAACGATGAACAACGGACAGATACTGCATCCAAATTTGAAATCGCTCAGCTTGTCAGCATGGAACCTCACGAGCATGAATTCCACCTGTTAAAGATCCCTCAGGACTGCATAGACATTCTATCACGATCCCGGGCAGTCTCCACAAACAAAACCTATGCGGCGAAATGGAAAAGGTTCTGTTAGTGGTGTGCATCTAACAACTTGCATCCATTTCGGGTCTCTTCTGATCAGATTCTCCCATATCTACTGACATTGGCAAAATCTGGACTCTCTCATATGTCCATAAAAGTACACCTAGCCGCGATTTCAAGGTACACAAGAGTGCCTGACCGGCCCTCTCTTTGGTCCTAAAGAGTTATTAAGGAATTCCTCAGAGGGCTCTTCAGAATGTTCCCTCCTGTTCAAAGACCAGTTGTTCCTTGGCAGCTGAATACAGTTCTTACACAGTTAATGAAACCGCCCTTTGAGCCAATTCATAAGGCGGAATTACAATTTGTCTCATGGAAGACAGCGTTATTGTTAGCGCTCACATCGGCAAGAAGGGTCAGCGAGATTCAAGCGTTCTCGATTGCAGAACCATTCCTACAATTCAGGCAGGACAGAGTGATTCTCAGGACGAATCCCAAATTTATTCCTATAGTCCCTTCCAGCTTTCATCTGAATGAACCAGTAGTTTTGCCTACATTTTTTAAAGACCCGTCAACAGTGGCAGAAAGAGCGTTGCACTCTTTAGACATTAAACGATGTCTCAAATTCTATATCGACAAGACCCAATCATTCAGAAAGACAAATCAGCTTTTCGTAGCCTTTGCCGGTCCCAGGAAAGGGGTGGCACTTTCTAGGTCGAGTATCTCGAGGTGGATATCATCAGCAATATCCTTGTGTCATAGCAAAGCTGGTAAACCTTTACCATCTAAAGTACGTGCGCACTCCACAAGGAAGATGGCAACTTCTACGGCGCTATTTGCAGGGGTGCCACTGCCAGACATTTGTAGAGCTGCGACATGGAAGAATGCGCACACCTTTACTAGACATTATTGTCTGGACGCAGCGTGGAGAAAGGATGCAGCAGTGGGACAAGCAGTTCTACGGCACCTATTTCATTAAGGTATTTATCATGTATAATGATGATGATTGAATGAACAAATATATGTCTATTGACACGAATGTTTCAAATACTGCAATGTATGTTAACAATCTATACAAATGAGCAGAGCCCGCGGTTATGGGGGTTCTAGACTGGAAATGCAGTTTGGGATAAGTACTGCTTACTATTCTGATACAAGCATGTGAATCTATTAAAGATTCAATACTGGAGAAAAAACTAGTTACTTACCTGTACTCTATGGTTCTCCAGTATTATCTTTCATAGATTCACATGCGGCCCGCCCACCTCCCCATTTCTCTGGCAGAACCTCATTGTCTCTAGATGTATCTTAGTCTCGCACTCAGGGCTGGAAATCTGAGGCAGGAAGGCTCTGCTGGGGAGTGTGAGGGCAGGGCTAGCAGCCGATTGGCTGAGTCTTGGACCACATAATGATGAGATTTTGTTACCAAATAAGATGATTCCCTATGGGATTTTGGTATGCAGTTTTCTTCTACTGCTGTGGTCATTCTGTTACAGTGAGACTCCCACCATGACGACGGGGAAGATACAAGCATGTGAATCTATGAAAGATAGTACTGGAGAACCATAGTGTACAGGTAAGTAACTCGTTTTTTATACTTAACACAAGCATTCCTTCCATCATCTTTTGTTTTTTTGAAAATTTAACTCCTTTCAAGCTAAGAAATTCATATCACAAAATCGCATGTTTTCATTTGTGCATATAATGTTGTTGTGTTTTTTAACTCCTACAGACAATGTTTCCTGGTCTAGAAACCCCTTCCCCCATCTCACCCTTGATTTGTGGGATGTGTTCTCTCCCCTTTAATTCTGGAAAGGCACCTGCTCCTGCTTTTAATGAGTGGTTTACATCTATTTCCAGGATTGAAAGCTACCTGCAAAATATTTGTTTAAAAAAAAACCCCAAAAAAACAGACGTTTGTGACTGGACCGTTTTCATTCATGCTCTGTTTCCTTATTTGTGGCTGAGACTAATTCAAGCTTTCCACCCATCACTTTTTTATTGATCTTAGTGAAATGCCCTCAATGCAGCCAGTATGCCCATACATTGGTCCTGTAGCTTGCTGTGGCATTGGACTCAGGTTGTATCTTACTGATGAAGACCAAACATGCTAAAGAATGTCCCGGGATGCTTGTGATCCCAAGCAGAAGAGGGTGTGTGGCCTAGTGGTTCTGGCTAGACTGTGCCTTTGGTGCAAGACCAAGGTGGTTTGTATAATGTCTATCCCATTGTGTAGTGGCATAGTCGCCAAAAGATGAATTGGAATAACAACCTAAAATTACCAACCTAAATTTACCAGTGGCTGATATTATTTCGAGCATTCCACCCAACGCTTTTTGTGTTTCCTTACACTTAAACTTACTTAAGACAGTTTGTTCTAGTGACTTAGTTCGGAGGTGTGGGCTCAGATACAAGAGCACATTGGTTTGCTTTCTTCGAGCATGTGAAAATGAGCTAAATGCAGTTATGACGCACCACTTTAAAACAAGACGTTAACTCTAACATTGAGATGTACTCTGGTCAGAGTGCTTTAAATGGGGCGATACTCACTGGTACGGAGTACCGTCACTTTTAATTTTTCTCCCTTTGAGTACCGGAACTTTTCCTTCGCCAAGGACAGTACCGGTACTCAGGGGAAAGTCAGGCAGTGCAGGCTCGATAGCACTGGAGACTGTGCTGCGCAGAAAGTGCTCTGCTTGGCAAAAAAGAGAAGGCAGAATGGAGAGAGGGGCAGTGTATGCCTCTGAATGGAGCCGCTGCTGAGCAATCCAGCAGCGGCTCATTAGCATCGCTTAAGGGCTGTTTAGGGCTGTGAATGCCCTGCGGGCCTCTGTGAATAAAAGTGAAGGGTCCAATCAGACCCTGCCCAGTCAATCACACTGTAGGTGTGGGACTCTGAGCCTATCCCCCACCCCACAAATCTAATTACAGCGTGACACCCGAGATGAATGCACCTCTCAGCACAAGTCTGTGTTTGGGGGGGGGGGGGGGGGGATTATTACACTCTACCCAGCATCAGATTGGGAAGGCGGACATTGGGCGATGGGATGGTGCCCAAGGGTCTCTGCTTTTCTTCCCTGCTCCCTGTCCAGGCTAGCGCCCTGAAGCTATAGTTTTCTGGGAAAGGGGGAGAGTTAGTGAATTGGCCTTGATGTGTGCCTGTTGTTAGCACCTTGGCTCCAGTGTCTTTCAGGCCTTGGTGCGGGGGGGGGGGGGGGGGGGTTATGTTTTCATAGGCTGTGAGGCATCTTTCCCAGATAGAAAAATTGAGAGGATGTAATGTTAGGGCCGGTCAGAGCTGCCTAACAAGGAACTATGAAAATAGGTTTGAGTCCCAGCTTCAGCTCAACATCCTGTGATTCTGAGCAAATGACTTAATTGTCCTAGGCCTAAAACAAAAATTAATGTGACTTTCTGTAATGTAACTGGTGCTCAAGTAATCTCTGCCCTTGTGTGTCTGCTATGTTTGTGTGTTTCCCTGCATTTGTATGCCT
Organism: Triturus cristatus; assembly: GCF_964204655.1. Taxonomy (NCBI): domain Eukaryota; kingdom Metazoa; phylum Chordata; class Amphibia; order Caudata; family Salamandridae; genus Triturus; species Triturus cristatus. The sequence goes on along the minus strand of NC_140593.1, from coordinate 966,549,435 downwards.
GTTTTTGTAAGAAAAAAGTGGGAGAAAGGGAGAGAATCAAGACACTCTCATGAGGTATTTTAAAGAAAATGGGTGGCACTTTGTGTGTAAATGTCTGCTCAGCGACAAAGATTCATAAATAACGAAAAAAAGGGTTGGTGGGTGGGTGGGTGGGTGAGTGAGTGGATGGATGAGTGAGCAAGGATGGATGTATGTATGGATGGATGAATAGATGGATGAGTGAAAGCATGCATGGGTGAAAGAGGGTGGATGATTGGCTAAAAGGGCGGATGATGGGTGGAGAAGTGAAAGATTGGATAGATAAATGAAAGGGTGGATGAGTGAAAGGGTGGATGAGTGAAAGGGTGGATGAGTGAAAGGGTGGATGGAGTGAAAGGGTGGATGGAGTGAAAGGGTGGATGGAGTGAAAGGGTGGATGGAGTGAAAGGGTGGATGGAGTGAAAGGGTGGATGGAGTGAAAGGGTGGATGGAGTGAAAGGGTGGATGGAATGAAAAGGTGGATGGAATAAGAGTGAAAGGGTTGATGGATGGATGAGCGAATGGATTGATGGATGAGGGAAAAGGTGGATAAAGAGATGGATGAGTGAAAGGATGAATGGATAGGTTTGGATATGAAGGGTGGATAGACGGAATGGTGAAAAACTGAATGATTGATGAAAGACTGAATAGACAATAGAATGTAAAGGTTAAATGGTGGACATCAGCAGGTAAATCGTAGGAAGAAAGGATGAATGGATAGATCGATGGAAGAGAGATTTCTTCTGGGGAGGGTCATGATTGTTTGCTTCATTTGCTTGGTGCCATAAGATCTTTTGTTCGAAGTGGGGGTATTTTCAGTTTCTTCCTACTCGTATGCTTAAAAATATATAGTATTGTGCCAAACAGCAATTAACAGTATGACATTAAAAAAGGTGCAACTATTGCAAAAAAAAGTAAATGTTAACATATTATTGCATTTCTTTCATTTTGTGTAATAAGTTAACTTGCTTTGTTTAAATCAACAGATTTCTCGTGTTTTGCAACTAATACAGAAGTCGTTAAGTATCATCATGTCTGGCCTTTAGCCCCGCCCCTAGCCCCGCCCCCTCACTAAACCTGTAGCTCATTTTAATGAGTACCTGCACTTTTTTCCCATTTAAAGCACTGTCAGATACACATGATAGCTAGTTATATCAAGTTATATGAAAAGGTGAAGCATCTAAAAAGGTTGATTATTTGAAATGTTCTAGCATTAGCAGGTGTTAATGTTGAGGACATTTACTCTGTTTTCCATGTATAATTAAAAAAACTATTCCCAATACAAGTGCCTGTGAGTATAATAGAAGTAGCATGGCTATATAGCAAGGAAGAAATGTAAAGTTCAAAAGAACAGCTTCCACATATGGACTCAAATACCTGACAAAATACCTGAAGTGACCTTTTGACACTGATGTATTCACTCTTCCCTCCTCAGATTTACTTCCTCCCCCTGCTACATCTGTAGAAATGATGTTTGACCAAACATCAAATAGCCTTTGTTGTAGCTAAAATGAGTGGATAGGGCAAATAGCACTTGTAAGTGGCAAGGTACTGTTAACAGAAGTGAGTAGCGTGCAGTTCTTTAGCACTTTCTGCCAGGGATGTATTGCAAAATGTTTGTCAGCAAGGTAGTTGTCCTTCAATGACTCAGGGAGGAGCTACTCAAGGCATCTGCCTGTACTGCACATTCCTGCTAGTGTCTGGCGAGCTCCCCTTGCTTTTGTTCCCCCTTTACTAAGCACCTGTTTCTCATCCCAGCCAAACTTATTGAGAGGATATGATTGATCGGAGAGGTGGTGCTGTGAATGACGAGACTCCATTATCGCGCACTTTCTTTTTAAAAGTCCCAACTTTGGGAAAGTGCTGTATAACCTTTGACCCTTCCTGGATTTCCAAAGTGTGCACTGTTGAATTGCCTAAGACTGTTAGAATTATTCAGTTCTAAAGAAGACAGTTCAGTTAGCGGAAGGTGGAATTTAAATGGTCATTACATGATGAAGATGGCTTCCTCTTGGTGCCTTGAATTGACATAGCAAGCCAAACACAAGGTAATGGGTGAAATGCTTGCAAAATACTCCTTCCCATCCATTGTTTTTTTCCCCCCCTTCTGCTTCATCTCACATGGTGAGTAAGGTTGCCACTTTTTACCAATAAAAGGGCTGATAAAATGGATCCGGGCTATGTGATAATCCCAAAGAATGAGAGCCCTAGACCTAAAATAAGAAACCCTAGTGAACCCACAAAGAAAATCCATAAAGGAATGTCTAAACTGGACAAGATTCAAATCCAAACTATGAAGGTTTATTTAAGAATTAGAATCCTAAAATAAGGCAGACATAGTCAGTTAAAGTCAAAGTACTCTGTGCATACAAATGTGTCTTAGAAAATGCAATGGAAGCAGAGTCCTAGTCTAGTCAATGGCCAGAACCAAATATGGTCCAGTACAAAGCAAACCATAAAGTCAAGTAGCAAATAGTTATAGATATTGCTCAGTTTAAAGGCAAGAGAGAATCATGGAAAAATTCTAGTACTGATTCAGTAAGAAGACTGACGTGGAGTCTGCCTTCAATGGACGCAAGGGAAAGACCTTGCTCATATCCCAAAAACAGTACTTGTACAGTTTCCGCAGCAATTAACCAGGCCCAAAGCATGGTGTGAGGTGGCACCAACATGGGCTCTACTAATAAAGATGCTTTTATATAAATCAATCAAAATTTATTAGGAACATTACATAAAACAAGAACACTTTACAAACCCTCCGAAAAAGAATAAACAAGTAGGACTTTTAACCTGCAAACTAGCGAACATGGCATTGCATTACTAAGCATTGTCTGCTTGAAAATACGAATAAAGCACTTTTCTGGCAGCAAATACATCAGCCTTCAACATTGAAACATATGTGTTCCTTCAGCAGCAAGCAGATTTCCTCGGTGAACTCTCATGATCACAGAACCGAAATGTAAAACTGATTAACTCACGAGTAATTGTGCAAAACGCTGTAGGACATTTTTTAAAACATGCTGCACGGACAGAAAAAAGAAAGCAGTTTAAAATGTGCACAGTAGAACCCATGCATTGAGTAAGGCTACAATGGACAGACGTTGGAGACTGCGCCAATTTATCGATCCTATAAAAGCTCTTGGCGCCCAGGCTTTTTTACAAGAACCTGCACGTCTGAAAGTTCTTAAGGGTAGTCATACCTATATCTTTTTGGAAGAAAAAGAAACAAGTGCGGCAATAGCCAAATGGCGGGCAGAAGCTGCCGAACAGGGACAGGAGGGATAGTAGGGGGGTTTGTTTTATAGCGATTGTGGAATTTGGCTTTCTTTGTTTACCTCCCTTTTTCCCCCTTTTTCTTTCTCTGCAATATTTGTAGCAGTTTGTAGGAGTTTATAGAAACTGTGAACTATGTTTTAGGATTATGATTATGATTATCATTATAGCTAGAATAAGTGAGGGTAGGGCTGACCTACTGGGCTGTTGCTCTGCAGCGCTGCCATTCCAGCGGCAGCTGTTAATAAGGGGGGGGTTCTTCTAGGAGACAGGGGTGTGGTGACACTCTTAGATTGGGTTTTTTGCTTGGTGAGGGTCAGGGAGGGAGCATGAGGTTAAAGGGGGGGAGAAAATCATCATCATCGGGGCACTATGTTTTTAAAGAATGGGAAAGGTTTTTCTTAGTTTTGCACAGCATAAAAAACAAAAATAAACTACATGTCATAGCTCATTCAATTTTTTTGATAATTATCGTCGTAGGAGGAGGATCAACACAAAGGATAAAACTCAATTATGAACTGGATCAAGTGTTTGGCCTGTAATGTCGCTGGTCTTAATAGTGCAGGTAAACGCAGGCTGGTTCGAGAGGATCTACGAATGTATCAGTCTCATTTAGTGATCCTGACAGAAACACATTTGTCTTACAAGGACCGGAATTTATTAGCGGATTTAGGGTTAGATGTAATCATTAGTACTACTCAAACTGTATCTATTAAAGGAGTTGCTATCTTAAAAGATAAAAAATTTGCCTGTGTAGTCATCAACAAACTGGCAGATCAGTGGGGTCGATGGGCAATAGCTCAGCTGGCTATAGGGCGTAAGAAATACGTGATTTGTGCTGTATATGGCCCTAATATCGATGATCCTGATATTTTCGAATTCCTCAATTTGGAACTATTAAACTGGGAGGGGGAAAAACTAATCTTGGGTGATTTCAATTGCGTATTAGATTACCATATAGATTCTACGGGGAGTAGGCGTAACGTAAGAATGTGTAAAACTCGCAGGGCAATCAAACAAATGATGAGGCTCCAGTCCATTAAGGACGCCTGGAGACATATATATCCTTTAATACCGGGCTATACTTACTATTCGGCTCCTCATAAATCATACTCCAGGATTGATATGGCCTTGGTGTCCGATAGTTTACTTATAACATCAAAAATGGAAATATGTCCCCGGGTGACCTCCGACCATAACCCTATTATTTTCTCTTTTCAGGTTAAACTTGAAGATAAGGAAATCAGGCAATTCTCCTTCCCTAGGTATTTGTTGACTGATACTGAATACTTGCTGAGTATTACACAGCAATTATAGGAATTTTTTAGAATAAATACAGGCTCTGCTTCCCCAATAATTGTATGGGATACTATGAAAGCGTTTGTTCGCGGCATTACACAGAAATATATCCTTTTACAGAATAAAAAACGAAAAAGCGAAATGGGGAATTTATTACTTATTCTGCGCAACATTGAGAGAACATGTGAAGGTAGTTAAGAGTAAGGACTTAAAGGCTCAGGAAAATATGCTACTCTCTTTAATTGACGCAAAAGTCGCAGTTAAAAAAAACCTAAGAGAAAAAATGGCGGCAAATTACAGCAAACATCGGCTAGAGAGGTATGAGTATGGGGAGCATGTAGGACATGTATTGGCATATCAGACTGCAGAGGCAAAAGCCAGAACTAAGATTGATGCTATTAAGGGAACAAATGGGATCTTGTATACGGAAACATCGGATATTTTAGATCAGTTTTCGCAGTTTTACCAACAGCTATATTCATTGACATGGCCCTCTAACCAAGAAGAGATACTAGGTTATATTAACAACAGCGGCCTCCAGCCTGCGGACAACGAGAAAATTAATAAATTAGAAGAAACAGTCTCGGCAAAAGAAGTCGAATCTGCATTGTCACTACTCCCTAATGGGAAAGCGGCTGGTTTTGATTCGATACCATTAGAGTTTTATAAATCTTTCAAACAGATTATACTTCTACCTCTCACTAGTGTGATTCAATATGTAGCCATTAATGGTGAGGTGCCGGCATCATGGAATAAGACACAGATTGTGTTTTTCTTAAAAAAGGGCAAACCACCGACTGAGTGTGGCTCATACCGGCCAATTTCCCTCATCAATGCGGACGCGAAGATATTTTCCAAGATCTTGGCAAATCGTTTAGCTCCGCTTATGACGGACTTAGTCTCTGAAAGCCAACACGGATTTATATTAGGGAGGGATACTACTGCCCACGTTAACACGGCTATTAGCTCATTCGACTATGCAGAGCAAAAGAAAATCGATTTTGGCATGATCCTATTAGATGCTGAAAAAGCATTTGATCGTGTCAGATGGGAATTTCTATGGGCTATTCTATTAAGGATAGGTGCTGGTAAGCAGTTCCAGTCCTGTGTAAAAGCTCTATATAGGAACCCACAAGCTAATCTTTGTTATATGGGTTCTAGGTCAGCATCATTTAGGATACTGTGCGGGACTAGGCAAGGTTGCCCGCTGTCTCCATTACTTTTCGCTCTATATATAGAGCCATTTTTACGTATCCTTCAATCTTGTGCATATATTGATCCGTTGGTTTCCGGCACCTCTCAACTTAAGCTTACAGCATATGCTGACGACATAGCGGTTTATGCTACTAATCCAAGTGAGGCTATGAATAAGATTATAGACGAAGCTGAGAAATACGGTAATGTCTCAGGGTACAAGCTGAATGTGAATAAAACTCAAGTACTTACTACTGCAGGGATTCAAAACGTTATGACTGGGGCGTGCACTACCGTAACCTATCTGGGGGTAAAAATAACTTCTAATGTAAAACAGATCATAGACATCAATTATCTACCACTTTTGCAGGCAACTACTAAGTTGTTTAAATTCTGGCACAGGCTTCCTTTGGGATTACTGGGCAGATCTAACTTAATAAAAATGAAAATACTTCCCAAATTCCTATATTTGTTTAGTTCCATCCCGTTGAAAATCCCTAACAATCTGTTCAAAAAACTTGAGGGCATATGTAGTAGCTTTCTATGGGGTTATAAAAAACCCAGAAGAGCAATTGAGCTACTTAAATCTCCGTATGAACAAGGAGGACTGGGTTTCCCGGACTTTAAAATATATTTCTGGTCTTCATGTATTGGTCGTTTCCGCTGCTTGTTGGGCCTGGACCAGTCAAACTCACTATTTAAGCTTATTCTAGGTAATCAGAGGGATATGTTTTTGTATGGAATAGATGATCCAAATTATTTTAAGAGGGTTAAGTTTAAGACTTTGAGGGATATTGTGGCTATATGGAGAGATATGTCTCTTAAGTGTAAGTTACCCAAAATTCATACTAAATTTCCATTGTGGGGGAACCCATTGCTCCCTAAGATCTTTCAGGATCAGGCAGGCAAATCTTGGATTCAATATGGGATTTCATATTTAGGCGAAATTTATAATGAGACAGGAATCATGCCATTTGAAAATTTGCGTATAAGGTACAAGTTACCGGCAAACTTTTTTTTCAAATATTTGCAAATAAGAGACTATTTAACTACAAGTTTTCCTACATTTGAGTTTACTCAGTCAAATGTTTGGGATTGTATATATGGTGCGAAGACCAAGTCTTTAATAGGTATGATGTACATCCATATATCTAGCTTTAAACTGGACGGTAGCGTAAAATTAGCTGAACGCTGGAGTCAAACTCTGGGTATAGTGGTCTCCCCTAGTATGATCAAACAAGCACTAGTTAATGTAAAGGATTCGGTGCACTCTGTTAATTTGCAACTCCAGCAATTACGTATTACTTGTATGCTATATTACACACCGGCTAGAATCGCAAAATGGGATCCAGGCAGCATGATGGGAGATAAAAAATACTGCCCCAAATGCGGATTGTATGCTGCCGACTTGCTACATATGTTTATTTCATGCCCTTCACTGATGGTTTTCTGGCAGAAAATCGAACAGTTACTTCAGCTAAAACTTGGTCTGAATCAACCATTGACTGATCTTGAAATTATGCTGGGGTGCAAAGAAAGCAATTTAGGTTTGGCACGTCTTTTTTCAATCTTAATGGCGGCTGCTAGACTAGCTATTGCTAGGGCTTGGATCTCTCCCACACCTCCTCAGGTTGCGGATTTTTGGTCAATAATTAAAGAAACTTATGGTTTAGAGGCTGCCCTGGCAAATACAAGGGGACTTCGTTCCATGGTCAAATTAGAAACACTCTGGCGACCAATGTCCTTTTGACTATGTATTACATATTCTATATCGAATTTGTCCCTCGGGTTCATATTATTATTTATTATTCTTTATTGTTTGGTGATCATCTCAATTTGTGTTTATATGGTCCTATACGATTACCTGCTTGCTTTATTATTATTGTTGCTTTCCTTCTCCATATCGTTTATTATCGTTATCGTTGATGTATACTTTTATATTTGATCTTGTCTAATTGTATTTTTTTATGCCTACTATGATGATGAAAATAAAAATAATTTAAAAAAAAAAAAAAAAAAAAGACTGTTAGAATTATTCAGTTCTAAAGAAGACAGTTCAGTTAGCGGAAGGTGGAATTTAAATGGTCATTACATGATGAAGATGGCTTCCTCTTGGTGCCTTGAATTGACATAGCAAGCCAAACACAAGGTAATGGGTGAAATGCTTGCAAAATACTCCTTCCCATCCATTGTTTTTTTCCCCCCCTTCTGCTTCATCTCACATGGTGAGTAAGGTTGCTACTTTTTACCAATAAAAGGGCTGATAAAATGGATCCGGGCTATGTGATAATCCCAAAGAATGAGAGCCCTAGACCTAAAATAAGAAACCCTAGTGAACCCACAAAGAAAATCCATAAAGGAATGTCTAAACTGGACAAGATTCAAATCCAAACTATGAAGGTTTATTTAAGAATTAGAATCCTAAAATAAGGCAGACCTAGTCAGTTAAAGTCAAAGTACTCTGTGCATACAAATGTGTCTTAGAAAATGCAATGGAAGCAGAGTCCTAGTCTAGTCAATGGCCAGAACCAAATATGGTCCAGTACAAAGCAAACCATAAAGTCAAGTAGCAAATAGTTATAGATATTGCTCAGTTTAAAGGCAAGCGAGAATCATGGAAAAATTCTAGTACTGATTCAGTAAGAAGACTGACGTGGAGTCTGCCTTCAATGGACGCAAGGGAAAGACCTTGCTCATATCCCAAAAACAGTACTTGTACAGTTTCCGCAGCAATTAACCAGGCCCAAAGCATGGTGTGAGGTGGCACCAACATGGGCTCTACTAATAAAGATGCTTTTATATAAATCAATCAAAATTTATTAGGAACATTACATAAAACAAGAACACTTTACAAACCCTCCGAAAAAGAATAAACAAGTAGGACTTTTAACCTGCAAACTAGCGAACATGGCATTGCATTACTAAGCATTGTCTGCTTGAAAATACTAATAAAGCACTTTTCTGGCAGTAAATACATCAGCCTTCAACATTGAAACATATGTGTTCCTTCAGCAGCAAGCAGATTTCCTCGGTGAACTCTCATGATCACAGAACCGAAATGTAAAACTGATTAACTCACGAGTAATTGTGCAAAACGCTGTAGGACATTTTTTAAAACATGCTGCACGGACAGAAAAAAGAAAGCAGTTTAAAATGTGCACAGTAGAACCCATGCATTGAGTAAGGCTACAATGGACAGACGTTGGAGACTGCGCCAATTTATCGATCCTATAAAAGCTCTTGGCGCCCAGGCTTTTTTACAAGAACCTGCACGTCTGAAAGTTCTTAAGGGTAGTCATACCTATATCTTTTTGGAAGAAAAAGAAACAAGTGCGGCAATAGCCAAATGGCGGGCAGAAGCTGCCGAACAGGGACAGGAGGGATAGTAGGGGGGTTTGTTTTATAGCGATTGTGGAATTTGGCTTTCTTTGTTTACCTCCCTTTTTCCCCCTTTTTCTTTCTCTGCAATATTTGTAGCAGTTTGTAGGAGTTTATAGAAACTGTGAACTATGTTTTAGGATTATGATTATGATTATCATTATAGCTAGAATAAGTGAGGGTAGGGCTGACCTACTGGGCTGTTGCTCTGCAGCGCTGCCATTCCAGCGGCAGCTGTTAATAAGGGGGGGGTTCTTCTAGGAGACAGGGGTGTGGTGACACTCTTAGATTGGGTTTTTTGCTTGGTGAGGGTCCGGGAGGGAGCATGAGGTTAAAGGGGGGGAGAAAATCATCATCATCGGGGCACTATGTTTTTAAAGAATGGGAAAGGTTTTTCTTAGTTTTGCACAGCATAAAAAACAAAAATAAACTACATGTCATAGCTCATTCAATTTTTTTGATAATTATCGTCGTAGGAGGAGGATCAACACAAAGGATAAAACTCAATTATGAACTGGATCAAGTGTTTGGCCTGTAATGTCGCTGGTCTTAATAGTGCAGGTAAACGCAGGCTGGTTCGAGAGGAGCTACGAATGTATCAGTCTCATTTAGTGATCCTGACAGAAACACATTTGTCTTACAAGGACCGGAATTTATTAGCGGATTTAGGGTTAGATGTAATCATTAGTACTACTCAAACTGTATCTATTAAAGGAGTTGCTATCTTAAAAGATAAAAAATTTGCCTGTGTAGTCATCAACAAACTGGCAGATCAGTGGGGTCGATGGGCAATAGCTCAGCTGGCTATAGGGCGTAAGAAATACGTGATTTGTGCTGTATATGGCCCTAATATCGATGATCCTGATATTTTCGAATTCCTCAATTTGGAACTATTAAACTGGGAGGGGGAAAAACTAATCTTGGGTGATTTCAATTGCGTATTAGATTACCATATAGATTCTACGGGGAGTAGGCGTAACGTAAGAATGTGTAAAACTCGCAGGGCAATCAAACAAATGATGAGGCTCCAGTCCATTAAGGACGCCTGGAGACATATATATCCTTTAATACCGGGCTATACTTACTATTCGGCTCCTCATAAATCATACTCCAGGATTGATATGGCCTTGGTGTCCGATAGTTTACTTATAACATCAAAAATGGAAATATGTCCCCGGGTGACCTCCGACCATAACCCTATTATTTTCTCTTTTCAGGTTAAACTTGAAGATAAGGAAATCAGGCAATTCTCCTTCCCTAGGTATTTGTTGACTGATACTGAATACTTGCTGAGTATTACACAGCAATTAGAGGAATTTTTTAGAATAAATACAGGCTCTGCTTCCCCAATAATTGTATGGGATACTATGAAAGCGTTTGTTCGCGGCATTACACAGAAATATATCCTTTTACAGAATAAAAAACGAAAAAGCGAAATGGGGAATTTATTACTTATTCTGCGCAACATTGAGAGAACATGTGAAGGTAGTTAAGAGTAAGGACTTAAAGGCTCAGGAAAATATGCTACTCTCTTTAATTGACGCAAAAGTCGCAGTTAAAAAAAACCTAAGAGAAAAAATGGCGGCAAATTACAGCAAACATCGGCTAGAGAGGTATGAGTATGGGGAGCATGTAGGACATGTATTGGCATATCAGACTGCAGAGGCAAAAGCCAGAACTAAGATTGATGCTATTAAGGGAACAAATGGGATCTTGTATACGGAAACATCGGATATTTTAGATCAGTTTTCGCAGTTTTACCAACAGCTATATTCATTGACATGGCCCTCTAACCAAGAAGAGATACTAGGTTATATTAACAACAGCGGCCTCCAGCCTGCGGACAACGAGAAAATTAATAAATTAGAAGAAACAGTCTCGGCAAAAGAAGTCGAATCTGCATTGTCACTACTCCCTAATGGGAAAGCGGCTGGTTTTGATTCGATACCATTAGAGTTTTATAAATCTTTCAAACAGATTATACTTCTACCTCTCACTAGTGTGATTCAATATGTAGCCATTAATGGTGAGGTGCCGGCATCATGGAATAAGACACAGATTGTGTTTTTCTTAAAAAAGGGCAAACCACCGACTGAGTGTGGCTCATACCGGCCAATTTCCCTCATCAATGCGGACGCGAAGATATTTTCCAAGATCTTGGCAAATCGTTTAGCTCCGCTTATGACGGACTTAGTCTCTGAAAGCCAACACGGATTTATATTAGGGAGGGATACTACTGCCCACGTTAACACGGCTATTAGCTCATTCGACTATGCAGAGCAAAAGAAAATCGATTTTGGCATGATCCTATTAGATGCTGAAAAAGCATTTGATCGTGTCAGATGGGAATTTCTATGGGCTATTCTATTAAGGATAGGTGCTGGTAAGCAGTTCCAGTCCTGTGTAAAAGCTCTATATAGGAACCCACAAGCTAATCTTTGTTATATGGGTTCTAGGTCAGCATCATTTAGGATACTGTGCGGGACTAGGCAAGGTTGCCCGCTGTCTCCATTACTTTTCGCTCTATATATAGAGCCATTTTTACGTATCCTTCAACCTTGTGCATATATTGATCCGTTGGTTTCCGGCACCTCTCAACTTAAGCTTACAGCATATGCTGACGACATAGCGGTTTATGCTACTAATCCAAGTGAGGCTATGAATAAGATTATAGACGAAGCTGAGAAATACGGTAATGTCTCAGGGTACAAGCTGAATGTGAATAAAACTCAAGTACTTACTACTGCAGGGATTCAAAACGTTATGACTGGGGCGTGCACTACCGTAACCTATCTGGGGGTAAAAATAACTTCTAATGTAAAACAGATCATAGACATCAATTATCTACCACTTTTGCAGGCAACTACTAAGTTGTTTAAATTCTGGCACAGGCTTCCTTTGGGATTACTGGGCAGATCTAACTTAATAAAAATGAAAATACTTCCCAAATTCCTATATTTGTTTCGTTCCATCCCGTTGAAAATCCCTAACAATCTGTTCAAAAAACTTGAGGGCATATGTAGTAGCTTTCTATGGGGTTATAAAAAACCCAGAAGAGCAATTGAGCTACTTAAATCTCCGTATGAACAAGGAGGACTGGGTTTCCCGGACTTTAAAATATATTTCTGGTCTTCATTTATTGGTCGTTTCCGCTGCTTGTTGGGCCTGGACCAGTCAAACTCACTATTTAAGCTTATTCTAGGTAATCAGAGGGATATGTTTTTGTATGGAATAGATGATCCAAATTATTTTAAGAGGGTTAAGTTTAAGACTTTGAGGGATATTGTGGCTATATGGAGAGATATGTCTCTTAAGTGTAAGTTACCCAAAATTCATACTAAATTTCCATTGTGGGGGAACCCATTGCTCCCTAAGATCTTTCAGGATCAGGCAGGCAAATCTTGGATTCAATATGGGATTTCATATTTAGGCGAAATTTATAATGAGACAGGAATCATGCCATTTGAAAATTTGCGTATAAGGTACAAGTTACCGGCAAACTTTTTTTTCAAATATTTGCAAATAAGAGACTATTTAACTACAAGTTTTCCTACATTTGAGTTTACTCAGTCAAATGTTTGGGATTGTATATATGGTGCGAAGACCAAGTCTTTAATAGGTATGATGTACATCCATATATCTAGCTTTAAACTGGACGGTAGCGTAAAATTAGCTGAACGCTGGAGTCAAACTCTGGGTATAGTGGTCTCCCCTAGTATGATCAAACAAGCACTAGTTAATGTAAAGGATTCGGTGCACTCTGTTAATTTGCAACTCCAGCAATTACGTATTACTTGTATGCTATATTACACACCGGCTAGAATCGCAAAATGGGATCCAGGCAGCATGATGGGAGATAAAAAATACTGCCCCAAATGCGGATTGTATGCTGCCGACTTGCTACATATGTTTATTTCATGCCCTTCACTGATGGTTTTCTGGCAGAAAATCGAACAGTTACTTCAGCTAAAACTTGGTCTGAATCAACCATTGACTGATCTTGAAATTATGCTGGGGTGCAAAGAAAGCAATTTAGGTTTGGCACGTCTTTTTTCAATCTTAATGGCGGCTGCTAGACTAGCTATTGCTAGGGCTTGGATCTCTCCCACACCTCCTCAGGTTGCGGATTTTTGGTCAATAATTAAAGAAACTTATGGTTTAGAGGCTGCCCTGGCAAATACAAGGGGACTTCGTTCCATGGTCAAATTAGAAACACTCTGGCGACCAATGTCCTTTTGACTATGTATTACATATTCTATATCGAATTTGTCCCTCGGGTTCATATTATTATTTATTATTCTTTATTGTTTGGTGATCATCTCAATTTGTGTTTATATGGTCCTATACGATTACCTGCTTGCTTTATTATTATTGTTGCTTTCCTTCTCCATATCGTTTATTATCGTTATCGTTGATGTATACTTTTATATTTGATCTTGTCTAATTGTATTTTTTTATGCCTACTATGATGATGAAAATAAAAATAATTTAAAAAAAAAAAAAAAAAAGACTGTTAGAATTATTCAGTTCTAAAGAAGACAGTTCAGTTAGCGGAAGGTGGAATTTAAATGGTCATTACATGATGAAGATGGCTTCCTCTTGGTGCCTTGAATTGACATAGCAAGCCAAACACAAGGTAATGGGTGAAATGCTTGCAAAATACTCCTTCCCATCCATTGTTTTTTTCCCCCCCTTCTGCTTCATCTCACATGGTGAGTAAGGTTGCTACTTTTTACCAATAAAAGGGCTGATAAAATGGATCCGGGCTATGTGATAATCCCAAAGAATGAGAGCCCTAGACCTAAAATAAGAAACCCTAGTGAACCCACAAAGAAAATCCATAAAGGAATGTCTAAACTGGACAAGATTCAAATCCAAACTATGAAGGTTTATTTAAGAATTAGAATCCTAAAATAAGGCAGACATAGTCAGTTAAAGTCAAAGTACTCTGTGCATACAAATGTGTCTTAGAAAATGCAATGGAAGCAGAGTCCTAGTCTAGTCAATGGCCAGAACCAAATATGGTCCAGTACAAAGCAAACCATAAAGTCAAGTAGCAAATAGTTATAGATATTGCTCAGTTTAAAGGCAAGCGAGAATCATGGAAAAATTCTAGTACTGATTCAGTAAGAAGACTGACGTGGAGTCTGCCTTCAATGGACGCAAGGGAAAGACCTTGCTCATATCCCAAAAACAGTACTTGTACAGTTTCCGCAGCAATTAACCAGGCCCAAAGCATGGTGTGAGGTGGCACCAACATGGGCTCTACTAATAAAGATGCTTTTATATAAATCAATCAATTTATTAGGAACATTACATAAAACAAGAACACTTTACAAACCCTCCGAAAAAGAATAAACAAGTAGGACTTTTAACCTGCAAACTAGCGAACATGGCATTGCATTACTAAGCATTGTCTGCTTGAAAATACGAATAAAGCACTTTTCTGGCAGCAAATACATCAGCCTTCAACATTGAAACATATGTGTTCCTTCAGCAGCAAGCAGATTTCCTCGGTGAACTCTCATGATCACAGAACCGAAATGTAAAACTGATTAACTCACGAGTAATTGTGCAAAACGCTGTAGGACATTTTTTAAAACATGCTGCACGGACAGAAAAAAGAAAGCAGTTTAAAATGTGCACAGTAGAACCCACGCAAATGGATTTGAGGCCTTGTTCTATCAAGTTTAAAACTTCATTAAGAAAATACAATACATTCACTCTATTTGCGTCCTATCCATGTTAAACACACAACTTTATTTTTCTAATTTCACGTTCTCGGCAGCCATATGCAAATCTGTATTGGTCCTGCTTCAGTAGGAACAGCTTAACCCGAATTGTCAGGCCATGTCCACCCTGATCTAGAAAACACCTATCGAAGACTGATTTCACCCTCACTGGGCCGCCTTAATGAGGTAATGTGACATCAGTCACTCCTTCCTCTCCTCCTACTCTCATTTTGTTCTCACTTCCTTTCTCCCTTCCTACCGCTCTCCTTCACTTAATTGCTTCCTCACTTGATAGAGGCTTAGCTCTATCCATGCATTCCCACCTTCTTACCTTCCTGCGTCCGCTCTAGAGTTTCCTATTACTGAGGTTTGAGGTGACTCTTGGGCAATCATAATGGACTCTGCCTAAAATCAACATCAAATACCGACCTCTGTGCAACCAACCCACTCACCACATAATAATCGGGAGATGGGTGGATACCTTGTGCTTAATACGTTTATTGTGCACTACACAATTGTTTGTGATCATATTGCGAAAGCTAGTCCTCTGGCCCTAGCCTTTTCGCATTCGCAAAAGCTGCCCACTTAAACAGGGTAAGGGTTGAGCTCACGGGTATAAAATGAATACCCTGTTACCATAAACCTTATCCTGAGGAACACTGCAAGGATGTTAGAACTTTCCCTCTGAGATTAATAGAAAAAAGCGCAAGTACTGTTAACTTTAATCACGTTGGCTTATTGTTCCAGACCTTTTCCAAAGAATGAGATCCCCCTACATGAAACATTTAGCAGGGAGCGATATAAGGGGAGTTCCCACAAGTGCTCCTCAAAACCCGATATCTTGCACAGAAGTGAATCCCTTCCGTTAAAGTACATTTAAAATGATAAAAGCAAGAAAAGTACAAGGAGTTGAACCGAAAATACAGTGGGAGATTCAACCTAACGTTGCTATGGTTACCGTGCGCTGGATTGTGCCATCAGGTTTCAATGCCCTTTGTTTTTACTTATTCCCACTGTATAATTTGCCTTTCATGTGGAGGTATACTGAAGTCATGGTAATAATAACAATTTAAAGGATTCCTAACAGCCCTGCAGCTTTATACAGTAAATATTTATTGTCGCTATCCTGCTCAGTGGTACCCGTTTTAGCGAACCTGGCAGGATGAAAGTCTTCACCACGCCCTCCAGGATTGAGACCTGTGACGCCTCAGGCACTCACATGACTGTCACAGATGCCTTAGTCTGCTGCCATTCTGCACGTGTTTTATCAACCGCCGGATATTGCCTAAGACTTCCAGCGTGCTACTCGCCAAGAAAGTGCTTCAACACCCCATTAGGGGTAACAAGTGTCATATAAATGCAAACTTTTTTTTCCTCTTCTATCCCTCCGCTGTCCTTCTCAATCCAAATAACTGACTAATATCCACCACTCAAATTACTTTAATATTTCACTAAACTAATTCAACACTAATCCTTTATGGGTTCCTGAGTAGCGTGCTACTCGCCGAAAAAGCACTTCGACGCCTCGTCAGGGGTAGTAAGCGCTATATAAATGCAATTACAATACAATACATCTATAAACTTGAAACACTAATAACAAGCATTTACAATGCAATGGTCTCGGCATTGATAAAGTTAGAGCTATTGGCATTGCTCATGACATTATTTTTGTTTGTTTATGTTTTTGTTTTTAAAACATTTAAAGAAACGGCATTGTCATGAGCAATGCCAATAGCTCTAACTTTAACAATGCCGAGACCGTTGCATTGTAAATGCTTGTTAATTTCACTTTCACGAGTTTAGTAACTGTAAAAACGATATCCTCCCAAATGCAAAGGGGCGCTTGTAACACCAATAGGAAATGAGGTAACAACCATTTGAATACTTAAAGGGGGGGGTTACAAGTGGTCAGCTGATCATGAACAAGGCATTTGAAATACCAAAGCGCATAGATCGTTGTCTTTGCCTATATCCCTGCAAATGAGGAAGTAAGAAAATCAAAAAAATTGCAAAAGCACTACGGGAGTGCGACCCATTTGTCCTCTTGGCTGGGAGGATTGTGTGTAAATATTGAGCGGCGTGGTTCTGCCGCAGGGGACTGCACCAACAGTGAGCGCTGCATAAAACGGTGAACTGGAAACGCTTTGGAGGATTTAATCAAACCGGGAGCTGTGAACGCTGGCGGATTATTATATCTGGAGGTATCCGAAAACGACCTGTGAAACACACCATTCTGAGGCAAGAACCGAGGTAAGCGTGTGTACTGGTCGAGAGAATTGTATTCAATAAACGCATGAGAGCGGATAGCTAGCTAAGTATCGGGGGAGTGTGCTACTGCAGCAAGAAACCGCAATGATGTTTCAACGAGACCACGCACGGTGTGAAAGCTGACTGGGATGGTTGCGAGCAAAACCTCGGCCGTAGTAAGCAAATTGAAATACTCGAACAGGGTGATCGGAGTAGGCAAAAAACACTGGGTGACCACCGGGAGGGAGGGGCCGTGGAGGGGAGAGCGAGGAGGGGCCCTTGCCCACCAGCCTCCAGGCAGCAGCTGGATAGAAAGAGACGGAAGGGGAAGAGGCTGCGAAAGACGGAGAAAAGTGATCTGATGAGGAGACAGCCAGCGGGTGGAGGGACTGATGGGAAGAGGGAGGGAGCCAGCGTGGAGCCTGTGTACAATATGTGGAGGGAGGGGCGGATGCTACAACGAGGTGAGGCACAACAATGAGACGAGTGGCACCAGACGAGCCGCTTTGACTCCTACTCCAAGACTCTCTGGTACAACATGGTGCCTGCCATGCTGCTGCCGTCCACCTCCCATTGCCGACCACCTAAAGAAATCCATCCCAGCGCCGCCGCCTTTCTCCGAGGCGAAGCGGAAATGCCTCGGAGAAAGGCAGTGGCGGTTTCGGATTCGGGGGCGTGTTCTCCTCTTGCCATTGGCTGGAGGAGATAATCAGAAAAGTTGCAAAAAACACGCCCCCGAATCCGAAAAGGACGGGGCCTGTTCGGAGTGACGGACCTCTTCTCCAATGGCTGGCCAGCATTCAAGAGGCCAGCCAATGGAGAACAGGGTAGAAGAGGGGCGGGTTCAAGCCCCTCTTCTCCAAGTCATTATCTCTCGCGAGCGAGACTGCGCAAGCGTAGCCTTCGCTAGCCGAGACCTAAAAACGAGTTACCCTTCCAGGAACCTTGGCTCCGTTTTCATTTTCCAAACATTGGCGTCCGCTAAATCTTTATTAGAATATCAACCCGTTCGTTGCGCCCGTCCGCCAACAGCTGTGGCGAGCACTACCTTGGTAGTGCTGCGCACGTCCATTGGCTGATGCGTCCCTGCCCACTTAATGGAACGCCCCGCGGCGGTAATTACGGGTTAAGCAAGCTCGGAGATAGGTGCACGTTGAAGCTGATTATGCGGTCACTTATCTGCAGTCTTTTCCATTTAGGATTGTGCCATGGTCTGTTATTTTAGGCTAAGTGTGTAGCGCATTTCCACAATTTGTATGGTCCCAAAGCACTTTCGAACCTAGGCGTCTTTTACGTTTCCGGGGTTCTTGACGAGCAACGTCAGTAGTCTGTTTGGATGCTAGGCGTATTTAGCAATGCTGCAAGATTGTGGTAGATTAACACATTCTTTAGGTGTCTAAATCTGAATATTTTTTTTTTTTTAACAAACTGGCCCCTTTTTTACTGGACATTTGAAACATATATATCTAGTTAATTTGAAATTGCACTAAAGGTTTCAACATTTGCTTAATGTGATGCATTCTATACTCTGTTAGTTCTATTGATGGGGAAGATACGGGACTTTAGAAAAATCTTGTTTGCAGAGGTGCAAAAGTGAGTAATTTCTCTCTCTCAAAAATTACGCAAAATATGGGTTGCCAGCATCTTAAATGCAAACTGCTTATGAGGGCGTACCTTGAATACAAAAGAGACACAATATACAGGCATGCGTGTAATTTAAGCAGAACATGTCTTTGGGGCTGTTAAACGGCCGTGGTCACGTTTTCTGAGTGAACCAATCTGCTGCAGGGTGAAAATCATGCAACATTTCATAATGCGAATTTTTGCAAATGTTATTTTCATCACAGCTTTAAAGAATTATGCAGAGGCCACATTTCTGACTTCTTTATAGTGAGTTGATGGCATATTAAGACTTTGGTTCAGTGCTTTAAATATCTTTCATAATGGATCATTCTGTTCCATTTGTTTTGAATATAAGATAATGATGGTCAATTATTGAATAAGAAAAAAATATATATATTTTTTTCAATCTACAGTTTACAGCAACATGGTAATAAATGCACCAACGTGAGGAGATATCAGTCATTCTTCAAGGCTGCAGATATTGAAACATCTACCTGGTCTTCCAGGCTTGGTGTAACGCACACCCAAGACTCGTCTCCTTCAGGAGCGCACTTAGAACACACACTTTTACACTGTAAATATTTAGTGATACTTAACACAGAGCAAAGGGCAGCACCCCTATTAAAAAAAAAAAAAAAACAGGAGAACCCTGTGTAGAGATTTTAAAAAAAATGTTTTTATTTCATGTTCAACCAGGGGAAAAGACTCCTACAAAAGGGGAAGAAATGTGGCATTCTAAGAATCAGCAGTTGTCTATGAAAAGAGCTTGGCGTCCGAGTTGCATGCTGCTCCTCCCTACACCAGTTGTAACAGAGGAGAGGCTATTTGGAATTGCCAGCATCAAGCTGGTGTGGCCCTCTCCCGCGCTCTGTGGGGGATGGGGAACTAGTCATGACACCAATACCTATGGCTTGTGGGGTGAGGCTAAAGCATTTCATGTGCCCAAAGCTGATCCAGCTGTGGGCACACTTGAAGGAGATGGAGGACATCTGGAGAACTGGTTAGCTCACAGACCATTGGTGCTTGATTTTCAGTGGAGCCCCCGTGGATGTGGCAATTATATTTTACAGCCTTTCAGGGTGTGGGAGATTCCTCAATTAAACTTGTTTGCCACTCATGAGACCATGCACTGCCCATCATTCTGCAGCCTTCAGTAACAGATGCAGGGAGCTTTAGGGGACGCGTTTCAATTGGACTGATTCCTCAGGTTTTGAGAGAGATTTGCCAAGACCAGATCAAAGTAATATTAATATCCCAGGATTGGCTGCCAGGTGTGTGTTTCACAGACCTTTACCTCTCATTATGTCCTTCGCTGCGTCTCCCTCTCAGGGCAGACCTCCTTTCGCAGTCACAGGGGCAGGGTCTACAGTCCCACCTCTAGAGCCTGCACCTTCATGTCTGGAGATTGACCGGGGCAACCTGGGTTCTTTCTCTGTTCCATCTGGTGTGGTGGATGTCATTTTATGGGCCAGAAGATACTCCATCAAGACAGTCTATGCTGGCAGAGGGGCGAAATTTGTGAAATTGTGTTGAGAGAAGTCAGTTGACCATTTGAGGGCCCTTTTGTTGGATTTTTTTAGTTTTGCGCTTTCCCTGGTACAGCAAGGTTGCGCGGTTACAATGGTTAAGGGGTATTTGTCTTCCCTATTGGTATTCCTTTGTTTTCCTAATCAACCTTCCCTTTTTAAGGCCCTTATAGTTTTAAGGTTCATTAAGGGGCTTACTAATAAGTTTCCTCCCACTCAGTTTGTAATGCATTAGTGGGATCTTCTTCTAGTGCTTGCATATCTTGTGTTCCCCTTTTTAACCCCTACACAGTTGCTTATTGAGGCTTCTTACTTTTAAAATAATATTTTTTGTAGCGGTAACCTCTGCTAGAAGGGTGAGTAAGCTGCAGGCCCTTAGTACTAAGCCTCCTTTCATGACCTTTCATGCGGATAAGTTGGTGCTTAGACCCAGAGCTGCTCTACTGCCAAAGTTGGTCACTCCATTCCATTTGGTGCAGTCCGTTATTTTGCCTACTTTTTACCCTCTCCCCATTCACTTCCAACTTTTAAATACCTGTTGTGCAAATGTTTCAAAACATGTCAGCCGTTAGGAAACCACAAATGGACTACTTCTTTGTAATTCTGAAGTGTACTGGATACGGAGTTTTAATATGACCAAAATAATCAAGACACTTTATTTGGTGTTGTTCAAATGAATAACATTTTCTGAAACCACATGCATATTGCTTCCATTTCAATCGAAAATGTTCTGTATGTAAAAGACAGTGCCTCCTTCTGATCTACATTAATGCCTCAACCCCGTATACAGTTTGTCCATAGCACATTTCTGTGCATCAATGAGAATGTGCAGTTTACAGCTCACAGAAATGAAACGGCCCAATCCGTTTACCATTTCCCATATACAGGTAAAATAAGGAGGGCTGATATAAGGCTAGCCAGGGCATTTTATATTAATGCCGACTACGATCTAACCTTTCTGGCCCACAATAATACCATAATACTCAGCAGCGTGTAGCCAATTATAGCTCAATGAGGCTGATTAATAACTCATTTTTACTGCGCAAGTCTCTTACCCTCACACAAGACCTGTCTGCTATAGGTTGTATTGAGCGCTCAGTACTGTACCAACACCTAATCCAGTCACCACCAGCTGAACAGACAAGGAATACCTGAAGCGATCTGATACAAAACTGCCCACTCGGAGGACTGCACTCTAGTCCGGCACTACAGGTCCCAGTTAGCTACAATCTATGCTTGCTGCTTTACCTCTCAGAATGGCACTCAGATATGAGCTACTAGTAACAAAGTCCATCCAAGCAGATCTTCCCGACCACCACTCTCACCAAGCATGCCTGCTCAGGACCATGAACTGTAAACAATATATCAGACTAGACAACCCAGTGCAGTAATCATTCAAATAGATTATGATCATATGAAGTACAACAAAAAGACCTGCACAGTTGCTCAAAGCTGCGCGCATACCAAAAAAATGCACAATTGTCTTAACTTCATATTTTGACTTGCACTTATGTTGGTTGACTATTTACCTACTTATGTACTATTGCATGACCTCCTCTGATGTGTCTGTAAAACGTACCTTTTGTCCTGAATTTTGACCTTTTGACCTGAATTTATGACCCTTTGTCTTGAATTGTTACACTCCCGGTCCTGAATTTGCACCCATGCCAGTTAGTCACCCTACTGATAAACCCCTCCCCCACACTCCTCTAGTGCAGAGCTGAAGACCGCCACGCTCCAAGTCTGGAGCACGAAAATGCCCAAAGGGGAAGCAGGACATCGAAGCCTGTTATAATTTGGGAAACCTACATACAAGTGCACAATGGAAAGAATGCGATAGACAAACCTATTGACCAACCATCACTTAATAAGGCACATTGACGTTACAATAGTGATCAACACTGCCAAGCCCAAACCCCACAAGACCATACTCCAAGGAAGAAGCACTTATCTGGCTGCTGAGCAGCGAAGAACGAGGTAGTGTTTTTTCTTAGGGATGTTCTTGTGTGACGACAGACAGCTGATTAGTGGACATCAAGTTTACGTTTAGATTCTTGGAAGTTGTGGTACTTCGCTTGTTTCATGGTTTCACATGCTGTTTTCTGTGGTTCCTGAGCAAATAAATGGAGAAAGAAAAGCATAATTCCAGCCTCCGGTCCTGACATATAATCCCAGGTATCCACGCATATACAAATGATTTCTGATTACTGTCATGTACCACTAAATTTAAATCGGCAGGAAGTAGACAAATCTTAATGTGGCAATGAAGATTCAGACTCTAGTAATAATGATTCAAGATGCATACAGTTGGCTTATTTGTGTTTTATAACGGGACTTGCACATTGTGGATGCCCTCTAGTGGCTTTCTTGCACTCTAACTCAGCAAGAATCTAAGGATTATCTCACTGACTGAGATGAATACTTCACAGCCCTCTTGGTCTGTTCTTCATGAATTTAGTGCACTTACGTTCCATAGACTAACTTTATATTAACCAAGACTCCAGCCTCTTTGGTCCAATTTTTCACTTGAAAACAAGGGATGTTTTTTTTTCAATTTTGTGAAGTTGCTAAAACAAAAGCAGTTTGACTATGAAATTGACCTTAGATTTCAGGGTTTATTTCTGACCTAGAACAGAAAGGTTTTCAACCTGTTCTTATTGCTAAAAGGCAGCACGATACCCACTTTCCTCTGCTCCAGGTGCATACAACGTGCCTGTGTCCTAGATACAAATGCTTCCTCAGTTAATGTGCAGACAAATAGCTAATGCTGGCAAAAATGTAGAAATTATCTACTGACCTCGATTATTCAGTTTAAAAAAACTCATATTTCGTAGTCCTTTCACAAAATCGTTTTTTGAATATGCTTCATAGTGTTTTTCCATTACCACGTACCCATCTTGAATTGTTTATTTTTGTACTGAATGACTACTTTGCAACATAATGAATTCTATTCATACAGTGCATTGCAGTTGTAGTACTTCATGTAGTAAGTGCTGCTTCAAATGGCGAATGTGAAAAAGCATACTGGAAAAAGCACAAATAAAAAGTTTCAGAGATGACACTAACTCAGTTCATTTAGGGACTTATGTCTCAAGGTGCATGGTTATATTGCTAATCAAGTACAACGTTGAGTAATCTTGTGCTGCCTCGGTTTAGTTTGCGGATGTTGGTTTCTTTATGCTCAGAAATTTAGGAACTTAAAAAACAAATTAATAGATCGAATGCTTGAATTAATCTCTGCCACAGGCAGTCACTTGGGCGGCATCCCAATCTATTTTTTTTTCGCCCACCTTAGCCACCTCAGTTTGGTCCTAGCCATATGCATTTATCCTTGACCCTGTTACTCTTGGGGACAGACAAGCCCAAACTTTCAGGCCAGGTCCTCCCTGAACTAGAATACAAGCAACCCAGGACTAGTTTCGTCCTTAATATGGGCTCATCAGCCAGGTATAGCTTGATTCCAGTGGCAAAGTGAGCACTGGATCCATGTCTGGGCATGCCCGTGCATCAGAAAACAAAGTGATGGATGGAATTAATCTTCATCACTGTTGCAGAAATTTAGGAGATGAAAATATATAAATTTGTTGTTTAAAAAAACTTTGTTTTTAGGTCTCGCCTGAGCCAGTGCATGCGCTGCACTGGCGAGACATTTAGTGAGTGGGCTTTCAAAAGTCCGACTGGGTGGCATAGAGCGTGCGGTTACGCGCACAGTGACTAGCAGAGGCGCCATCTGACTTTCCTCTCTGGTCATGGTGCGCGCACACCACTCGCCAGCCTGCTTTCACCTTTCCGTCGCGCCCGCGCACACCACTCGCGTCCCTACCTGATGTGTCTTCTGTTTCTGGTGCATTTTGTGTGTTTTCTCCCTGCCATGTTCAGCTTTTACTGATGCGTTATATTCTTTTTTGCTCTGTTCTGCTCTCTACCCTGTCTGCTTCTCTGTTTCCCCTCTGTATAGTGTCCTGTTTTGTTCTTCATGAGAGAGCCGAATGCATTTCACAATCCAGCTTTGTGTGCATTTCACACCCTCGCTTAACGAACTGCCGCGCGGACTGCGCTCTGGGCTCGCTGATCTACATTCCCCCGCCTCGAGCTGAACATTTAATATGTTCCACTTATCCATCAATAATAAATTGTTTCTCTTTCCCCGGTTTTCCCAATAAGGGCTTTATTCCACACTGTGCGTGCCAATATAAGATTTACCTCCGCCAGTGTTTAACAAAACGAGGTTCATCTCACCCAATATGTAACTGCACGAGGTTTATTTACACGAGTGATTAACAACTATGGGAGGCTTCATTGTTTTCATTAATTGGACATGTGTATACTATATTCATTTTGGCCCATCACATAGCGTGCACCACAAACTGAATTGTTTCTGAGCCCTTTAAAAACAAGCGTCCCTGTTGCTGATCTCTACAGGAAAAAGGGCTTACTCATTCTGCGCTGGTTTAAATTGATATTCTGACTTACAGATTACACGCTGATCTTCATAAATAATAAATGATCTCCCTGCTGATTTTCTATC
Organism: Triturus cristatus; assembly: GCF_964204655.1. Lineage (NCBI taxonomy): Eukaryota > Metazoa > Chordata > Amphibia > Caudata > Salamandridae > Triturus > Triturus cristatus. Next base: position 966,524,617 of record NC_140593.1, on the reverse strand, counting down.
TTCCAAAAAACTCTCTGTATTAAGCATTCATTATCATGGGACTAACTGCCCCCCCTCCCTCCATCCCCTCCTTCCCCCCCAGTTGAGTACGACCCTAAATTGTTCTGATTATGTCCCACCCCAGACATTCAGCTCTGGCATCCAGCTAGGATCCGAATGGCAACAACCCTGCGTGACCTTTTGCCACAAGTTCAACAGAATATTGAAGATATTTTATCTGTGTTTTGTCATACAGTGACATGTCTTGGAAGCAAATCAAGGGGTTAACTTAATTTCTCTGGTGCCTTCTGCCAAAATGCTGTATTTTGGCACACTACCAGTAAGATACAACTCCTCTGGTTTCCCTGCCCCCAAAATAGAATCTGGAGGAAAAGGACAAGCTACGGCTGTTGAATACATTTAATTAGAAAAAATGCCGCCCTCTTCTGTTTTCACGGCTCATAAAAACTTCTTCCACGAAGGTGGGGGGGGAGGCGGTACCCTTCTAGGGTGCAGGAGGCTAATTTCTAATGGGGGTGTCACAGCCTGGTCCTGTTCCCAGCTGTGCTTCCCGCGGCTCTCGCAGACAGGTTACATTGACAGCTATCACTGGTTCTACTTCCAACAGTGTGTTCGCAAATGTTTTGCATACTATCGTTTTCTTATGTGCAGTTTTATTGTCCCGATCAGTGCTAGGATTTTTGTTGCCCTATACAAATTAACATTGTGACTGCGAACACTCCATTTGATTTCACAAATCACATAAATCCAAGTCATGCAATTATTGATTATCTTAAAATATAAACACAATCATTCTTTCAACTGCATTAAAATTCACCTTAAAAAAACCCGATTTTTAATCAACAGTGAAACATTATAATCCACTCTCGAAACTTAACCCACAACTGAAATCTTCATCTAAGAATATTATTGATAGCATCTTGTTTTATGTAGGGCTTCACCCCCGCTCTGTCATTTCGAAATGTCCTAAATGTGACATGTCATAAATGTGACATGTCACAAATGGTTACTATTAGCTAACCTAATGGTACTCGGTTATAAAACTGTAATGCTGGGTGACTGCGTGGAACTTGCCGAGATTCGAAATTGTGACCACATCAATGTCACAACAAACGTTTTAACACAGAGGCAGGATTCCCAGATATTTAATTTAATGTTTTTTGTAAGGTGATGCACACCACATAAAGGGGGCTTCAGATAGCCAATGGGGAGGGGATAGCAAGATTGAAGCATTGCAAGCAGATCTAAAGCTCTTTGCCTGAAAGTAAACTATAAAAATAGCCCGTAATTCTGCTGCCTTAGGAATAATTTGATGATGATGATCCCAAGCCACACATTGCTTTCTTGCGATTTTAAATTAATTGGAAAAGCCGTAAAATAAGTCCAGGAGAGGTTGAGTCAGGCTTAGGCATATGTTCGAAAAAGGGTAGAAGGTGGTAGTGACCATGAAGTTAGGTGGTGTGTTTAGTGTCTAGTTCATGTTTGACTGACCAAAGGTCCTCCTCTATTTTATCGCACTGTATACTTCAATGCGTTATCCATTAAACATATGATTTGTCCCAAACTGAGATAGCCGCCATTGTTCTTGGAGCCATGAAAGAAAGGTAAGACTACATCCCCATTTCTTAGTCTTACTCTCGCTGGTGGTCAGTTCGTTCGTCGGGTGGGGCACTCTGTTGGTGAGTTTGTCATGGAGCCCTCTCCTGTGTGTCACTTGTGGCCGGGGTTGCACTGGAGCTTGAAATGCTGATGGAGCTGAGACCATCTTTGTAGATACGCTGCTCTTGAGTTGGGGTAGAGTTGTGCATTTTTTAAGGGTTGCTTTTGTTTGACTTTCGGGCTCTTACAACACTGGAAAAAACAGTAGTATCTAATGTCAACTGTTCAGAGGGACCTAGATTAGCAGTTTACTGTGCAGAATAGCAACCCCCCTCACCCTCTTAAGTGTTATAGGTGACACAAGCACACATTGTGAAAGGATATAATCAAATGTATGTGAACAAAAGAGGAGAACATAGCCATGCGCATCGTAAATGGGGAGGGCTTCATTGATTCATTCGGAAGCTGGAAAAGAAGATGCAGATTCATTTAATTTAATTCATGTTTTAATGAGTTGTTAATTGAAAAGTGAGCACTCAGAAATAGGCATCCTTGTACCTTATAAGTGTTTAGCCATGCAACGCTTGATGTTGTTGCACCAAGGATATTGTGCTGCATAATTAATTACTTATAAGGTCCCAAAAGCGAGACCTATTGGCTATGCCAAGGCTTGTTTAAATACCTACTTTAACCAAATTAGTATTGAGTTAGTTACTTTACAGTGTTGTGATTTTTCAGCTGCAAGAGTAAAATGGTTTTATTATTCTGCTTCTCAGCTCTAGCGATTAATGATCATAAACATAATCATTAATGATCATAAACATAATCAATGTTTTTTTTTCTTTCCACAGGCTCAGTACTGGACATTATTAAACATATTGTTGGGAAGGGCGAACACAAGAATGGAGTTCTAGATGAACATAGTATTGCCACGATGATGAAAGAGGTGTTGGAAGGCTTGGATTACTTGCACAAAAACGGGCAAATCCACAGGTATGACGTTATCGCTACACGGATACTGGTGCAGTGAGGTCATTGTTATCTACCCATGTTGTAACATTTTCAGATTGTTTGATATTTTTACATTTGTGATGACAGGAGGTCTTGCACACATCCGTTTTTGAGAGGATAGGATATATCGTTGCTAAAGCTACGCACTGCTCTTGCCAAAGTGATTTTAAACTGTTGGTGGAAAATCCACTAGTTTTAGAATGTAACCTGTAGAACTGTAGGAATGTAATACTCTTCTTGTATGTCAACATTTTGAGTGAAAGTTTAGAATAATACCTATCCAGGCGAGTCGTATTTACTGAAACTACATATTCAATCCCTAAATATTCAATTTTAAAGCAGGATTTTGCTTGCTTCCATGAGGGACTCGCCCTAGTCAGTCTGTTTTTCATCCACAGTTCTCTGACGATTGTCCTCTCTTCTAGATGCGGCCGAAATTTAATACACGCTGGTTTATTGTCTGGGGTTTTGCATTACAATTGTTAGGGGGAATACCTGAGATTTAGAGATTACGCCACCTGGCATGATTGAGATTTTGCTTGGGTAATTATTCCATTGTGGAGGCTCGGGAAGAACACCAACTAAATGCGAGCAGATGTTCGCGTTGTGTGCGATTGTGTGCTATTTTAGCTCGAAATGCATTCTTGAGAAAAAAATGAACTAGAGAGATTTAGCCCAAAAAAATAGTACGAAATAGCAGAATCGGGCATTTTGCATAACAATGCATAATCTCGCATTTAATGTAATTCTCTTTGTCAAAATGACCCGTATTTCTCCCAGGATTAGTTTCAGCACAGACCAGGGTGGAGAGAGGTACATGTGTCAAGAGATTAGAGGAAGAAAAGGACCTGGGAGAGTTAAAAATGTGTACTTGTTTAATGACTATAAAAGCAATTGAATAGTGGACCCAACGTTCAGTTGATGACTATGTTCACTTTTGGTAACCGTACCCACTGCGGTGTCGAGATCTTTGCGGAACGAATAAAGGGCACCTATGTAGTACCTCTCTGCAAGCTAAATATTCTGCAAACAAAAATCTTTATTTAGCGGAAGGTGGGCATTACACAGGATTTATTTTCCATGAAAAGTAAAAAAAAAACAAATTCTGCAAAAGGCGTGTTTTTTTTATGTGTATGTCTCCAGTGTCAGCAATTTCCTTAACATGTTTCATTAGACAGTAAAACGTTTTCCATCATAGTGGCCAAGTGACCCTAGAGTACAGGCCTGATAACACCAGGAGATATTTTAAGATCTTTGCAAAATTTTAATTACACACTAGTACACCGTTTTATTTTTGTCCTGCTTGTGGTCCTATAGTTTAGTACTAAAGAGTGTAGACCACAGATGTCTCTTTTGTTACCCGCTCCTTACCCAGAACACAGTGATTGTTTTATTCCTTATTGAAACGTTTTTGTTCTAGATAAAATAGGTGGAAAATCCATTATTCGGGTTATAAAGGAAACAAAAAAAGTAATTTTGAAAGAATAACTGCATTCATATTTTGCTTCTGTATCTTGAAACTGGATCTGCTTTTCCTTCGATAAGTCCAATCAGTGCAAGTCTTGTTCTGCTAAATGAACGGCGCGTGGCTTATCCGTGCAGACTTGGCATACTGTTATTATTCCATGCAGATTGATGCTGCCCTACACCAATAGGATTTGATAAATGCCCTAGACAGGGCAAAGGGAAGTGCTAAGGTGCCAAAGCTATGAGGGTTACCAATGCAGCCCGCTGTAACCATGCTGTTCCAGATTTTTTTATTGTGTTTTTTAAAAGATGCTCTTAATCCTGACTCTCAGCATCCAGTGCTCTTCCAGAGCACCTTAATACTGAACTGCAACAATTTGGCTGTGGTCTACATTTTTTTGCCCGTAGCTTAGAAGCCAGAAAATTGCAAGTGTCAGTCCAAATTACCAAGAGCTAACAATTTTAGATGAGTGGAAAGAACTGCACATATACAAGTAAAATAATGTTATGTCACAAATTAGAAAGGTCTTGTTACTTTTTAGGCATTCATTCGCAATTGTCTTGTTTGAATGTTGAGGACTAACGTGCTGACTAAGCAGCTCACCCAGCACCACCTTACACGCCCTACATCATGCTACTGATGGCCTTTCACTGCCCATCCTTGCTGTTGCTGACTCCCATCTATTCTTGCTCCCAGCTCCCCATTTTTTGTTCCCCATTCTTGTAATCGTGCCCAAATTGAATATTTCTCCTATTCCTCTGCACCGTGATTGCCTGCCCGCTCCCTCGTGCCACAAATCAACAATCACTCCCCATCCTCTGACCCTCATACCGCAGCCTACTTCTCTTGGAGCCTGCAGTCATCTTGCCAGCAGCCGCGTCTCTTACAGCCCACGACCAATTCTCTCGATTGTTTGAACTCCTTCACATCCCTCATTCCACCTAACTCCTACCATCGTAGTCTACAATTTTCTGGTTTATCCCCATTTCCAAATGAAATCTTTCTTTTCGACTTTTTGTGGTTGCCTTACTTTTGTTTTATTTACATAGCCTTTTAAGTTATTTATTTTCTACAGAACAATAGTGCTTCTGCTGGAATCTCTGCTGCGCTTAACAAATAAACTCAAAGAAATACCGATATTGTGTGGGGTGCATTTGGTAGTGTGCTTGATGGTGAGTTTATTTAGACAATACTTTACACATCAACGGAGCAGTGGGAGTTGCGCTTGGACTAAGGTTGATACAGGGCAGACGGTTAGTCAGGTTGAGGGTAAGTGGATTTAAGAGTGATTTGAGGGTGATAGAGATGCAGTTTGAGCACATGCTTGAATTTAATTTGGAGTGTTTGGGGAGCTCTCAGTTCGACTGGGAGTGAATTCCAGCTGAAGGGGCAAAGTAGGTGAAAAATACCTGTATATAATATATGGTGTCGTGGGTGTGGTTGCAAGGCTGTGGTTGACAAAGCACTTGTCAAATGTGGGTATGGTTGTATTGGGTAAAGTATTAGGATCACTCTATGAGCGAGGGGCTGTTGACAGCCTACCAAACTGCTGTCAGAAGTTGGATCAGAGCTCAGTTTCTGACAGAACCAGCTGACTAGATCTTGATGAGAGGATCGGTTGGTTCCTTGGGAAGTTTAAAAAGGATTTGGGTAGAAAATGTAATCTTATCAAATCGGAAAAGAGCAGCGTGGTAGTCCAACTTACAGTAGTAGATGTTATTAATAACGTGGAAGTTGACCAATGCTCTCGCTACATAGAAGTGAAAGGATGGGCAGATGTGCGGAATATTCAATCACTTGGAAGGCATGATTGATGTGAATGACTCCAACTGCATTCAGAAGTGCGTGCTAAGTTTTCTGGTGAAGAGGGTGCAGTCATGGGGCAAGACATTGGATGCTAAGTCAGTGAGAAATTAGTTGATTTCAGGTAGTTTAAGATAAGCTAGCAGAGAGGAGCTAAGTGCCATTCAGTGATGGATAGCAGTAAGATTGGAGGCGAGGGGTGAATGTCAAAAATAAAATAAAAAGATTAGTGTATTGTCTACAAATTCACAATGGGAGATGTGATATCTCGTCATATCACCAAAGAAGGTGGCCAAGTGAAGAGAATATAAAGGGACCCACCACTGAGCCTTTGGGTATACCATTGAATTGTGGTGTGACTTCAGAAAGGGAAAAGTAGAAGTGACTGAAAATTAGCAGGTAGAGAGGTAGAATGAAAACAAGTGTTTATGCACGTCCCAATTCACTGCTTCAGAGCACTACCAGAAGTATGCATGTGTCACGGTCAGATTCAGATACTTTTCTTTTGTAATTTTAAATTGTATGTACATAGTGCTTACTACCTCTGACAAGGCCTTAAAATGCTTACTGGTAAGTAGCACGCTTCTCCGGAACACAAGCTGAATTGGTGATAGATTAGTAGAGGGAAAATATACATTGTTACTGGGAGTAGTGGACTTGTTTGTCTGTTAGTTTGGTGAATAAGATAAAGGAGGGAAGAGTTTGGAAAGGGCTATTTGGGACTCCACAGCAGTATGAGAGTTTTTGGATGAGTCAGAGTGTGGCGGTACAGGGATAGTTTGATGGAGGTTTAGGATGAGTCATATTGTAAGGGTTTGCGAAGTTATAAAGTCCCACCACAGCAATATATACATATATAAAAAGTATGCATACTTAGCGATGTTAACATGATACCCAAAATAGTTAAAGGACTGTTGTGGCAAATGTTGGGCTGACTTATCCAAAACCAGCATCAGAACATTGGAAAGTTATCATGGCATAGCCAGGAAATGTAATTTAATTCAAAGGACAAATGTGTGTGTGTGTTTAAGATATTTATACAGGGGTTTAGGGCATTGGGAGTGCAGTAACGTCGAAAAAGGAGCTGGGTTTCACTACAATTATAGGGAAACAAATGAAATGGGTGTGTTTACACCCCCTGAATACAAAAAGAGTGATGATAAAAAAAAGAAAGGGGGAGTTGAGGAGATGATCTACCCCAAAGTAAAAATAAGGACAGTGATAATTAATTATGAAGTTACCCATGAAATTGTGATGTAAAGATACTACCAGCACAGTGACTCCCGATGCGCTGCTTGTCACTGCTATCACCGCCAGCTTAAGGGGACTCCAAGTCCCAGGGTGCCCTTCTCCCAGGAGGGAGGAGTCTGCTGCCACCGTCTCGCTCAAAAGCGCCAAAGAAACTCAGCAGCGCGGGACGCGCCCGGGCAGGCCCGTCATTGCCCGTCATCACCAGGAAGAGGCCAACCCTCTAACATCTGCCGCAGAACAGGATTGATCTGAACGAACTCCAAGGTACTGTCTCATGTGTGCTAGGGACGCGAAGGCAGCAGTTAAGGGGGTTTAACACCCAGTGCAGCAATGTATATATAGGACAAAGTGTAGCTAGCAGTCACATAAGTACGATCTAAGTTTTATATGGACTGCGGTGGGTACTGTTACCCCGGAAGAACCTATTTAATGGACATTGGTGTTGCTAGTTGCTTTTGTGTAGCATCCTTTACCATAGTCCATGTGTGTGTATTTGACTGTAGCAGCATGGGCAAAAGGAAGGCAGTGGAAGTATCAGGAGGTGGAGCAACTGGGAAGGTCCAGAAGCCAAAAAAATCGGACAAACTCCCCAATCATGTCACAAATAATTGTGTTATGAACCGCATAGATGCCATTATTAGTGATTGTGAGGAGATATTAACCACTCCTCTGGGTATTGGATGTGGGACCCTTGCTGCTAGTCCAACAAATCGGCCACTGTCCCCCCAAGCCTGCTAAATTAATTCCAGCTATGTTCAAAAAAGGAATACAGAAAGTGTCCTTTCCTTCGAACTAGGGTATCGCACCGTCTAGCGAGCAGACTGCACGCCCTGCCCGTGCGCTAACGCACAACAGTTTGTGAGTTGGAGTGCAGTAATAGATTTGCGCCTTTGATGGGCGTACCTGAGGACAACCTGCCCCCACGACCAATTAATTCCACAGATCATATAGGGACTGCTGGGTCCACAAAAGCCTCAACTCCCGTAAAAATATGCAGTTGTCTTTGTTCAGGCCAGCCCACTGAGAACCGTAGGAACCCAGACAAATCTGCTTATCGAGCTTATTACTACCCTTAAGTCGTTAGTCGGCAAATTGATAGACACCCTTAACATGCCAACATACGATAAAGCCTTAGATTCCAGCAGACCGCCATGTCCAGGTGTCCAAACGATAGTGTCACCAACACGACTAACACCGGCAGAAATAGCAATGTACATGCCGTCCCTTCAGCAGGCTTCCAACCAATCACTAATGGAAGGCATCAGTGAAATAATAGTAGACCGTACCTAGAAACTAATTCAAACAACGTCAATCAGAATAGTCCTTGGCAGCAGCAAAAGGGGATTGGCCATTTGGCAAATTCACTCTCCAATCCATCGAGAAATCTAGGCCCATCCACACATAAGGACCACGGTTTTATAAATTCTTCTTCGGTCGGTCCCTCAAAGGCACAAATCTTTCTGACTAACATCCTCAGAATTCCGTCCAATTCTTTTTGAAAAGATGAACAATCTTTGATCAATAAGAGCATCCATTGGCTACGTCACTTGAGGAAGTGTAGGTCTGTAATAAAAGAAGACCTACTGTCAGCAAAAAGATGTGACTCATGGCCTTAACACTGATTATGTATGCCTGAAGTTGAACTCTGTGGATCTTGCAGATAATTTGGTATCATTCGACCTAAGAACCTCCCACTTGACCTCATCTAACATTAGGATTAAATATAATCCTCCCGCACTAACCAACAGTAATAATCACTGCAATATATCTCTAAGATGCAAAGAGGGTTCATCTCTAGATTACATAGATTGCTGCTTAATGCCAGTTCTTCCCCAATTGCCGTATGCAGATGCGGTAGTATTGGGGAGGGAACTCACTAACATGCCTAATGACCTGGCAATCATGAAGATATCAACACAATAAGTTCCGAACTGTCCAACCCTATATTGGCACTTGCCTCCTGGAACATAGCAGGTCTCCAAACAAAGACCGCGTCAGCCGAATGGTCTATGTTTATAGAGGGTCAAGATGTATGGGCTTTTCAGGAAACCTGGCCGTAGAGTGCCATTTTTCGCCCAGGGTACCTGAATTTTACCAAACCTGCTATTGCTGGTCAAAAAGGGAGGCCCTCTGGTGGGCTTACCCTATGGGTACGGCAACAATCTGGTTTTAGGGTTGAAGAGTTATCAACAGACAACCCCGAAATCCTTGCTATTATTTTACGGTTTAAACAAGGTCGAAATGCACTTCTGGAAGCCTTCATAGAGAAATACAGGGGCAGATATAACCTGGTCATAGCAGGTGATTTTAATTGTACATTTGAATTTCTCTACCACGAATATGGTGGCCTTGGTAGCGAAGAGTACTCCCAATGGGGTAATCCATCTCTTTCTTTACACTAGATAAAAAAAAATGGACAGAGGCAGCACTCCAATTAAAGAGTCTGTGTATGGAGAGGGGCGTTAGAGCTGTACATGGGAGGAAAACATCGGATGGCAAGGGTTCGCATACCTATAGCAATGGCATAAGAAGCAGCAGAATTGACTATTTTCTTATTAACTTGGAGTTGTGGTCTTGCCTCGTCAACATGTTAGTTCAAGAGAGAAGCGAGAGTGACCACAATCCACTCCTGCTAACCCTGCAGACGCAGGGGTTAGCCACACAGCCACAGTCAATTGAGAGGGTGACCAGAGACATAATCCCAACAAATGATATGCGAAGGGTGAAGTGGGTGATGCCAATTGAAAAAGAGAACATCCTAGAGCAGATGAAGGCAGAGGTGGAAAATACCCTAACAACTATTTCTATCTCAGATACCAAGGAACATAAAAATGGTGTTATTTTACAGGCTCACGAAGAATTGTTTAATAAGCTTAAATGCTTTTTTATTAAGACTTATAAATTTAGTTGCCGAGATAATTTAGCTAACTGGTACAATAATGACTGTAGAGCAGCCTATAAAACTGTCACAAGCCATAAGAACTAAATCAATGGAGGAGATCAAACTGACTCTGAAAATGTACAAAAACACTCAACACATAGCTAAAAAGGAGTCAGACTAAAAACGATAGAACGATCTTCTGCACACGAGTAGTGAAAAACATGCAGAAATTTTGGAATACAGTAAAATGGGGTAGTGGTGAACCCAGCCAAGCACTAGATAATTACGTAGCACCAGACCAGTGGGTTTCGTATTTTGACGCTCAATTTGCTGCCAAACCTGACAGTTCAAACCACCGACCCATTTTCAAATCCGATACCATTATGATCTTTGGGATTGGGGAGGTCGAAATCGCCCTGGATGCGATTCCAAAGGGCAGAGCTCCTGGCTCCAACTGCATCCCGGCCCACCTATTTAAGCACGATAGAGCCAACTGGCTTAATTATATCCACATACTTGTTAATGCAATAGCCAGCGGGGCTCCCATCCCAGATTTGTGGCGCGGTGCGGAAATAATACCAATTTACAAAAAGGGGATCGCACATGCCCAAGTAATTACAGGCCCATAAGCCTAATAGATGCGATCCAAAAAATCATGGCCAGGCTTTTGTTGAGTAGAATCCAAACATGGATATGCAAACATTATATTTTATTATCATTACAGGCTGGATTTCGTTCGCATGTCAGTACCATTGACCATGTTTTTAGATTCATGCTGTTCTATTGGCACACTGTAATTATTGCTGGGGGTACCCTGTTTGCAGCGTTTATAGATCTCAAATCTGCATTTGATTTGGTCCCCTGCAACAAGCTATGGGAAGCACTGAAAATCCGGGATGCCACTAGAACTCCTTGCCCTAATTGTCAAATTGCATGAGTCAAATTATGCCCAGGTTAGCTGGCGCCCTAAGGGAGTGATCATGGAAAGATTTCCGGTAACAAAAGGGGTCCGTCAAGGGTGCGTTCTGGCCCCTACTCTTTTTACATTGTTTATTAATAGGGTAGTTAATTATTTTTCAACACACCCCACTGATGCACCTTCACTCACTGGCATGAATGTACCCCTTTTTATGTTCGCTGATGATACCCTTATTTTATCTAAAACACAGGCTTGCAACAAGCTCTAGATAGATTTAAGGTTTTTTTTTGCGGTGATCATTAGCTCGTAGTTAATGTAGATAAAACAAAAATTTATGGTTTAACATAAACACGAAGCGCAGAAAGGGAGAGTATACATGAATAATGTCCAACTGGAAAATACCGACATTTTTACGTATTTGGGGGTAACCTTGGGAAAGAAGTTAAACTGGAAACCCCAGATTGATCTATTGGCCCTAAGGCATGCTCAACGTGCAGGTGTCCTACTAAAAGAGCATCGGCTTTCGCAAACAAAGGCGGTTGGCCCTGCATTAACGATTTATAATGCCAAGGTTAGGGCTTCGATCCTATACGGCGCCGAGCTTTGGGGTTTTGAAAATATTACATCTTTAACTATAGCCCAGAATAAGTTCATGAGAGCTTTAACAGGAATCCCACAATAGACTCCCCTTAAACCCCTATATTTAGACTTGAGTTGTTGTGAAATAAAGGAGTTAGCTTGGTTTAGGCCCATAGCATATTGGAGAAGGCTCTGGACCACTCCGGAGCGGTTACCCTATGCTAATGCATTAAAGCATGTAAGAGAAGCCGACCCAATATGTAAAATCTTATTGTTAAATAAAGTTAGGGGAACATTGGTGGACATGGGTTTCAGTCATTTGTGGGAGGATCCAGCCAGCACGTTTCCATCGAAAAAAGTTTACAAGGAAGCATACAGGAATATGGCCAAAAAAAGTTTTTGTCATCCATCCAGAATACCTCCCTTACTGGTACATTCCTGGACCACAAGTATGATACCCAGTTTGAGGCCTACTGGAACTTTATATCTAAACCATGCCACAGAAAATTGTATCACCAGTTTAGGGCTGGCTCACTTCCGATTAAAACCATTCTCTTTAAAATGGCAAAACACAACGGACATGAAATGTCCCTCATGTCAAATTATGGATGAGTCAATCCCCTATATATTCACATGTCCAGCATACAAATGCCCCAGAGACAAATGGCTGAAGCAGATCTGTCTTAACCTGGGCACTAGATCAAGTAAACTTGCACTTCGTATTTTGAAGACTAATACGCATGAACATATAGCAATAGCTACAGCCACGTTTTTGAGCTGGTCGTGGGGTATTCGAACAAATAATTTGAAGAAACAAGGTGCAACGAGTGGCCACCCCAAACTTTCTAAATATTTAAGTATATAATACACACCAAATATTGGGTATCTGTTGACTTGTAATAGGATTGCGTTCCATTCTTATCTAAACCTGAAAATGAGACTATGGAATGGTGTACTATTTAGGCCGATCAAAATTTGCTACTGAAAAACAAGACTGTAATATATAACCAAAACGTAATTTTTTTTAAAATCCATTTAATGTTTGTTTTTTAACATTTTTATTAAATGTTTAAAAGAATTTTTTCGTATTCTTTGTTATGATATAATATGTACTTGTGAAGGTTTGTATTGTACCGTCTTGTTGTGTCTTTAATGATTTAAAAAAAATCGAAATAAAGACTGATTTGATTTGACTCCCGATGCAGTGGCCACACTGTAATGAGTTCTGATGTAATTACCTGCGAAATAATGACTGACAACCTCTTAAACATCTGTCACTTTAGCAATCCGCCACTGAGCCAATCATCCAAAGTTCCTCTCCTCGATGAAAAACTGTATTAATTGCGCTGTTTTACACCATATATTTACATTTTCCTCTAATTACCGAAGAACCAGTGAACCATCTGAATGTTGGAGCAGGAGACATCGGACAAAGAACCTGAATATGATGAAATGTTGCCATCTGTTGCCTTCCAAAAGCTTCCACACATACTATCTGTTTCTTACCTGTGACCCAGGCACTCTTACTATCCATTAAGGCTGGCACAGCACGTATATCTTACGGCTCGTTCTTCATTCATTGTGGGTATAGCAAACCCCATCAGTTTGTTGCATTTTGACTGGCTTCCTGCTGACAGACCTCCCCCTCCTCAGCACCACCCAGCACCGTGTGTGTGCTCGTGCATTTTCTCGCTCGCTCTCTCTGCTCTTAAATATCTTAAATACTTCTGCCGGCAGCAAATGTCCTTTGCTGAAAGGGGTTTGGTGTTATCCTGGGAATTCTCAGAGAGTCAGAGTACAGAAGGCGTTGGTAGGTCTTTAATTACCATAATTTCTGCAAGTGATTTTACAGTAGGAATACTTTCGAAAACCAATGCTAAATACACTGTAGCTCTGGGAGATATGGAGGGACGAGAAGAGGGTAATTTTTCCACCATAATAAACGCTGCTGCAATCCTCTTTTTGTAGCCTGCTTACCTCTGTCCCCCCCCCCCCCCCAAAACTCCAGACAAAATAACCAACAATAACACTACAGACAGCAACACCAGAACTGCCCAAAACTGCACTAATCAACAGGCCCTAATTGAGTCAGCCATCAGTAACCAGAACCGAGTCTGATGCACCAAGGAAGGCTTGCATAAAGGCCTGCGCTGCCTCCACCTCTGCGAAAACCTTTTTCTACTGATATTCCCCCTTAAGCTTAGTGAGATAGCTCAGTCACGCTTATTAAATGTTTAAATGTTCTATGGCCAACAGGGCTTTCTTTCTAGTCACCCTTCTTGCTCTTCTGCCTGGGAACATGAAACACACTTTTGTCACCCCAAAATGCCCTATTCAATTTGATTGCCTCTTGTCCCCATCGATTTAAAAGCACCAACACATAACCACCCAGTGGGTGTAGTACAAGCTCAAGAAGGAATGTAGACGGAACTTGCAGAACTCCGGTTAGTGCCTCTCCACAGGCTAACGGTTCAACCTTAGCATCCAGCTACATGTAGGTTTCAACAGCCCACTGTTAGTGCCATCATTTTCTCCAACGTCGAAGCTGTGCTACCCTATTAACTTTGTATAGCTCTGATCCTCACTTTTGTGGGCCTCAAATTTATTTCCTATCAAGTTTAGTTTTATTTTCTCTGACAGTCTCTCCAGCTTTGCCTCCGTGGCCTTCACCTGCAGTGCTGGTGCTGCCATTCTCCTTGAAGAGCATGCATATGCTTGAAGAGGGCTTTCTATAACCTCTGCAACCTCTTTTGTCCAGGGTTTCATGATCAGCTGTTTCTTTGTGCTAAAAGACTTAAATAATTCCTCTATAGGGTCTCTTTCTCCCCAGCCATCGGAAGGGCAGGTTCCAGTAGAGATTACTGGCACATTTTCTGGTTCAAGGTAGTCCTATTATTCCCTGAACATTTGATTCTGTTCTGGCAGCCACGGTGCACATGTGCCCCAGGGGGCCTCTCAAAGGGGAAGGGGGGGGGGGGCGGGGTGGAGGAGCATTAATCCACTTGGCATATTTACCAACTCCAGCTACCACCACGCGTGTCACAGGGCAGTGCATGACTAGCTGCTACGATGTCTCCATCCAGGCTCTTCCCACCATCAGCTACACCTTCCAGCTCCTATAGAATAATTACCTGCATTATCTGATCCACTTTGGGACATCAGTAATAATTACTAGTGTCTTTGGTGGTGCAACAAGAAATGCTCACTAAATTCTAAGGCGGGCCCAAAACCAGGAATGCCACCACCAGCCTCTGCAGTGCAATTTCTCCCATGTCCTTGGGTATGGTGGACGCAGGGTACGCTATTGACCTCATTGATCGTAGCAGATCTGCTAATCACAGCAAGTGTACTGCATCCTCACACCACAGCAACTCATGGGGCAATTTCACTTAGTCAAGCCAACCCAGCAAACCACCATTTAAGTCTCCACATAGAGCATGATATGGAAGCTGCCATTCTGGGTGTCGGTAGGATCCGTCATTCTTAGATACTTCACTTTAAATATGCATTCAAAATAAGAGACAGACTGGACAACAGGAAAACCTAGTCCTAATGTCAGCTCTGCCTGTAATGCAATTTCCCTTCTCTCCCAGCCTTTCCGTATGCCTTTGCACAAAAGAATATCTACTGGCATTTATGAGAGTACTTCGTACATTCATTTAACATGACATGGTAGGTACTAAAAAACTTAATTAGATCAATAAACATTTAAAATGTTACTTAATGAAGTCTTTATGAACCTAGTCTCCTCCCTGTCTCAAAGCTGTTGTAAACTTTTTTTATTTTTTTGAGATTTTCAAAATTACAACAGACAGAAAAAGGAAATTATAAAAAAGAGCATGGCATTACAGTACAGCAATACGGGTAGAAACTGTATAACAGCATCGTACATGACAGTGTATCCAAGTGTGATCAAAACTAAACCCATATAACATCAGGTATAGATCCGTACCCTAATAATTCCAGCAGGATAGCCAGTTATTTGATACAATGAAAAGGTACACTCATTCAGCTGATGTAAACTTAACCCATATTTCACTAGGCCTGCTACTTATAATATTGTTTTTAGCCAGTCATTTTCTAACTGTGTCGAGGCATGTAGATACCTATGTTTTGCTGTTTCTTCTGGCATCTACAATTTAGAAGGTGAGCGAAAATGCCCATAAATTGTTTTTACTACTTCTTCACCAGTTGTTAGGTATTGTAAATTACCAAACGAAACATATGTATGATAATAAGGAGTGCCAAGGGTGCTTTCCGTTGTCCACTGGGTTGAGAACATTAATGGCAAAGGTATTTTTTTCAGGTGCATTCATTCCAAAACTAGGACGTTTTAAACACTTCTGCACCCATTGTTGCCCATTACTGGGACCACAAAGACAGTTTTGCCAATTGAGCTCGAATCTACTGTTCTGTAGCCACATGTTGCTCTAGTTTTCAGCTGCAATTCGGGGATGCCCAGCCCTCTATTGAAAGACCATTCCCTTCATCACACGCCACAAATGACTGCATCACCTGCTGCACTCTAACCTCTCCTCTTCAGCTGCACGCCTAACTCTAGCGTAGTGTGCAGGCCTTGCACGGCTTGACCTAGCATACTACCCACCCTCCCTTGTTTGCCAAACTCCAGGTCCCTCCACTCACCTGTGGCTGGTTCTCTGACCAGTCTAGTCCCTTTTGGACCCTGCATCTTCCACCTGAGGCGCCTACCTCGCTCCTCGCTTCAGATCCTCTTCGTTCACTACTGCTTCTTCTATCTCTTGTGCCTGCTTCCTCACTTTTCAAGTCTCTTTTTACACCTTTCGTTCTTGCTTTTGAACCTCTTTTCAACTATTGCCTTATATCCACTCTTTTTCACCCTCTGAGCCTCTGCTATTTTCACAACTTGTGTGCCCTTTCCCCTGCTCAGGTCTCTGTTGCTCTTCTCACAGGCTCTCTTCCTCGAATATCCGGACTCCTGCCAAGAGCAAATAAGGAGCGGGGACTCCTTACCTGCTTACTGCCGCTTTCCCGTGACTTCTACCTGCAAAGAACAGTCCAGCCCACCACCCTATTACGCACTGCCCCCAGGACCTACTTACTGGAGGCAGCTTCACATTTGTGCAGTGGTGTGCCGCTGGTGCACCAAAGTTATGCAAAAGGCACACCCATCTGCTCCCAGAGTCTGAAACCCCGGTCCTATTACTGCCCAGCGATACTCCGCAGCACTCCATAGATCACTCAACCGCAGACGCTGTCCCTCCAACTTCTGCCACGTTACACCTCACACCATGGTAGAAGTTTTCAACAGCACCTACGGTTGGTTCTCCTGCAGCCACCCACCCACGCAAACACCAACAATACCTCCACCATCTCCACCCAACACAATGCGCCAAAGTAAACCTGAAAGTCAAAGCCCACTCTTGTGCGTGCTTCTTAATACACGATCTCTCAGCAAACATGCAAACGAAATATGGGACCTGTTGAGCAGCGATGCACCAGATATCCTCTTCATCACTGAGTCCTGGCTCAACCCCACATCGACTCCCAAGATCGCCACGGCTATCCCAGCAGGCTACAAGATCGCTCTGCAGGACTTCCCTCACAAGCCAGGAGGAGGACTTGCTATCATCTTCAAGGAATCCATCAAATGTACTACATCCACAGAGAATGTCACCCCACTCGTGAAATACTTGTACTTTAAGCTGCAAAGCCCTGAAAACTTCACCCTGAACCGAACCCTCAACTACCGACCACCCAGACCGCAAGCCATCTTTACCAATCTCGCTGTCAACTTCAGAGCCTACATACTCCTCGGCAACCTCAACTTCCGCCTAGAAGACCAAAACCACCCCTGCTCTGAAGCACGCCTCGGAAGTGTGACAACATTGGACTCATGCAGCTAGTTTCAGAACCAGCATACACTGCAGGACACACATTGGACCCCATGTTCACCACCAGCAACAGCAGAGAATAGAACACCACAACACTGCTCACATGGACCAACCACTCTATCATCCGCTTCCAAATCTACCCACCTCAAGTCAACACCACAACCAGTATAAGTGTTTCAAGCTGCAGCTGGCGCAAAATCACAAACATAGCCAGGCTCGGCACCCTAAGCATGGATCTACCTAGACACACAGACAACTTCGTCCAGGACATCAACAAATACAACACTAAACTACCTTGCACCGATCCAACCCAACAAGCAAAGTATCCAAAGTAACAATCCAACAGGCAGGCTAGCTGGTACATAGAAGTCCTCTGAAACATCAAGCAACACTGTAAACAACTACATAGGAAATTAAGAGCCTGCCACAAGGCCACCGACAGAACCACCTACAAGGCTGCACTCAGATGCTATCATCAGCAAATAAGAAACACCAATAAAAAAGCTCTAGTGGACAGCATTGAAGGAAGCTCCAAGAGTTGCAATGAGATTTTCTCAATCAGCAAGGAATTCACTTCACTCTAAGCCACTGTCAGCAGCATCACTACCTCCCAACAACTCTGTGACCACCTATCCAACTTCTTCTACAGCAAAATTGCAAACAACTACAGCAATGTTGCACACCAACCCTACCACAGAGAACTTATCAGCAACCTACCAACCACGATGGTCAAAGGTTTTATAGCTTCTAATGCATTCTTTATTTGAGTTGTTGAATCAAGTGTTTCATATTGTCTTACATAAAGTATGATTTGCCCACTTTTTTTTTTTTACACAATAGTATACATTTTAGAAATGGTGTACGCAGTGTTAATAAAGTTTCATTTTTATGCTTGTTCGTAATGTTTAATTTGCAGATGTTTGTTACTGTGTGGCATTACATGGATCTTAGTATCACTGACCTTTCACAACAAAAGACTTGGTGTATGTGAGATACCCATACCTCTATTGAATGAATCCTTGACATAACTCCCCCACCCTGTTTATTTTAGACTAGTCATTAGGCTAACTTGTGTGACAGTCCATTCTAACATTAGAGGCTGATCTTTAGTGTGAGCTACTGAAATGCTTCTTTACTATCCAGAATTTATTTAATGACTTTGACCCATGGATTTGAGAGGATTCTTCTTTTTCTCTTTTGAGGGCTATTCTTTAAATGTGTTGTCCATATGAGTAGTAGAAGTTGGGTAGATTTAATAGGTACACTTGAGTTCAGAGAGGGGAAACAAGAACCCGATAGATTGTACTCAGAACATTTAAATCCAGCTTTGGTGATCTATGATGGATAAGGTTAGGGTCGAAGCGTAACCGTTTTGTCCTTTTTTTATTTATCCTTCGGCGTTGTTCCCTTTTTTCCTTCTTTTTCTTACAGGCGTTGTTACTTTTGTTCTTGATTGCATTTTCCTTAATAGGAGAGCATCTGACTTTGGAACCTTCCTCTATAGGCTGCTGTGAGAAGTTGGCCTGGTATATGATGCTCACTAGTTAAAGTGATCACCTTGTACCATGCCAAGCAACCCTTATGGTGTGGTTGTAAGTCAACCTTTTCGGACTAGCTGCCCTAGTGGTAGCGTAGGCTAAGCAGTCTTTGAGGCTAAACTCGTGAAGCGTGTTAAGCCAGCTGTTTTACCAAATGCAACCCCCTTTTATACCAATGAAAGGACACCACACAGATATATATTCAAAATATATATGTATTTATTTCTCAGAGTAACCCCTAGTCTCTTTATGAGCACAGGAGCACAAATCGTCAAACAAGATTACAGTAGAATACACAGAAGTTGCACTTTATATGGATAGGCCCTGGTGGCCACTCGAACCATATACTAAAATAGTGGTATAAGTACCACGAACAGAAAAGGGGAAAGGCCTAGGGCCTCTAGAATCGCTGGGCCTACAAGGAGCTAACTTCAGTTAGTGACCAGGAGGTCCACGGGTTGCGTGTGCAGAGCAAATAGTCACACGCGAGCTCCCATAGGTTTCAATGGGTGCGTAAAAAGTACAAAGTTACTGCAAAAGGAATCTTCCGGATGACCTAGGAACTTAAGATTGGGAACACAGACACTAGAGATGATTCTCTACACTTGGGCACCGGAGTGCCAGCTTTACCTCACCCACAGGAAGCGGGTGCATAGGCCTCGAAGTGAGTCGGGTTTCTTCTATCTGTTCCGTGGAGCCTGTAGATAAAGATGCTGCAGGCGGTCGGTCTGGAAGAGATGCGGTGGATCCAAGAGTGGATCGGAGATGTTGAAGACCTGTAAGCAGAGGGGACAGTGTTCACAGTCACTAGCCAGTGACCGGCGTGGCACCAGGTGGGTACCAGGCGATGTCGGGTGCAAACAGGAAGAAAGGTGTAGCTTGTCTCTGCAGCCACGTGGTCCCTGAAGGTCGACGACGTCCAGGAGTCGAGTCACGAGCTGTCCCACGCAGGCTCTCGCTGTCGGCGGTGTCGGCGACTTGATCGAAGCAAACAAGCCTTGGCAAAAGCAATTGTTGTAGGAAAGGAAATAAGCTGATGGTTCTGACCAGCAAGGTCAGAGGGACTACTCCTTTGGAGGGGAGCAAGGGCCAGTCTGGAGCAACCAGACCAGCGGTGTATTTCGTGAAGTTCGTCGCCAAGATGGCCACTAGCCAGCGGGCCAGCAACCGGTTAGGCGCGTCGAGTGGCAAAATGCAGAAGGGCCCCACGCAGATCGTGGAGATGCTGGAGGGCTCACCTTTGGTGCAAATGCTGCTCGGGTGTTGGGCTTCTCAGATCCCAAAGCACAACTTGGAGGGAGCCTCGGTTGTTGCACTTGTCAGCTTGTCGTGGTCGTTTCAAGATGGCTGGCTCCACGTGTCTCGGGGCCTCCACGGGTCTCCTCTTTTCAGGGACTGTGGATCGGGCGGTGAGAGGTCTGGAGGTCCAGGTCTTGTCAGTCTCTGGGCTCGGGCTCCGGCGGGAGGCGGCGGCAAAGCAGACGTTGATTCGCTGGATGGTGCTTGCGTTAGCAAGGTGGTCACTCCCTGACCACAGGGGAGATTGGCTTCAGTCCTCTGTGCGGCAGAGCGTCGAAGTTCCCGTCTTCTTCTTAGTGTTAAGTTGATTCCAGGATGTCTGAAGTCTTAGGACACAGCTCCTACCTTTAAGCGGATTCTAGGGGCCGGACTACCTGCTAGGTCCCTCCCTATGGGTGGGACCAGGAAGGGGGGTGGTTACACCCCCAATCCTTTGTCCAGCTCGCCCCAGGCCCGGGACTGGTGTGCCCCAGGACCGGTTTGAACTGGCATATGCACCGAGGCTCCTTGTGAGCCACAGGCATGTCTGGTTTCTTTCAAGCCCTACCTGACCAATACACAAAATCCTGTCTGGGGTGGTGCACGCACCTCCCCTGGCAGGAAACCCTTTGTCCACACCTCCCAAGCTGGAAGGACTCCCAGCAGCAGGAGGGCAGACTTGTGTCTGTGGTGGCAGCATCCATTTTGTGGAGCTGAGGCTATGTCTGATTTTACCCGGGTTTCAGGCACTGTACATGTCGTGTCCCTCTAGAAGGGTGGAATGCTAACCCCGTCGCCAGAATTGGCGAGGGGTTAGTATTCCAATTCGTATGACACCTTACTCGACATGTTTTGATAAAGCCAAACCAAAGATAGCATTTAACCGCGAGGTTCATAATGCACTTAAGAGTATATGGTATGACGATATCTGGAAACAGTAGAAGGAAGTTGTTCCGACCACTGCAGACAGGCTCAGCTCATGCCAGTGCACCATCTCACATGGAACCAAGCACTCTGCCTTCAGGATTGTTAAGGCCTGCCATAGGAGTGACTTATAGGTTACCAGGTGTCCCATTTAAGGTTAGGTATAGGTATACTACACCTAAGTAAGAGGTGATTACACCAACTTACCCCAGCTGAGTGATCAGCCAGTTGTGTCAAATTGTTAGGCCAAGCCTGGGGTGGCATAATACATGCTTCAGCCCCTGGCAGGCCTTGGGTACACCAATGCCCTGGGTACCTAGTGTACACTGGTACAGGGGCTGACAGGGTGATCCAACCAATTGGGTATGTACCTAGGGTACATGGAGTCCATTTTAAAGAGAACAGCCAGGCTGAGATCCTGAATAGCAGGATCTCAGGCCAACTAAGTCGAAAAACCAGCTAGACACTAGGCAAAAATTTGGGGGTAACCATAGTCAGATATCCACCTTCCTACAGCTGCTTTGAGGAATTTTCACCAGTTTTTAAGAAGATAGGGAAAACCTTTCGAATTGTATTTAAATTAGTATTTTCCATTTTAGTTTGCGGGCAGAACGTAGGAGCAACCACTGTAACTCAAGACTCTGAGTCGAAGAGCTGCTGTAGAGTAGAGGAGTGTAACTTTTCAAGTATGTCTTCGTTTTCTTACCTTTTGGTTTTATTATTTCTACTAAAGAAAGGCTTACCGGCCTGGATGCCAAAGTCCCGCCCTTTAACATCTGGAAAAGAGTCTGAGTAGAATATAGCTTGTCGGAGTCTTCCTTCAGAAGGGGACGGGAAGATCCCTTCCCTGGATTAGACATACTGAGGGGAAGTATGCAAGCTTTGCCTGGTAATAGTTCTTGTTCAGAGGCTATAAACTTTCTCATGGCCAAAACAGATTCCAAAATAGAGTCAGAGTTACTTACTGATTTCTCCATTAGGGCTAGGATGGAAGCCAGTACTCTTTCTAGGCAAAGTAACAATTCCGACATCAGCATTTTTGACTCTGGTTTATTAGTTAAAGGAAGAAGGTTCGGGGATAGTTCAGGAGTTAATGAGCCCTGTAAATCTAATAAGCTTGTTTCACTGGGTGTACTACTGAACAGTTGCAGTTTCACAGGATGATCCTTGGAGGAAAATGAAGTGGCAGGAATAAGAATCCTGGACGATTCTAGATTGTGAGCGTATGACATCTTATGATACTGATCTAAATAAACGTCCGGTAGCATTAAATCTTCTATTATGTGTTCTTCTGCTTTTGGGCCTAGGTGCGAAACTCCTTTGGGTTCAAAGACTCCTTTTACAAGGGACTGAATGGTTAAATTTGCCAGCAAAGAGTCAGTCACCCTAGATTCAGCCACCCTAGGTACCCTAGAGTCAGAGTGTTGATGATTTGTGGGCCATGATCCCCCGATGTTAGACGGAAGTATGGGGGGCACTACTGGTAATGGTTTTCCGGGAATTACTTTAGCCTCTACTTGAACTTTCTGTTCTTTTTGCAAAGACTCCGGCATCCCTACTGATTTTAAACTTGTTTCATTTTAGGGAAGAAGAAAGGGATGGTATTGAAACTCTTCAAAAAGTTTAATTGCAGAGTTGTTCCTTAGAGGATTAGCTCTAGTTTTTTAGAAGCTCCTGTGTACACCGATCTGCCAGAGCGTAATTGTTTTGCGCTCATATCTTTGTTCTTATATTACAAGGAAATAACTGGTACTTAGCGAGATTGAGGGGGGGGGGAGCAAGTGCATCGAGAGAGAGAGGGAAAAAAAAGATAGCATCCAGCGCAGAACTTAAAGGTGTAAGTCCAATGCATTAGAGCAGACGATCCATCTACCTATTAAGGTAAGAACTTGTTCATAAGGAATCTTCTTACTTCCAATTTGAAGGCAACCTTGGGGGAGATTCTAAGTATTACCAGTGGGAGAGAGTTCCAGATCTTCGGTGCTGAGCCGGAGTAAGCTCAGTGTCATGTTCTCTTTTTGCGAAAGATCTGAGGTTTCAGGAGGAGAGAGTTGGCTTTCCTAGAAGGTCTACCCCCTCCGAATAGTTCCAGCTTTTGCGCAAGATAACTGGGGGGTTTGAAATCGAGGGCTTTGTGAGATAGGCAAGCAATCTTTAGCTGTATTCTTGCTTCGTAAGGCAGCCAATTTAGGGATTTTAAGACTGGGGAGATGTGCGCATTTCTTTTGGTACCCTTAACCAGCCTGGCCGCTGCATTCAGTGAGACCCTTAGTGGGGCCAAGATATATTTGGGGAGACCACTGAGCGTAGCACTGCCATAGTCTAGTCTTGGCAAAACAAGCACTTGGACCACTTGTTTGAAGTCAGCTTGTGGGAGGAAATGTTTGAGATTCCTGAGTATCCTCAAAAGGTGGTTAGCTCCCTTGCAAACATTGCTAATATGAGTCTTCGTGTTCAAGTGCTTGTCCAGTGTGATTCCGAGGGATTTAGCTGTCAATAATGAGGGGGTAGCAATTGAAGGCGGTGAGGTGATTCATCCAGAGGTCTAGCTTTGGAGTGTGATTTGGAGGAGAGATGAGAAGGAATGCTCTTATGGAGGTGTTGAGCAGGAGGTTGTTCACAATTAACCAATTTTGAGTAGTCATTCGGGTAGTGTTGAGTGAGGTGATGTGAGCCAGGGAGGAGATTTTCAGATAAAGTTGGGTATCATCAGCATACATATGGAATAGAATGTCAATTGAATTTAGTGCATTAGCTAATGGTTCCAAGAACAAGTTGAAGAGTATGGGAGATAGTACGGACCCTTGGGGGACACCAATGGATACTGGAGATCGCTGGGAGAGAGAGTGATTCGCCCTCTCTCTTTGGGATCTGTGATGGAGGAAGGACAAGAACCATTGCAACACCGGACCTGACAGGCCCATCCTGTGCTCTAGAATGGATAGTAGGTTGACCTCATTAACAGTGTCAAACGCAGAGGAAAGGTCAAGGAGGATAAGGAGGCACATTTCATTTTGATCAAGCATTTTTTAAATGTCATCCATAATGTGAGTGAGAACCGATTCGGTGCTATGCCCACTACGAAAGCCAGATTGAAGTTGGTCCAGGAGATGGAAATTTTCGATGTGAGCACAGAGTTGCGATTAGACTATTTTTCTAGGAGCTTGGCGAGGGTGGGGATGTTAGAGATAGGGCGGAAGTTGTTAAGGTCAGCGCTGCCTGCGGTAGCTTTTTTTTAATATAGGTGTTACCCGAGCTGCTTTTAGGCACTTCGGGATCGTGCCTTGTGACAAAGACGCGTTGACAATCTTTGTCAAGATGGGAGAGACGACATCCTGGATTTCTTTGAAGATGGAAGGTGGCATCGGGTCGCTGAAGTGATTAGAAGGGTTGATACGCTGAAGAACCTTTTTAATGTCTCTTTCACTGAAGGGGGTAAAGGTGTCCCAGGAGGCGTTGTTCTTGATGCCCAGGCTCATCGGTTCGATCTTGTCCGTTAGGGCCGGGTGGGGTGCAGACCCGTTGGATAGCAGTAGAGCCCTGCTATCCAGTTCAATATTGATGAGTCTTGATTTCTCAGTAAAGAAATCAGCCAGATCAAATGAGGGAGGGCTGACTTCAGAGTCAGGGTGGTTTGGTGCTTCCACTGATTGTTGTTTAACTAGTTCAAAAAGTTTCTTGATGCAATTTGCGGCTTGATTAAGTTGGGATATGAAGTAGTCTACCTTAGCTCTCTTGATTTGCTTGTTATAGGAGCTCCTAACCGATCTAAGGATTTTTACCTGGTCCGAGGATGGTTTCAATCTCCAGGATCGTTCGATAGCCCTAAGGTTGCGACGTTCCGAGTTTAAGTTGAATTTGAACCATGGTTTGGATATTTTTGTTGAGACATTTTTTTGTTTCATTGGAGCATCAGAATCCATTATGCTAGAGATAGTAGAAGTCGGTGAGTACATGAACCTCAGACATGTCAACTTGGGAAGAGGGGGCAAATTTACAGTGGGTTGCTAGATCGGCTGACAGTGTCTCACCAATGCTAGATCGGCTGTGTTGATATCTCTGAGGTCACTTTTCCAAATCTTCGATTTCGTTGGTTGACCCTTCCTCAGACACCTCCATGTTAATATGGAGGAAGATGCTAAGGTGGTCGGACCAATCACAAGGGGTGATGGTATCCATTGTGATGGTGTGTCTTTTGGTGATGATGAGGTCCAGAGTTTCTCCTTTATTATGGGTTGGCCGGTCACAATGTTGAATCGGCTTGTGATCACTCAAAGATTTGAGGCATGTCACAGCTTGGTCATTAAGGTTAGACCAGTGGAAGTTGAAATCACCGAGGTAGATGTGGGACAGAACGGAATCGACATTGCCAGATATGATTTCCCTTAATTGTTCGATGAATGGGAGGTTGTCCCCAGGGGGGTGATAGAATGTGTGTAGTTTGCACGCCGGATGATTGTTACTGGAGATGTGGAGACAAAGGATTCACAAGATAATGGTGTAGAAGACTCCGAGAGGGAGACCCTGAGTGTGCGCCGATGTATACAGGCTAGGCCACCACCCAGCTTCAAAGCTCTGTCTAGACGAATTATGTCATGGGTAGGGGGCACTAGGAGGTCTAGGATAGGAGTGGAAGAGTGATTGAGCCAAGTTTCAGTGAGGATGATGATGTTTATCTCATTGTGTTGGATGAGGTCGAAGATATCAGAGGCTTGTTTGCTAGCTGACCTGCAGTTGAGTAGTACGTATTTAAGTTGTCCCAGTGTGAAGGGGGAGGAGTCTGTATGATGCTCACTCTCATGAGGTTTTCATTGTTTGACTATAAGGTTGTGGGGGGGTTCTCTGTTCGGGTTTGCGTGAATTGCTTGGATTTGCCCCGTAGGATTCTTGTTGGTGTCTGATAAGCGAATAAGCGTTGAGTAAGTCATCGATATCGTAATGTAATGGAAAAAGATTTTATATAAGTAAGTAATAAGTCAGCAGACTTCCATCTGCTGGTAATAAAGCGTGTCAAGGAGGCAGAGCATTCCAAGGCCTAATCAGGTGAGGTTGTGTGGATTAGTCCGCCTGTCCGCAGTCCTGCATCAAACACCACCTTTACATCCTGTGAAATCAGTGCTTTTACGTACAAAAAGGGAAGGTACTATATGTTATGTTATGTTAGTCATTTTTATAAGGCGCGCAGCTGCCCCAGCCAAGGGGCGTCCCGGCGCCTGATCAGGTACCACAACACAACAAATCGATGCTGGGAAGGAGAGGAAGGAATCAGTCAGCAGTTGAGAACAAAAAAGTTTTTATGGCGCGCCTAAAAGAAGTAAGGCTGTTCAGGGCTCGAATATGGACAGGGAGAGAATTCCACAATCCTGCCGCTAATACTCGAAAGGAGCGACCTCCCATCCTACACACTGCTCAATACTGCACATTAATTTATGAATCTGTACATTACGGCCGGTGGAAATACCTATGGTGACAACCTCCTAAGAATTCATACCCTTAGCGAGCCCTAAGACCATGATACCCCCCCACATAAACTGGACACAATATAATGAGGTGTTTTTATCAAAAAGCAATCCTACTAGCTTTGCAGGTGTCCCACTTTATTAAAAGCAGAACTATGTTGTAATAAGTTGGTGGAACAAAAAATTACTAAGGATGGTAATATCCTACTGTGACGTTCCATAGAGCGCGGAATGACTCACTGTTAACTTTGTGATTGTCGATAACCTTCATTAATACATTTAATGACTCGCTATCAACTTTGTTTTTGCCCATAATGCATCTCCATGACCACGAATAGGACATGTAATAATTCATTGTTAACTTTGCCAATGTCAGTAAAACATTTCAATTAAGTGTCTTTCTATTTTTATAGTTGCTGAAATGCAGCTATCCGATGTACCAACACGGTGGCCCAAGCTCTTAAAGTGCTTGGAAAAAATGGAGAGTTCTCCCGGAGTTACTATTATCCAACTTGCGATATTTAGGGTAATTAGGAGATTTTGAAACAAAGGTACTTTCCTTTGAAGAAGGCCTACCGCTCTAAAATAAAACTAGGAGGAGGGAAAAACACCACATGACCCCTCCCTTTGTACAGAATTCTGTCTAGATCACTGGCTCACCACAGAGAGCATTTCAGTTTGAAACAGCAGGGCGAGGCTGGTTGGTCAGCAGAAGAATGCTTCAGCCCAGTGTCACTGGGGACCCTTAAAGGCAGATTGCAGTCAGGCAGGCAGGGCTAAATAATTTTATTCTGCCCCTGGGTGGGCTCTTTTGGTGTTTCTGGACTCGTTGTGCTCTTTGTGTTCGGCACTAGGAGCTTATTTTCCAGGCCTCCTGACGTCTAACACCTTGCAATCTGTGGGTCCATCCCTCTGCTGCTCCCACAGGGTATGGGCCGGGTAAAGGAGGTGGGGGGCACTGATATCAAAGAGGAACTTGTGGAGACCATATTAGCCATAGACAATTAATGCCCCTTGATTTTCTTATGGACCACAGTGTGAAACTACTTTAAAGTAAGCGAAGACAGACGCCAGGGTTGTTTATTGGCCTCTGCCATCTTTAATATCTTAATTAACCACTTGCAATCTCATCTCAAGCCCTTCACCATTGATGTTCCCAAGTATTTGGGGGTGTTCTTATTGCTTGGTTACTCCATGCTGATGTTTCAGCCTTGTTGGACTAGACGGAGAACATGTTCCATGAATTACACTCCGCTTTTTTAACCCAAAAAGTGAAAATGTAAGTTGATCCTGGTGGCAAAAGTATATACCCAGAGGAAGCATTTGGTTAGTAATGCCAGAAAGCTGGCTATGTCTAAAGTTTCATAATTCTGGCATATGGATCTTGTATGTCCGACAAAGTGTTCTCAGTGGAGCTTTTAGTGCCCTACCCCAGAAGCATTAAGGGCACACATTTAAGTTAGTGCTCTGTATAGGGGCCTAACTGTGAAAATCCTATAGCATGAACAGCTAGTTTTTCTTCAAACTAATTTCTTCTGTGGATATTTGTTCTCCGCAACCTTAACGCCTTCTCACAGAAGATTTAGTGGCAATGGAAGGCCTACGTGTTTTTGTGATCAGATGGAAGTGGAGCATGTGATGCTCTTCTTACCTCTGTTATTCTGATCTAAGAAAGTCAGGCAGGTGACTGACGCAATATGTAATTCCTTCTGTGGATTTGTAAAATAGTTGAACATTTGATAATAGAATATTTTACAATGATATATTTTTTTGGGTGGCAAACCAGGACTTGAAGGATGAAGTTAATAAATACTATATAGCGCAGTGTGATTTAAATTGCAACAGGACAGACCGCTTCATTTGAAATAATTGAAAACAGCATACTCAAAAAACACACGCTATATCAGTGTGAAATGCTTAAAGCAAAATGCCGCAGTTTTAATTCTCGTTTTGTGAGTGGAGTGGGGGCGAAATTCTATCTGTATACACACATATGTACATTGTTCTATAATTAGCTGGAAATTTGTCTAACAGTATACTATTATATTTTAAAGACTATTTGAGAGTGATATTTTTAGGCATGGTTTGAAAATATTTTTTCTAAAACATGAGGATTCGATCTTCATGTAAGAATGGTTTCTTAACATCTGATGTTGGTGCATAGAAGGAGCGCACTGTTCGCATCAGGCATTACAGAAGTCTGATTTTGCAGCAGTGCTGCTATATCGGTTGAATGACGGATCAACGCAGAAAAAAATTTGCATGTCTATCATGCATTTTTTACCCCGCATTTTTTAGAACGCATATGCTTTTACTACGTATGTCTTTACCACGCATTGTTTAATTATATATCTATATATATATATATATATATATATAAACAATGTATGTGGGAGGAGACCCCCCACACCCCAGAACATACCTTAAATGCGCGGTAAAGGCATACGTTGTAAAAGCATATGCATTTTAAAAACATGCGTGGTAAAAAATGCATGGTAAAGGTACAACATGGTAAAAAACATGTTGTAAAGGCTGTTTACCGCGATATCAGCCCCCAGTAAAAAAAGAAACGAACCCTACAGATGAAAAACCAGCCGCTACCCTTCTGACTTCCTCGGGACTGCTCTGAAAAAATTGCCAGGGCTGCTTTGGGTTCCCAGTCCGGCCCTGGTTCCCTTGAAAGAACTTCGAAAGGTGCAAAACAATCCCAGGGATCCTACAAGACTCAATTTTCTGATCTTCTTTCATAACATGACCAAAACTACGTTATGCATTTCAACGAGACAAAGAAATTCAATGTTGAAGGTGGCTGCTAGAAAGTGTTTACACAATCTGAATAATATTGTGCTGCATTGTAAAGCGCATGATGAATATTTACAAGTTAATTAAAACTAAAACAACAATACCCATAAGAGGGTATAATTTTTGGAGTGGAGTCTTGGGATCTCAAATACCGACTGCATGTCAATGAGGAAGAGCATCTGCTTCAAGTCTGTCAATGTGAAGATGAAAACAGACCATTTCAGGATAATATACAATACCAAAGTTGATTATACCAGAAATAACTGTGAACTTTCAAACCGTTCACCCATCACCTCATTTTTATTTAATACAACTCCTGAAAGGCGTCCGATATTCTCAGACGTGAGTCCTATACCCTCTCTGCTACACTGTTCTTCCCATCACAGCATGCCGCATGGGACAATGGATGAGTGACAGCATTCTGACCTTTAGCAAAGAGCATCTGTACATACAAAGCATTTCCCTTAAGTTCCAGGGACTACTCTGGCAATGTGTGCTTTTTCAAATCACAAACGTGTTTTTGCTTTTAGAATAAGTGTTTTTAGACAGAATTTTCCCCAACAACAAAGTTTTGTAAAAGTCTTGTGAAAACAAGGTTTGACATGGCCAAGTGGCTGGGGCCAACACAATGCCTTACCGCATTTTTCATTGCGCTCAATTGAGTCACACCAAATAGGGTGTTGGTGTATGACCATGTTCGCAGCCCTTTGATCCCTGTATTGCACCGGTTGCATAGCGTGGCAGCACCTGCACTGCCAATAGTCCAGCCCATACCCTGGTGCAGCAGGCTTGATAAGTAGCATGAGATTGGGCATGCAGTGACACCAAGGCCAAAGTAAAAGTTGTGCAATTGGTGTGGGAGGGGCTAGGGCCGTAGACAAGACTACATGTTTTGTTCTTGCTCAAACTCTATATCATTGTATGTATAACTTGCCGACTCATCTTCGTACTATAAGACGAACGTCTGTGGTCTGTTAGACTGCAGTGCTTTCCATTGACCATAGAGATATGTCTTCAGTCTGAGGTTACAATGCCCTCAGTCACTGTCTCCCCAGGAGAGGATTGAGCAGGGTAAAACTAGAGACTGAGCAGGGTTTGAGTCTGGACTTATCTTCCAGTAAACTGTCTTGACCTTCTAGAATTGTGGTTAAGCTGGGGGAAGGAATGCCAGAAGAGTGAAATTTGTGGGTGAGATATAATTAATGCAGGTGTGCCCTCCAAACAGCAAGGGCGAGTGGTGAGGAGGACTTCAACTGTACTGCCAAGGAATTAGGATTTTCTAAGGTACTACCACTTCAGGTATTATGGTTGGTAACCATTTTTCCTCTGAAATCTTATGGCGGAGCAGTTGGTGACCTTTAGGCCTCTCATCGGGTGTGATGGCCCCTCAGCAGCTCACTCTATTCAAATCTTCTGCCCTATGTAAAACGCTCATGGTTACTCAGCTCTGCAGGCTGTAGGTAAGCTCTCAAGGACGAAGGGCCGATCTCTTGTTCTTGTGGAAAAAAAGAAAACAAAACATTAAATCTACTCGCCATTTAGAGGTTGAGGAGCGGCTATTCCTGCATTTGTGCACTGTGTAGAGATGGACAATGGTCGGAAATAATGTATATTTACATCAAAGATTATACATTGAGACACAAATATGCACTTGTTTAGCATCCGCAAAATAGCATATTTATAGGTGTCAAGTAAACATATGTAGTGAAAAGACCATAAAATAGGCTGTAGTAATTTAGTAAAAATAGAATTCTGATTAAACATGCTGTTGGACTAAGAATGTTCCTTGTTGGGTGTGCCGTCATGTTGCCATGTTCTGAGTGCTTGACTGTGACTCGCTTATATGCCAGTTGATTTTGGCTCTAGGCTTACGCTGATACAACGGGCAGAGACCTGCCTCTGGCACAAATAAAGCCCAGCAACTGTCCTGTGGCCTGGAGGGGTGCACGAGTTGGGATTTCAATTTGCTGATTGTGTATGACCACCCCTGTCATGGGTTTACCATGTACAGAGTTGGTGGCAGCATGCCGTGTTTTTTGAATTCACAGACGTGAACAGACTTTTATCTGTGTAACCGGCCCCACTTGTGTAAAGTTCTGCCTCAATGTGTAACCTACATCCTACTACTAACATCCAAGTGGATTGTGTTTTTGTGGCTTGTGTAGTACATGCAGTATGTGCATGAGTGAGTCAGAGTAATGGAGGCCCCTAGCCTGCTCCTGTGTGCAAGATGTAGGTGAAATTGTTTTCATAGACGGTGAAAGAGTATTGCTGTCATTCCTGAAAATAGAGAGGCGACAAGGCTGCTATAAAAAACACTCAAGCAGATCCTGCTGAGTGGAGCTGTTTAGTTTTCCTGTGCTACTGTCATTTGATAGGTGTTCGGGTACGACTCATCTTTGTTCCGGTTGAGATCTTTTTGACGAAACCAGCCTTTTGTCTTCATCCTGATCATTGATCAGTGTGTCTGGTGCAAAGCCATTTGCAGAAACTTCACACCTCTTTGGACCCATAGAGACCTGCACTGTGGCGAGGTTCTATCTAGGAGACTGTACTGAACTGAGCACAACCATAATTGAACTGGAGCGCCTGAGCCTTGATTAATGTCTCATCAAACTAACCTAATGGGGGCCTGCCTACACTCATAAGAGGAGAGGCTAATGTAAAAGAGAGAACAGGAAGACAGCAAAGACAGTATCCCAAGGTGCAATAGCCTAAGTGGCAGTGCATATTATTGTAACAGTGGCAGCATACTATTTCAAGCATGTCTATTAATGTCTGTTTTTTGTTCAAATAAAACTTTGGGTTGGACAAACCAATATTACTCTGCTGGGCGATCTGAGTTTCCATACCCCTACACTACCTCCCTGAGAGGTGTGTGGATGCGCCAAAGTGCCTCCACTGAGTTAAATGCTGAAGGGGTTGTACATGGCCCAGTTTGACAGACTCTGGGACATCCAAGGTAAACCATCACAGCCCCCACGGCTGAGGCCCAGTAGCTTCTGCTTGCCCCATGCCACCTAAACTGGATATGACACATGGCCTCTGCCAGAAAGTATGTGTATTCAGCGTGACCAACTATATTTGCTGTATGCCACCTATGCTTATATAGTCAGTGTAATTTACTTAATACTACGTTTTCAAAGGGAGTCAGGGGTACATTGGGTTCAGGTAGGAATTGTGCAAGAGGCCCTAAAGGCATTAAAGGAGAATTATGAAAACACAGATTTTATTTTTTTATATATAAAATTAATACTAGAAACCCCTTCACAATTTTTGGATAATCCCAGTATTCCACAACATGACATAATTCCTCGTTTTATTCCTGAAGCGTTAATGTATAGTGCTATAATGTGAGTTTTTAAGTATCATATTTAATGTGTTTCAATACTTCTGAGATGTACTTTTAAGGTCTGGCTAGTGCCATACTTTGTGTGATCAACCGACAAAAGCTTTAAGAAACATAATCGTCAGACTTTGGCTCCTCCCACATGTTCTTCTTGATTACAGCATTTGATTAGGCAGAACTTGTGTGGTGCTGCCAAGAAATAGTGCAGTGCTTTTTGCATGTTTATTGATTCCTGAGTGGTGGTGTTCTCCCCTAACGTGGCAACCCCATTAAAACGCAATAACCTGGCAGTGAGCAAGAAGACCCCTTCACAATGATGTGGTAGTACTGGCTAAGCATATTGCTCTGTGAGCAAGCAGCAGTATAACTGGAAGAAATATTGGTGAACAGAGCTTCCAAACCAGGGATTTGCCCCGTCCAAAATGGTTGCTATGTCCAGTGTGATGACGCAGCTGCATCTGAGCCTGTTTGCTTTTTCTTTCCCATTTGAATTAGTGACATTCAAAACAAATAAAATTGATTTGCGCTCCGGAAGTGCTGCTCACTGCAGCCTTAGACTGCTGTCCTGCTTCGCAACAGCCTCATCCCAGTACCTCCTCCTGCACCAACCTACAACCTCACTTCATTCTCCTCAACTTCACTGGCTCATCCACGGACTGCTCCCATCCGACACTCCACCTCAGCATGCTTTTCCCTCCGATACCAGCCCTGCAGAATGCTGTTGCTATGCAGGCGAACAGGGCCTGGATGTTGGTCTACATAATGGCTTCAGAAGCAGCATCAACATGTCTGGCTACAGGTGACAGTCCCATCTTTCTTCACAGTGGCTATTCTGAATGCCAATGGGCTCCGTGCAGGGCCTACAAGTACCTCTTGAGCTGTACATTTTTCCCCCACCTGCACCACACCCTTACCCTGCAGTAACCGGCTACTCCTACACCAGATCACAGTTGCAGTGCTTCTTCCTTAGCCAGTTGTGCTTCTCCCCCTCCTGCTGACTTCACTTGCTTTCACCTCTTCCTACTGCCTAAGACTGCTCCCTGCTCCCACACCAGCACCCACAGCTCCTAATAATTTCCCATACCATCACACAGTCCTAGTACACTCTTCCCTCTTGCATTGCACCTGTAGCTACGTATGGATCTGAATAAACATCTAGTACTGTGGGAAGGACAGATATTCTGTGGCTGCATTTATAGACATGTGTGCATGTTCATAAGTGTTCATTAGTTTAATGTGTTAGAGGTGTGGTCTGGAAGTGCTAAGTGACTGAGTAGTGTAAGTGCAGGCTATGCACAGTGGAATGCCTGTGTAAGTGCAGGATGAATTGTGAGTGCAGGGTGAGTGGTGTGCCCATACAAGAACTCGGTGACCAGCGCTCTCTTGTGAGTGGATGAGAAGAGCAAACAAGCATTGGCATAGCCAATAGGTCTCTCCTTTGGGACCTTATAAGTGTTTAGCCATGCAACAGTTGCATAACTAAATACTTATAAGGTCCCAAAAGCGAGATCTATTGGCTATGCAAAGCTGCCTGTGCGGCTGCGAAAGTGAAAGTGATCGCGATCAAACATCAAAGCGGCCGCGAAAGTGAAAGTAATGGCGGTAAAGCGCGGCGCGCGCGTGCCCGCGCACATGCACTGTAGCTCTAGGCTGGCCTGGTAGCACTTTTTGGAGCCCTCTCAATAAGTCTCGCCAGACCAGCGCATGCGCTGGGTCAGGCGAGACCTAAAAATGAACCAGTGTGTGCGATGTTGACTCGTGAACCTATGTGAGTGTAGTGTGAGCTGTGTGAATGCAGGATGATGTATCCCTAGACACTCTAAGTAATTCACCTTCTCCTTGGCAGTCACAAGTGGGATTTTAGGGGAAATTTGACATGCCTAAAGTTACTTTTCTAGATGTGGAAGAGTCCTTGAAGGCCAGAGCCAGATGCTGAGCTGTGGCTCTAGAAAGAGTCCTCTAGGAACTTCAAGCCAAGACTTATTGTGGATTCTGCCACCCACGCCCCTTCATCTAGTGGCTAGATTGTGCCCATAAAAAACCAGGTAACCTGGTTTCCCATACGGTTTACCTACTAGAAAAAATCAGTTTTACCCTAGGCAATTACTAATTTCACTTTGCCTCCATGTCTTCCATCGCCCCTTTTAGGAGTGACTTAAAAAAAAAAATTAGGTACCAGTCAGCTTCAAAAATCTACACTTTTATGTTTTAGTAGACTTTTAATGTTGCTCCATATGTTATAAAAATCTAAGCAGAGTTCACATGACTCACTTGTCTCTTGGTTCACTACTAGCCAGGGCCACTAGAATTATTTTGCAGATGAGGACCAAATTATGCAGTAGTGTTGATTAAATTATGCATCTGTATTCACTGAATAATGTGTGAGAAAAAGGCAAATTATGCGGCGTAATGTGGCACATTTTGTCATAGTATTACCTCATTATTTTGTCATTTTTACTCCTGGTAACACGGTCTCTGAAAGAGTTCACCTTATTCATACCAATTTAACATTGAAATACAGCTTTAAGCAACTGAAATATGATCATTCGCCCTCTCCAAAGGGCTTTCGAGAGTGCAGGAGCAAGTATTGCCATGTTTTTAGTACCTTTTGATCCATTTGAGCTATAAACTATTTTTTCTGTTAAAATGTACAGATTATGCAGCAGACGACAGATTATGTGACAAATGCAGCAAATCCAATATTCGAAAAACGATTGAGTTGCATAATTCCAGTGGCCCTTCAAATAACTTTCTCATCGCAGGCATGCATGTTTCAAAGTTTACGTTTAGAAACTAAATCTGATAAATGTCAGTCAATGCAGAAATTCATTTTAGTGTGACAAGTCCAAGGCTTCCAAGTTAAAGAAAATACGTTTTGAAATGTGAGTCTTTTCAATGATGAATTACATACCACGTATAGGGCTCAGTTCCTGTTTTGGAGCTTAGAGGCGAACCAGGGCAATGGCTGGGTACTTTATATTTATGTGCTGCATGGCCACGCTTGTATTGTAAATGAAATCCTTGCAACCTTTCTCCCACTCCGGCAGCAACAGTCCATAACAAGACTGGGGGAGCAATTAAAACACGCTAAGACCGGTGAACTGTTGAAAGGTCTTTTGAAGACTTGCTTAGTAATTTGGATGAGGCAGAGTCTGTGTCGCCTGCCTGTGCTCTCCCCAGTCCCGGCTGCGACAAACGACTGGCTGGTGGTGGGGCTATAGGCCTTTCAGCCTAATGGGCGTTGTGCCCTTGGTGGTGGATCATGTTGTGTATCTTTGCTTGCCTGTATGTGTTTGGTACAAGACCTATCTCTGAACTTCTAGGACATTCCTCCTGAGTTTCTCATCGTGGCCGTTTCTAGCTGGAAGTGCATCTGCATTAGGTTTTTTTGTATGCTCTCTGAGCTGACCTTCGGGTGGGCGGGTGTGTGTATTTTTAGCCCTCAGTAAATTCATTGTGCAACTGAGTGACTTTATTTTTATGACTGTTTTTGGGGTGACTAAGCCTGCGTGTTTGTCTGGATCGTTTACATTGATCTTATTGATGGAATAGGTTTGTCTATTTCATTATTTGAATGCATGACTTTACTTCTGTGTGTTTTTCTCACCTGCTGAATTTGCCCTAGTCGTCTCGAACTTCACGAGTGCCTGTTTCAGTGAATGCAATTGTGCGACCCTAGCAGTGTAAGGTGAATGTGCTGGGAGCAAGGTCGAGGTAAAGTGCACTGTATCTAAGGGCAGGTTGATTTCTGTTTTGTCTTTTCTAGAGGAAAATATTGCAGTTTTTTGTGCAGGGATATTTATGGGTATAGTACAATTTTTCAATACCCCAAGATCAATGAGTTGGGTACTACACCGGTATGTTGATGTCCTTCTGGGTCGTGTGGTGTGTAATGGACTGTCTCCTGCCTGATTTCAAATGTGTGGTGTCTGGTGCCTCTACGCCTTTCATCATGTGTAGCTCGGGGTTATGTGACAGCACGTGTATCCATCCACTTTGTTGTTTAAAGTCATACTTTTGTGTCCAGCTCCAGATGTTTATAAAAAGAAATGCGCCGACACCTGTTGGTGCAAGCTCTTTCTTGTGGTGTACTGCAATGGTTTGTGTGTGTATTGCACCACGCTTTGGTCTGTCATACCTTTTTAGTTGTTGCATGTTGACCTTGTTGCTCACTGTGTACTTCCTTTTATCTGGAATGGTGGGTGAGTTGGGATGTTTGCTGGCGCACATTCTCCTGTTATGTAGCGTAACAGTACTGTTCAGTCTAGGTCCGGTCCACTGCATCCTCATCCTCACCTACTTGGTTGCTTTTGTTATCAGGGTGTACAGCCTTTGTCTAGAAGAAAGTCTGTTATATGAGTAAAATTAAACACCTAGTTTTTGATTGTCCCTTTGAAAATGCTGCTAAATGGATGGAGTTTGTTTTTGATATGACCGCATCCATTTGTATTTTTGAGACCAGTGTCGAGCTTGGTGCTGGAGTTACACCAGTGTCTGGGTGGAGGCCACTGCCACCCGCTTGTTTCCTCCCTGCTCGGATGCCTCTCTGAGTGAGAGGGGTGAACATGCTGAACGGGTGCCCCTTCTGCGTTCGGGAGTCTCATCCTTAAAATGCGTTGCTCTTTTTGCTCGTGTCGTATAGACCTATGTTGGAGGGAGGACCACCGGGGAGTCGGAGGGACTACTCCGGGCACCTTCCTACCGCCAAGTTATAGCCGAGCGCCGCTGAGAAGCCTCCTAGGAGAGGTCCTTCTCCTATAATCGTACTAGGCCCAGTAACACCACCACACAGGACTCAGTATCAGTTGCTTATCTTGGTTCTTTATATAAAAAAAGGAGCACGTTCAATATGTACAGTGGGATCGAGGGATCCAGTAAGAGTCTCAATGTCTTTGAGGGAGTAGGGTAGCGGGACAGTCTTAGTACCAGCCAGGTACGGAAGGGCTCTGCGCCAGACCTTGGATGCTGGTCTCGGAGCGGTTTGGACGTGGAGAGCCGCGACGGCGTCAGCAGGGCTCGGGTGGTAGTTCCGCTTGGGTCGAGCCGCGACACAGTCAGCAGGGCTCCGGTGGTAGGTCCGCTTCGGTCGAGCCGCGACGAGGTCAGCTGGGCTCTGATGGTCTGTTGCAACAAGGTCGGGCCGCGACGGCGTCAGCAGGGCCCCGAAGGTTCGTAAAGGTCTTGTAAGCACGATGGAGCCGCGACGTCGTCAGCAGGGCTCAGTAGGTAGGTTCAGGAAGAGTCTTTCTCCGTAGGGTCAGCCGCGATCCGATCAGCAGGGCTCTTGACTCCGGGATACAACTGTCATCTTGTTGTCGGGTCGCCCCAGATATAGGTCTTGAGCCCTTTGATGTCCGGACCCTTGCGCCCAGGAGGGCGGAGAGGCCGGGTAGGGCGCGGCCAGACGCCCAGCAGGAGAGGCGCCAGGCCCCAGAGAGCTGTGGGGCGATCGCACCTAGGTGTGGAAGGGCGGTTGGGGGTCCCATCGATACTGCCCTCCGCCGGGGGTGGGAAGGGCTCACTTGGTATCCCCCGGGCCAGAGGTTGGCGCCTCGATGTCGGGCCTCGCTGGGACCGAGGCCGGGTAGAGCAGGGTCACGGAGGTGGTCACGTGGAGTGACGTGTAATTCAAGATGGAGGAGCCCCGAGGTGCATGGGACCTCGTGCGGCTGAGCGAGGGGGGAACAGGACCACGCCACGAGGCCGGCTCCAACAACCTATTTCTCTTGTTTGCGTTTGGCAGCCAGGCACGTAGCCTTCCTGAGGGCTGGGCGTAAAGGTTTCCTCCTTTGACTTCCAGGCCTGGAGTTTAAATTCATGGGATAGATTTGGAAGCAAAACATTCTCACAGTGCACTGTCAACCTACCTGAGTTGGTGAATGGGCGATTTTGTTTTCTCCAGAAATCAGCAGGCAGGAGCACTGGTTTGGGGTAACTTCCTTTTCAATTGCTTTTCTACCCTGTTCTGCAGACACATCCGTTGTGTGTGATGGTGCTCCTCTTAGCAGGGTAGTCTCATGCCTGGAGCACCCACAACAGAAGCACAAACAGTTGTGAGCTATCCACACCTGGCTATGAACAGCTACAAAGACCGTGACCAGGAAGGAGACAAAAGGGTGGTTTTACCCAAAACCCTTCTCACTCTCAAACACAGACTGCAGCCCCCTTCACCCTCCTCCAAGAGGCAATTCTACAGGAACACTAGCCAGGAGCCACTCTTAGGAAAAGACATAATCCAATTTCTGTCCTCACTGTACTGTCTAGGTCTCCTTCCTCCTGCATCTCTAGTAATACACTTACACTGTCTAGCAAAACATCACCGCCATCTTGTGCACAAGAACAAGCCATGGTCTTTCAAAATGGAACCCACAGGCCTCCATTACTCTACAACACTTATATGTATAATCTACATATGCAAACGCACACTACATACACTTGGGTGGGATTAGGTTAAGAAACCGATGTAAATCTGATTGATCAAAAGCTGTTAATCGCAGAAAAGAAGGAAGATCTTTAAATTGGACCTTTGGGGGGGAAGGGGGCGGGGTAAATCGCCTTGTGTAGCGTACACACCCTGTAGCAAGTTTGGGATACTCCAACTATGTTTAAAATGGCTGGTTCGAGGCATGTGGGCTGCTGAATTCATATCTGTGCATAGATCGCCGCCTAGTGTTGGGTCCGGATGTTTGCACGTTGTTGTCCTGGAAGAGTCTTCGAAGTATCCTGAGATAGGTGACTCCTCCCCTGGACCATAGTGCGCATGGGCATCCTCTCCATCCTCAGATTGTTTTTTTCCGCCATTGGGTTCGGATATGCTTATCTTGACTCAAGTTAGGAAAAACTTTTTTCAGGCCAAAAGGCCTTTAGTTCGCGTCGGTACTGTTCCCGATCGGTATCGACAGTTACTTGTTAGTTTATTAACTTCAAAACCAACTTTTTCGCATCGACCATCGACACCATCGACGATGGAATCGAGGACACCATTCAAGCGGTGTCCTGTTTGCAATGCGAAATATCCCCATATCGACGTCCACCCGGTGTGCAACAAATGCCTTTCACCGGATCACGACGAATCCACATGTATGGCCTGTGCCCGATTCCGATCCAAGAAGACCCTTCGGAATCGACGAGTGGCAGCAAGCGGCACCGGCCCCGACCAACATCTTCAGCGCCGAGGACGAAGATGTAGAAAGCGTGGAGAACCTGCCCTCCAGCCCCGCTTCCGAACACGATTCCGGATCGGAAGACATCGAAGAACAACTCTTTCACAGAGATGAAGACGACACCGAGGTAGGAGACTACGATGAGGCCTTAGGGGCCGAAGAAAGTGGCTCCGGTGACGAGCAAGGCCTACCCGTACAGACTGAGGATATCCCAGTGCGTCAGTCTATGGCTCCGGTCGAGGGATCGCCTTCGGGCCTTACCCAAGACCTATCTCGCGGTTCTTCGGCCCCGCCCTCGGGCCCGGCCTCGGACATTCAGCGACAGCCATTAGGACCCAAACCGGCTGGTTTCCCTTCATCGAAACCGAAACCAAAAGTCGTGTCGGTTCCACAGAAACCGAAACTGAAAGTGGTACTGGTCGGATCGAAGCCCACTACACCTTCGACGCCAGCAAAACCCGTTGGCACCGACCGCACCAAACGGGACTTCGGTGCCGAACTCGCAGCAGCAGACGTCGGCGCCGACAAACCGCCTCGGCACCAGGCACCGAAACAATCGGCTCCGGCCACGAAGGTCAAAATGGCCGCTGCGTCGCACACCCCTTCGAAAGCAGCACCTAAGGCACAATCATCGACGCCGTCAACGGCTACCGCCTCTCCTTGACTCGATGACCCCGTGGCCCCGAAGAAGCCCACGCCTGCCTCTACTGAACCGCTCGGCGCCAAACAACCGTCGGCGCTCCAGGTGTGACAAGTTGCAGAATCCTTGCAACGCAACAAAGAAAAGGCAGCCCTCCAGGACACGTCGGGCCCAGAGCCGAAAAAAGCTCAAAAAGCTTCTCCAGCGACACCTCATATCACTTTTGGCCTGCCGCCATCCACGGCGCCAAAAATGTTTGAAATAAGAACTCGTGTCACCCAAACTAGGATCCCACCTGCCGAACGCTCTCCTACGGAGACGTCACCATCTCACATCATCGATGCCGACACCGGCAGAATTATGCTCCACAAGCGGAGAATATCTTCCGAACACGCTTTGGACTCCTACCAGATCCCGCTGAAGAAAAAGCTGCCAGCGGATTCGGAGCCAGTTTTTTACGAACCTCTCCATACCTCCTACCCAGTTCCACAGTCCTTCTCCCCGACACACTCCGAAACCGACGTTTTGGAGGACTATATGGGTGACGACGTCCCCTACCCAAGACGGATGGACCCTGAGGGCCAACAGGACCCTGACCAGGCTTGGGATGACCCTGTAGACACAGGTGCACCTATGGATACACAGGACACGCAGCTCTATGGCGTAAAAACCTCTCCCACAGAGGACACTGCCGCATTCAACGCCCTAATTGAACGTGCTGCGGAAAATCATGGTGTGCAACTCCACTCTGACACAATCGAGGACGATTTTCTAATGGATACTTTCGCATCCTCAGAACGGAATATCAAAACTCTACCCATGCTAAAAGGTGTCCTCAAACCAGCAAAGGACATTTTCAAAGAACCCACCAGGGCAAGAGTGATAAACCCCAGGATCGACAAAAAATATAGGTCGGCGCCTGGGGACCCTACGTACATTAGAGGCCAGTTGCCTCTAGATTCCATCGTAGTCGCAAATGCTCGCAAACGGGCACACTCGCAAACAACTGGGGATGCTCCTCCCCCGGACAAAGAGTCCAAGGTGCTAGAGACCTCCGGCAAACGGGTGGCAGCCCAGGCAGCTAACTTATGGCGTATTGCCAATACACAGGCGCTCCTAGCTCACTACGATCGCGCACACTATGACACATTAGAAACCCTACTCCAACATCTCCCTGACCAATACAAAGAGGGAGCAGAGATCCTCATCAGGGAGGGACAACTCCTCACAAACGCATCCATTAAGTGTGCACTGGATGCCGCAGATACAGCTGCCAGAGCAATAAACACCAGCGTCCTGCTACGACGACACGCCTGGTTACGAATCTCCGGATTCAAACCTGAGGTTCAAAATAACATTCTCAATCAGCCGGTCAACCCCGACTACTTCTTCGGGCCGGAAGTTGACGCCACCCTAGACAAAATAAACAAGCATTTACAATGCAATGGTCTCGGCATTGGTAAAGTTAGAGCTATTGGCATTGTTATTTACAATGTCAATAGCTTAATCACTCTCAAATGCGAGACCTATTGCATTTGCACCCACACACAGAGCCACCTACACACACACTAATTAAGCTATTGACATTGTAAATAACAATGCCGTTTCTCTACAGGTTTTAAAAACAAAAACAAACAAAAATAATGTCATGAGCAATGCCAATAGCTCTAACTTTAACAATGCAGAGACCGTTGCATTGTAAATGCTTGTTTTTCTTCTCTGGGTAAGAAGGAAAAGACAGAGTCCTGTTA
The DNA here is from genome assembly GCF_964204655.1 of Triturus cristatus. Taxonomy (NCBI): domain Eukaryota; kingdom Metazoa; phylum Chordata; class Amphibia; order Caudata; family Salamandridae; genus Triturus; species Triturus cristatus. Next base: position 966,482,329 of record NC_140593.1, on the reverse strand, counting down.
CTTCTCTGCCGCCCGTCCTCGAACGCCAGGAACGCCGAGCTTTATTTATAGGCGATGGTAATTTCTTGCGTCCCGGGACGCATTTTCAAAATAAAAAAGTAGGGGAACGGAATCCCTGGAATTGAAGAAGTAGGGGTACGCCGTGCCCTGCCGTTCCCCCCCACTTCGACCACTGGGTGTAAATAACATATTCACTCTTATTAAAGTGTAAGGTGTAGGGAAATCAGATTCATGTTGTTTTGAGATATGTGACTGACCAGCCTCAACAAGAACAGACATACACTAAGGCGAGCATTGCACCACTGAGAAGGGTCTCAAAGGAACAGAATCAAGGTGGGCTGCAAAAGGGTGAGTGGTTGAGATGAACAAAATGAGAACAACATTTTGAGGTAATATAATATACTACCATATAATATGATACGCACAGTGGAAATTGCTATTTATAGCGTTTTCACGTCTCAAAGAGCTAAAAGCAACTTTTTCAAAGAGATAGCAATGGGGCTTCCGCTTTTTAATGTTCCGGTAAAACAAATCAATTTATTTACTTTTTTTTTTTAATTAATTACCTTTAATACCATACTTGACAAAGAAGAGATGATGCGTGGTGCCTGCATTTTTAAAAATAGAATAAGCACGTTTCTCAAAATTAAGCTTCAGAGGAACGTCCTTTGGATGTAGTAACATTGGGCGGACAGAATGTTTTTTGTGTGAATCGAGGACAACTTTGTATATGACATATTAAAGCAAAATAGGGGAGAGGGAGAAAGTGGTCTGGGAAGAAGGTGAAATAACGCCAGTGATCACTGCTGATATACATATTTTCTATATAGGGTGCTTTGGCTGAATGCGCTACAAATGACAGGTGGTTCATATTTTTTAATGTCATGAATGACCATTTCAAGAGTTCATGCTACGCACTAAATTGTCTTCCTGCGATTGGTTGCAGATTTGACTGCGAAAGCTCCTGGTCATGGTATTTATTTGTTTGTTTCCGAAGGACTCAAATCTCTGATGGCACTGATCTGCGCAGCAGGCACGCAGACCCACTGGTCTGCTTTCCGCAGTTAACAGGAATATAATCACCCAGCAAACTGTTTGCTTACTTTATGGGGTAGGTGGCTTACTTTATGGGATAGGTGGGGATGAAAGGCTGAGCAGTACCACCCGGGATCGACCCTTTACAGACCAATCTCGTCAGCAAGTAAGTGAACCCACTGAGCTACCTTACAGCTACCTTACAGGGCCAGCTGGTCATGAGACCAAGCCTGGAGCAAGGGGCACAGGGTGATAGGCCGCACTCACCCCGGGGTGTCGTTTCATCTGCCTCCCCAGCCAGCGCGGAGAGCTTCTGGAGAATGTTCATGGTGTCTGGTGCCGGGTATCTCACGCCTCTTTCGTGTGGGTGCAACAGGCCTGTGGCCTCAGAGGAGGGGGGATGAGGAGGGCGCTGCCGGGCCTGCCTGCCTCCCTCCGAAGGAAGCAAGGCGGCTGGTGGGTGGATGTATCTGTGGAGTGCAGGGCCAGCTTAAGATAAAGAGACCTCCTTTCAGATGAGTGCATGGAGCCCCCTTATGGGCCACTTTTTCTGGTTGACATATGTTACGCAAACACTAATAAAATGTATAAACATTTATAAACAAATACTACAAAAGACAGGGAGAGCTGGGTCCCCTTTCGATTCAAAGGGGTGATATGTTCACACTCTGCCAGAGTGGGCGCGGTCACGGCAGGTGGGGTGGTTGGTGGAAGGGTATAGGTGATTGGGGGTGAGCGGGTTGATAAGAATGGGTGTAGTGTAGGGCAAGGTGTGCAATAAATACAATTTCGTTTTGTCATTTTTAGTGTGAATTATAGAAAGCAGTTAATAGCTTGTGTATTTGCTTGATGGATACTTGTGTAGTTTAGTGTATTTGAGGATCAATTCGTAGAAACTGCTGTGGCTGGAGTCCCGGACTTCCAATAGTGAAGTGGGGATCCACAGACAAGTTAAGAAGCACTGCTGTGAACTGTGGGTGGATACTGGTGGTGAGGTGGACAGGGTGGAGGATTAAGCTTATAACTTAAGCTACAAGCATGACGAGGGTTCTCTGGGTTAGGATGGGCGACCCAGCAACCAAAACAAGAATTGGTTTTAGGATACATTTTGTACCCTCTGTATTCGTAGTTTACTTCCCGCCCACGCGCCAGTTACCTGTTGAGCTCTTACAGTGTGTGGCGGCGTCATGAAAGTCATGGAGGTGGCCTCGGGGAGCTGGAATCCAAGCCCCGGTGCCCCTCTCTGCTTCCGAGTCGGGGCGTGTCCGGGCCAATGCAAATCTGCGCTCGGTTCCCGGTTCCCCAAACCGGATGTCAGCCATAGACCATGGCCGGGTGGGTCGGCGGGAGGCTGGTGATAGGCCACGGCTTCCGCGGGTCGCTGGAGGTCCGGGGCTTAGAGGTTTTGTGCCGATGGAATCATTAAGTGGCCATGGTTGGCCCGGGTGACTTCTTAGGCCGAATGCCGGCCTGTGCCCGCCTGCATCGAGTGAGGCAGCGAGAAGCCCAGGCACCCGCTCAGCCCCGGAGCACTTTCGGTTTCCATTCCCAGCTCTGCTCTAGTTTCCTAGTCTAAGGTTGGATACAGGGCGGAGTTATACTGGCCGGCAGCGGGTGCCATCTTGAGAGTGGAGGTTGTCGCGGGGCAGTCTCGGGTTTCAGATAAGGAAGCATCCCTCAACGTAATGTGGAGTTGTGAAACACACGCGGCATTTCATTGCGGGGCGTTACCAGTCAAGGGTTACCGGATCCGTACCGCGTGCGGATCGGTGTATCTGCTGGGAGTGACCAACTCCCCAAGCAATTAAAACGGTAAACGGCGCCCGGCAGGACTCCAGCTTGTACCTGGCCAGTCAGTGCCAAACAGGACAGCAACCTACGCCAAAGGGTCTGGCAGTGCCGAGTAAACAATGAGAGATCTGGCGTTCCTGCCAAAACAGGTGACTACGGGTCTAGGAAACCAGGTTCGAGTACCGGCGTCAGCTTTGCATCCTGGGATTCTGGACAACTCACTCAATCTCGCTGGGCTTAGAAATAAAATAAATAACACCCGATCTTGTGTAATGTAACCAGTGCTCGTTTAAAACGTTCCGATGCCCCAGGCCGAGTCTTCGTTCTATAAAACTGCACACCAGAAGCAGCGCTATTCACATGAAAAATATAGGAGCCTGCCGGTGTACCGTCAAGATAATACCCCTAATAAGCGCTTGCACAGCAGCCTTGACACTACAAAGGCCGCACTATAAAATCCTTGCCCAGGAGATCAGGTGAGGGAGCAACGCCGGGACACCACCGCCTTTCTCCGAGGCACAGCAGAAAATGCCTCGGAGAAACGCCACGTCCTTTTCGGATTTGGGGGCGTGTTTTGCTGTTGTCTCCTCCCTGAGACTTCTCGCAAAAAACACGCCCCCCGATCCGAAAAGGACGGGGCTTCAACGGAGTGACTGGACCTCTTCTCCAGTGGCTGGCCAGCATTTAAGAGGTCAGCCAATGGAGAACAGGAGAGAAGAGGGGCGGGTGCAAGCCCCTCTTCTCAAAGTCATTAAATCTCGGAGCGAGACTGCGCAAGCGCAGCCTTCGCAGCCGAGACCTAAAAAGGACACAGACACTGCAAAGTCCATGGGGGCTCTCCAAACACAGACCTTTCGGAGTGGCTCCTTTCGTCGCCCCGGGAATAGAGGAGCAGGCAGAGGACAGGGGTCACAGCAAACCTACAACAAGGGCAACACACAAAGTACCTACGATAAAAACACCCGGGGTGGGTATCGTGGCTCCAGCTCAAAGGGCAGAGGACGCGGATACGGCAATACCAGGTCCTCCCCCAAGAACAAACAGTGACTCCCTCTCCCTTCCTCCCGACCACATAACACCTGTCGGGGGAAGGCTACAACGGTTCCTGTCCACGTGGAACTCCATCACCACGGACAGGTGGGTCAAAGATATTATCAAACACGGTTACTGCCTAGAATTAACCTCCCCTCACAATACCGCCAAAACACCGTCCTATGTCCTCAGAGCACTTAGCGCTCTTACAGCAGGAAGTACTAAGTATGCTGGAAAAAGGCGCAATAGAGGTCGTACCCGTCCACGAGCAAGGCATGGGGATATACTCCCTGTACTTCTTAATACCAAAAAAGGACGGGTCACTCAGACCTATACTAGACCTGAGACCCCTCAACCGCTACATTCTGTCAGAGCATTTCCACATGCTCACCCTACAACAAGTCCTCCCGCTGCTCAAACAGGGAGACTTCCTAGCCACGCTAGATCTCAAAGACGCATATTTCCACATACCCATTCACCCCTCACACAGAAAATATCTCAGGTTCACTATTCAAGGGCAGCACTACCAATTCAAGGTTCTCCCCTTCGGCGTGACAACAGCACCCAGAGTTTTCACAAAGTGCCTAGCTACTGTGGCTGCACATCTACGGAGGCAACACATTCACGTCTACCCTTACCTGGACGACTGGCTTGTTCAGGCAAAGTCAGCCCAGCAATGTGCCAGCCACATGTCCCACACCATTCACCTTCTTCAGTCTGGGGTTCTCACTAAATTACCCAAAATCACATCTCCAACCCGCACACGTACAACAGTACCTAGGTGCGACCATAGACACTCTGGCAGCCACAGTTCAGCCGAATTTAGTGAGGATCAACAGCATACAAATGCTGATTTCCAAGTTCAAACCACAACACTCCCTTCCTGCGCGAGTGTTCATGCAGTTGATAGGCATGATGGCCTCCTGCATCTTCATAGTCCCACACGCGAGACTACATATGCGCCCGCTTCAGGAGTGCTTAGCACGTCAATAGAATCAGGCTCACGGGCAACTGAAAGACCTAGTGTTGGTGAGCGGTCGGGCATACAACTCTCTGCATTGGTGGAACCCACAAAACCTTTGCAAGGGCCGACCGTTCCAAGAGCCTGTTCCACAAATAATACTGACAGCGGACGCGTCTCTCCAGGGATGGGGAGCTCATGTACTCAATTACACAGTGCAGGGACTATGGACAACACAACAAAAGAAGATGCACATCAACCTTCTGGAACTGATGGCAATCTTCCTAGCCATGAAGGCATTCAAAGTACAACTGTGCAACAAGGTCGTGTTGATCCGGACGGACAACATGACCGCCATGTACTACATACAAAAGCAGGGAGGAACACACTCTCCACAGTTGTCTCATCTGGCTCCGAGCATGTGGAAGTGGGCCATTCAGAGGAACATGTTCCTCATGGTGGAACACCTCCCCGGCAAGGACAACAAGATGGCGGATCTGCTCAGCAGACACAGCCACCAGATGCACGAGTGGGAGTTACACCCATCAGTACTCCAACCGTACTTCCAGCAGTGGGGTCATCCATAGATAGACCTATTCGCCACAAGCAAAAACGCAAAATGCCAAAGCTTTGCCGCCAGGTTCCCACATCCGCAGTCGCAGGGCAATGAGATATGGATGAACTGGTCCGGCAGATTTGCGTACGCTTTTCCCCCAGCACCATTGATACCGCTGGTGGCGCGCAAACTCAGACAACACTCACTGACACTCGTCCTGGTTGCTCCAACGTGGGCACGCCAACCATGGTACACCACCTTTCTCGAACTTTCCGTGGTGCCGCATCAAAGGCTGCGGATCAAACCCGCGCATTTGACGCAGAACCATGGAGAGATTCAGCACCCAGATCCGCAACAGCTGAACCTGGCAATCTGGCTCCTGAAGTCCTAGAGTTTGGCTACCTGAATCTGCCACCTGACTGTATGGACATCATTAAGGAAGCTAGAAGACCCACTACCAAAGCTTGCTATGCAGCCAAATGGAAAAGGTTCGTAATTTATTGCAATAACAATGACATTAACCCGCTAGATGCATCCATCCAAAACATAATTTGTTACCTCTTACACCTATACCGATGCAATCTGGCATACACCTCAATACGTGTCCATTTGACCGCAATATCAGCCTATCTCCAGACCAGGCAGCACCTCTCTCTATTCAGAGTGCCTGCCATCAAAGCATTCTTGGAAGGACTCAAACGAGTAATTCCTCCTAGCCACCCACCAGCTCCAATGTGGAACCTCAACTTGGTCCTCACACGCCTGATGGGTCCACCCTTCGAACCTCTACACTCATGCGAGATTCGGTTCCTCACCTGGAAAGTAGCTTTCCTAGTAGCGATCACTTCTTTAAGGAGAGTTAGTGAACTCCAGGCACTAACCATTCAAGAGCCATTCATACAGGTTCACGCAAACAGGGCTGTTCTACGTACCAACCCAAAATTCATGCCCAAAGTGATCTCGCAGTTCCACATGACTCAAACTATTGAACTGCCTGTTTTCTTTCAAAACCCACAAACTGTCGCAGAAAGAGCACTCCATACACTGGATGTAAAGAGAGCCCTCATGTACTATATAGACAGGACTAAAGTCTTCAGGAAAACAAAACAACTTTTCGTTGCCTTTGCCCCACACCACAAAGGTAACGCCATCTCCAAAGCAGGTATAGCCAGATGGATCGTTAAATGTATTCAAATTTGCTATCAAAAGGCTAAACGCACATTAACGATTCCCCCACGAGCCCACTCAACACGTAAGTTAGGGGCCTCCATGGCTTTCCTGGGAAACATTCCTTTGCATGATATATGTAGAGCAGCCACCTGGTCCACTACACATACATTTACCAAACACTACTGTGTAGATGTGCAATCAAAACAGCAGGCAGCTGTAGGACAGGCTGTTCTCAAAACTCTTTTTCAGACCGCTGCAGCTGGCACTGGTAGCCGCCGCTAATAGGAGGTACTGCTATGTATTCTATGCACAGATATGAATTCAGCAGCCCACATGCCTCGAACTGAATATGCTACTTACCAGTATGCATCTGTTCTTGGCATGATGGGCTGCTGACATTCATATCGCCCACCCTCCTCCCCGGCGCCTGTAGCAGCTGCAGCTCTCAGAATTACTGTATAGCATGGTCATCACTTTCTGTATCTACTCCATCACTGCCACAATGGCGAAAAACAATCTGAGGATGGAGAGGATGCCCATGCGCACTATGGTCCAGGGGAGGAGTCACCTATCTCAGGATACTTCGAAGACTCTTCCAGGACAACAACGTGCAAACATCCGGACCCAACACTAGGCGGCGATCTATGCACAGATATGAATGTCAGCAGCCCTACATGCCAAGAACAGATGCATACTGGTAAGTAGCATATTCATTCTAGGCTACACTCAGAATTTAATTTTTCAGCCAGTGCTTAATATGTAAAACAAAATAAGTGCCAGGGCCCTCGTCAGGCGGCCACTGCAGTTTGCACCACCTGCCAGAGCTGCCAATGACATCGCCAACACAACTACTAATCATCACAATCTTAAAAGTGACAATTCCAGGAACAAGCTATAAAAACGCCCTGAGTGGTAAATATTAGTCATTTTTAATTGTGTATTGAATTAATAAACAGCTGTTATCCTGATCCCTTAATTCGACTAACAGTGCTACCATGTGCAGACTGTCATAAGTGCTGGTGCTGACAATCAAGTGCCTGTGCCGAGCACCGGAAACCACCGGCTCAAAATTAAGCACTGGTTTCAGCTGTCTTCCCCGGTTATGGTGCACTATGTATGAAGTTTTTTCTTTCTACAGCTTACTGCCTCCGATTGTTTCCTATCTCCAAAAACCTTCTCCCACTATACTCCCAAAAATCCGGCATTAAAAATTGATGTTGACTTAACTTCCCCGCGATTCCTCTCCTTTTGTTTTCACCCTCTTCTTACCTTACATCCTCTGCATGCCTTCTATTTATAAGTGTAGTCTCCTCTGTTTCACGCAGGTCTGCCTTAATCCTCCTTATTGTAATCATGCAGATGGCTCCTATCTCATTCTATAGATCACAACCTAGCTTCTTAAAAACCTGTCTCTGCATTTAACATTACCTAATCTCCACCAACCTATCTATCTCACCCACCATTCACCTGAAATCACACAGCATCCATTAATGATCACACCTAACTGGTACTAATATAATCTATCACAAAGTAACTGAGTAATTGCATGCAATTTTCTTGAGTGCAGATGACTAATCCCAACGACCACTGCATTAACTGTTAACCGTGGGTTCCAGAATAGCATACTGCTCGCTGTCAGGAGTAGTAAGTGCTGTATAAATACAATTACAATACAAGACCTTCTGCAGCTTGGACTGAAACCTGTATACTCCTCTTTCCTCTGTTATGCTTTCTTTATGGTCAACGTACCCGAAATAGAGCAGATAAAACCATCAATTGATAAAACAATGGGGTCGCTACATAAAAATATGAGGTAAGGGCATCAGTGACCGATGCCTGCCATGCTCCCCAACCAACTTGCACCCAATATGCAACTCGTTGACAGAGCCTAGAGCGATAGTAAGAGGGGACATTTTGTTCCCTGACCCCAAACTACCCTCACATTTTGTGGAATTCACAATACCACTGTAACTGGAAGACAAGACATTTAATGGTAAAACTTTGGGACATAAACAATTCAGATGATACGGGGTTGTGAGGGTGGGGGCTAAACCTGTCTTCGTAATGGGGATTGCGCAAATGGCACCTATGTAAGTTCAGTGAACTTTAGTAGACCTAACTTTCCTCCCCTTACTGCCTCTCAGCATGTTGGAAATGCATCGTGGGACATTCTAGCCTCTCTCATAGAGAAAGGTTCACTGGGGGGCGGGGGGGACCAATCACTTCAACCACCTAATGACCAGTGCTGCTATATTTAAAGCTGTGCAGGCACAGTAGCTAAGCAAAAGAAGAATAGTAGATCTGAAGCAAATGATTTGTTTCATGCATTTTTAAAAAGGGCGTTGTTTTAATAAAGATCATAATCATGAAATGTATACATTCAAATCCGAAGCAACTGTATAACTCTTCCACCAAGATAAGGATGCATTTTTACAATTATGTACATATTTCTCAAGTCCTAAATCTTTGTTATCTAGCTTTTGTTTACTCTTTTGATTTTTAGGTCTGGTGTTAGTCAAGATCTTTTGATTTTACAAAAAATGATATGCATAATACACTTGCAGCGGATTCCGGCCAGTCCTCTGGAAGACTGTTCTTGTCATTCAGATTTTTCCACTACCTACTATAGCATACAGCCTGGGGTAGTGGGTCAGCTCCTAAACGATTGTCTAACTTCACTGTGCGTGATGGTATTCTGTTCTTTCAGAAAAAAGCACAATCACACACAATGTAGTTCCCTCCAGTGCAAGTTACTGCAATGGCAATGTTGCTTTTTGAGACCAAAAAATAATTTTACTTCTAACCTATTTTTAGGTTTTGCCTGCACAGCGTTTGTGCTCTGCGTGAGAAATCAATTGTTTTTCATATGAACTCAAAAGGGACTTAAATCCCGCCTGCTCTTTCCTGGCATCTCATTGTTTCATGTGCGTGCCACTTACCTTTTCTCCATTTGTATTGGCTGTAGCATATTTTTCTGCATGTACCAATGGTTGTTCCTCCTCTGCTTCTCTTATCACTTTCCCACCGCTGAAATACTGTTAACATCCGCTTTGGTGGAACTATATTTTCATAAAGTTTTGCCTTTTACTATTGCAGCATATTTATATAACAGTTTATCACCCGGAGAGATTAAGTGATTTGCATAGAATCACAGGATGTTGTGCGGCACCGCGGAGACTCGAACCGGGATTCCCAGCACTCGAGTCAGCAGCTCTGGCCGCTGCGCCACATCCTCTCCTCTCCCATGTTATCTGTCAGGGATCTCTTTCCTTCTACCGGACAATGATTGATGAAAGCATCTCTTTATTCATTACATAGTCGAAACAGATGCATTATTAATTCTTGTTTTTTTCTTTTGGGATTGAAGAAAGCTCAGCAGTTTCCCCAGTAATAAAGTAGTGCAAAAGCAAACATCGTTAAAGCCAAAAGGCGTGCAGCCCTGTTAACTTCGAAAGAGCTTTTTGTACTGCGATTGGTGCTGCCCAAATGTGGTTTCACACCTTTTCGCAAATGACTAGGTTTAGATGGGAGCAAGAAAATGAAAGCTTTTTTTTTTTTTTTTTTGTAGATCCTCCTCCTATTTCTTCATTCCTGTATCACTGTTACACATGTTTGGCATAAGTTTAGTTCGACGTTGCCCGAGTCAAAAGATTTCATGTTGCACACCGTTGTTTGTATGGACAAGAAATTATTTTCTAGGATACACGGATGAGTCTTATTAATTACCTAGGGAATTCCGAGACTGCATTAGCTGGGGATTTTGAAACTGCGGCATGTTTAAGAGCATTGCCATTTCTAAGTTAATTGGAACTGCCTTTCAATGTACACATTGTTTGCTGACTCTTGCAGTGACTGCTCCCGGGAGCTATTTCAGTTAATTTAAGAGAACATCGTTGTCAGAAGGCGCCTGTTGTTCGATTGTTTTCAGATCTAGGCATACACTGCAGTACAGTAATTATGCTCAACTTTTACAGGAACTCGATTATGTTCTCCAGTACCTTACAGTTGTATGTTTTAAATAAGAGTAAACGTGCATAATCCTCTGTGCTCAGTTCTAAATTATGAGAGAATCCCATTGACTAAAGCTAATTTCGGAGTCTGTGTTGGGACATCATCAAATAGAACATTTTACAATTTTGACTTTAGTGCACTTCGTCTAAGACCGGTGGTGTGCTTGTGGAACCATTTGTGGCAGCACAATGGAGGTACTTAGCTATCTGCAACAGAGAGCAGACTGCATTCACCAGACAAGAGGCAAGCCTATTATGGGAGTATTCTAAAAGTGCTAGGCTTTTCACCCTGGACCTCTGTCAACTTAACTTTGCTCCCATAAAAAAATCAAGAAAAACGTTAGGAAGAGTTCGAAACCCTCCTTTTCCAACAAGAAGTAAAATGCAACCCAGATTTTCTAAAACCGTGACTTTTTAAGTCTTTAGCCTCTTACCCTCTCTTGGGTTACCATCTGATGTCCGAACACCTGCTAGCCTTGCTGGTAAGTGTGGGTGAGTGTGATGCTCCTTACAAAGATTGCCTTTGATAGCTTGTTGTTTATTAAGGTAATGATTAAAAGAAATGATCTGCAGCTTTTTATGGATTGAAAATACGGTTGGTGATACCTTTTCAGAATCAACCATTTTCAAATGCATGTGTACCAGTTATTTAAGATCTTCTTACACCCTGCTTGATTTACTGAAACTCCTGCAAGTTGATTTAAGAATCGGCGGTTGCGGTTTCTTGACTTTCATATGGCCATTGTTTACAAGATAATGTTAGCAATAGTAAGAGCCTCGATTTCAGAAGGAGCCCTTAAAGTCTGAAACTATTTAGAATAATTGTTTTTTTGCTGATAATAGAACATCAATATTTAAGTCTTCATTACCGGAGTTAATCCAGGTTCACAACCTGATGCCTAGGAACATTTCTAATCATGCTGTTAAGTTATACTTGAATGAGACCTCTGCCTCAGTATTGCTGTATTCTGCTAGGCAACGTGTTATAGGAGAGTGTTGTTGGCTGACAAAAGAAATTTGCAGAGCACAGTTGATCTGGGCAGAAGAAGCAAGAGGGTCTGCAGTTTCACCAGGGATTCAAGTTGACATAGGTCGGATAGAGGATGGTAGTGGAGAAAAAAAATAAAAGGGATTTTAGGAAATCCGATATTTCTGAGTAGATGGGCAGAGAATGGAGCAGCTATGTTAGTCTGTGTATTTATGCTCAAAACACATTAGGAGGATGTGCAGGGAACAAGTCCTCCACATACCTTGAAGCAGTATGTGTTTTAAACGTATTGCTGACTGTACAGAAAGTAGATTTTATCTTAGAATCCTTGGTGTGCCTAATCGTGAAATTTCAGAGCATCTTTGTGTGTTTATAGAAAGCCAAATTGCATCCTGTCTGATGCCTGTCCAGATAGGCCTGCAACTCAATGCAGCATCCCACTGCAGATGTAGAAAGGAGTAAATATGGCATGGGGAGGCATAACGAGGAGAAGTAGCTCGGCAATAGAGGTTTGGGTTTCTATGAGAGACATTTAGGTCTCGTCTAAGAAAGTGCATGCGCTGTCTTTCTTTGAGACATTGTTTTGTAGCAGTGAACATAGAGGCCAATCATTGCTCACTATTGGTTGGCTTCATTGTCACTGTCATACTTGCTTCTTATTTATCAGCTGTTGTAGGCTTCTATCTTCTTCGTTTGTTTGTCCCTCCATTGGAGCATGGCCGCATTACTTGATCCCCCTTTGCTCATTTTTTTTTTGTATTTAAGCACTGTACATGAGTGCGTTATCAGCTGTCTGTTTTTTCCTCACAGCCGTGTTGCTCCCGCACTCTAACCCTCTGCTGTCTTTTTTTTTTTTTTTTTCTTTTCTTTTTTTGTCCTCATCTCACCTATAAACTGTTTGCAGGGCATAACTGGTCGATTTAATGATGGGGCGCCCTCCGACCACCTGCACTTGTTTAGGTTATCCAACCAATCCCCTTATATCGTCCGGGATTTAGGTGTTAATCATAGGACCATGGTTTTTATCGACCCTTAACATCGGCAACAGGGGATCAGCAGAGTCTCAATTCCTGACCCATACGTATAAAGGGTGCCCACAATGTAGGGGGGCCAGAGCTGGTGCTCAAAGATTCTAATCGGGCCATAGCAAGTGCGGATTTTAACCAGTCCTCGATTTTCGGAGGGAGGGGGTCCTTCCATCTTAGACAGATCTCCCTTCGGGCCAACAAAATCAGACATAGTAACAGCCCTCTATCGGATTGAGCCATACTGGCAGTGGACACCTGATCATTAGCAAAGAAAATCAGAGAGCCGTTCAACAAAATGTCAGTTCCAAAGGACATACCTAGATATCTGCATACCCCTTCCCAGTATGATCCTAATTTGGGACAATCAAAAAAGATATGTATGTCATTGGCTTTAGGGAGCAAGCACCTGGGACACCTTGGTTCAGGGTTGGGGGCGAATTTCGAGATCTTCTCCGGAGTATAATAGATTCGGTTGGTGCCAAAAAAATGATTTTTCTTCAGACTAGCTGATTTGGTGTATTTATAAAGCAGGGTCACGGAGGGTTCCAAGAGGTTCCCGATATCGGCTTCAAATGGAGAATTGTTCCAAGCCGACACCTGTTGGGGGATACCGACATCATCCGCGTTGATCAGTAGCCTATACCATATGGAGATCTCCTTTTTCCGATGCTGAATGTTTTTTAATGCAGCTTCAACCTCTCCATTCCCCCTTAAATTCTCCTTTTCTGTTTCAAACCAGGATTTTAGTTGGATAAACTTAAATCTTGAAAACCCCATACCAATTCTTGCTTTCAATACCTCCCAAGGATGAATGCCATTTTCATCCCCCAACTCAGACCAGATCTCAACCCCAGCTCTTTTAATTGGAAGGGCCAAACTATCCTGGAGGCAAGGGGGGGTTCCCGGGGAGTCCCAAATCGGTGCCTGATCGGAGTAGTAGCCTATCCCACATCTAGAGCGAATGAAATACCAGACCTCCAAAGCATTTTTGATCACCTTCAGCCTTACTCGTTTAAAAAATTTTGGTGAACCGAACTTGTAGAGAAACCCAACTCTATTACCACAGCATTCTGAGTTAACCAACTCTCCCAACAGCCTTCCCCAAGAACATGCAGTCGGTTCTACTAGGAGCATCCTAATGGCCTTAAACTGAAAGGCGACCAGATAGCACTGTATATCTGGGAGAGCCAATCCCCCTTTGGCTAGGCGACGTCTTAGTTTTTTTCCAGGAGAGCCTAACCCCTTTCTCACCCCAGATAAAGCTCCCGATTTTACTTTGCGCCTTCGAGATAAAGTGTTTAGGAAAACCTAGAGGTATTGCATTAAACAGGTAGGTTAATTTCGGGAGGATTGTCATTTTGACTAGATTCACCTTCCCAAAGATGGTCAAAGGGAGGTTCCTCCACCTTGCAAATAACTGATCAATTTCCCTTATTGTTTTTTTCTATATTGATAGATGGGATTTTTTCAAGATCTTTTACGATGACAATACCAAGATATTTAAATTTTTTGCTGGAGGCCCCACTCCACTGATCTATGTTCCAGCACATTACCTCCGTCTTTGCGGAGTTAGCTAAATATCCGGAGATTGCCCCAAACTCTTCCAGTAGAGCCCTAACCTTTGGCAGTAATATCTCGGGGTTATCTGTGTAGATAATTATATCGTCCGCATATAATGCGATTTTAGAACGATATTGCTGAGTCTTGAACGGGGTTATAGTCTCATCTAATCTTATAGCCTGAGCGAGAGGTTCAATGTAAAGATCGAACAATAAAGGGGAGATAGGACAGCCCTGCCTAGTCCCTCTTTGAATGTTAAAACTAGGGGTAAGTTCGCCGTTGATGAGAATTCTAGCTGAGGCATCTTGGTAGCACCTTTTCAGAGTATGTATAAAAATTGGACCAAATCCCATCTCCTCCAGCACCTCCCAAAGATAGGCCCAACATACCCTGTCGAAGGCCTTGGCGGCATCTAACGCGACCACCGCCAAGGGTTCGAGTCTAGAGATCGCCAGATCAATGTTCCCAATAAGTAGCTGGGTTTGTTCCTGAATGTGTCTCCCAGTAATGAACCCTTTCTGATCTGCATTGACCAATCCCGGGGCTAATTTTCCCAATCTCCCTGCCAAAATGCCCATGAAGATTTTATAATCTGCATTTAGCAGGGAGATTGGGCGATAAGAATCCGCTCTAGCTGGATCCTTCCCTGGCTTAAGGATCAGAACAATGATAGCCTCCCTCCATGAATTAGGGACAAGGCCTGTTGGGCTGTAAATTGAATGGAATAAAGAACCCAGAACCGGAATGACTTCCTCGAAGAGGGATTTATACACTTCATTTGGGAGGGCATCAAAACCGGAGGCTTTACAATTTTTGGAGATCTTTATTTGGGTTCTTATTTCCTGCAACGTGATTGGGGAATCAAGGAGGTCTTTATTAGCCTGTGTTAGCGTGGGGAGGGATTTTGAGCTTAGCCACCCGCGGATTTGTTGTTTGGAGGGGGATAAATTCTCCCCATAAAGATCTGCAAATAGAGAAAGTATGGTGTTTTGGATGTCACCGGCATCTGTGGATCTATCCCCTCGGTTGTTTATCACCAGCTCGGCTATATCATTCTTCGAGCGTTCGGATCTCGCTTTCCACGCCAAAAGAGCCCCAGCCCTCTCTCCATACTCATAGTTCTCCATTTTACTCCTTTCCCATTGCTTCTTACACCTCTCTTCTAAAATACCCCTGTATCTTTGTCTTGCTTGTTCAAGTTCAAGAATTATCTGCGACACCCCTTGTCCGTCTGAGGATTTTAATAGCCTCAAATGCTCGACTTCTAGCAGTCTGATCTTTTCTTCGCCCGCCTTTAACGCACTCCCTTCAGAGCGATTTTTGAAACATATAAGATTATGAAATCGACCTCTCAGTGTAGCCTTAAAGGCGTCCCATACTACCTCGATGGCTGCTGAACCTATATTGGTGTCAAAGAATTCCAGAGAGGACGTTTTTATAGCCTGAATCAGGTCTGAGTCATCTAACCTCCTCCTGCTGAGAGTCCATCTCGATTGAGATTTTATTAGGAATTTTTTGATGGAACAGAAAACGGGGGAATGGTCCGAAAGGTGGCTAGGAAGGATAGATACATCAGAATCCTTTCCAAATAGAGACTTGCTGGCTAATAAATAGTCGATCCTAGAGGAATGATGAAATCTCTTGCTGTAGAAGGTATTTCCAGCCCTGTCACCTTTCGTGACCCTCCACACATCGACCAAGCCGAGATCATGGATCAGATTCTTCATTGCCCGTCTGACAAGGGGGGGTTGGGATGGAACGCACCTGATTCGACCGGTCCAGAATAGGATCTAATAGGGCATTAAAATCACCTCCAACAATTATTGGGGGAGCCACCAGCATAAGCTTAGATTGTAGCTTGACAATATAAGAAGGGTCATCAATATTCGGCCCATAGAATGAGGCGCACGTCAAAACAGTCCCCCGAAAGTCCAACTCCACTATCACCCATCTCCCTGATTGATCCGTCTGGATGGATTTAACTAAGCAGGTTAGTCCCCGTTTAACTAGGACGGCCACCCCACGACTATTCATACATTGATTCGAGACGCCAAAGGTTTTTATCCAGGGTGCCCCTGAAAATAGTTTATTCGACTCCCTTGTGGTTAGGTGGGTCTCCTGTAGGAGGCAAACCCGAGCTTCTGAAAGCTCCAGGTATTTCATAATCAGCCTTTGCCTCCTGATACATCGTAGCCCATTTACATTCCAGGAAAGAAGACCAAAACCGGCCTGATCAATAGTTACATTTGCCATCCATATTCATCGCCTCCCGCATTGATGTCATACTGAAAGTTGATTCCCAAAAGTAAGATGAGGTTATTTTGTTTTTATTATTTTTATTTTTATTTTTATTCCTTACCCACCCATAGTGCCCCCCTCCCCCTGGATCCCACCCCTCCCACAACCCCGTGCATGCCCCTAATCCCTTGAGGAACCCTCCCTTAAAGATGGGTGAACCCATTAGGTCACGCTCACCTCGGGTTTAAGAAAGAAAAAGAAAAAATAATGTACTGGAGAAAAAGATTGGAGGCAGGATAAGAAAAAGAGGGTGTTACAAAGGATATACTATCCTGTGGAGAGGCCCTCGCTTGTTTAGATGAAAAATCTCATTTTGCCTGCTCTGCCCCCCTTAATCCAACCATGAAGTGGTCTACTTTTTCGACTGTGTGGAATAGATGCATCTGATTGTTATGCATGGTGCGCAACTGAGCCGGAAATTTTAATTGTACCTTAACACCCAGAGACCTCAATTCCTCCATTCTACTGCCCATTTCCCACTGCCTTGTAGCCGTTATGTGAGAAATGTCAGACCTTATTTGAAAGGTAAATGAATCCGAACCATTGGGGGAAAAAGTTAAGGAACCCTCCTTGAGACCAAGTGATAAAACTAGATCTTTTACGGAGTATGAGAGGAAGTTGACCAGAATCTTCCGGGGTTTGTCTTTTCGGATTTTTCCTGTAGGGGTCCCGGTGAATTCTTTGGATTTCTGACATCAAATCAATGTCAGACTGATCTTTCAGAACAGTCCCCTTTAAGATTGAGATGACAAACCCCTTTAAGTCTGAACCTTCCAAGTTCTCGGGAATATTAAGGAGCCTTAGGTTATTCTTCCTTGAGTGATTTTCCAACCTTTCGATGTCGTCTTTCAGAACCTTTTGTTGTAAGGCTAACTTCCCTACTTCCTTTGCGGCCTCACTTATGTTTTCTTTAATGCCAGGTATTTCTGCTTCGAGAAGGTCCGTCCTTGCAACCACCTCGTCGAGCCTCTGGGCCAGAGCTTCACAGGAAGCCTTGATCGCCGCCTGATTGGCTTCGGAAACAGAGAACCTCCCCGCGAGCTCTGCTTGGTTTAGTTCTGAGATCTTAAATCCACTAAGCATCTCCTTCTTCATGGTGATTAATATATCCGACAAAGATCGCACTTCGGAGCCCTCTGCTGCTTCCGAGTTTCCCGCTATGAGACACCGAGGGGGCGCTTTTATTAAGGAATTTCCGGGGGGATCTTTAAACGGTGCGAGCTCTTCCTCATCCTGTAGTCCCAAAACGTTGAACCTATTGGAGAGGGTTACATCCTGTTGAGGGGCCTTAAGCGCTGGGGAGTCAGTTGGAGACCCGGTGGGCCGCTTAGTGGATTGCTTAGCCCCCCTTTGTTTGCATTGAGAGAACGGGGTCACGGGGGAGGAAGTTCCCCCGTCGCTTACAGCTAATTTCAGTTTAGACTGTTTAGACTTGGTTTTTACCTTAGAGAAAAACCCCTCCGTATCCTCAAGGGTCTCTTCTGTGGTTTGATTGGGTTCCACTGTGGTAGCCATGACTCTATAGTAGGTTTTTAATGAGGGGGTGATTTTTGAGGTAAGTGCGGGTTTCTTTTTTACTCTAATTTTAGTTTTGAAAACTCCTCTTTGTTTTAACTCCTCCTCCTCTTCATCGCTCTCCCCGAATCTAGCCCCAGACCTCCTTAACTTTGCTTTAGTTAAGTTAATAATGGATGTCTTTTTTTGGGTTGCAGAGACGTGTGTAGCCTCTAGATTCTGCTGAGAGTAAGCAGCTCTTGTTCTTAGAGTATAGCGACCCACTCTAGGAGGAGAAACAATACCATTTGTATAACCACCTTCATTCACCTCCATACACTTACTCAGAATGTCAATGCCACCTCCCCAGAACGCCGGGACCGAGCCCACCAAGCTTAAAACTCCGTCGTTGCGCCTTACCGGAGACTCAACCCCCGCTGGTGCTTGAATTACACCTCTATTTTCTTCTGCAGGATGACATGCAGCTCTCGCCTTAGATAACTCAGCTGCCTTTCGATAGGGACCCTGCTGTTGCTCCGGCGTCACCGCTGCTTGTGCTGACACTGCCCCCGATACCCGGAACCACAGGCAGGCAAGGACCCGGCGCCTACGGAGCCTCGCTGCCTCCTCCCATCTCCAGCCGAGAGACTGACTGCTGAGGCCCATCGAGTCCGGGCGATTGGAACAGAGGGAGACTCGCCATAAACTGCACGCGCATCAGCAGGCAAAGAAAAACAGCTCACCGGACCCCGGAATGCCTCTCCTACCTCCCTTCTTTCCTCCTCATCCCGTGAAGACCCGAGGTGAGTGCGGCCGCGACCGTTAGCTGCCGGCCGCCATGTTCCTCCCAACGCCAACCCTCTGCTGTCTTATGTTGCCCCACACACCGCCGTACCCGCGTTGTACAGGTTGCCAGTGCTTGCTGCATTATAGCGTTTTTCTGACACCCTTTGTTGTTTGTGTTATCCCCCCACACACTCCCTATGTGTTGCTGTTCGCCATCCCTACAGCAATACAAATAAGTGCTATTGCACATCCAGTGCAGACCATATCATACAACTTTATTTTGTACTTTTAACCATGCAGCACAGCTGCCGCTTTGCATTTTAACATGGCTAAAATGATTGACAAAGTTAATACCTTGCATATTCAAGACCTATTTGCGTTGCCAATGCTTGTTACCTGTAATGGTTCTGAATGAGGGGTACCCCATGAGTGTAAAGGCTGTACAGAAAAACCCCACCTGCTGAGAAGACTGGTTTGCCTGAGAGAGGTGGTTAGCTAGATTGCTGTGGGAGGTGATATCTGGCATATTTGGTCTGTTAAATATGTCCCCTGAAGAAATATTTCTCTGATCCTGGTATTTCCATTCCCATCCTATCCACTTCTTACACTCTTATCTTTCCATTTCTCTATAATCCTTCTTTCCTCCCATTTCACTTTACTTCTTGTTTCCCCTCATTCCTTCTTTTTGTGGAAAGATAAAACTTTGGAGGTATTGGAAAGTCTTCAGAAGGTGGTATTGGTCAAAAAGGTCTGTTAAATAGAAAGGAAGGGTATGAAAAATGCATAGTTTTACATGTATGAAAAAGAGTCAAGCTACCCTGATATGAGTAGTGTGCTCCTTTTATTTTTTTTTTTTTTTAATTTGTTTTCTTTTTTTTTTTTGTCCTCATTTGCCTGCCTCACAATCCCAGAAAAGAAGCGCCAGTCACCTTAGATGTCGTCTAGAACTAGGTACTGTTCTTATCCCAGACCTGGACACCAAAGAAGTATAGACCGGCGAAAGACGCTCTTCGGGATGTTATTGTGGGAAGAGAGAGAAGAATGAGAGGGCACATCGACCCCTCGCTACTCCATCCAGATTTAATAAGCCTTTTAGAAGGAACCACCAAGGCACCTGGAGTATGATGGCATAATCATTGGACCCGGTGAAAAAAAACAAAACAAAAAAAAAAAACCCGGGGACTCAACAGAGCCTTATATCCACTGGACCAGCAAGTTCCAAAAATAGAGGTTACGTTGGCTTCATGGTCTGGCCATGTCCACCTTAGATGTATCGTATATGGACTCTAACCAGCCTGCGTGTGAAGGTGCCTTCTGGTCTACCCAATATTTACAAATCTGCCGTCTAGCCAACAGAATTGCATAAAACAGGAAACTCTTTGCCTGCCCCGTGATACTATCATCCACCCCAAATATAATTAACGGCAAAGTAAGAGATATGGATTTCTTAATGATGGCGTCCAAAGTAATCTTTACTTCCCCCCCCAAAAGGTGTTAATAAGTGGACAGTCCATAAACATATGAACATCGGAGGCAGCAGGGAGATTACACTTATTACATGCTTTTCCCGGCTGGAATTTAGATAACCTTTGAGGGGATAAATAGGCTCGGTGGAGGGTAAACAGATGGGTCCGCCTCAACCAAGCCGGCTTAACCACTTTATACAGGAGAGTGAGACTCGTGAAATGAGGCAACTATTGTGCTGATCCCTAAATCTGGCAAGGACCCGGCTGACTGCGGGTCCTATAGACCAATCTCACTCCTAAACAATGACTATAAGATCTTTGCGGCCATTCTCGCAGGAAGGTTAGGGAGTGAGATTGGGTCAATAATCCATCATGACCAGAAGGGATTTATAAGAGGGCGACAGCTGGCAGATCTCACTCATGATTTGGCTGGAGCAATTGATATTGCTACTTCATTTTGTCTCCCATTGGCTACCTTTACCCTGGACGCCACCAAAGCCTTTGATAGGGTCAACTGGCCCTATCTGGCCGTGGTTCTGAAAAGGGTTAATTTAGGAGAAAATTTCTGTCTAGCTATCGTACTCCTTTATAAGGATCCAAGGGCTAGACTTCTGGTTAATGGGGCCCTTACTGAGCATTTTAAAATAACGAGGGGTACCAGGCAGGGTTGCCCGCTTTCTCCCCTCCTATTCAATTTATACATCGAACCCTTTGCTCAAATTCTGAGAGACGATGCCAGTATCCCCTCTTTTGAGTTTGGAGGATGGGTTAAGCGGATAGGACTATATGCGTACGATATTATTGTTTATACAAACGACCCTGTGCAGGCTTTCCCCGTTATCAATAGAGCGAAGGAATTTGGGCGGATTTCTGGGTATGAAATCAACGAAGGAAAGACGGAGGTGATGACCTGGAATATTCCAAATCCGAATTCGGTCGTCGTTCCATCCATGCGCTATTTGGGAATTAAGATTACTCAGGAGATTGGTAAAATGGCATATATTGGATTGGATCAGGTTTTTCGAGAATGTCGGGCACTATTAAAAGCCTGGGCCTTTCTTCCACTGACAATACTTGGGAGAGTCAGTTTAGTAAAAATGTCCATCCTCCCCAAGTATACGTTTATTTTTAACACCATCCCTCTAGCCTTTGACCATAAGCAAATTCAAAAATGTCAGCAAGACATAACTCATTTGTTTGGAATTACAAAACAACGAGACTGGCCTGGAAAAAACTGAGAAGGAGGAGGGAGAAGGGGGGGCTTACACTCCCGGACCTACAATATTATGCCTGGGCGTTTCAGTTATCATACTCCAGGATGCTGCTGAAATCTCCATCAAGCGCACCAATTGGTATAATGTTTAAGGCTATGTTGAATGGGGCAGATTTGCCTCTTGATGGTTTTCTTTTTAAATTCGGAGACCGGAAGATCTTCAAGAAGGTGAGGTTAAAGACCTTACTATCATTGGCTAAAGCTTGGAAATTGTCATATTTTTCTAGGCTTGCCCCGATTTGGGACTCCCCGGGGCTCCCTCCATGTTTAAGGGATAGTCTTGCAACACCTATTAGGGAGGCAGGGATAGTAAGTTGGGGGACAGCTGCTAGTGGATGGGGCGCTGGTGGGGTGGGAGGAGTTATATGAGAAGGTTGGCCCCACTCTATCTAGATTTAAATACATGCAGCTTGCTAGCTGGTCCCGGGAATTGACTAGGAAAAAGATACACTTGGGGAGGAGCAGCCTCTTGTAGGAACAGTTGATAGAGAGACAAGAGGGGGGGAAAGAGGTTGCCTTTTGGTACTGGGCCATCCAGGAGGAGGTGGACGGGGACTTCACTCTACCCGATGAACAGTGGGGAGGGCTCATGGGTGTGCAGTGTGAAGCTATATGGATAAGATCTTTCACTCTCCTGTATAAAGTGGTTGAGTAGTGTGCTCCTTGTGTCAGCAGACCAAGCTGAAGTTCAATCAGGTGGATTGAAAGGTTTATCAGTTCTTTCATAATTCCGAAGAAAATGGTAAAAATAGGAGTGACTTACAGTTATGGTCCTTACACAAAGAAGAACAAAATGCATATCAAAGAATTGGGATCCACTCGTAGCTTATGATTTTATCCCAACCCCGTTCTGCATTTCTTGCTCCATGGTGAACACACCCATGCCTCAACTTTAAGCTAAAATAGCTTAACCCCTGGAACTATTGTGGTCATCTTGAGTGCCTACTGTTATGAAATGAAGAGACTGTGTACTGCGTAAAATGTAAGCCCTGGGCTGTTGGCCAAGAACGTATAACCGAGCAAAAATAAAGATTTAAAAGAAGCAGTAAGTCTCTGGTTATCCTTCAGTGATAGGGAAATCTTTTGCTTCTCATCCAGGTTGTGATGTTTAGATACCAATACATGTAATTTAGTATGTAGGGCTAATGTAGTGTCTATCCGGTTTAGCAGAAAAGACTGATGTCACAGATCCTCCCATCCCATTTCAATTAATTGTTTGCTGGTATTGATACTTGCTCAGGCATGTATATTGAAATGCTCTTTAGCTGATTGAAGACCAGGAAAATTCTCATCAAGGTTTCAGTCTGACACGGTCAACGTCATAGTCTATGATGCTGGTTGTTGACGAAAACAGAAAGGTCCCAAAACACCGCCGATGACTGTCTACAAATAAGTGATCAGCAGCATCTCCATTGAAGAGACATGCAACAATATCACAGTCGGTGAGACATGCAACAGCGTCAGCAGTCGACGAGATGACCATCAATGTCACTGTTGAGACACCTGTTGATGATCCATCTTCCTTAAATTTTACCTTAACTGATTCTGAAGGCCCATTTGGACATATGTACAGTTCTGGCCAGTTGAGAGAAATTCCAGGTAGACGATGGAGATCAAGAATATCCTGTATCCACATCACATTAAGAACCACATCCTCAAGGTCATATGAACCTTTTGAAGAAGCTTCTCACCCATTACATTGACAATCTCGCCATTAATATGAATCCTATTATGAAAACTAACAAGACTATGAGCCAGACATAATCCAAATCCCAATAACCATTGTTCGGGATCCCAGGATGATGTCAGACTATTATAAACAATTTCCTGATAAGGCACAAAACCAAGCTATGCTTGTGTTCAAAACACTGCAAACAATCAGAGCAGCAAACTCTATAGCTATCCTAGGCGGTTTCAACAGACAAATGTGGTCTGATATGGTACCACTGTTAGACAATTTGCCACAATAGAAAAGAGTGAGGCTGTGACCATTTTAAAGGAAGGAGAATAAATATCGGCAGTGATTGACACATCTACGAATGTAGCTACTACAGGCTCAAGACAACTTGCCGTAATAACTGTCTTGAAAAGCAAAGGATGGCTAGGCAGCACATACTCTAGTCCAGAGGTGCAGAGTATAATGCTGGGTATGAGATTCAGTGGTGAATCTTTTTTGGTAACATGTAGACAAAGCACTCCAGGGCATACAAATGGACATTGAAACATCAAGATAGCTAGGTGTTCAACAGCGCGGGCAGCAGCCCTTTCGGTCTTGTAGGGGAGAGGACACTCAGCCTATAGAGGAGACTACCAGCAATGCAGGTACCAGCCATATTCTATGCAACACTAAGCATATTTAGAGTAGTTGCCTAAGTAAAGACTATCCTCACTAGCATTCTCCAGAATCATTCCTAGAAGAAGCACCACATAGTCCATAACACAAGACACTGTGAGTAAGTGCCGACGATCTACAGACAATAGTCAACCCATGCCTCAAATTACTACCTTTTTGACAAGAAGATGGGAAAAGTTCCTTTTGCACAAAATGTTTAAGTATATTGATAGACAAATGGGTAATCGATTGGTAAAGACTGGCCATACTTTAAAGATCATGGAGAAACTTCAAAGGACGACTCCAGCCAGAATGCAGTAGCTCATTTGCAGAGATTGCCAGCGGATATTCTCCCCATGATAAAGAATGGAGCAATAGAGAAGGTTCCCAGATTTTAACAAAACTCATGATTCTATTCTTTGTTTTTAATCATGAAAAAAATAGGAGAATGGAGACCAATTCTAGATCTCAATTTTCTCACCAAAAAACAAACGTTCAGGGTGAATATTCTCCACCTGCTTAGAGAATCAGAATTTATGACCACCCTACACCTACAGAATGCATACTTCCACATCCCTGTTTATCCAACCATCGAAATATCAACATTTTCAAATGGCTAGTTGCCAGTATCAGTTCAGGGTGCTGACATTTTAACTGAAGCCAACCCTAAATATGTTTACAAAATTCATGCCCCATTAAACGCTCCTTTAACATGCAGTTCAGTAAGGTATTCAATCCAGGCATGTCTGAACTTGTTCGAAAGATTGGGTCTCACAGACAATCCACAAAACTCAATACTGGTCTGAATCTACAGACCAGGGTCAGGTTTTTATGGGCAACATTGGACCCAAGAAAAGGAAGTGTTTTTCCTCCCAAGAGCGATTGCACAGATTGCAAGATTTAGCAATTCCGATTTGGTTCAAGAAATGTATTACAACACAGCAATTCAAATGTTTTAAAGGCAGGATTGCCTCCTTTACTCATTTAATTTCATTTTGTCTACAAGAGAAGGGGCCGCTTCAAGAAGGGCTTGACCTGCCAATGGGTGCAAATAGAGGGATCCTTTAAAGACAAGATCAAGATAACATAGTTAAAGGAAGCTCTACTATAGTGGACAAATATGATTAATACAGCAAAGGGCATCAGATTCTTAATACAACTCACAAAATGAATTGACAATAGACACATCCATGGAAGGATGAGGTGCTCATCCCGTGGGACCTAGTTATCAAAGGCAGGTGGACTCGGGAGGAAAGACACCTGCTTCTAAATCTACTAGACCTTCAAGCAATATGGACCTCCGCTTCTCTTTTAGAATTCAGAAGGGCACTCAAGACCTGGCTGTCCGACTGAGCCCCTTGGGCCCACAAGCGCTTGCATACCCTCCTGGGTGATTAGCTGCGCTAAAGTAATCAACTGATTGATTGTTTGAGGAGTAAGAGCATTGTCTGTGTTAGTACACATAGACAATAGCACCACAATGTTTTACATAAACAAGCAGGGAGGTACAAGATGGAAAGCCTGTCTACAGAAGCCTAGACCCTCTGGAAATGGGCAAGTCAACACTGGATATCTTCATCAGTGGATAATTTACCAGGGTAGGACATATACTGGGCGGATACCCTAAGTTGTAGTGTCCAGGAATGTCACGAATGGGAACTGCATCAATCAACAGTTAACAAAGTGTTCAAAATCTGAGGCAAACGCTTGTTAGTCAGCAGCAGCACAGTTTTATTATGGAAAGAGAATCTACTATACATAGTAATACTGATATCACTGTTTTTAACGTGCCGTACACAAATCAGCTGGCGTGATCCTCCTTTACTCCGAAAAGGCTTTTGACAGGGTATCTTCACTATATCAGAAACCCAGAGCTAGGATACCGATCAGCGGTGAAGCTTCAGAGGTATTTAAGATTCAACAGGGCACCTCCTGTCAGGGTTGCCCACTTTCTCCACTACTTTTTTAAAAGTTTATCTGGAACCTTATATAGCCAGGATTCTTAATGAGGTATTGCTTTCTAAAACCTTTGCATCAATAAAGCTTTGGCATCGACTTCCTATTTCTCTCGTTGGGAAATTCAACATTGTTAAAATGATTGTGCTCCAGTAGTTGCTCTACTTGTTCTGCGCTATCCCCCTTAGAGTTCCCAATTCTTTCTTTAAGCGTTTGGATTCTGCTATCGGTAGTTTTTCTGTGGAGTATCAGAGTGAGATGGGCTATCAAATGGCTGAAAAACACCACCAGAATAGGGTGGATGGGCCCTACCAGATTTCCAACCGTACTTCTGTTCTGCTTTTCGGGAAAGCATTTGTTGCTTGGTGTTGCAGATGTGTGATGCTAAAATACTTTACATTTACGAAATAAGCTTGGGGACAGGAGCGTGTGCCTGATTATCCAGATTTGACTCTCATTAATTATTTCAAGGGAGTTTGATTCAAGGTGGTGCAGGATGCTTGGTCTATTCAGGTGGATTGGGGTAAAACATTTAATTTCTGGCAAATGTGTCCCTATACACAAGTTTATAAAAACAATCTTTTTCTGCCTATTTTTCATGATTCATTTGTTGTGTATGGCATAATCTGGTTCGAAAAACTGTTGGCTGTTTTTTGTCAGCTAATACAATAAGCTCCTTTCCAATTTACAAGGGGAGTTTGCACTTCTACTAAGCTTTTTTTTAAAAAAAAGTATCTCTAGATATGGGATATTTTAACCAGGTAATCAACCACTATAGTCAAGAAACATAATTTATTGGACTTAAATTTTAAGGGAGAAGACTGGATTGGCATGCGGAGGCTATCCATATGCCCCAATGAAGCCAGTGAAAGTGAACTGGAGGTGCTGGCTAGAATATTATCTAATTTGCTAGGATGAAAGGTGTGAATTCTCCAATGATCACTTCTTCAATTACTATATCCTCCACACACTATTGGGCAGGCTCAATATAAAAGTTTTGCTGTTCTATATTATAAACCTGAGTGTTTATCTAAATGAGCGTATGAGTATGCAGGATATTTCTGCTGCCCTGGATGCAATCTTTTGTCGTCAAATATTAATCATATGTTTGCGGTATCTCCCCTCATCCAAGGCTATTGGGAGTAAATTTGGCTTTGGCTCTCAAACAGGCTAGGAGTTAAGGTGGAAGTGGGATGCATTGAATATTATGATTGGTATACATCCAATAATATCTTGCTGCTATTTGTCTGCTCTACTTTTTTTCTAATCATGATTGTTAGAATTTGTATTCCCGAGAATGGAGAAGTCAGTCTCCACCCACTTTTTTTATTCCTGGCTCGTTACAATGCACCACTACTGTGACCTGGAAGCTGCGGCTCTGAAAAATAAAGGGAAAATTGGATATTTAAGACTTTGCTGTATTTGGAGACTAATCTTTCCATGCGAATAATGGATTCTAAGGTGCCTTTCTAGGATGTGATATTTGTTTGGATAATCCTCCCGCCATGACTAATATATTTGTTGGTGTCTTTTCGGGAGTTGATGATATTTGATGAAATTTGCCAGTACAATCCTTTATATGATTCTGTATGTTTTTCATCGTGTATGCTTTGCAATGAATTCTGGACCTTCTCCAAATAAAAATAATAATAATAAAAAAAAGAATCTTGGACAACCCAAAACATTGATATTTTGTAACAAACATAAAGCGCAAATGCCAATACTGTGAAAGGAGGTGGATGTTACCAGGGCCGTGGAACAAAGCCTTATCGATAGAAAGCATTTCTGCCTCTTTCCTTGATACCGCAGGTGTTGAGAAAGATAAGAAGGAAACCATGTTGAATAATCATATTTGCACCAGACAGTTTTTGTTGAAGAAACTTCTGCTACTCTCAGATGCCCCAAAGATCTCAATGGTGCTGCGGCACGACCTTCTAACCAGAGACACTAGAAAATTCAACATCCAAACCCAGCATCTCTGAAGTTGCATGCTTGGCTCCTGTACACAATGAATTTTCCAATCTGAACACATCAGAAGATTGAAGAAGAATTTTAATGCAGGATAGATATCTTTCAAAAAATAGAACCTGC
This sequence comes from Triturus cristatus, assembly GCF_964204655.1. Taxonomy (NCBI): domain Eukaryota; kingdom Metazoa; phylum Chordata; class Amphibia; order Caudata; family Salamandridae; genus Triturus; species Triturus cristatus. Next base: position 966,454,502 of record NC_140593.1, on the reverse strand, counting down.
TGTGGTACATAAAAAAATTATGTTCTTGGTCTAACTCGCAGGATTCACTTCCTTTATCTGTTATTCCACATCAAATTCTTACCTACATATTTAGTGTTTCTCATTCTGGACTGGTTCATGCATCTGTCAATGTATATGTAGCAGCTATTTCCATTTCAGAAAGGAACTTGATAAAGCCTCCCTTGGTACCAATAGACTGATAAGGGAGTGCATAAAAGGACTGTTCCGTTCTTTCCCTCCTATACGGAGTCCCCTGATACTTTGACATCTCAACATCGTACTGTCAAAATATATGCGATCACGACTAAAACCTGTCTACAGGGCAGGGAGTAGATTTCTCCCATGAAAAGTGGCTTTATTTCTAGCATTGACTTGAAGGTGGAGGATCAGCGAAATACTGGCCTTTACAATTAGAGCTATATCTCCAATTGTGCTGTGACACAGTGGTGTAGCAAACTTACCTGACGTTTATACCTAAAGTGACTTCCAGCTTTCATTTAAATGAGCCAGTTCTACTGAAAACATTCATTCCAAATTCACCATTTAATTGCCTTTAGGAATCCACTCGAAGTCATTTCCCTAAGCAAAGAATAGCCTGAAGGGTTACATCTGCTATTTCATTTTGCCACACAAAAGCAGGTAGAACACTGCACAGCGATATAAAAGCCCACTCTACCAGGAGTGTTGCAGATTATGCTGCTCTGTTTGCTGGAGTTTAATTAACAGACACATGCAGAGTTGCAACATGGAAGAATGTGCACAATTTTATACAATATTGCTGTGTGGAAAAGACTGTACCGAAGGATGCAGCAGTATGTTATCTCTTTCAGTGGGGTGAGCTACTTTGATTTTCCTCCTTCCATGGTCGTAATGTATTCTGAGTACTGTGTCCTGACTTTTACTCTGATTCAAGCATGTGAATCTATGAACAATTCAATACTGGAGAAGAAAAAAGTTACTTATCTCTAATGACAGTTCTCCATTATTGATAGCGTTCATAGATTCACATGTGACTCGCCTAACCATATTGGTCCTTCACATAAGTGCTTTAAAATCTGAAGGATGGTGGACTCTTGGTGTGATCTTCAGTCTGAATGGGGGCAAATGTTTTTTTCTTTTTAATGTTGTGAGTGGGCTACTTACCAGGCCAGGGTTTCAACCTCTGGGCAGTGTTTAGCATGGGACAGCCATTAAAATGTTACAGTGGGACTCCGTGCTGACTTGGATGACTCAAACGTTAATCTATGAAAGATAGAAGTACTAGAGAACCTCTGTTACATGCATGTAATTGCTACAGGGTAGGCATCCAAAACCAGATGCATCTGAACTGACTGTGCATAAATGCTTACAAGTATTCTGTTCAGTTAAATCTGCCTCTTTGATTTTAATAGACTCAATCCCCGGGCCTTCTGCCATTAACTTCTCAAAGCATCTGCAGTCCGAGTGTCCACCTTTTGCACATCCATCACTGGTTACGCATGAAAATCCTGATGATAAAACAACTTCTAACACCGAGCCTCCTCTCCAGAATCCTGCTACTCTACACCTGCTTCAGATGATTGCTGTTGTCTCTGGTATGGCCAATTTCAGGATTGGCTGCTAAAATATAAGTTATGGAGGCCTAATGGCCAAGACTGAGTTTAGAATATGCCTGAACTTCATTCTTGTACAGGATCCCAAGACTACATCGCACCAGCATTGGAGTTGCTTTAATGGCTTTTGGCTAAGAAACGGATTTTCTTCAAATACGTATGTCTTAAGCGCTCTACTAATTGTCCACATTGATGACCCCATACCCCTAAAGTTAGTTTTGGACACTAACTTTCAAAGTGATATAGTAAAGAAACAGATGTTATTTATTATCAGATTAAGCATAGTGCCATTGAAGCGCCTTGCTCCGAACTGCTGCTGCTCTAACTGCCAAAGCATAGAACCTTAAGAGGGAAAAATGTTGGTGCCATTTTGGTTAACGAAAAGGTTATAAACTGCAACCACAGGAAAGAGTTAGAAAGCAAAGTTCAATAAACCAAAGCACGTAACAATAGGTTCTCATATAAACAGAGTCTCCGCACTCCTGGCTTGGGGCAAACATGTTGTGCCTCCATAACTCCTCCCTCTAGAACGATCTTCCACCTCAATGCGGAGGGCGATTCAGGTAAATCCTGAAAATGTGGCTATTGTTACAGACCTCTGAACGACATGTCAGCTGCTTTTCCCAAGCATGTACTGCCAGGACATGCAAACCCTTATCTTGCCATGATCCGTTCTCACCTCATCTGTAAAGTCTTTTTTCTCTGTCCCACCTGAAGGGATTTGAGGCAGAATCAGCCTTTCATGAATCAGTAAATAAATGTTTCATGGGCGTAGTGTTGTTCACTCTGAGGTAGGTCAGGGCTTTATTTTCTCCTGCCTCCAGACCACTTTGAAAAGTTATATTTACACAACGGAATTTTTTATTTAGTGTGTTTGCATGGTGCATTATTGATATTATGTAAAAAAAATGTATATAAACAAATCAATCACACCCTTATAGAACTGCACTGGCTGCTGATAGCATAAAGAATAACGTTTAAAATCCTTTGCCTTTTGTTCAAAGCTCAGGTGCTATTCTGACAAATACCTGTAGTCCAGTCTGAGTAATCTGTTTGCTCAGGACAGATTATGGCTGAAGATCCATAGTTGCAAAATCAGTCTGTGCGGTTGGAACCCCGCTCTGGAATGGTTTGGACCCCATTGAGAAAAGTCCACCTACCCTGCCTTATTCAAACGAAACCCCAAAACGTCTGTTATAAAAGAAGTGTTTCCAAACCATCCATGAACACATGAACTACCTACTCCCTCCACTCCAAGAAGGGAAAGGGCCCCTTGAAACCGTGCAGAAGCTCAGATCTCCGCTTCGGACATCCCCAACCTGGTATACCACATTTTCGTTGATTATATCTCGTAAGAAAAGGGACTGATGAGTTTTAAAGTAAATTGCACAATTAACTCCTCCAGTGCTAAGAAGTGGCAGTCTGTCTCAAACCAACGATTTAAAAAACACAAAAACAAAATGCTATAATATGTTCTTGGGAAAGGACACTACCCTGTAGGTATTAATGGGGTGGTAGTCAGGTAGTCCTTGGGCCACCAAAGCCAAGCGCTCTTTCCCACTCTTCTCCTGCCCACCTAAATGCATAACAATATATGCCCTTAACAAGAATTACACCAGTTTTCTAAAAAGCTTCCTTCCAGTGTACTGGCTTCATGAAGGAGTGGATACCCAATAGTAGCAAGAGAGGCTATATCTTTGTTTTACTGTTGTTGTCTGGTAATGGTGCTTGTGCCTTGTGAAAAAGAGCAGTTAGAGGTGAGACTTAAAACCTAACTCGAGAGCAGACTCCCTACGTTTCCTAAAAGAGTGGTTTCTGCTTGCTGCTGGAAGCAGCCTACACCTCTTGCTTAATAGCTCACACTTCCACCTCTGTCATTGATTGTTGCTTCTCTACCATTGCAAGCTTAGTGTAGGTGGTGTGGTGACCTGATGAACTGAAGGTTTGAGCATGGGACTTCCCCATCAACTGAGACTGAGCTGGGCGTAGTTTGCATAGTAGCGCTACGCTAAGTGCAATACGCGAGCTGCATAGTGCACTGTGCAAAATGCTGTTCGCACTGATTGCACAGTTCCGGATGCATGTCCGCACTGTGCAATCAGTGCAAATCGCATCTTACACAGTGCAAGCAGTCTTTTTCTGCCGTTCGAGTAGATTTGTACTCTAGCAGCAGCTTTCTCAACGCGGACTGGTAGTTTCTTGTCGCGAGCATACGCGACCACTCACAATGAGAAACCTGATCTCCCCGTGTTGAGAATCTCACCGGGAGGTTTATTTTCCACGCTCTCCATCGGCAACTTGATGTTGCTAATCGCGAACGAGGAAAAAGTCTCGCCGGGATGTTATTTTGCACGCTTGCAGTCGCCAACTTGACGTTGAGGACCGCGAGCAAGCAAAAAATGCCCGCTACGCGTTTTTACACTGTGCTACGTGTAATTTGCGTACCGCGTAGTTGCGCAAACTACGCAAGTGTAGCCTGGTCCTACGCCCAGGGTTAGCTCCGATACCAGGCTTCACCTGCAGGGGATGTTTCTCCACACAAACCAGCAGCCAGTTGAATGAGTTTAAAGTGAAATCGGACCCTTCAGGAATCTCTTGCACATTTGTTGATCAGCCGGCAGCCAATCTGAATTGATTAAGGGTGGGCGTAGTGGGGCTACGTGAAGCAGCACGTAGTGTGCCCAAATCTACGCACACTACGCGCTTCGCGTAGCCCCACTACGTGCCACCCACCTCCCGCCCGCCCGCCCTCCTTTTAAATAATATCAGCAATGTAAAATAAATTAAAGTAAAGAGACTTACCTTAAGCGCGGCGTCTCCGGGGCTCCCTCTTCTTCGTTTCTAATTTCTTCTGACAAATGCGCATGCGCGGGTGTCCGCGCATGCGCATTTGCCAGAAGAAATTAGAAACGAGAAAGAGGGAGCCCCGGAGACGCCGCGCTTAAGGTAAGTCGCTTTACTTTAATTTATTTTTCATTGCTGATATTATTAAAAGGAGGGCAGGCGGGAGGTGGGTGGCGGGTGGCAGGCAGCTACGCTTCGCCCTCGGCGTGTGCGTAGCGCTGCCCTGCTTCGCCTACTTCGGAAAGTGCGAAGCAGGCAGCGCTACGTACACTACGTGGGCGAAGCGTAGTGCTACGCCCGGGGTTAGAATTGATACATCTGCGATTGACTGATGTGCTGTTTTACAATATCTGACAACTGACCAGCATATATCATAATTTGTCTAAAAAGAGTATTGCCTGGATCGATTTCGCAGCTAGTGTCTAAAGAGAGCACGACCATTTTCTCTTCGAAGGTGAATGCACTCCATGAAAGATCTTTCATTTGTGAGTGCAAATGTTAACTTGACCATGTGTAATAATTATAAATAAGAATCACTCAATTTATGCCTTCGCAATTGTGTTGTCCCTTCAGATTATTTTTATTACACAAAATTGAAAAAAAACGCAATGCTGATGTTTCCGTCTCTTCGCTGTGATTTTTAGGTCGAGGACTACCGGTCTGCCGAAAGGCAGAACCGGAAGTCGGAGATTTAATGACTTGGAGAAGAGGGGCTTGAACCCGCCCCTCTTCTCCCCTGTTCTCCATTGGCTGGCCTCGTAAATGCTGACCGGCCATTGGAGAAGAGGTCAGTCATTCAGATTAGGCCCCGTCCTTTTCGGATCGGGGGGCGTGTTTTTTGCGAGAAGTCTCAGGGAGGAGACAACAGCAAAACACGCCCCCGAATCCGAAAAGGACGCTGCCTTTCTGCGAGGCATTTCTGCTCTGTGATTCCCCTCCCCTCTCCGCTCTGCCTGAGATCCTTGCCAGTGAGCACTCGGGCCCTGCCAGTCCGCCCTGACGGTGCCTCTCCTCTTCCCGGCTGTCCTCTGACGCGCAGTGTGACTTTAAACAGTAGAGATCGTTTTAACGAGCCTTGCGCGCGTCGTCTGGGAAGAAACATTGAAATTAAACCCAGACAAGCTCAGGAGGTACGGGGAAATGTCCCCATGTGAGAAATGAAAAGCAAACTGCGTCATGAGCATGCCGAAAATAGGTGAGCGTAAACAGCCTTCGACACGCGATGCTCGTTCTGTCTGCCTGTAAGGTTAACCTTATTGCACAAGCCGTTTCCAATCACTCCTTTAGGCATGGGTGCAGAGCACTTATACCCTTAATTAAGAATTAAGCTGTCGACATGCACGGGGTCCCTGCGCGGCTGACTCCAGTGGGTGTTTCTCCAATTAATCATTAGTGGTTCCCCCCGCGCTGGCCCGCCTGCTGAGGGAAGGCGCGCCGGCCTGTTTTCTCGGATCCTAATGGGATATTCAGTTTACTGGTACCGCCGAGGCCGCGACGAATAATCCCGTGTGTTGATTCTTTAGTGGTAGGAACGAAAGAAAGTGTTCTCTTGCGTAGCCCGCTGAACATTAGACTCGGAGGCGCTTTACACGGAGAAAAAACACACGATAAATGCCTTGTGTGCGTGTTTCTATACGCTAAACTGTACTGAAAATTGCGCTTCCCCTCATTTTAATGAGTCCTTAACTAACTCCATACCAGTATCCCTTGACGGCTATCCTAGAGGATTTACCTATAGTGAGCCGTCGTTCTCACGAGTCCCGGGATTGTTGCGTGCGTCGGATGTGAGGCAGATCTTCTCTCATCCACGGCGGGTTCTGGTCACGAGACGGCAACAATTAAAGTTACTGGAGGTGAGCAGAAAGGGGAGGTTAAAATAAGAACATTAAAATGGATGAGGGCTGCAAAAAGCTCTAGTCGGGGACCAGGTGGTGGGTAGTCGGCAGCTGAATGGGTAATAGCAGTTGTTGCCGGCTGACTGGGTCAGGTAGTAGTCTAGGTCAAGGCGTAGGTTGACTGGTGGAGAAGGGAAATGGAGCTGTAGACAGAGTAGGAGACCAGTAAGGAGCTGCAAACTGGTAGGGAGGAGTGGACGCTGTAGTGAGAGTCCGCATAGGGAGCTGCAGACCTGGTCAGGGAAATGAGTAGCTATAGATGTGGTCGGGAGACAGGAGAAATGTAGTCTGGTTTACGGCATTAGGATTGTAATTTTGTGGAGCTGCAGACTGGGCCTGGGCCATCAACTGTCTGGGAACCAGTGCTTAATTTCAGCTGGGGGTTGAAGGTGGGGCTGACAGGAACTCATTTTTGGGGACTGGCACTTATTTTTCTTCATGAGACTTTCACTCCGAGCCAGAGAAAAAACACAAAGGGGGAAAGGAGGAGGAAGATAAAGAAGGGAAGAAAGGGAACAAGCAAGAGTGAGATAGAGGCAGGACGAGTCTGGGTCTGGGAGTAGATCGAAGAGAATGGAGATGCAATCAAGACTATGTAACCTTGGTATTTGGCACAACTGAAATTCGTAGGGCCGGTCGTGGGCTTCTGAGGAAAACATTGGGCATCAGTTGGGAGCTAAAGACTGTAGGAAAGCTTTAAGGAGCTGTAGACGGAGTAGGCATTTTCAGACTTGGTGGGTACAGTTGGGAGTTGTAGATAGGGCCAGGAGAAGGTGGGAACGTTAATCTGTGATCGTACATGAGGCAGTTACAGAATGGCTGGGGACAGTAGGGAGTGATACATTGCTGCAGGAGTACAGCTGTAGACTCGAGGTTGACTTGAGGGAAGCTAGAATAGATGGGGAGCAGCGGACATGATCAGGGCGGTAGGGTGGGGTCAATTGGCTGGGGTGCAAGAGCCGGAAACAGGGTAGTGACGTGGTGTTAAGCAGTAGACTGCGTGGAAGTAGTTGAGAGCTAAACGGTGGATACTGGAGCGCCCGGGTGCAGCACACAGGGGCGGGGAGGGGGAGGGGGGGGAGTTGGGGGCTGTATGTGGATGGGCTATTTTTAGCCAAAGGTAGTTAAAGCTGGAACACTTTATTCTACTTCTCATGATGACTCGCTAGCAGAAGAACACGCTCCTTCGTTCGCTTCACAAAGGCGCTGACAGGTGAAGGGCTGATCCCACAGAAGGCACAGGGAGGGAGGCAGGGTCTGCACACTGAGGCTGGCACTGGTCTGAAGGCTTCCACGCAGGGAGACGTTTGCAACCTGTGTTCATGCAGCTGAGCAGGGCCCACACAGCAGTTGGCAAAGCCACTAGTTAGTCTTACATTTTTAAGTCTGCTCTAAAATATGAAAAAAGTTTGCAGCAGTGAAAAAAACTGAACCGAAAATGCACTCTACACATGATGCATCAATGAGATAAAGAACTGAATGTGTGACGATGCAGTGTATTTTCGAGGTGTGAAATAGTACTCCATCCATTTGAGTACACAAACGCCTAAGTATTTGGAATGAAGCTTCACACAGTCAGTAGTAAGATGTGATAATGAAGTACACCTCTGGGCGGAGTAGTAGTCTATCGTGTGTATATGTATTTTCACCCGTGAGGTACTGAGACTTTTCCCACCCTAGTAGTGCTGAGTCCTTTTTGATGTGTTGGGCACTTTGCACTTAGACGTTTTTCTTTTCCACAAATGATACCCAGCGCAAATTGCCATCCTTTTCCCCTCCCTTTTTAGGTCGAGGACTACCGGTCTGCCGAAAGGCAGAACCGGAAGTCGGAGATTTAATGACTTGGAGAAGAGGGGCTTGAACCCGCCCCTCTTCTCCCCTGTTCTCCATTGGCTGGCCTCGTAAATGCTGGCCAGCCATTGGAGAAGAGGTCAGTCATTCAGATTAGGCCCCGTCCTTTTCGGATCGGGGGGCGTGTTTTTTGCGAGAAGTCTCAGGGAGGAGACAACAGCAAAACACGCCCCCGAATCCGAAAACGACGCTGCCTTTCTGCGAGGCATTTCTGCTCTGTGATTCCCCTCTCCGCTCTGCCTGAGATCCTTGCCAGTGAGCACTCGGGCCCTGCCAGTCCGCCCTGACGGTGCCTCTCCCCGTGCCCTCCTCCGCGAGGCCGCGAGCCTCCCTCCCCGGCCCCTCCATCAGTGATCTAGCGCCTAGTTAGTAGTCCCCCTCGGGTGTAATTAGCGGCGGCTGCCGGCGCGGCCCGTGCTCGGGGCCCGGGAGCCGCGGCTCTCGCTCCTTCCTGGAAGCCTTGGCGGGCGCCGGTGTTTGAAGCCGCGTAGGGCGCGCAGCGCTCGTCCCTTTTGAAGTGGAAATAGGCCAGTTTGAATGCGCCGAGTTTAATTTTTCACAAGCCTCAGCGGCCGTGCGCCCCCCCCCATGTATTTACATCTCTCACCCCCCGTGAGTGCTCTCTCCTGCGCTGCCTCCCGCTCAGCCCTTCACATTAAGGACTCGCTCGGTTTGTGTTTGCGTTTCTCGCTGCACAGGTAGGTGGGCAGGTAATGTGTGTGCCCTCGCACAGATCATGCCACTGCCAGCAACTCTTTTACAAAACTACAGCGCACGTGCACAAAACACGAGATACAATTACCGATGACTTGCAGCGTTTTAGAATTATGGAGACGGGTGAAACGTCCCTTCTTCACTACGGCTGGAAAATGTGAATTATCCTCTTAGCGCGATCCGAGTTTCAAACCCTTAAAAACAGATCACGTGTGGCACATTCCAGCTGGTTTAAATCATTCTCCTTTTTGTGTGTCTTTTTGTGTAGTGCGGTGTCTGGGCAAGTGTGTGTGTGTGTCTGTGTGTGTGTGTGTGTGTCTGTGTGTGTGTGTGTCTGTGTGTGTGTGTGTGTGTGTGTGTGTGTGTGTGTCTGTGTGTGTGTGTGTGTCTGTGTGTGTGTCTGTGTGTGTGTGTGTGTGTGTCTGTGTCCGTCCGTCCGTCCACTGTGTCTACCAGACAGTTCTTTTAGAGACCAACGAGATCAGTCGCACAGAAGGGGGCCCTAGTCCGATAAGTAGGGAGGGGAAGCAGGGGAAAGCACAGTAATGCTCGCAAACAGTAACCCCACTGCCTAGCAGCTTATTGTAGCAGTGCTAATCCTCACTGATATGTATGAACAGGCAAAGGAAGCCTTACCCCCCCCCCCCCCCCCCCCACACGAAAACACTCATTAGAGAAAAATGTTTGAATGGTGAAACTGAGTCAACAAATATATTGAAAACCAATTGCATCAAGTTTATTGTAATAAATATAATGAAACATAATAATAGGAAATAAATACCGAAAATGAATAAACCAGGCGCAACCAGTAAAATATCACACAACCATTCACTCGAACCAACGCATACTCATTCTTTCCCACATATCCTAAAAGACACACAGATCCAGCGAGCAAACTAAGATAATAACATCTAGTGAATAATCCGCTCTCCAACAACAAAGTGAACAATATTGGAAAGCCGCAGGATCCCGATTCACTAGGTAGTGGCGTCAACACAATTTATTTTCATCAGTTACATCGACATTTTGATATATGATTTATTGACAGACGTAAAATGTTATATGTAAACAATCTTGGAGGGATGCAAAGAAACACAAGAACTCCAGTGCCGATGCGCGTTTCGGTGTGTGACCCCAATATTGAGTCTAACCTTCTTCAGGGCACAGTATCAAGAGAGGCAAACAGGGGAACATAAGAACAACAATTCATGTATAGACTATATGGGGATGAAGCGATGAACTAGAAAACATTGAGGAGAAAGTGATACAGGTGGAAGGTACGTTCATGATACAAAAAAATCAAAAAAGGGTAACATTGGGAGACGTGCCACCAACATGGAGTAATAGGAAGATCACAAGAGGGTGCAAAAAGGAAAACAACTAGAGTGTAGATACAGTGCATTCACATCCTTAAGGCTCCTCACCTTTCACATAGTGGTGCCAGAAAGAAAGTGCAATATGGAGTGAATATTAGACCCTGTCACCATGATACCATAAAAGAAGCTGGTCCCAGAGCAGAGAGGCACTGCACTCTACCTGGACTGTCCAATAGGGATCACATGCACATGAGGAGAAATGGGGTAAGAATCCGGGAGGCAGACCGATGGACCGGTATTCTGTAGGAGGTAGTAAGATGAAACTAGCATTTACAATGCAATGGTCTCGGCATTGGTAAAGTTAGAGCTATTGGCATTGCTCATGACATTATTTTTGTTTATGTTTCTGTTTTTAAAACATTTAAAGAAACGGCATTGTCATGAGCAATGCCAATAGCTCTAACTTTACCAATGCCGAGACCATTGCATTGTAAATGCTTGTTGCACGTGCCCTCAGTTAGCTTTGGTGTTGAAATGTCCGATTTCTACAGAACAGTTCAGGCTATGAAAGGCAGTGTTGCTGCTGATATAAATTACACTGCACTGGTTAATGACTCGCCGCTGCTGAGAATGCCAGGGGCAGTGATTCTTCGAGGTAAGACCATCGAAATGAAACAAATTCCTTCGTAATTGGGCGAGGCACAGTGCGCTTTTGTTACTCAAGTGCTCAATGGGTAATGGTGCAGGGCACTGCTTGCTTCTCCCTAGGGCGCGTGAGACAACATATCAAATTCACGGCGTGTAACCGGTTATAATGGGGACCTTCTTTCGGTTCCCGATGAAATCTTTAGTCGCACTCGGGCTCTTGTACACCTGCGGCCTCTCGTTAAATTCACACTGGAACACAGATCACCTTACCAAGTACAAACCCAGCTGAGTCCGTGTTGTACTCTCGAGGACTCGAGAACTTTAGCAGACCACGGCTAACTTTGTTAGTCTACCTAAACTGGTAGACTGGTCGGTCTCCAAGTCAATAATGTGTTTATTGAATTACTCTGAATAGGGAAGGGTGGTCTGTTTGGTTTAATTCGAGTCCCCATAGTGCCTTCTAAAGCAGAATGTCTTGTTCGTTTCAGCCACTGCATCTGGAACCATGATGTGCTCGTTTTGCGGATCGGCCGGTTTCCTCGCATCAAGTATGTGATGGGGAGCCTTACCATAAGCCCCCATCATATGATTGTTGGCACACCAGCTACAATAGCCTCCAAGTGGCTTAAGATTGTACCTCGTAATATTCAAAGCAGAGTGATTTTAGAAACGTAATTTGCAAGCGGCTCATTTAAATGGCCCTGTGGTGCTTTCTATTAACTGAAACCTAGCACATTCTGTGGTTACTGGGCAGTTCTCTCGGTATCCAAGAACCTCGGGTGCTATTGCATTGTACATTTTATAACCGGTGCTGAAGGCAGGCTATCTTACTCCAGAAGGTTGTACACAGTGGATGGTTTCAAACTCTGATATTGCATGGCATAGTAATTACACTACATAGATGCAATGTCCTGCCTTTCAAAAAGAAGACCTTTTTAAATGTCCGTTTTGGAAAGGACGATAATTTAATTATCACATGTATCTAAACATAATTTTTCTGCTTATATGATAAATAGCTGTAATTCAGATTACAAGTATGTGTACAGCTTCTTTTATAAAGGTTTGGTGGTCTTAATCTGGTTTCACAAACTCCCTAGCTTCAATTGCATTGCTGTGGACTGTGTTTACAATGTTATGTCAATACAACAAGGTGTCACACAGGATAGTACAATATATGAACCGGTATCTCTGCCATGTGCCTTAATTTCTAATCTGTTTTGGGGGCTAAAGGAGGAAAATTAATGGTTTTGAGACCCACTGAGAATCTGAGAAATGGTGCCAATAACTAATTACCTGATAACTCGCCGTTTGAAACTAACAGAGATCTAACCTTTATCAGAAGGTTATTTATATTCTATCAGGCTCCAGGTAGCTAGTTCTCAAACTAGAGTTTTATTAGCACCAGTGATCCAGTAGTCTGTGGTTAGGGCAACAGGACAATTGTCACGCTAAACCAGTTAATATGCCTATTGGTCTCAGATTCCGTGCTCATTACAGTGGGGGTTAGGGAGGGCAATTTGGTCTCTACTCAAAGACCTTGTTTCAAGAGAAGGATCCTGTTTGTCCTTCTCATACTGGAAAGGCACTGTTAAGCTCTTTCCTCAAAGTTGTACATTGTATATGGTTGCAAAAGGACAGAGCAAACTCGGCACAGATGTAATCCTGTTTTGCTGTTTGTAGCTCTTTCACCTCTTGATCCAATAATTTTGTTGATTCTGGCCATAGTCCTAAGGCCATCCCAATGCAAGTTTCAGTTCGTTAATCCTCATTTGGGTGCTCGTTGAGGGCTTGCTCGCCTCCATATAGGACTGTGCAATGTGTTCCTCTTTCATTTGAAAGGTCTTAAGCAACAATATATCTTCCAGACCTCTATGACTGGTCCTAGTCTTTAGGGTTAGATAACATGTGCAAAATCCTGCTCTTCACAAGCCTGTGAGCTAGCACTTACAGCACCTTCTTGAGCCTAGAGAAAATATGTTAATAGTGCAAGGGAATAGTATTTATCCTCTTTTTGTGGCACTGACATGAAACCAGGGCAAACCAAAAGCTAAGCTTCCAACTTCATTCTAGTGCAGGAGGGGCGTGTAGCAACTGGACAAATTGTTCATTAGCTTTTATTCCAAGAATATGATCCTGGGCAAAATTTGTGGTTGCTCGAAAACTCAAAAGGCAAAGAGGGATTGCATTTTGAGTACTGGTGCTTTTCATATGCTGGGAGGAATTGAATGTAGTCTGTCCTCTTATGCACCCATGTACAGGCTTTCAGGGGCTGGTACCCTGGTATAGCATCAGTAATGTTAACTCATCTATAAGGAAGAAAAAGATATTGTGTAGCAAGGACTGCCAGTTTAGGCAACATTACCCATGCACTCAACAGGACAAAATGCACTCTACTCTGTCTCCACGCAAACGCCCTGTTCGCGCACGCACGCCCTGTTCGCGCACGCACGCCCTGTTCGCGCACGCACGCCCTGTTCGCGCACGCACGCCCTGTTCGCGCACGCACGCCCTGTTCGCGCACGCACGCGCCGTATTCGCGCACACACGCACCGTATTCGCGCACACACGCGCCGTATTCGCGCACACACGCGCCATATTCGCGCACACACGTGCCATATTCGCGCACACACGTGCCATATTCGCGCACACACGTGCCATATTCGCGCACACACGTGCCATATTCGCGCACACACACGCCGTATTCGCGCACACACGCCCTTTTCTCTCTCACACACGCCCTTTTCTCTCTCACACACGCCCTTTTCTCTCTCACACACGCCCTTTTCTCTCTCACACACACACAATCACACACCCGCTATTCGCGCACACCCGCTATTCGCGCACACCCGCTATTCGCGCACACCCGCTATTCGCGCACACCCGCTATTCGCGCACACCCGCTATTCGCGCACACCCGCTATTCGCGCACACCCGCTATTCGCGCACACCCGCTATTCGCGCACACCCGCTATTCGCGCATACCCGCTATTCCCGCATACCCGCTATTCGCACACACCCGCTATTCGCACACTCCCTCACACTCCCTCCTCACACACTCTTCTCGCACACTCTTCTCGCACACTCTTCTCGCACACTCTTCTCGCACACTCTTCTCGCACACTCTTCTCGCACACTCTTCTCGCACACTCTTCTCGCACACTCTTCTCGCACACTCTTCTCGCACACTCTTCTCGCACACTCTTCTCACTCTTCGCACACTATTCTCACTCTTCGCACACTATTCTCACTCTTCGCACACTATTCTCGCACACTCGCACACTATTCTCGCACACTCGCACACTATTCTCGCACACTCGCACACTATACTCGCACACTATACTCGCACACTATACTCGCACACTATACTCGCACACTATACTCGCACACTATACTCGCACACTATACTCGCACACTATACTCGCACACTATACTCGCACACTATACTCGCACACTATACTCGCACACTATACTCGCACACTATACTCGCACACTATACTCGCACACTATACTCGCACACTATTCTCGCACACTATTCTCACACACGCAGACACACACACGCAGGCACACACACGCAGGCACACATGCAATACTCTACATACTCACATTACAGGATTCACCGAGCTGAAGGACATCAGAGGCGCCTTTAATGGGAGACTGAATGAATTTTTAGACGAGAGGTGAATATCTATATCCCCTCAAGTTACAGGTAAAAAAAAAAGCCTCTGCTCGTGAGGTAGAACCATCTTTCACCAACTGTCAATTTACCCTCTAAGTCTGGAATGAGGATGCAGAAGCATACCCAGCTATTAGTGGTGGTACATTTTGGGTGCACCATCTTGCAAGCAGAGCACGTGCTTGGTTGATGAATGTCATCAAAAAAATTCATAGCGTCTCCAGTGGACACACTGATTAGCCAGGATAAAGTCAAAGTGGGGCATGGTGACAGTTTTCAAGTCATTTTGCTGTCTACACGCAAGGAATTGGATATCTCCCACAATAGCTTTGTCTGTATAAAAAGGAAATAGCCTTCTTCTGGACTTTGCTTTCTTTCAACTGTTTGGTTGACATCTAACTAGTGGCATAGCAAAACTTGAGGGGGTTAATGTTAACTAAAGCAAAGGCTATCTTAAAGATCTCGGTTTTAAGACTTTAAAAAAAATGTAGGTAGTTTGGTTCAGGTTGGTTCAGCTTTGAGTTGAAGTTCCAGGCCGTTCCAACGTTTTGGACCCCAAAATACCATTGGTTGATCTCTATTTCTGATGGTTGAAGGGAGACAAGGAATCTCAGAAGCTCAACAAAGATTTCTTGTGAGGGTATAATGTGGGTAGCAGGCAAAACTTTCGCAATCATGCCAGACCAGGAGACCATGTAAATGATGCCAAGGGATTTGAATTTAATCCTGGCATCAGGAATGGGGAATTCAGAGTGAGGCAGTGGAGTGTGTTCAGAGCCAATATGACGTTTTACCTTGGTTTAGTTCTATCTTGGCAGTTTGATTTTGCAATTCCTGGAGTTTACCCATCACGTTCTTAGGCCTGCATAGATCGCATTACATTTGTTTATTCCTTCTAAAATGATGTGGTTTGCTTTGTTTGGTGAAAGGTTTGCAGGCGAGAGACTATGTAATAGTTTGCAGGGGAGGGTAGATTTAAAATGCTATAGCCATTAGATCTCCTCGCACCCCGACTATGAAATTAGATACTTGCCTTTCCTTTCAGGTGATTTCATGAAAGGTACACAATGGGGACGTAGAAACCTTTTATCTGCAGGTGGGGCCACCACTATCCCTGTGCGCTCACATCCCCAGGGAGGGTCTAAACACTCACGAAACACTAGCTCTACCTTTTGTGGTTGCGTAGAACGTATGAGGATGAGTCCTATGGATCAATGAATAATTTTGTACATGACCTTTAGGCACTTAATGTGGAATAAAAGGATCGCAAAAAAGGAACATGCATAGTGGTGGATGGATTTCTTTATTCAATATAGTTACGGTAGATTCTATCTTAATGTTTAAATATCCAACACCACATACCCCTTTGAAATATTCTGTCGCCATTTACGTGATAATGTGTGAAACAAATCTGGACTTATCCAATGAATCATTTGCTCTGCTCTCTAAATATTTGAAACCGGTTTGGTGCCCTCGCTTGCGCACAGAGGATTATGAAACATGACTCATCGTCCTAAAAAAAAAGATTTCCAACAGTTGTGTTTGCACACATGGCCTGCTTGGCATTCTAACATGCACGTATTGTAGCTAATACAAGGTGCTTTTAGTTTTCAGAGCTAGCTCATAGTGCTCAACGCATGAAACTGTTTACAGATTAAACAAACCATATTCATCCTTAGTGGCAAACGTTTGTTCACTGGCAGTGGGGCTCCCGGTTTGTCTGCTTTCTGCAGTCAGTTGTCTATCAACTTTGACTTATTTATGAATAACATTTTGCAGCTTTTTCCTGTGGTTCTTGGTACTTTAAAACATATTTGCAAGGCAGTTGGTGAATTCCTGTTGCTAGTAAATGTTGTGTCTCTCCACAGCACCTTTCACTAGCCTCCTTACTGTGGTCCAGGAGTCTGTTTTCTATTGAGACCATGACTCGTGCATGGGATGCCTGTGGTAACTGAAGATGTCAATCATTGACCGGACCTGATTTTCATCTGTTCTAATGTGTTAGTGATACCGTGTAGGTATGACGGGTACTGAGGTACAGATCTCACACACTGAAATAGTTTATTTTTTTAAACAGATTTGTAAGCTGTGAGAAAGTTAGTATGAATGAAGTTATTTCTTTTGTTGACTAGGAGTTAAATGACCAGGTTATAATGTTCTCTTAAGTGAAATCTCTCTCTTCAGCTTATTCAATAACAAATTCTGCTGCTACACATTTAAACTAAGGGCTCTTAGAGTGGAGCCTTTATATATACCATTTCCTAGCGTATTTAATTCTCACTGCCGTTAGACAAAATATGCCCCTGTCTCCAAAAGCACACCAGAGATGTAATGCAAGTTGAGACAATTAGATCTGTTGTTTCATAATCTTGGTAATTGTAGTGTCATAATGCCTTTGCACCCATCCTAGTGACCTACAGTCCTAAAGCAGTTTAGGTACAGCAAATACTTCCCTAATGGGGGATGTTTCCGACTTTTTAAAGTGTGGAGTAGACCTTCTGTCAGTGTCCAAGCATAGGCTCCTCCGTTTTCCATATAAGCCTAGTTTCATTTCTTAATGTGACAGAAGTGTTTTTAATTTCTACTCTTCATGAGAAAACCTAAATGCTGTTGATACCTTAATTGTTGTTTTTGCGTACTAAAGTAAGCCAAAAAGAATTGCACTTACTATAGTCTGAGTGTGTAGTTTAGTACAGCATGAGAGAGGAGTCCACCTAAGCCTACAAAGAAGTAACTGGGGCTTAGAGAATAAGATAATTTTTATATTACACTTTTGGCATTTTTTAGTTCGGTAGTTATCCACTCTGCTCTCACAGGATTGCATGTTAATGCTTGCAAGTTATATTTAGATGCTATTTATAAATACAAAGCTACTGTTAGTCTTTTTCTTTGTTGAATCTTTCTCAATATACATTTACCTGCACTGGCTCGCATGATCCATTTTATGAGGGGGGCAGATTCATATTACCTACAGAATATTGGGTTAGTCATTTTGCCAAACCCTCCCTTCAAGCAGATAGATTCCTGTGACTAAAGTTCCTGATACAGAACCATTGCCTTACGAGGGACCTTCCTCTGTGCCTGCAGAACTGGTGGTCTTTAGGTAGACTACGTAAATACTCTGTCCCATGGGATATGAAATTAATTTCAGAAACAATACGCTTCACTGACTTCCCATGCACAAACGGGCCTTACTCATTTCATTGGGATTTGCTCATTTCCCTGCACAACATAGGCTCGCAGTACCCTAGCAAGGGACTCTCTTTCCACCAGCTGTCATGACAGACACGACCCAACACATCAGTTGAAATACACAGCAGTGTGCAACCATACCTCGGATTTTCCGGTCTAGACACAGAGGCTGGTCTTTATCATATCTAATGTCAACTAACAGGATACAGTTTGTGTTTTTTCCTCCCATGAGCATGGATTTGTTACTTGTTCCCTTTTCCCTACTTGGTTTTCAAGCACTACTTTCTCCTTTTGAGTTGAGCACTCCATGAGAAGGCATGTTTTTCCAAGCCTTCTCCCTCGTGTTCTTCTCCTGCACTGCTGCACTTTGTGTTGCCTCTGTTGCACACTTCTCCCCCCCCCCCAATCCATCTCCACTATAAGAAAATAAGTGGTTGCTTAATTTTGTAGGCATGCACATGCATTGTGAGCGAGTCATAAAAAATAGTGCTGCTTTCCCATCGGGACACCTTTATTTTGTTTTGTTTTCAGGGCTGTTGTACAGCACAGCTAAAACAATTAAAGCTATTAAGTTCCAAATGAGAAACCTGTTGGCTTTGCCAATGCTTGTTCAACTTCTCACCACGGGAGGGGTGCATGTTGCAAAAAGTAAGCATGGTAGTTTAGTAAATGAGAGACTAGATGAGGGAATAAAAAACAGCCGCCCATAGCTGCTTCTGAAAGTTGCAAATAGAGAAAATCTAATTGGATGCAAAGTAAATTCCAACAAACCTAAAACAATTATTGTTTAAGCCGGAAAAACAACCTTAATGAAAGGTGCAAATGTACTGGATCCTCTTGACTGAATAGAAGAATGGGTTGCCTGACTTCCCACTGAGCATTATGGCTTCTGACCACTATGGCTTCTGACCACATTCAGAGGTCCTAAAGTGCTAGGATCAATTCCCACTACTTTTAGGTTCTGTGTAGGATCACCTTTTTCTGTTTTATTTTAAAAGCATTTAATAATTTTTCTGCAGTGGCGTTTACCGTCAAATTTACTACTGTAGGTTTAATTTAATGGATTGGATTGAGAAAAAAGCCCATGTCTTTAGTCAACACAATTTCCTGATAAAATTGCTTTTAGTTTAAAAACATCTTTAAAAATGTTTTCCAGCATCCTGCACATATGCAGACATAATTATATACTTTAATAGTTTACAGAGACTATCCATGATGGAGAACTGGGATGTTAAGTGTGTAACTTTTCTTTCTCTATTTTATTGTATTAACTTTTATAACAATGTTTCGATGAGGAAGACCTCCTCTGTCTCAGTTTAGGTTTAAGGCGTTCTTGGAATTTGAGTTAGGTAGCCTATGAATCAGAAGTTCTTGTGACACTGTGGTAGTGGCTTTGTCTTTAGGAGGAACATCATTTGCAGTATTTCACCCCCCCGCCCCCTTTGCCTCCACTGCATTGTTGAGCATTACATCATTTCAGGTAAGCTTGTCAAGGGGTTGTACTCACCAAGCAGACCTGATCTGCATTGGAAGAATACATGCTTGGGCAATTCTCCTTCTCTCTCTGATGTGAATTTAGAAAGGACTACTTGGTGTTCTGTTGAGCTACGTGTTTGCAGAGTGGGGTTTCCAGCAGAAAGACAGCAGCAGGACAGACTAGCAGAACTTTGCTTTTATGGTTTAGTCCTAGCCCTGAGGAACCTGCAGCTCCATCCTGTATAAAGCACCTCATCAGGGACCTCACAGATATGGCACGGATTGATCTCTTCAGTGAGCTGCTAGGCAACTCAGGCTGCTGTTGCTATAAAGGGCAGCAGGCAACTCCTACTCAGTGCATCTTCATACTTTACACTTCCAAATCAGTCAGGTTTTCCTGCTTAGAAAGCTGTACACTCTGCTGGACTGTTCAGGCTTCTTGTGCTCCTAGCAGACAGTGAATGAATAAAAGCATTTATAGAGTGCACAGCCACTCGTGTGAGTGTCCCGGCTCTAAAGAAGGTCTCCATCTATCATGCCTGCTACAGCCAATACCAGGGCTTTCTGGCTATGGGCTACCAAATCGTGGAAGCTCCTTAAGATGGCTGCTCTGGCACTAAATGGTGTATCTGATAGACTTCTAGGTGCAGATTCCTTACCTTATAATTCCACAGATGTCTGACTGGATGTGAACATTTTCGAGCACTCAATCTGCCTGCCTGTAGGTGGCGTAATTTGGCTCTGTGTGGCATCATTGGCATCGTTCGTGCTGGAAGTGACTTAAACGGTACTTCAATATACGGCACCCCAGAACGTTGACATTAGTTCCTTGGGGCCCCTTCGGTGTGTAGGTGGCCTTCGACTGGAGATGTGCCTCTCTTGTGATGAGAAGTGTAAAAAGTCTTGGCAAAGCCAACAGGTTTCACCATTTGGAACTTAATGGTTTTACTGATTGTTTTTAACAAAAAAAGGCAATATGATGCGAAGTAACATCATTTTGTATGCGCACACTCACCATGTATGTTCATGCTTACATAATAGAGCAACCATGTTTGTTCAGCAGAGCTGGATTGGTAAAAAAAAAAAAATAAGTAGAGCAACAGAAGCAAAACAGCATGCAGCCATGTTCAAGAAGTACACTAGGGAGAAAGCTGGCCGGAATGGCCCCAGTTGTGACTTCGCAACCTCCTCTGTGGACTTTTCCAGTTGTTCCGAACCCATCATGATTCCATGCTACGATATGGATCGGCATAGCACGGCATCAGCTCTAGCGCCGACCAGATGGAGCCCTATTTCCCTGAAAGGCCCACTGAGTACCATGAATGGAGGGGATGTGAGGGATTCCAATGTTTATTCTGACCCCTTAGCAAAGTCCATTGCGAATGACACCTAGTACGAGGACTTGTCTGATACCAGTGGTCTGGACATTGGCCTCCTCTTGCTCCTGCCACAGTGGCTATGGAGAAAGAGGCTTTTTACGCAATGATGGTCAGGCGGGCGGTTGAGGTCCTGGGCATGATGCCCATGGTTGATTTCAAAACTAACGTCTTGGGTGCTTTAGCCCGGTTATCCTCCTCAGAACCCTTACCACCCTTTAATGTAGCCCTCACAGATGTCTTGTTCGGGGCCTGGGCTAAGCTCTGCACAGGCGCTCCTGTGCACAGGACCAATGCTCACTGCCAAGGCCTCTCTCCCTTTGATCCCGCCTTCCTCTCCTACCACTCCACGTCTTAGACCTTGGTGGTCCAGGCCTTAACTTCCAGGATATTATCTATCCTCCACCCCGGAGACTTGATGTAGCATTGCTCGACGCTTATTCCAATATTCTAGACTTCCCTGCCCATAGACGGTACCTGCGATTGGCCACAAGCACTTTAAATTCCATGTGCTCCCTTTCGGACTCACCAGTGCCCCTCGGGTGCTCACCTAGGTGTTGCAACTCCTCTGCAGAGGTTAGGGGTTCCAGTCTTCCCCTACCTCGAAGACTGACTGTTTTAAGCTGGATCGTCCCTGGCAGTTGTCTCCCACCTCTAGACTATGGCAAACCTCTTGCATTCACTGGGGTTTACTATAAGCGTGCTGAAGTCACATCTAACTCCTTTTCAGACGCTCCCTTTCATCGTAGCTGTTCTGGATATAATGCAGTTTCAGGCTTCTCCCCCAAAATAGCGAATCCAGGATATTTGGGCTATGATTCTGATGTTTCAGCCTCTATTGTGGATTTCGGGATTGGGGCAGCCTTCTGGGATAGGCAGAGGTTGGAGGACTCTGGTGGTGTCTCAGCTGCAGATTTCCTACTGAGCCTTCTATCCTCCCTGTTCTGCGGACTGTTTTGTAGTTCTCATTTACAGAGATCCTTTGGGATATCACTTGGCATACTAGTCATTCCTCCTCAGTTTGGCTCTGTGCTGTGGGTTGGAAAACCATCAAGAACAGAGGTCAGCGTGAGGCAGTAGATCCTACATTGGCACACAGACGCCACTTCCTGCGCAGATGCTGATGACGAAACGTGGAGTAAAACACCACCACTTAACCACGCACAGAGAAATTGCTAAAAAAAGGGTCAACGCTTGTGGAATATTCTAAGATAAGGAATCTGCAGCTATATACCAGATAATGCGTTACCAAACTAAAGTAAGTTGTTCACCCCGTTCAGACAGCACTTTGAAGATAAGTGAGAAGCGGCGGAGGCAGAATGCGCCATGGCCTGTTAGGCAAAGGTACTCAATACAAACAACGCTATTTCCAGTACTATCCTTATGTTCAGTCTTGTGTCACTGTTCTTGTACAGTATTGGGATGCAAGTTTCCTGATCTCCGCCAATGCTTTTGAATTGGAGGCTGCTGCCAGCTGGATTATGCAAACACCCCAATCTTTCTGAGGGGCAAGGAGCCTACCCAATCACTCTTTAACCATGCGCATGGCTTTTGCCTGCTCTGGTCCCCATCAATTCCCTATTTCTTGCACGATAGGCGATGCTAGGAAGCCCTCCGACGTGACTCTGAAACCGCATATGTCTGCTTTCATCTTGACAGTGTGCAAAGAAATGAGATTTAAATTCCATTGAGGGTGTGAAAACAGATGTGAGAAATAATGTTTGAGCTACTTATAGGTGAAATCAACTCAATAATGGCTGTGATTTGAAACCATGAAACTGAGTTTGCTCCTCTAGGATTTGGTACCTTGATACCTTTCAATTACATTCTGATGTTTTCTATTTCACTAGACAGCGAAAAATATTTTAAAGACGCTTTTGCAAAGTGACCTGAGCATTACTAGTGTGATCTGCTTTGTGGATAGTATTCCGGGATATGGCAAGCGGAATGCAGATGAAGAGCATGAAAGGAAGATCAAAGAAGGCAGTGAGAGCTGATAAACTAGGGTATGAAGGAAGGAAACTAAAAGAACAATCCAATGGGGAAAGCTATGAGTGTAAGGAGTGGAGAAACTATGGAAGAGCTCAACCAACGACAGAAGGGAGGTGAAGAAGGGTGAAGAAATAGTTAAAGCAGTGGGGAAGGTATTGGGAAAGTGAAGGCCCAAATGTAGGAAGAAAGGGACAAAAGACCATGAAATATAGGATGAAAAAATGGTGAGACTTGCTCATCCTAGTTTTTTGCATTTTCGCAGTGCATTTGGCGGGACAAATAATGAGACGAACCTAGTTCCTTCCTCAAGTTATGTTAAAAGACTTATAGAGCGCATGGCTACCTCGGCAACGGGACATCCCAGCGCTAAATCTGTAGAGTAGGGTCGAAAAGGAAGAGACCGCCAGAGATCGGAGACTAACCAGGTCTTCACAGCCCTTCTAAAAGCCAAGTGGTCCTGAGTGCACCGGATGGGAAGAGGCAGGGAATTCCAGAGAGCAGAGGCCATCCCCCTGAAAGAGCGTCTGCCGGCTCTGGCCCTATGCAACCGGCGTTACAACAAACAATTGATGGACGGAATGCTGACAATGCAGACATTCTCCCCCAGTCAAGAGATCTGGGTTAAATCCATCGTTCTTTTGCCCACTACACCACCCCAGTTTAGACATGGCCATATGCAAATCAGTCTTGACCCTGTGCCTCATGGGAACAGTCCAGCCCGAACTGCCAAGCCATATCTTCACTGGACCGGAATCAAGCATCCTAGGACCGGTTTCTGGCTATCAGCCGTCATCAGCCAGGATAGCTTGACTCCAGTGGCGTAGTGAGCACGGGTCCCACGTCTGGGAATACCCATCCCACTTAGGGCGAAAAGCGTTACAACAAACAATTGATGGACGGAATGCTGACAATGCAGACATTCTCCCCCAGTCAAGAGATCTGGGTTAAATCCATCGTTCTTTTGCCCACTACACCACCCCAGTTTAGACATGGCCATATGCAAATCAGTCTTGACCCTGTGCCTCATGGGAACAGTCCAGCCCGAACTGCCAAGCCATATCTTCACTGGACCGGAATCAAGCATCCTAGGACCGGTTTCTGGCTATCAGCCGTCATCAGCCAGGATAGCTTGACTCCAGTGGCGTAGTGAGCACGGGTCCCACGTCTGGGAATACTAAGCGTTACAACAAACAATTGATGGACGGAATGCTGACAATGCAGACATTCTCCCCCAGTCAAGAGATCTGTGTTAAATCCATCGTTCTTTTGCCCACTACACCACCCCAGTTTAGACATGGCCATATGCAAATCAGTCTTGACCCTGTGCCTCATGGGAACAGTCCAGCCCGAACTGCCAAGCCATATCTTCACTGGACCGGAATCAAGCATCCTAGGACCGGTTTCTGGCTATCAGCCGTCATCAGCCAGGATAGCTTGACTCCAGTGGCGTAGTGAGCACGGGTCCCACGTCTGGGAATACCCATCCCACTTAGGGCGAAAAGCGTTACAACAAACAATTGATGGACAGAATGCAGAACAATGTCTAAACTGGGGTGGTGTAGTGGGCAAAAGAACGATGGATTTAACCCAGATCTCTTGACTGGGGAGAATGTCTGCATTGTCAGCATTCCGTCCATCATTTGTTTGTTGTAACGCTTTTCGCCCTAAGTGGGATGGGTATTCCCAGACGTGGGACCCGTGCTCACTACGCCACTGGAGTCAAGCTATCCTGGCTGATGACGGCTGATAGCCAGAAACCGGTCCTAGGATGCTTGATTCCGGTCCAGGGAAGACATGGCTTGGCAGTTCGGGCTGGACTGTTCCCATGAGGCACAGGGTCAAGACTGATTTGCATATGGCCATGTCTGAACTGGGGTGGTGTAGTGGGCAAAAGAACGATGGATTTAACCCAGATCTCTTGACTGGGGAGAATGTCTGCATTGTCAGCATTCCGTCCATCATTTGTTTGTTGTAACGCCCCCTATGCACCCGGGGCGCGCGGGCAAGGTGGAGATCAGCTGAGCGCAGGGCACGGGTCGAGACATAGGGAAGACACAGGTCACTCGAGATTGCAGGGCAGCGGCACTTGTGAATTTTTTTGAATGATACTGAGACCCTTGAAAAGTGTTCTTTACTCAATTAGCCGGTGCAAAAGGCCAAACACATGTGACTGTTTGGGGAGTGCGAAGAGAGTCTGGGCCGCTGCAAGTCTAGCCATCACAGTAAAATGAAACTTTGAATTCCACAGCGATACTCCAAACCAAACTAGAAAATATATATTTATGCCACATTTCTCCTTCCTCCGCCCAAACGCTCCTTTATTAACACCACCTCCGATCACAAGTGGCCTCTTTTTTGTGTTTTTATCACTTTCACTGTATATGGTGTGTGTGTGTGTGTGTGTGTGTGTGTGTATATATATATATTCACTTAAAAAACCATAGGTTTCAGGGACGTTAGTTTGTTGGACATTTTACTCGTACAAAACAATAGAAATTCCCCAGTTCTAGTTAGTTCAGCTAACTATAACTGGTGCCCCCGCAATGCACTGCTGATGACGTTACATATTACATCATTCATGACCTGGTCAGTGACATCACTGATGACATCATTGATAATCTCAAATGACATCACTGATGACACCATCCAGTGAATGTGTTTTTCTTTAAAGTTTAAAAATGTATTAAATATATAGCAAGGTGTATTGAAGAATGAGTGGGTGTATAAGTGTCTGGATGGTGGATTTAGTAGGTGTGTGACTGACTGTTTAAGTGAGTTATTTCATGTGTCTTACTAAATGCATGGGTTAGTGACTAAACTGTGTGAATGTCGATCAGTCTCTCTGCTGTTGTATGAGCTATTGCATGGGTTGGTCAGTAGCTACATGAGTGTCTATATGGGTTATTGATTGGTTGGCAGAGTAATTGTATGGGTGCCTGAGTGTGTGTGGGTGCTTGCAAAGTGTCACTCTACATACATGTTTGAGTGGTTGATTCACTGGGTGTATGGCTTCATGAGTGCATGTGGAAACAGCTGTATGTGTGGGTGAGTGTGTGTATGGGTGTGTTGGTGAGTGAATGGATGCCTCAATGGTACATGTCCAAGTAACTCCATATGTAAAAGGCAGTGTATGTGAAAGTTGAAGTATATAAATGACTATACATAAGAGTCAGTGATTGTGAGAGTGGCTGTATGGATGTGTGTATTTGTATCAGTGATTGTAGAAGAGTAAGTATGCATTTGTTTCTGTTTGAATACGTGATGTGGTGTGTGTATAACTGTATAGGTCAGTAAATGGATTCTTTGCATGACTGACTAGGTGTGTGAGTAACTCTGGATGAGTGGTGGTGTGCGAGTGTCTGTATAGGTGTATGAGTGCTTATGATAGTGTTGTATTGATGAGTGACTACATGTAAGTGTGATTGTATGGGTGACCTAGGAATCAGTGAGTGAGTATGTAGTAACTGGTATTGGTGTGTTGATGGTTTCGAGAATGATAGTCTGTATTTTACAGTGGTGTATCAAAGGTTATATTACAGTGTGAGGAGGTGCATTGTAGTATCACGTGGATGATGTCATTTGAGATGTCTTCAGTGATGTCATTAGTGATGTCACTGACCATGCCATGAATGATGTAATATGTGACGTCATCAGCAGTGCATTGCGGAGGCGCGAGTTATAGTTGCAGCGGGGTGTAAAAAGGGGCGTGGCCTTGACCACCTCTCTGCAACGCCGCCCTGTGGCGCTTACTGGAGGCACCTGGTGGGCTAGTTGGCCCCCAGGGAACCCCAGTATTGAAGGGGAATTAATTCCCCAACTTTAAACGCACGCGTTTGCAGAGTGTTGCTGGGAGGGGGCGGGGCATCCGGCTCAATCGCGTGTGTTGTCATTTTTTTTTTCGGAACGGGGGCTGTGTTGCGCCCCATCTTTTTACTTTTTTGGGCCCTGGGGACCCCATTCCCCAAGGCCTGACCCCCTTTTAAAAAAAGAATAAAATGTATATATAAACGGGAAGGGGGCCGCGTGGGCCCCCCTCCCATGGCCAATTCCACCCCCAGGGACCCCATCCCCCGGTGCATGGCCAAATATATATTTTTTTTATTATGGAGGGGGGCTGCGCTGCCCCCCTCCTGAGGCCTCTGTTGGCCCCAGGGACCCCATCCCCAGGGCTGGCCTTCCTTTTTTTTTTTTTCCTTTTAAATTCATCCCCCGGGGCCTGGCAATTGTTTTTTTTTTTTTGTAGGGGGGGCCGCGTGCCCCCCTCCTCAGGCCAATTATGGCTCCGGGGACCCCATGCCCTGGGGCCGGCCTGCCTTAAAAAAAAAAAAAAAAAAAAATTGTAGTTGAGGGGGGCTGCGTGGCCCCCCTCCAGGGCCACTTCTGGCCCCGGGGACCCCATCCCCCCAGGCCGTCCCTATCCGTTGGGTACCATGGGGGGACCCCAGTTCCCCCACGGTCCCACCGGCTCCCCGCCTCCTGCAGGAGCCGGCATTGCTTTTCCACAAGGGGAGCTGCTGATATGCAGCTCCCCTTATGGAAAAGCTATCTGCTTTAGTTCATTGAAGCGAGAGCAGGTTTCCTTGCTCTCGCTTAAATGAAGCAATGCTGTTTGCACTGACCGGGCGGGAGCTGCGCGGCTCCCGCCCTGTCATTGCAGACAGCAGTGTCCCGGGGGTGGGCACACCAGGACACTGCAGGAGCCGGCCCTGGGGGGTGGCGGTCCCCAGGGCCATGAAGGGCTCCAGGAGGGGGGGCCGCGCGGCACCCCTCCCAACAATTGCAAAGCCCAGGGACGTGGTGGTCCCCGGGGGTCTGTAACGGACCCCCGAATTTGAATATTAGTGCCCTGGGGAGGTGGAGGCCCCCCACACACATAAAAAAAAAAAGCCCTGGGGGGGTGGCGGTCCCCGGGGCTGCGGGGGGGGGCCATGAGCCCCCCGCATATATTTATCGAAAGCCCCGGAGGGATGGTGGCTGCGGGGGCCCTCCCTAGGCCCCCGCTATTACATTTTCGCATGTCCCCGGGACTTGGCCCACCCGGGGCTCCCGCAATTCGCACAGGGTGAGAATCTCGCGATTTTGTTTGGGGACAAAAATGCTTATTTTGGCCCTGGGGGGTCCTTGTGGGACCCCCTGAGCAGGCCTAGGGGGTCAGGGTGTTTCTACCCTGCCCCCTTCAATTTTTTTCACTTTTGTTTCCTTGTTTTCGTGTGCCTCGGTTACCGAGGCACAAGATGGCTGCCAA